>NC_088377.1:25970000-26595000 GCF_037993035.2 Macaca fascicularis | reverse complement strand
TCCATTGTTTTTTTGTGGTGATTGCTGTTGTTCGTGTTCCTGGCCTGTTTGATGTTTGTATTCTACATGGGATACAATCTTCAACAAATTTTATCTCTTTCTCACTCCTGAAGCTACTAAAGAGAGACCAGGGAGCTGTTTTCACTCACATACATCCTTATCTGCTGTGTCCTTTGCGTCCCTTCTTTGCTGGGACAGTGGTAAACTGCAATGACAGCAATTTCAGCCGAGTTTTGAGTTGTCATTCTTGCTAGTCTTTGAACCCTGTTTAGGCTTTGCAGTCCAGATCACAAATTGACAGTGCTATCAAAGGCAAGTATTCCATATTTGGAACACCAGTGAAACAATAGGATGCTGCAAGAAACAAGGTTTTTTTTGTTTTTGTTTTTGTTTTTTTTTGTTGTTGTTGTTTTTTTGTGACAGAGTCTTGCTCTGTCATCAGGCTGGAGTGCAGTGGCATGATCCCAGCTCACTGCAACCTCTGCCTCCTGGGTTCAAGCGATCCTCCTGCCTCAGCCTCCCAAGTAGGTGTGACTACAGGTGCATGCCACCACACTCAGCTAATTTTTTTGTATTTTTAGTAGAGACAAGGTTTCACCATGTTGGACAGGATGGTCTTGATCCCTTGACCTCGTGATCTGCCAGCCTCGGCCTCTCAAAATGCTGGGATTATAGGCGTGAGCCACTGTGCCTGGCCTAGAAATAAGATATCTGAAGATGTCATATAATCATAATCCAAAGGGCAAATATCATTCCCTCTAATGTCCACGCTATCTCTGAAATACATCTTCTTTAATACACAGAAAAATGATATACTTATTTGAATGATAGACTTGACTCCTTAAAGTGGAAGAGATATTCAGTGCTGGAAATTATTAAGCTCACACCTTACAAATGAGGAAAATACTAAGAAGTTTAGGAACCTTCTTGGGCCATGAGGTTCACTGGGAGCAGAATAAGAATTGGGACCTACGTTTCTGGGTCTTCGGTACACAGCATTCTTTATGGTTATCATGAGTTAGTATTTTCTACTAAAATACGTTCTCAGTATAAATAGTGTGAAAAACTGTTTTAAATTTTTGTTGTATTAACAATTGCATTAAAAATCTCTGTTATTGATTACCAATATTATCCCCCCAAAAGTAGTACACATTAGTTTAAAAAGTGTGGAGTAAATATTTGGGTTATAAAATGGAGGGCTCCGGTTTTGTCATGAAAACATACAGATTCTGAATATAATATGTAAAATATGTATGATACACAATAGGTAATACATATATTTATTACATACATATAGAGAGAGTGCTATGTCCCTGCTATGAAAGCACACAAATGCTGATTACAATATAGAATATTCCTTAGTCTGTTTTTGCCACAGCAACAAAATACCTGTGACTGGGTAATTTATAAAGAGCAGAAACTTATTTCTCACGTTTCTGAAGGCTGAGAAGTTTAAGATAAAGACACCAACATTTGGTGAAGGCCTTCTTGTTGCATCCTCGTGTAGTAGAAAGCAGAAGCTCAAAAAAGCAGATCAACGCTACATTCTTATATGGCAGAATAGAAGAGGGTGAACCATGAACTTATTCTTGCAAGTCATATTTATAAGGGTGCTAAGCTATGCTTAAGGAAAGAACCTCCCAGAGGTCCCATCTTCCAGTACCACCACTTTGGTGGTTAGGTTTCAACATGAATTTCAGAGCGGACACCACATTTAAACCAAAGCAGATATCTGTGTATGTGTGTACATGTGTGCATGTCTGTCTATTGTGTATGTATAGATATATGCATAAGTATATATATATTTATAGGTATACATACATACACACATATATATAAGATATATATTATATATATGTAACAATAGACAGAGAGAGAGAGATTGAGTCAAGCTTAAAATTAAGAAATGGGCCAGGTGTGGCGGCTCACTCCTGTAATCCCAGCACTTTGGGAGGCCGAGGTGGGTGCATCAACTGAGGTCAGGAGTTCCAGACCAGCCTGACCAATATAGTGAAATCCTGTCTCTACTAAATATAAAAAGTTCATTGGGTATGGTGGCACATGCCTGTAATCCCAGCTACTGGGGAGGCTGGGGCAGGAGAATCGCTTGAACCTGGGAGGCAGAGGTTGCAGTGAGCCAAGATTGCTCTATTGCACTCCAGCCTGGTCAACAAGAGCAAAATTCCATCTCAAAATAATAATAATAAGAAGAAGAAGAAGAATGAAATGGAGATGTTCGATGAATATGCAAATGAGGTAGAAGATGTGTGCATATTTGTTAGGTGTACTAATTTGCCTGGGATGCTCCATTACATGCCTATTGTACTGGCTTAATTAAAAGCACCCCTTATACTCTGGGAGATGTTTTCTGGGTTGGGTAGAAAGTTATCTGGTCACTGTAGATATGAGGCTGTGGAAATCAAATGTGCTGGGCAATGCCCATGAACTGATGGTGGAGACAAGGCCACAGGTCATGACAAAACCATAAGAAATAATCCTATCCATGAATGGGGAAGGCACTGCCAATGGGGAAGTTCTTCCCAGGAAGCAGACTGACGGGAGAGATTGAGTTGAGAGAGTGACAACTATAACTAAACAGATGCCTAATCCTGAAGCTCATGGCTTCTGGGTGATAAAACATCTATCTGAAAAACTAATGTAAAAATTACTCAGACTCAAAATATTTCTATAGGGACTTGTATCAGTCTTGGTTCCACCAGGAAAACCAAGTCAATTTAATAAAATAATTGGTTTAATAAATACATTGGGTTTATATGTTTGTAGGGAGAGCTGGGGAAGCTACAGTCAGAGAAATTGTCATCAAATGCAAAATACTTGTAGGTGGGAGAAAAGCAAATGACAAAGTATTCATGTTAAGCACTAAATTAGGTGGTTTTCAAAAAGTTGACTGACTAGTTAATAACTTTTAACTGTCTCCTCAGCCGAATAAAATGAGTGCCTCTCACACGCTTATTTAAAACCTGATGTGCCTGTAATCCCAGCACTTTGGGAGGCCGAGGTGGGCGGATCACGAGGTCAGGAGATCGCGGCCATCATGGCGAACACGGTGAAACCCCGTCTCTACTAAAAAATACAAAAAAAATTAGCCGGGCGCGGTGGCGGCGCCTGCAGTCCCAGCTACTCGGGAGGCTGAGGCAGGAGAATGGCAGGAACCCGGGAAGCGGAGCTTGCAGTGAGCGGAGATCCAGCCACTGCACTCCAGCCTGGGCGACAGAGCGAGACTCCGTCTCAAAAAAAAACAAAAAAAACAAAAAACCTGATGTGATACTTCAATCTGCCCATGAGACTGGAAGAAAATACCTTCTAAATATTGCAAGAGTTTTTTCTTACTGGTAAACTATAATCCAGAAGTTTGTAGGGAAAAAGATTCTGGAAAAGGAAGTTTACCACTTCTCCTCGATAGTGCAGAGGACACCTCAAAAGGGGTGGAGAGGTTGATGTCAAGTTGATATAGGACTACCCAACACAGTTCCCAGCAGAGATGAATGCACACTCATTCCCCCACAGATACTTCTACAACTCAGAGTCACATGAGATTTCTTCTAAAGACAATGCCTTTGAAGAATTGTTCACACAGAAAATTACAAACCAGAGAAATACTTCATTTCCTCTGAAAGTGAGTTAGCAGAAAAAAGGGAAAATTCACACCCACAAATCCATACATACATAAGCCAGAAATTTATTTTACAAAAAAAAAATAGCCAAAGTATTCAAAGAGAGAAAGGAGAACTAGATAATGCACCTAGAACATGTAAAAAATGCATAAATTCCAGAAAAGATTAATATTGCCCTTTAAATTGAGAAGGGATCAATTACAGAGCAAATTAGTTAAGTTGTTAATTACTTATTTGGCGAATAGATCTGAAGAAATTACTAAGACTATATCATAGTGAATTTAAGATGAGGATTGTGCTAGCCAGACAGAATAGAAGTGTAGATATATGTCTAAAGGAACATCAGAGGATGAGAAAAAAAAGGAGAGGCTGTCTTTAAATAGAAAATAAATTTTCTCCTGAAATATAGAAAAACGTGTTCTCTAACTGCAAAAGCACAATGAATTTTGAGTAGCAAAGTAAAGTAATCTCCATTTTCAGAACATCATGGGTAAAGAAATAGTACTTCCATTTACTTCTATGTGTACACATGGAATTGTGGTAATATTTGAACAATTTAGATGCATAGTAACATCTAAAGTCCCTTCCAACTATACCAGCTATCAATTTGATCTGATTAAGATGAGTCTTAGATACTACCTGAAAATTAGGAATAACTATTGATTCTAACTGCATCAGAGGGATGTGTTCAATACAAAAGCAAGCATAATATTTTGTAGTTAAGTAAGAAATTTTAGAGGAATATGCAAATATGAGCTGCTTGCTATCTCCATCACTGATTTGAACTCTTAAGGTGTCATTGTGTGTCTTTCACTTAATTATTGTTTCAAAGTTTATTGAAAATGTTTATTAACATGAAAAAATAAAACCAGAAAATAAAACTTTGGAATGTGATGATAGTTATTTAGGGGAAAAGTTGTAAGACAGGATAGATGAAAAATTTTTAAAATTCTCATTTCCATTAAAGCATCCTAACTATATCCAAATGATGTCATTGTAGGAATTAAATTGCTGCAATGAGCATAGAAATTTAAGGTCAAAAACTGCTTTCAAATATAAGAATTACTAATGATGAAGACTGATGATTTGGGGTTGTTCTGACCTCCTTAGAATTAGATCTAAACAGACAAATCTTCCAGCTTTAGAGACACCATATTAAACTGTCACTTTTCAAGATTGAACTGAGCTATATAGGGGAAATATGTGGAATAGTAACTGTATTAATGTAAACATTTACAGAAGGTTTTTTTTTTTTTTAAGAAAGAAGATTTGGAAAATCAAGATTAAACACAAAGTCTTCTTGATAATAGTTTTATAAGTCACTCTCAATCTTAGGAAACTGACATTTATCAGTGAACCAATAAATAAAGTATGTAGTAGCAAATTTCAAATTTTAAAAATGGAAGAGGGAAAGATATAAATTGTCTTTGAGCTTGTTGTTTGGTTTATAATTTGTATATTACAAAGTGAAAACATATATTTTATAAAATATAGCATATATTATTTATAGAAAATGTTTCAGAAAAAAATCAATGTCTATAATACAGTGATTTCTCAAAAAACAGATTCTTTTAAGACTAAATTATTTCATTCAAGTATAGAATGAATTTTCATAATGAAAACAGCTGTCTGTATGAGAACTTTTATGATATAAAGTCATCAGTAGCTTTTTTCCCAAAGAGGTCAAAATAAATTGGCATCACTTGAAGCAAGGTTATGAATTCCTGAGGCTTATCTTCTGACAGATTCATTTTCTATAATCTTTTTTTTTTCTTGAGTTAGCAACTATTGTCTGGGAAATTTCTGCTTCATTATATTCCCCTGTCTATAAATCAAAAAATGATTTAATAATTATTTGCACTTTTTTAAACAGTCTATATTCAATTAAAATCGATTGATGGTTACATATAAATTATAGATTTTAAATTTCTGGTTTACAGGTGGCAGTCTAGTAAGCTTTAATGATGCTGTCTGACTGGAGCTGGAAAGCAGGGAGTATGACTGGTATCGGAGAGGAGAGAGAAAAATCAATCTCTGTGGGCTGCTATTATCCAGAAGAAATGGAGATCTCCCAATGACCAGGCATTCCACTGAGCAGCAGGGCTTACTTGCCTCTGCTGTCACTGAAAGCAGTACAGAGCATGCAACACTTTGCTCACTCCAAAACTTTATGATTTTGTTCAATTTCAGGCAATGCTGACTCAATAAAATACAACCAAAACAACTTGTTGAGACAAAGCTGAGTTTATTTTTTTTTTACCACGGTAAAAGTGAACGCTACCTCAGCAGAGGGGGAAAAATATTTTTTGAGATTTTGAAGTCTGGTGCAAATTTTTCAGTGCGGGAGCTTGGTTAAGATGAGGCCAGCATCATAATGTAGTTGCTTAGAATTGGGAATACAGGGAGGAGAGATTTTTGAGGCAAGTAATTCAAAGGGTCTTGACATACACCATTCAGTAAGTTGCTGGAATGAGAAATAAAGTCATTTGCAATTTTAATATTCTTGGGCAAGAATTTGCTGTAATACTAAAGTTAAGTTGATGAAGTCAGTGGAGAGGGAAAAACATGTTAATGTAGACAGTAAGAGCTGTGAATGTAGATAGTTTCAGCTCTCAGCAGGGAGTCCCAACATAACAATATCAAGACTGACAAAGCAAGACTGAAGAAAGCACACACCATAACAAAGAAACAGCAGGCTCAATGAAGAGAAACGTTTAGACATAAAGAAACTGTTAAAAGATTGGATTTTAAAATAAGTATGGCTTTAAACATACCTACACATACAAGCACAGTAACATCATAAAATAAAAATAGAATTTTTTAATATGAACATAGTCTCAATACGCAGGTTAAAGAGTACAACGGGAATTGTTGAAAAGTAAACTAATGAACAGGTGTGTTTAATTGAGCTTTACTCTCAAAGGGAAAGGGGACTGGAAGGCCCGAAGGAAGAGGAAGAGACTTGGGGAGACCATGTAACCCAACACCCAAATTGAAGGAGTGCAAGAAAAAAAATACAGAGAAACCTGAGGCATCAATGACATATAAAATAGTTATGTCTGAGCATGTCGTAAGAAAGAGTTAATCACGCATTTGTATCCTAACCAAGTATTTGTTTTTAATATAGAATGAAAAAAAAAATTGTGCTTCACAGAGTGTTACCCTGCTACTGAGAAAGCCAGAAAAAAAAATGTAGCTGCAGAAGATCCCCTGAAATCACACGATTTGATAGTCCTAGAAAGTGCCTCTTACTTATGCAAAGTGCAGTATTTTGGGTCAGGCAGGGTTGGTCCACCCGTGGAACTGATAGATGCAGGAGGCAAATAAGAGGGGGTCCCCCAGAGAATCTCCAACTGGCTTGAGCACTGCGAGAATGGGGTGGAGCCACTGGAAGTTCTCTCAGCTTGTAGAGGGGAGGAGCTTGGCCTCTTTAGTTCCTGTGGGTGGCCTGGAATCAATCTGTGAGGTGGGGGGCCTGTTAGCAGGACTCCCTCTTGCTTTGCTGGAAGTTTTTTTCTTCCTTGCCTTTTTGCCCAATAAATTCAATTCCCTTAACTCTTTGATGTGTCTATGCGCCTAACTTTTCCTAACGATTTTTTTTCATTCTATATTAAAAACAAATTACTTGGTTAGGATGCAAATACATGATTAACTCTGTCTTAGGACATGCTCAGATATGACTAATTTATATGTCATTGACCCCTCAGTTTTCTTTGTATTTTATTTCTAGCACTCCTGCAATTTGAATGTTGAGTTACATGATCTCCCCAAGTTTCTTATCTCTTCTTCCTTGCTTTCCAGTCCCCTTTCCCTTTGAGAGTACAGGGGACAAGAACCCCATTTAAGCTGAACTAAGGATCAAAGCTCTACATCAGAATAGATAGCTCTTTCTTGGTAAACATTTTCTTGAGGTCACGAATGCTGGGAACTTGATGAAAAGCTTTTGAAGGACCAGAAATACTTGTGATGGAAAAGCCTGTATCTTGGCACATACAACTTCTTCTATTTCCTTGAATTCTCTTTGCTATGAGTAGCACAAAGTAGACCAATGGCACATCGCTTGCCTCCAAACTTTTCTTAGCTTCTTTCACTGGACTCCAATCGGGCAGCCTTTCTAACTTCTAGCAACCAGCCTCCCCTGCCCTTCCCACACTATAGCTCCAGTCCTTTTTAGTTTCCTCCTTCCCACCTACCCACCAACATCTACAAATTTTCTATTTTATGAGTCATTTGGTGGTTTAATCACATTTTCCTACCAAAATCCACATTTTCCTTTACCACAAAATACACTGTTATATACCTTTTATTTCCACATCTGAATGTAAAATTATTTGAACAAGACACTATCAAAATGAATCCATTTTATTTAAAAAGGTATTCATGTTTCCTCAAAGGGGTTATTCAGAAAAATAAGTGCCACCTGTCAACTGCTCATCAAAAATCACACAAGATAGTCATAATGCTATTGTGGCCCAGGAACCACAATTTCATCTTTGAGTATATAAGAAAAAAAAATCTTTCAGAAATGATCTTCTATTACCAGCTTTGTTCTCTCTTTAGGTTCATAAGGACTATTAACTGTATTAAAAGAGCAAAGAGAAGCATCCTACCTTTCTCTGATAGCCACCATTTATAGCCAGGCTTCGGGGACACCTGCCGCTTTTATTCATTATGCTTTTCACCACTAATATTAAAGTGTCTTCATAAACTTTATCATAGAGATTACACACTAATGGGAATGCAGATGCTGTGTTTTCATTTTTTCTTTATCACTGTCAAATAAAAAAACAAATCTGGACTAAGTAAAGAGAGACTATTTGGAAGGATTATTGCAAGAGAGGAAAGGACTACTGCAATACGGGAGGAGAATTATTCCAATGGAAAGAACACTCTGATCATTAGATCTGTAAGCATCCTAAGGGCTAGGCAAAAAGAGTTTTGCTTTTATAGAGAGACATTAACAAAGAAAGAAAGAAATGACTGTCTTCAAGTAAGAGATAAGAGACTATTTTACCTTGAGAACAGACTATTCTCAGGAAAAGCTGTTAAGGAGGAATTGCATGCTGGGCAATGAAGCCCTGGCAAAGAAGAGAAACTTAACCAAATTTATTGTTGGTGGTGTTGGGTTGTGTTTTAACCATCATTTTGTGTTGACTGATCAGTGGGGACAAGGACTATAGCTAATAATTTATGAAGCAAAGAATGATTATTTGGAGGGTCAGTATGATTTGTAATAGGTAACAACGGGGACATCCATGAATCTATAATCTGAGTGATTTGGGAAGGGTGATTTATTGCAGTAGACTTTTTCAGGGAACATAAAAGGTCAGGGGAATTCCTGAACCTTCAATGTTTACTAGGATCACAGGGTTCAGGTAAAATTTAACAGTCATAAAGAGCACTGTAGATAGTCATCAGAGATACTGAAAATTTTGTCTTGAAATTTTAAAGCAAAATGTCTACAGTCACTGAGCGATGTTAGAAGTGAAATATTTAGAGGTTCCTTTGTGAGCAGGGGCTGGATCTGGATGCTGCGTTTATTGTTTCTCCTAGGTGGCACGTGCATGCATTAAAAAACAAAGACTGTCGTCTCTTTGTATGTGGACACTTTAAACTGGAAGACTTCTATCTACACAATTAGTAATGTTTTTACAGAGTAACTACCATTCGAAATTTGTCAACATAGAATGGAAAATTCACATTTTATTTTGATTTAGAAAATAGCCAGAATAAGTGTCCTGAGCTTCTACTTTCTCACTCAAAGTATAAAAAAGAGGAGATAATTACTCCAAAGTTATATATGGATTACAATTCAAAAACAACTATATAATATAGACTATAACTATTCTGTAACAGAAATTCCAAAGTAATGCCCATCAGATTTTGAGTGAAGCCTGACTTCAAATGGCTGATTTTGCAATTTATTGCAGTCGTTTTTTTCACTTTGGCTAGTTATTAACTTCTATGTGCCTCATTTTCTTCATCTGTAAATTGATTATATCAATGCCTACTAACTTAAATGAGAATAGGTGGGGGGCGCTAGAGCTGAGACTGGGCTTCTGTTATGCCCACACCATTTGTTCCTTAAAGAAGACCACCAGAGTCCAGAGTCAAAGCCAAGCGGCAAGGATCTTTACTACAAGTTCGAACCTGGTCCCTCCATTCCACAGCATACAAGAGGGCCCCGAACAATGCGAGTGTTTGCTTTTTATAGCCTAAAAGTTACAGGGGAACAAAGGAATTCTTTTGGTTCCCGCGCTTTCAGTAAAACTTTGAACGGCTGCCTCCTTATCGGAGACTTTTCCAGGTGGTGTTTGTACTGGGCTCAGGAAGTTTGAGAGATATATGGCGATATGTGGTGGGATGGGAGGATGGGATGTGTTTGTACTGGGCTCAGGAAGTTTGAGAGATATATGGCGATATGTGGTGGGATGGGAGGATGGGATGTGTTTGTATTGGGCTTGTTTGTTTTGAGCCCGGGGCTGAGGAATGTGCCCGGCTCCTCTCATTCCCCCCTTCTTTTCAGGTATCTCTAGAGCCAATCTTGGGTCTTACAAGTCTGATTCTGTTTCAGCGTCTACAGGTTGGTATTGGGCTCTGAGGACCATGAGTTGTACAGTGTCAAATCTTTCTCTAACGAACCGCAAAATTCTGTTAACAACACAAGGTCCTACGGTAAGCAGAAATAGAAGACTCAGCAGGGGTCCAAGGAAGGGGGCTAACAGAGAAAACATAGATGAGTTCCACCATTGGTCTGCAGCTGAAGCAAACTGCCGTGTTCTTACTTCTGTGCTTAACTTGCGTAACTGTTGGACTTGGTCCTCCACAAGTCCTGATTTATTTATGTAGAAACAACAGTCTTCCTTTAGGAACATACACGTACCCCCTTTTTCAGCAGTGAGTAGGTCTAAGGCCCTCCGGTTCTGCAAGGTTACCTGTGCTAGGGACGTGAGCTGCCGCTGGAGGGAGGCAAGGGACTCAGCTGACTCCCCCATAGCAATGGCAAATTGTTGGTACAGCTTGTTACTTTCTATGAGGGTGTGACCTAAGGCTCCCCCCGCCAGTCCGGCCGCAATGAAGGATGCGGTGAGGGAAATTCCTGCGATGAGGGGGAGAAATATGGCTTGTGCAGGTCTCGGTCTAGGGACTGAGTGAATAACAGCACTAGTCCAGTTACCGGTATACCCTAGGAACTCTCCGGCAGTAAGTAGAGTCAACCGGGGAACTAATGTGACAGGAAGACACAGTAGGTTGGTAACAGAGGGGCTTGATAGGTTTTTAGATAATGTTCCATTACACCAGAAGAATATGCCTGACGGAGCCTTTAAGGTGATATTAGGGGGCGTTGCAGTGATGCTGCAGAGGCTGGAATTAGTTCCTGAGAAACAGTAGGGAAACTTTTCTTGACTGGGGTTTAGGTATAGTGGCACGTTAGGGATAGGGGCATATGAGAGGTTTCAGTGGTTGTTAGCTTGGGCAGAGGTAGAGGATCCCCACGGCAGGGGGACAGCGGTTAGCGGTGGACGCCCTAGAGTGGCACACAGAAAGCAGCCAGACAGGCTGTGAAGTCCTGTAAGGTTAGCAAGTTCTAATCCTTCTTGCAATAATTTTAACCAGGAAAAAGGATGTAAATCTTGTGTCAGGCGGTTTTCTTGTCGCTGGATATTTCCATGGACCAGGGGCCATACCTGCACTAGACCCTGCCACAGATAGAGGTGACTGCTAGCCCATGTGGAGGTGGAGGAGTAGTATACAGCCCTGTGTTGAGGCATGGTCCAGCGGGAGTTCAAGGGGTCTCTAACTATCCATGTATATGAAAGGTCTCCATCTCGTCTATGATGTAAGGGCCATCTGGGATCTATCTGTTCTTTTCCACCCCACCATTGGTATTTATGGACGATACAATAGTTATAAGGGCAGCCGGCACTTTGGTGCCACCAATACTGCTTACAATTGTATTGAGTCTGATCATACTCGAAGCATATCATTGGTGCCACTGGTTTGGCTATTGGGAAATCGGTAAAATTTAGTAAAATTGGGCTATTGCACCCTGAGGAGGGGCAATCTGCACTGGCCACTAATTTCCCGGGCTTATGAGGTTGCCCAGGGTGGGTTTGGTTTTCATAAAGCCAGAATCTCCAGACAAAGGGATTAGGAGCTGGCTTTATGTTTTCCCCAGCGGCCACTAGGGCGACCAACGTTAGAGTCAGACTACCTAACTGCATGTTTGCAGTGAGCTATGCTGTCGGCGCAGGGTGAGTTTTAAGGGGTTGTTTTTAGCTCTGTCCACAGTCCACGTGTCCGGTGCTTCAGCCGCCGCCGTGATTGGTCCCAGGAGGTCGGAGGTTGGGTCCACCGGCTTGATGTGGGTGTAGTGGATCCACGACGCGATGCCTTCTACCTTTAGGGCGGTGGGTGTGGTTAGGAGTACCTGGAGTGGTCCTTTCCACCTGGGTTCTAGGGTCTCTTGTCGGTGTCGCTTGACCAGGACCCAGTCTCCTGGCTGGTACGGATGGGGTGTCGGCGGGGGACCGGTCTCATATAGTTCCTTCAGCTTGGGGCAGATTTCTTGATGAATTTTCTGCAAGGCTTGTAGGGAAAATAAGAGTTCAGAGACATTTTCTGTTTCAGACTTGAGCAGATCATCTTTTAGGCTGGGAACTAGGGGTGGGGGTCTACCATACATGATTTCATAAGGGGTAAGGCCCAGTCTGTAAGGGGTATTACGGGCCCAGAACAGAGCGTAGGGGAGAAGGACTACCCAATTAGCACCAGTCTCCATAGTCAATTTAGTTAAGGTCTCTTTTAAGGTCCGATTCATCCTTTCTACCTGTCCTGAACTCTGGGGCCTGTAAGCGCAATGGAGTTTCCAATTTGCCCTAAGGATGGAAGCCAAATCCTGACTTACCTTAGCGATGAAAGCGGGCCTATTATCTGACCCTATCTGGACGGGGAAGCCATACCTGGGAAGGATATCTTCCAGAATTTTCTTTGCTACGACCTGAGCAGTTTCTCTTTTGGTTGGGAATGCTTCAGTCCACCCTGAAAAAGTATCTACAAAGTCAAGTAAGTACCGGTACCTGTACTTTCCTGGCTTTATTTCAGTAAAATCTACTTCCCAGTAGATACCGGGCCTGGTTCCCCTGAGCCTTGTTCCTGTTGCAGCTTGAGATTGGGGGTATGCGTTGTTAAGCTGGCAGACTTTGCAACTTGTCATGATAGTGCTGGCCATCTCAGCTATATGTCTGATTTTGAGCTTGGAGCGTCTGATCAGGTCTATCATCTGCCGGGCCCCCAGGTGGGTGGTTCGGTGGATGTGTTCTAACACCTGTTGTCCTAATTTTTCTGGTAGGATGGTTTGGTCATTAGTATCAGTCCACTACCTATTCTGGACTTGTTTCAGGGGAAGTTTGTCAATCCACTGGAGATCTTGTTCTGAATATTCAGGGAAATTTGGCAAGTCCCGGGGGCCCGGGTCAGGGAGCTGGAGTGTAAGGAGTCGGCTGGGAGCCTTTGCCACATTCCTTGCAGTTTGGTCCGCCAGAAAGTTGCCTTGAGCAGTTGGAGTAGTTGGTTTCTGATGCCCTGGGCAATGCACAATGGCTAACTTTTCTGGCCTCCATACGGCTGTTAGCAGGGCTAGGATCTCTTGCTTGTTTTTTATTTTTTTTTTCTTCAGCCATCAGTAACCTTTGCTCCCTGTAAATGGCCCCATGTATATGCGCCGTTGCAAAAGCATATCGGCTGTCTGTATATACTGTCAGCTTCTTCCCTGCCTCTAAGGTAAGAGCTTGGGTGAGCGCAATCAGTTCGGCCTTCTGGGCCGATGTCCTCGGGGGCAGGGGTTCCGCCCAGATTACCTCAGTCTCTGAAGTCACTGCCGCTCCAGCGTACCTCTGGCCTTGATGCATGAAGCTGCTCCTATCAGTGAACCAGACGAGGTTGGCGTCAGGAAGTGGGCGGTCCTGCAGGTCTTCTCGAACTCCATGCACCTGAGCTAGTATCTCGGTGCAGTCATGGAGTGGGGCGTCCAGGTCCGGGTTGGGCAGCAGCGAGGCAGGGTTTAAGGTCATTGAGGGCAGGAAAGTTATCCTGAGAGGATTTAGTAGTAGTCCTTGGTAGTGGGTGAGCCGGGCGTTACTCATCCATCGATTAAGTGGCTGTTTGAGTACACCTTCGATGGCATGTGGAGTAACGACCTGCAATTCTTGTCCCATGACAAGTTTATCAGCATCTTGCACCATCAGAGCCGTGGCCGCAATCATTCGGAGACAAGGGGGCCACCCGGCAGCCACTGGGTCTAACTTCTTTGACAGGTAGGCAACTGGCCTCCGCCAGGGGCCTAAGTTCTGAGTTATTACCGCCTTGGCAACACCCGTATTCTCGTCCACATATAGGTGGAAGGGCTTGGTAACATCAGGTAGCCCCAGTGCAGGCGCAGAGAGTAAGGCGGTTTTAATCTGTTGGAAAGCCGACTCTGCTTCGTCTGTCCAATTAAATGGCTGCTGCCCCTGGGTTGCCTGATACAAGGGTTTAGCCAGTTCTGCGAACCTAGGTATCCATAGTCTGCAAAATCCCGCCGACCTCAGGAATTCCCTCACTTGTCGGGTGGATTGTGGCCTGGGGATCTGCAGAACAGTTTGTTTCCGGGCGTCTGTTAACCAGCGCTGCCCTTCTTTAAGCAGGTACCTTAGATATGTTACCTCTGGCTTACAGATTTGAGCTTTCTTTGCCAAGGCTCGGTAGCCCAGATTCCCCAGAGCTTGTAAGAGACCCTTGGTCCCTTGGATGCAAGCTTCTTGGGTCTCAGCAGCAATTAGGAGGTCATCAACATACTGTAGTAAAGTTATTTCAGGGTGTTTGCGTCGGTACTCACCTAGGTCTTCATGGAGGGCCTCATCGAACAGGGTAGGAGAGTTTTTAAATTCCTGCGGCAGCCTGGTCCATGTCAATTGGCCACTTATGCCCCTATCAGGGTCATTCCACTCGAAGGCGAAGAGCTTTTGGCTCTGAGGGGCTAAAGGCAAACTGAAGAAAGCATCTTTCAAATCTAAAACAGTGTACCATTGATGTTTAGGGTTTAAGGTACTCAGGAGGGTATACGGGTTAGGCACAGTTGGATGTATGTCCACAACCTTCTTGTTGATTTCTCTTAAGTCTTGTACAGGTCTGTATTCTCCACTATTAGGTTTTCGTACCGGCAACAATGGAGTATTCCAGGGCGAGTGACATGGGCGAAGGACCCCTTGGTCAAGGAGCCGGCGGATATGCGGGGCAATTCCTTTCTTGGCCTCTAGGGGCATCGGGTATTGGTGTACCCGCACGGGGTCTGTCCCAGGCTTAAGTTCAACAAACAAGGCAGGACGGTGTTTTGCTAGTCCTAAGCCCCCCGTTTCCGCCCAAGCTTCTGGATATTGCTGGAGCCAGGTTGCTATGTCCCGGTCAGGGGCCGTTTGCTCCTGGTGGAGCTGGTACTCATCTTCTAGGGTTATAGTCAGGATGGACACGGGTTGATTGTGGGAGTTGGTCACGACGGGCCCCTCAGGGAGGAAATGGATCTGTGCTCCCATTTTAGTTAGCAGGTCTCTCCCTAATAGGGGACAGGGGCTTTCAGGGATGACCAGGAAAGAATGGGTTACATTCTTGGCTCTGAGGTTTACTGTTCTTTGTGTTGTCTATGGGTATTTCTTAACTCCTGTGGCCCCTTGTACCCATGAGGACTTGGAGGATAATTTCCCATTAGTTTTAACTAAGACTGAGTGCTGTGCTCCCGTATCGACCAAGAACTGGACTGGGGACCCCTCCACTTGCAAAGTTACCCTAGGTTCGGGGAGGGGATCTGAACCCCATCTTCCCTAGTCTTCATCTTGAGTGACTAGTACGGGTGTAGACCTAGGGGGTCCCTGTCCTCGTTGCTTCTTTTTGGGGCAGTCTCTTACCCAGTGGCCAGCCTCCTTGCAGTAGGCACATTGGTCTTTTCTCAGATTATCATGCCTGGGGGGGCCGCCTAGGTTGGGTGTACTCTGGCTGTAGATGTTCTTTCTGTACTACTGCTGCCAGGACCTTGGTCATTTTTTTCAGTGGCCTTAAATTGCCTTTCTTCTGGAGTATCTCTGTTATTATAAACCCGCTGGGCTATCTGAAGGAGGTCCTGAATCCGCTTTCCTTCCAAGTCTTCTAATTTCTGGAGTTTTCTTTTAATATCTGGGGCTGCCTGATTTACGAAAGACATTACAACAGCTGCCTGACTTCCTGGAGCCTCTGGATCTATGGGGGTGTACTGTCTAAAAGCTTCCATTAATCTTTCTAAGTATGTAGCTGGGCTCTCTGTCTTTCCCTGTAGAATAGAATATACTTTAGCCAAATTAGTAGGTTTGCGAGCAGCTGCCCGGAGACCTGCCATTAGAGTCTGGCGATAAAGGTGTAGCCGTCCCCTACCTTCTGCCGTGTTGTAGTCCTACGCCGGCCTGGTCAGAGGAAAGGTTGCGTTTATGAGGTCAGGGTTGGCAGTCGGTTGACCGTCGTCCCCCGGGACCAGCTTTCTAGCTTCTACCTGTATTCTCTCTCGCTCTTCCGTGGTAAACAAGATTCGGAGGAGCTGCTGACAATCATCCTAAGTGGGCTGGTGGGTGAACATGACACTATCCAGTAAAGCCAGTAAATCTTTGGGGTTGTCTGAAAACCGAGCACTCTGAGTCTTCTAGTTATACAGATCACTGGTGGAGAATGGCCAGTACTGGAGCTTGGGGATTCCTGTGTCATCTGGGGGTCCTATTTCCCGAAGGGGTAAAGCCACCGTGGAGTCAGGCGGCTGGGGGCGGGGGCTAGTCCGCGAAGTGCGCCCTCGTGTCCACCCCTCCGGCCCTTCAAAGTTACTTTCCCTTTCAGCAGGCTTGTGAGTGCTGGCCGCCTCCCCTCCGCCTGCTCCCTCCTGCGACTCAGCCCGGGGGGCAGGTCCGGGTGCGGCGGCCGCCTCCCGTCCGCCTGCTCTCTCCCTCTATCTGTCATCCTGTGTCCTCTCTCCTTTACACTCAGTCTCTTTCTCTTTCTGATTTCCCTCTCTGACTCTCCAAGTCTGCCGTTTCCTCCCCTTTCTCTTTCCGATTTCCCTTCTCACTTTCTCCCTTTCTCTTTCTCCCGTCTCTTATGGTCTCTCTCTCACTCATTCTCACTTTCTGTGTCTCTTCCTGTAAAGGAATGTGGCTTAGAATCCCTGAAAAGGAAATCTGATCTGACTTATTAATGATATCTAGTCTCAGGCGCGCTTCGGAAGTCCGGGAACCGGGGCCGCACGCGCGCGCCAGAAGCCCGGGGACCGGGGCAATTCAGACCGCACGCGCGCGCCCGGGAACCGGGGCAATTTAGACCGCACGCGCGCGCCTGGGAACCGGGGCAATTCAGACCGCACGCTCGCACCCGGGAACCGGGGCAATTCAGACCGCAGGCGCGCGCCCGGGAACCGGGGTCAGAGACAGCTAGATCAGAGGAGAGCCAGGGGATGTCTCCCACTGGCCTCCACTGGCCGTCCTATAGCGCGTCCGCCAGGACTGTGCCAGCTCCAGTTTCAGACCTCCCGAGTCACAGATTCAGATTCAGAACAGACATACAGACACAGACAGACAAACCGAGACGAGCCAGCTCACCTATCAGTAGATCAATCCTAGCAGATCCGTTGACCAGGGGTCTGGTGGGCTTGGGAAATCCCGGACGGGCCCCCAGATGTTATGCCCAGACCGTTTGTTCCCTAAAGAAGACCACCAGAGTCCAGAGTCAAAGCCAAGCGGCAAGGATCTTTACTACAAGTTCGAACCTGGTCCCTCCATTCCACAGCATACAAGAGGGCCCCGAACAATGCGAGTGTTTGCTTTTTATAGCCTAAAAGTTACAGGGGAACAAAGGAATTCTTTTGGTTCCCGCGCTTTCAGTAAAACTTTGAACGGCTGCCTCCTTATCGGAGACTTTTCCAGGTGGTGTTTGTACTGGGCTCAGGAAGTTTGAGAGATATATGGCGATATGTGGTGGGATGGGAGGATGGGATGTGTTTGTACTGGGCTCAGGAAGTTTGAGAGATATATGGCGATATGTGGTGGGATGGGAGGATGGGATGTGTTTGTATTGGGCTTGTTTGTTTTGAGCCCGGGGCTGAGGAATGTGCCCGGCTCCTCTCACTTCCTCTGGATCTGTGGTATGGGAAATGTTAGATGAAATTCAGTGTCTCTTCATGATGAAAACTCTCAACAAATTAAATAAAGAAGAAATATACCTCAACACAATAAAGCCCTTATTTTGCAAACCCACTCCTAGCATCACCCTGAATGGGGATAAGTTAAAAGCTTTTTTTTCCTCTTTGCATTTTTGTCTGACAGAAGACAAGGATGCCCATTTTCACCACTTTTGCTTAACATAGCATTGAAAGTACTAGCCAGAGCAATTAGGCAAGAGAAATAAATAAAAAGCATCCAGACTGAAAAACAGGAAGTTGATTTGTTTCTACTTGCAGACATCATGATCTTATAAAAGAAAACCCTCAAGATCCCACTGAAAAACTGTCAGAACTAATAAACAAATTTAGTAAAGTTGCGGGATACAAAATCAACATGCAAAAATCAGTAGCATTTCTGTAAATCAGTTGTGAACTATCTGAAAAAGAAATCAAGAAAGCAATTCCATTCCCAATAGCTACCAAAATAATCTTAAAATACTTAGAAATAAATTAATTAAGGCAGTTAAAGATCTCTATGATGAAAACTACAAAACATCGATGAAAGAAATTAAAGAGGAAACATTCTCAAAATTGCTAATTTTTAGGGAAATGCAAATAAAATACAATGAGATAATGTCTCATCCCTGTCAGAAAAGCTATTATCAAAAAGATAAAAATAACATATCCTGGCAAGCTTGTGGAGAAAGAGGGACTCTAAAACACTGAGGTGGGAATGTAAATTAGTACAGTCACTATGGAAAACAGTATGGAGGTTCCCGAAAAAATTAAAAATAGAAATACCATATGATCCAGCAATCCAACTGCCAGGTGTATTTCAAAAGGAAGGAAAATCAGTATGTTGAAGTTATATCTGCATTCCATGTTTATTGTAGCACCATTCACAATAGTCCAGTGATGCAATAAATATAAATGTCCATCAACAGATGAACGGATGAAAAAAACATGATGTAACTTCACAACAATATTCTGTTCAGCCATAAGAAAGAATGAAATCCTGTCATTTGCATCATTCACAGCAACATGGATTAGCCTGTAGGACATTTGGTAAGTGAAAAAAGCCAGGCACAGAAAGACAAATACTGCATGATTGCACTCATATGTAGAATAAAAAAAACAGATCTTACAGAAGTGGAGAGTAGAATTGTAGTTACTAGAGGTGAGGAAAGGCAGCAGGGAGGAGAGACAGGAAAAGCCGATCAAAGAGGACAAAGTTGCAGTTAAGACGAATAAAGTATGGCATTCAATTTCACAACAGGGTGACTGCAGTTAATAATGATAATAAGTTGTATATTAAAAATAGATAGAAGAGAGGATTCGGAATGTCCTCACCACCAAGAAATGATAAATTTCCAAGATAATGAATATGCTAATTATGCTAATTTTATTACTGTACATTATATACATGTATCAAAACATGACACTGTATGCCATAAATGTACAATTTTTTTTTTTTTGAGACAGAGCCTCATTCTGTCGCCCAGGCTGGAGTGCAATGGCATGATCTTGGCTCACTGCAACCTCCACCTCCTGGGTTCAAGTGATTCTCCTGCCTCAGACTCCTGAGTAGTTGGGATTACAGGTGCCCACCACCACGTCTGGCTAATTTTTGTATTTTTTTTTTTTAGTAGAGATGGGGTTTTGCCATGTTGTTCAGGCTGGTCTCGAACTCCTCACCTCAGGTGATCTGCCCGCCTTGGCCTCCCAAAGTGCTGGGATTTCAGGCGTGACCCACTGCATCTAGCCCCATAGATGTACAATTATAATGTGTTAATTAATTTTAAAAAATGAGTATAGGCATGTGAAATGTATTTCCTGAATGTAGATTAAAGTCCCAGTAAAATCAAATAGCAAAATATAAGGAAGGCAAAAATACTTTAATTTGACAAATTGTCTTATGAATGAATTTTGGTAATATAAATAATCAATACACGATATTTCTATATATGAACTGACCGACTTTATCTGGCAAAAGTTCTACAATTCTGAATTTATTCACTTTCTGAACTCTCTCCTTGGTCTGCCCATATACCATATTTAACAGTCTTACCCTTAATAATTTTTTTCATAGAACAAAAATCCAAAACTGTTCTATGCTCATTTTTTATAACCTTGTAGAAATATTTCTTCTACCAGCACTAAAATATGTGATAGATGAAGTTTCAAAAGCAAATCATTTTCATGTTGCACCCCTAGAGTTTCCTCAACTGGCATAATAATAACTGGGTCATTATTCCTCCGAGAACTGAAAATGAATGTTCATAATAATTGAGTTTAAAAGCCATAATAACAAGGACTTTTAAATGTCACATTTACTTACCAAGTTCACCTTTTGTTCTGCCATGTAATTTTAATATATCTTTATATGTATGTACATGATTCCACTGTGTGGCATTATCTCTAAAGAATAGTAGAATTTCCATAACTCAGTAAGCAAGACAAATCTAGAGGAATCTTTGAGATTTTTAATTGTGTAAGAAGGCACGGTGATTCAATGCTGGGGAATTTTTAATCTTTATGAACATCCTTGATAATAATATTACACTGCTTAATAAGAGTGTCAGAAAGCAGTGGGGTGAACCTATAATCATTTAAGAGCAATTAGCAAGAAAATTTTTGTGGCTTATTTCTTCCTTTTATGTCTGTTTTCATCAAGGAGATTTCATTACTACAGTATAGCGCATCTTTCTGGCACCAATGATATGAGTCTGCTAAAAAGTAAATTGGGCCATAACACACAGAGAAAATGGGGCTATTCCACAGCTCCATGCAATCATCTGAGGGCCCTAAGGAGAACAAATTGGAGCATCTGCTGCTAAGGGAAGAATCAGCAGTTGATGCCTACCTACATGCAGTGAAAAATCAACCAAATAAATGAGCAAACATTTCCATAGAGCATCCACTCTGGAACCTCGACTCACCTTGCATTTAACCTGGACAAAAACCATGGAGTCCAAAAAACCCAAATCTCTGTTAAAATTGTGTAAGACGAAGTAACACATTTGTGATCTAGAGCCCTTAATATTGTTTATTTTAGCGACTCCGCTATTTTTTTTCTTCCTTGTCTTCCAAAAAGAGAGTGAGAACAATAACATAAAATAAATAAAATAGTAAAAGAAAATGTACTAGAATTTATTTCCCCAAAGTCATTTTCTCTATTTAATGCCTATGTAGGCAACAGGCACCTCCTCATCAGTTGTCATTTAAACACATATTTATTGGATGTTTATTTACAACGTACTTTGTGGATAGGGAAAAATGAAATAACAAAAACCGAATCATTATATTTTAAGCCGAATTTTTTTTGGTATAAATTTAAGGAGTACACGTGCAGTTTTACTACATGGATATCTGATCCACATCTTTACTGAATTATTGTTGTAGTTCCTAACATCAATTTCAAATGCTTAAAACATGCACATACACACACAGTTGACTTTTTTCCCTCTTGAATGCATAAGACAGAATTTATATCTTAAACAACAGAACTCCAACCTATTGTCATGTTTCAGATGAGTAATGCCAAGGTTCAAAGAGGTTAAGTGAATTTTCAGAGTTGCAACACTAACACTACAAAAGTCTCAGGTTGAGAATACAGAGAGTCTGGTTCTAGCGGCATTTCATTAATATTCTGTGCTGCAGGGATTAAAAATGCCAGTTTCAACAGGCGCCTAGCAAATAACATAAGTAGAAGGCTGTGTTGAGTTGAGTGAGTGGTGAGCTAAAGGGTCTTGCCCTTCAAAAGGGACTGCTACTCAGCTGAAGCCAACTGACTCCAGCGGGTAACCACCTCCGCATTTCCAATACTTCTGATATTTTTTCAAGGGAAGCTAAAAATTCTCGTTTTAATGTGGACGCTTCCCGTTATAAATGCAGATAGCTAATTTCATATAGAGAAAACACTGCTTCAAACGCAACAATCTGCAAGGTGGAATTTTGCTGTAGTCAAACACTCTGCCTGAATATGTGGTCACTTTAAATCAGAAACAGCCTTAATTCTCAGCCCCTAAGAGAATGCAAAGTATCTCAAGAGGGATAAAGATCAGAAATCTAAACTCCTGTGTATTTTCTTGTTCCACAGACAGAGTGCCAAGAAACTTAAATCATGGTTTCAGTTTAGTATAAGCAATAAAATCCACACTAAGAAAACTTTTCTCCAATCACCCTTATTATCCTTTTGATGACGGAGAGGATGCTATTAATAGTCTATTTTTTAAATGAAGGTCAAGAGGTAAGTGGGTAGATTCTGCATCTGCACTAAGGATACTAGTGGGACTATGTCAATGCTTATTAAGCACTGGGGTGACGGTGTTGCTACAAAGAGTGGCTTAGGGCTATGTGTGGTGGTCTTTAGTTTCCCAGAGTTTTTCTCTTTGCAGTGAAACCACTCCAAAATTAAACACATATATGCAAACTATTTTAATGATAGGGATATTTTTGAAATATATTATATTTTAGAGACTAGATTAAATTTTAGAATGATTTTAGAAGATATTAGAAATTAATAAGATTAAATAGGTTAAAAATATTGGGGAAAGTACCATTTTATGGTTATATTCAATGTAAGCGAAAAATAGTTCGCTTGGGTTGAGACAGAAGCAGAGAAAACAATTTGTAGAGACAATGGGAATCATATTTAGGATGAAAATTGCATTGGGGGCAGTGCACGGTGGCTCATACCTGTAATCCCAGCACTTTGGGAGGCCGACATAGGTGGATCACAGAGTCAAGAGACAGAGACCATCCTGGCCAACATGGTGAAACACCATCTCTACTAAAAAGACAAAAATCAGCTGGGTGTGGTGCTGCACACCTGTAGTCCCAGCTACTCAGGAGGCTGAGGCAGGAGAATCCCTTGAACCTGGGAGGCAGAGGTTGCAGTCAGCTGAGATCGTGCCACGGCACTCCAGCCTGGCAATGGAGCGAGACTCCATCCCCAAAAAAAAAATAATAAAAAAAAAAGAAAATTGCATTGGGATAGCTGATTCAGATATAATTATTATATTGTATTTTTAAATAATTCAATAACTAAATAAAGTAGATAAAACATGAACGAGAGATTGAAAATGTGCTCTGAAACCAAATTAGGATTAATTTGTTTCTGTGCAACTGTGTAGGAAAAAATATAAATCTCACAGTAGTATAGAGCAGGTGGGCTTATTATAGAAACAATTTCAGTCCATACCCCTGTCCTCCACTTCTGTCTAGACACTGTCCCTAATTTCCTTCCTTCATGAGACTCTGTTGCCAGTAGGGAGACTAGGATAGTGGAAATACATCCATAGTCACATACTGTTTGCATTTTTAGTTTCCAAGAACACATTTCTTCAAACACAAGGAATAAAATATATTTTCCACTTGGAACGGCCAGCTAAAACTTACTGTGCTGTTCCCCTGCACTGAATCACATAAGTTTATTCGTTCCACAAGCACACACCTCTCCTCCAAAATAGAGTTGCTAAGACCCAACTCACCTGTTAAAAAATGTCTCTACTTAAAAAAGAAAAGATAATCGTCACAGGAATACACAGAGCTCAATCTTTGAGCAAGATATCACTGTATCAGAAACCCAGGTACAAGATACATTAGCTCTGTGATCATGGATAATTTACTGCACCTCTCTGCTTCACTGCAAAATATCAGTGATGACATTGCCCTGCAGAGTTGTTGTGGGTGTAGCAGAATTCTGAGGCTGGATTGTGTTTCTCCTAGGGATTTAATGTACCTGACTACATTTAGGTCTAAAGCTCTTTAAAATGGCTGAATGGATTAAAAAAAAAAATACCATTATCAGCCAAAATATCCTACTGCAAATTATAGATTAAATGTACTACAGATAACTTAAGTAGAAAATAAAATCATTGGAAATATAACAGAAAGATCACAGAATGGACGGAAATCTGAGAGAAATCTAGAAATAAAAGCTAATCAGGAGAGTGGTTCAGTAATAAGAAGCAAATCCAAGGACACAACCCAGAAACAATTGGTTGAGAGGTCATGTCAGTGTACTGTACAACACCTGATATTGCCATTACTGACCTCATGGTGCCACCATCTCTGATGTGTACATCCAATTTATTGAGACTTGGTCAGATGCCCACGTGAGATTAGCTGGGCTCTTGTAAGTCTGTAGTAAGAGAGCAAGACCCATGTTCTCCTGAAGACTTACACAATAGAAATACTACTAAAGTAGGAAGTCTCAAGGCAGCACAAAAAACAGCAAAATTTACAATGATGTTGTATAATATGATATCTTTGTTTATAAATATATTTATATACCAAAATACATACTAAAATAGCAACTGAATCAATTGGACTATAAGACTGTAAATGAGTTTACTTGTTTTCAGTTTGTTTGAGAATCTTTGCATCTTAACAAAAATAAATAATTGGATTAAATTAATTATAAAAGATGAGAATTTATTGTTTTAGATTACTCATTCCCTCATTCTTTTATTCACTGATTTATTTAGTAGGTGTTTATTGAATACTATGTTTTAAAAGCAATGTCAAAAACTGGATGGCACATTTCAATGAACAAAGTGATGAGCTCTTCCCCTTTATGAACTACATAGTCAATTATTAGGAGATAATTTATTTTTATTTTTATTTTTTTTGAGACAGAGTCTCGCTCTGTCCCCCAGGCTGGAGTGCAGTGGCACAATCTCGGCTCACTGCAAGCTCCACCTCCCAGGTTCACGCCATTCTCCTGCCTCAGCCTCCGGAGTAGCTGGGACTACAGGCGCCCACCACCATGCCTGGCTAATTTTTTGTATTTTTAGTAGAGATGGGGTTTCACCGTGTTAGCCAGGATGGTATTGATCTCCTGACCCCGTGATCCACCCACCTTGGCCTCCCAAAGTGTTGGGACTACAGGCATGAGCCACCGTGCCCAGCCAATTAGGAGATAATCTTTTATACAAGTTCCTAAAGAAATACAAATTTTGATAGGAAGAGAGACCATAATTTAATCTGTGACATAAAAGATGAGACCTGAAGAATACAATATGATTTAGTTTGTATTTTTGTCCCCATACAAATCTCATGTGGAATTGTAATCCCCAGTGCTAGAGGTGCAACCTGGTTGCGGAGGTGTTTGGCTCATGAGGGCAGATCCCTCAAGGCTTGGTGGTGTCTTCATAATAGTGTCTTCTCATGAGATCTGGTAACTGTAAACTGTGTGGCACCTCCCTGCTTCTACTATGTCTCTCTCTTATTCCTGCTTTCACAATGTGATGTGTCTGCTCCTGCTTTGCCTTCTGCTGTGATTGAAAACCCCCTGAGGCTTCACCAGGGGCTGAACAGATTCTAGCATTATGCTTCCTATAAAGCCTGCAGAATCAAAAGCCAATTAAATCTCTTTTTTAAAAAATGAATTACCCAGTCTCTGATATTTATTTAAAGCAATGCAAGAATGGCCTAATACAGAGAATTGGTACCAAGCAGGGGAACATTGCTATAAAAATACCTGAAAATGTGGAAGCAGCTTTGCAGCTGGGTAACGGGCAGAGGTTTGAAGGGTTTGGAGGGCTCAGAAGAAGACAGAAAAAAAATAAATGAGGGAAAGTTGGGAAAGTTTGGAACTTCCTAGAAACTGGTTAAATTGTTGTGACCAAAATTCTAATACTGATAGGCAGTGATGTCCAGGCTGCCAGGGTCTCAGATGGAAATGAAAAAATTATTGGGAACTGGAGCACAAGTCACATGTGTTAAGCCTTAGCAAAGAGGCTAGCTGAGTTGTGTTAACACACTAGGGATCTGTGAAGTTAGAACTTCAGAGTGATCACTTAGGGTGTCTTAAGCAGCAAAACATTCAAGAAGATACCTGGCTGCTTCTAAGAGCCTACATTCAGAAACAGGAGAAAAGAAATGACTTAAAGTTTGAAAAATTTGTAGCCTGACCTTATGGCAAAGAAAGAAAAAGGTCTTGTGGGCGGGTGGGGTAGGGGAGAGGAATTCAAGCAGACTATGGAACAACAACTTGCTAGAGCTATTTGCATAATTGAAAGGGAGTCAAGTGCTAATATTCAAGACAATGGGAAAAAAAAAACTTGAAGACATTTCAGATACCGTCACAGGAACACCTCCTTATCACAGGCCCAGAGGCCTAGAAGTACAGAATGCTTTTGTAGGCCAGGGCCAGGGCTCCGCTATCCTGCATAGACTTGGTACACTTCTCCCCACATCCTGGTTGCTCCAGCTCTAGCCATGGTTCAAAGGGGCCCAGGTACAGCTCTGGCTGCAGCTCTAGAGGGAGCAAGCTGTAAGCCAGGTGGCTTCCATATCATGTTAAGCCTATAAGTGTGCAGAATGCAAGAGTGAAGAATACGTGGCAACCTCCATCTAGATTTCAGAGGATTTATGAGAAAGTCTGGGTGCCAAGGAAGAAGCCTGCTGCAGGATCAGAACAAGCTCTTACAAAGGACCTCTACCAGGGCAGTGCCAAGGGGAAATGTGGTTTTGGAGCACTTAAGTAGTCCTCAATGGAGAACTGCTTAATGGAGCTGTGAGAAGAGGACCACCTATGTCTGGAAAAGTCACAAGCACTCAACAGCCTGTGGAGAGTAGCCACAGTGGCTGAACCCTTTAAAGCCACAGGAGTAAAGCACCTTGCAAGCCACACAGCAGAGCTGCCCAAGGCCTTGGGGGCTCACCCCTTGCACCATGTGCCTTTGATATAGGACATAGAGTCAAAAGAAATTATTCTGGAGCTTTGAGATTTAATGACAGCCCTGCTGGGTTTTGAATTTGAATGGGGTCTGTAGCCCCCTTCTTTTGGCCGATTTCTGCCTTTTGGAATGTGAATGTTTACCTAATGCCTATAGTTTTTTTGTATCTTGGAAGTAAATAATTTGTTTTGATTCTACAGACTCATAGGTGGAAGGAACTCATCTCCAGAAGAGAGACTTTGGACTTGGACTTGGGTATTAGGACTGCTGAGTTAATGCTGGAATGAGTTAAGACCTTGGGGGACTGATGGGAAGGCATTATTATGTTTTGCAATGTAAGAAGGACACGAGATTTGGGATGGGCCAGGGGCAGAATGATATAGTTTGGACATTTGTCCATGTCCAAGTCTCATGTTGAATTGTAATCTCCAATACTGGAGGTAGAACCTGGTGGGAGGCGTTTGGATCATTGAGGTAGATTGTTCATGGCTTGGTGCTGTCTTTGTGATAATGAGTTCTTGAGAGATCTCATCATTTAAAATGTGAGGCAGCCCCCACCCCCACTTACCCTCATTCCAGCTTTTGCCATGCTACATGTCTGATCCCCACTCATCTTCCACCATGATTGAAAGCTCCCTAAGGCTTCATCAGAAGTTGAGCAAACGCTAGCACCATGCTTTTTGTAAAGCCTGCAGAACCATGAGCCAATTAATCTTTTATTTATAAATTATCCAGTATATTTCTTTATATCGAAGCAAGAACAGTCTAAAACACAAGCGTTAGCTAAGAAAATTAGAAGTAGACCAGTCTAGGTCAGGAAGACACGCCCTTGTCTGTAAAGGGCCACATTGTAAATATTTTCAACCCTGCAAGGCATATGTTCTTTGTTGCAACTACCCTAGTCTACTGTTGCTGGAGAAATGCAGCCACAGAGATAACAGACAGCAGGCCAGATTTGACCCATGGGCAGTGGTTAGCTGCCCCCAAGCTAGGCAAAGAGCAATTTAGGTATATGTGAAAACTTGGATGAACAAAATACACATGTGTTGTTTATGAAAACATACCACGTTCATTTAGCACTGCATCTGAAACTGAAAATATATTTAAATTTATTCTCTCATTCAATCCTTTCAATGATTTGATTGAGTAGGTAATATTATTATTTCCATTTTACATATAAGAAAATAGAGCCACAGAAACGTTAAGAAAATTGCCACAAGTTACATATCTGTAGATGACAGTGATGGGACTCAGGCAGTTTGACTCCAGAGACCACACTTGTAAGAGATGTTCCAAAGAAAATACAGCTGTAATAATTCTAATTGAAATACTAAAGTCTCTGTTAATTCTGGATAATTGATATTGTGGCACTACTTCTTGCCACCCAGAAACACATTTTCTTGCAGTTTTTTTGTGTCTTATTTTATATGTTTGCATATTACTTTATAGATTTCTTCATATGAGACTTAAAATTTTTATTTTTTATTTTAGTATTTTAAAATTCTGTTATGGTTTTTATCATGAATACAAAGCAACTATTTATTTGCACATTCAATTTAAATGTTTATTGCTAAAGTAAGTTTAATTGTTGAATTCAATAAAATGTTTATATTTTTCCACTATTTAGGATATTATTTGCTGTTCTATTTTGTCACTTTAGCTTTCTTTTAAAACTTTTATTTTGCTTAGTGTTTAAGACTGTGTGTTGTAGTTTATCATTTTTGTAGCAATTATTACTAGAAGCATACCTTCTTAACTCCTTTAAAACTTAGATTAAATAAATAATGTTGATTTGCTAATGATAAAATGTCATTGCCTTTCTATAATAAATCTTCTTCGCCATAGTGCACCATTATTTTGATACATCATTGTTGTTATAAACATGATTCTATTTGAGATATTTGAAATTATACTCACATAACATATTGGCTTAAAATTAGTTTAATCTAAATTATTTCAGACTCTGGTCTTATAGGCTTGTGGGTTTTGCAAATTAAGTAGAAATAACTGCTATTTTAAAGGCAAAAATACTATAAATGAACTTAAAATAATATGTTATTTTAAAAGTAGAAAAAGTCTGTTTTTCCATCTTGTTCTCATATCTTGTTTTATTTTTTTCCCAAGGAGAATTATAATTACCTCTTCAATATCTTCCATTTTTAATTGTTCCTCCTAAGTCAAGACGAAAATTTTCTATTTTGTCAGGGAACATTCAATTTCCTATTGTTTTTTAAATTTATTGTAATAGAATTTTAGGTGTTATTTGATTAAATTGTCTATCAAATTGTCCTCTTTTTATGGTTGTATGTTTTTTTCTATTTTATAATCGTGTATATTTTGCTACCCCATCACAGAAACTCACAGTCATGTATTTCTTTAAGCTTATGATAGAAGTTTTTGAATTTATTTCTTTCCACAGA
Source organism: Macaca fascicularis (assembly GCF_037993035.2). NCBI lineage: Eukaryota > Metazoa > Chordata > Mammalia > Primates > Cercopithecidae > Macaca > Macaca fascicularis. The sequence goes on along the minus strand of NC_088377.1, from coordinate 26,566,055 downwards.
ATTAGCTGTTGTTTATTATCCTTCAATAATTTATTTTATTAATTTTATATTTTATGCTTAATTCACTTTTAAAATTTACATTTTAAAATACTATAGAAAGAAAGGTTCTTTCAATTTTTCTTCTTTAGTAATAATGACATTTAAGGTAATATATTTCTTCTAAGTACAGCTTTAACTATTTCTCATAGGGTTTTATTGTGAAAAGGTTTAATTTTTATTGCTTGCTAGATAATGTTATATCCCTTTCTGACCTAAACTAGAATATGAATCTTAATTTCTAAGTAGTTATGATCATATCATGACCTTTTAAAATTTATTTCTAACTTTATTGGATTGTAGTTAAAGAATACTACTTATAAAACTTTTACTGTTTTGAATTTATAAAGTATTTCTTTGTGGTAATTGCTACAAAAGTTTCATGGACATATGAAAGATTTTTGAGGGATATACTGTTTAATGATATTCATTAAATCAAGATTATTATTAATTAATAGCTTCTTTTTTATACTAGCTTTGGCCAATTCTTAGAGTGGTTTATTAAAATCTCACAATCAAACTAAATTTAAGCCAAGTTCTTGTGTTTATTAATAATTCCCTAACTTTAGCCGATTCTTTATTTTTATGCATTTATGACTATTATATATTTTCTACTAATTGTATCTTTTATCATATATAATGCCTTATTTTATTTTGATTAGCATATTTCTATTTAAATTCCACCTTAAATTATACTAATAGTCATGGTTCTTTATTTTTATTTGCATTTATCTAATATCTCTTTTCACATATTTATTTTTATTATTTCATTATCTTTTTATGTATATTTATTTTTAAAATGTAGCATTTTTATTTATTTTTAACGTGCTTTTTCTATATCTATCTTTTATGGGGATGATTCATTTCATTTTCAATTAGTATAATTAACTGGTACATCAGATTCTTGTCACTTTCTCTACATTAAAACTATTTCACATTGCTTCTTCTCTTTGTCTTTTCTCTAGCTTATATTTATCCTAGTTTCAAAATACATACTTTGTTATTTTTCTTTGATCAAGAAAAATTATTTTTAAAAATTTTATTAAAGGTTCCTATTTTTCCTTACTTTGCTCCCTTCATCCAATTCAGACTCTTTTATATGAGAAAAAGTTAAAAGAAATGAAAGAACCAGGTAACCTGAAAAATAATTTTCCCAACCTAACTCCCCTATTTCCTCTTTACAATAAGACCTCCTGCTCTAAAATTAAAGCACACATTTTGCCTTACTCCTGCTTCTGCTTTCCATCCTATTCTAATTCTCTCATGAGAACAAGAAAATTTGGTAAAAGCTTTGCTAACTCTTGATCTCCAACCCAAGCCTGTTTTCTAGGTTTGGTTGAAATCATTAAATACTTTTACTGTTATTACAATGACCTCTAAGTATATCCTTTTAGTTTCAAGGCTCTGTATATTTAACCCTCGTATTTATATTCTTTTAATATACTTCTCACGTTCTCACTATTTCCTCTTCCTCTTTTCTTATTTTGAGTTTGTGTTCGTCCACATTTTGGGCATAGTGTAATCATTTCTCATGTGTTTTTCTTACATGTGCTATTGATGTTATGCTTCCTCAATCTCAGCTTATCTTCAAATACCATACTGTAACTCATGAGTTAGCTCTGATGGGTAACTGCTCTTTTGATGGCCATTCAACTCTTGATTGTATCTTTTTTCTCAGTACTCTTTAGAAGTAATTTCTATTGTTTTCATTGACATTTAATGAAGTAAATGTCAATTCTGTTCACTGAGACTTTTCTTCCCTTTTTGATGCTCTTTTCTTTCTATGCAAGTTACTATTTAATTTCAGAGAGTCATTAGATGTTGCAATTCAGTAGCTATCACCTTTTTATTCATGTTAGTGCCCATCTTCTTTAACAACTTCACTTTTCTGTGTACATTATTTGTTTATATAGATTGATCTTTCTCTCTGATACAAGGTCCTCTGAGATCGTTAACTTATTTTGTTTTATAGTAGTTTATGTTTTTCAAGCCCTTATACTATATTTCATGCCTAATTGCTGGATTGCCTTCAAAGGAAGCATAGTTAGGTGGTGACTATGGTTTCTTCTACATGGGCTGTGGTGGACAGGAAACCAAGGAATTTAGCTCCTTGAAGAGTAATGTATAAGAAGGCCCTGGCACCCCATATTCCTAGTTCAAGATCTTCTTCTGTAGGTAGAACTTGGCCTACTCCTAAGCAACCTCTTCGACTGTTATATAATAGAAATGATGCAATTCGGTGACATCATTGTAGACTTCCTTACCTCCAAATCTGAAGTCAACACATCTGTTATAATAAAACTCTGCTAGACCTACGCATCTCTAGGTTTTGCCCTGGGGTCCTCAATGCCACTATCTAGGTCTTCATCTGGCCCTTAGATACTAAAGTCTCACATATTTTTCCTTCAAAGGGTTCTTAGTAGAGTCCAAAGATTCCACTGTACTTAGATGACTACACGTCCCAGCATCTATATTTAGAAGAAAAAGATAACTTGGAGATAGGAAAGAAGAGCAATAGATTTGAATTTGGGTGTTTCTGTGTTCAGATCTCTCTTTCTTAGAAAGACTGATGTGAACATCTAAAATACAATTACAGTAATTTAAATGTTGATAATATTGCAATTTAAGTGTGCCCCTAGTTTTTAAGATATTCAATTCCAACAAAGTCTGAGATGCAGAAATAATAGTAGATATGATGATGAATATCTAATATTATATGATGGCTAACATTATTGAGCACTTATATAATGATAATTAATTTACATTTATAATTTGTATTAATAGTCACAAAACCCCCATAAGGTTGTTTCTACTACTTTCTTCATTTTACTGATAAAAAAGAAACATAACTGGTAGAGAACTAAGCAAGTTAAACAATGAGTAAGTGGATTAGCAGATTAGTAGAAACTTCAACTAATGCCTGAAGATTTTCTGCTCGGTGGTCCCCCAGCACAGCACGACCCAAACTAATTAATATAATCGAAGTAACATAATTCAAAGAGAATGAGCAAGAAAGCCTCTTTCCTAAAATATTTCAGCTTTTATACTTATTATTTCTACTTTGTTTTTTCCTTACTTTGAAATTTCCTCAAAAACATTTGAACAAATTAATGATGAACTACATATCAAAAGCAATATTATTCTTTAATTAACAAAGCTCCTTAGACTTTATTAACATATATTACTAGTTATGACAGATTGCATAAAGGAAACTTTAATTCCAAAAGGCTCATCTATCTTTCATGTCTTCAAAAATTCTATTTGCTTACAATTGCAATGGATATAACGTGGCTTAGTTTTTGAACAACATTTTTTAGTCCTTAATAATAAAGGGTGATGTAATAACTCTATGACACTTAAAGCAGGTACAATGTTATAGTATTTTACCAAATAATTAAACAAGAGTTTTTCTCCTCTTATGTTCTTTGATTGGACATCGTTTGTATTTTATAGGAAGACTTTCACTTATTTGATCTAGTCTATGTATAGAAGACACCTGGGAGATAGAAATTGTGGCTATATGATAGAAACTATGGTATTTAAACTTAATGGTGCACTTAGAAGCAACAAAGAAAAACTTCTTAGAAGGTTCTGTTTTTCTAGAAGAAATATGAAGCTAAATATGCCACTTATTTTGAGGTATTCTAATGTGTTCTAATAATATCTCCAAATGGGAGGTGATTTCTATATTCCTGTGAGCTCTCCATTTTATCTATTTCTTTTGGAGAAGAGTAAATATTCCACACCTATAATGCTAAGTAGTTCTTAACTTACATTTTATTTATTATCTTTCTTATGGTTAGAGGCTATGTTTATAAGAATATTTTATTTTTGTGGCTCATTTCTGTCATTAAAACAGATAATGCAACCACAAAAAGGAATATGATTGAAAGAGAATTGTTTCTTTAAGGTGAGTTCACAGAGATATTTTTGAGCCTTTTTTATTGGTTTTCTTAGACAGAAGGAAGTAGTGAAGAAGATTGTGTGGGGTTCCTGCTAATAAAATGATATAGTAGTCGTTAGTTGTTTTATGATCATTCAGTTGAAATCAAGTATACTACAGATTTATACTTTGAAGCACATGAAAATAAAAATGTGAGGTTAAATATCAATAGTCACTCCAACATCTGAAGGACAGGGATAATTTGAATTAGTTTGTGAATATATAAAAGACACTTGTTTTCAGACGTAGTTTAGGTGCAGAATTACAGAACTTGTTAATTAGAATGACAGATGAGAGAGTAGCAGTGTCAACTTTAAGCTTTTTGGTTTAGATATCTGAGTCACTACTACCTCCCCTTAGAAAGATAGGGAGAGTCCAATGATAAATAGATTCTAGATGAGAGAAAATTGGCTCAGTTGTGGATTTTATCAGTGAGTGTGACTTTTGGGTGTTCATACAGGAATATCAGGTAAAAACTTCAAAAGGAATGTGGAACTCAGGATGAATTATATTTTTTTCAAAGAGACCATGATCAACATCCAGAATTCAGATAAGATAAAAACTAGAAATAAGTAGCTGGTTTCAATGAGTCACATGTGGAGTGTGAGAGAAGAGGAGTTTAGAATGCTCTTAGCTGAAGTTCAGTAGTGAAGGAAAGAAAAAAGCAAAACCTAATTTTAAAGGTACAAGAAATAAAGACAGTAAAGATGAAATAATATCTCCTAGATGGGGAGAAAAGAAACATGGTTTAAGATTTCATCAGAAAAACTAAGAAGTTACAGCAAACAAACAAACAAAGCAAAAACCAGATAAATGAGAAAAAGGAAGTCTTAGTGGTGAACTTTGATTTAAAATGGGAAGGCGCTGTTAATTTCCAATTTTTAGCCTAGTAGTAATTGTTTATGAACAATGAGAGGCAAGTTAGTAGTATACATTAGGAAAGTGGTAATAGTTTTAAAATTTGCATTGGGAAAGAAAAGAAAGGATATTAGAAATGAATGGTATTCACAGCTCATCCGAATAAGCAATCATAAATTTCCAATAGATTCAATGCTGTCCTGTAGCTTTATCCAGTACATTTCCAACTAAGAAGAGCTGTTTTATTGATCCAAAGTCATTATATTGATCCAAAGTCAACAAAAGCAAACCAGGGAAACTTGCATAGGCATGACAATTAAGCTCAATGTCAAGAGAATGACTGTCATGAAAACTCTAATAGGTAACAGATTCTTAAAGAACAGGGAGGATGTCAAAGTATAGGAAATTACAATGAGTTTGAGGAGGGTTCCTCTTAGGAATAAACAAAGTGTATTCCACACATAAAGGAGGCCACACAGCGTGTATTTGTCTTCCTGGGTCTGGTGGTTGCCAGGGACTGGAGTGAGGTAGTAATGAAGAAGTGTTGGTCAAAGGGCACAGATTTTCTGCTATAATATTAATAAAATCTGTGGATATAATATATAGCATAGTGACTATAGTTAAAAATAATACTATTTACTTGAAATCTGCTACAATAGTAAATCTTAAGGGTCCTCACCACACATAGACATACATAAAAGAGGATAACTATGTGTGGTGATGGATGTGTTTATGAATTTAATTGTGGTAATATTAAACAATGTATACATATATCAAATCATCACGTATGAATCATGAATATATATAATTTTCATTTGTCAATTATACCTCAATAATGCTGGAAACAAAAAATGAAAGAGAAAGGCAGAAACAAAAAATGATTAAATTAGAGGAAAAGATGGAATATTTGGAACAGTTAAAGTTCTGGTAAAGTATATGCAGAAAGTTACCTAAAGATATGGATGATATGAATTTGAAACTATTAATGGTATTTTGTTCAACACATTGTTATGAAAAATTCCAAACATACAGCAAAGTTGAAATAATCTTACCATGAATATCTATACCATCCATATAGGAATTTTCAGTTAACATTTTAGTATACTGCTTATCACATATGTCTTTATCCATCTTGCTATTCATTTACTAATTTGTCTCAGTGTTTCAGGAATCTCAAAGGATATTTCAGGCAACATACTCCTTTTCTCTAAAAACTTTAGGTACCTATACTGAATTTCTCATAATATTTTGTACACTTATTCTAGATTTCTTTTATGTATCAGTAACTTTGTTTTATTACTGACATTTTTAAAAGATGCAAAAAAGGCCTTCGATAAAATTCAACTGCCATCCGAGTGAAAAAAATCTTAGAAAAATAGGATTAGAAACAATATTTGTGTGTGTGTGTGATAAAAGATACCAACAAAAATCATACAGCAAATATTATATTATGGTGAAATATTGGAGGCATGCCTCTTGAGATTGATACAAAGAAAAGTTCACTTGCTGCCATTACTTCAATTCAACATTGTACTAGATGTCCTTGCCAGTGGAATAAGAACGAAGAAAGAAATATACAAGGATTGAACGGCAAGAAATAAAACGTACTGCTTTGCTGGATTGCAAAATTGCATAGAAATTCCTAAATAATCAATAGATAAGCAATTGAAATTGATAAAATAATTTAGCAAAATCTTTGGCTTCATGGTCAATTTGTAAGTATTAATTTTGTTTCGATATTACCAACAAAAAAATCAGAAAATAAAATAAAATTACTATTTGCAATAACATCAACAACTTGTAAAAGACAGAAATAATTCTAAATGGTAGGCAAAAACTTGCTACAGAAAATATTTAAAAATTGAGAGTAATAAAAATCTCAAATAATTATATATATTTAATGGATTGATATACTTAGCATTTTAAGTTATTGTTTCTACCGAAAGCTGTACATGAATTCAGTATCATAATAGATAAAATCCCAGGAGTGTCTGAGTGTGTGTGTGTGTGCACGCGCACGCGTGTGTGTGTCTATGTGTGTGTAAAATTGATTCTAATATTGATTTTTGTTTTTGTTTTTTTTTTGAGACAGAGTTTCCCTCTTTGTTGCCCAGGCTGGAGTGCAGTGGTGCGATATCGGCTCACTGCAACCTCTGCTTCCTGGGTTCAAGTGATTCTCCTCCAGAGTAGCTGGGATTAAAGGTGCCTGCCACCACAGCAGGCTAATTTTTGTATTTTTAGTAGAGACGGGGTTTCACCATGTTGGCCAGGCTGGTCTCTTAACTCCTGACTTCAGGTGATCCGTCCACCTCGGTCTTCCAAAGTGCTGGGATTACGGGCATGAGCCACTGTGCCCAGCCGATTCTAACACTGATTTTTAAACACAAAGAGCAACCAAAGTTGGACGACTTGAAGTGTAAGATGACATAACTTAATAGAAATTTATACTAATTAAAATAATACGGTTAATTAAGACAATGTCATTTCCGAATAAAGATTAAAAATAATTGAATGAGACAGAATTGTCCAAAAGCAGATCTACACTCAAATAGACCTTTTAATGACGACAAAAAAGGCACTACAGACTAGTAGATAATTATGAATCTTAGCCTGTCTCACATCAGACGTTAAACCTCATTCCAGGTGGAGGGTGGAGATAGAGAGTCTCACACAAGATAAAATCATAAAGCTTCCAGCGGATACCTCAGGAGAAAATGTCATGAATTTGGAATAAGGTGACATTTCTTTAATAGGACAGTAAGTTCTAAATTGAAGAAATTATACAATGTTTAAGTTAGAAAATTATATTCATTAATAGTTATTATTAGCAGGTGAAATGCAGGATATAGAGAGATAGGATACATTCTCACCTATTTAATTCTCAAAAATCTAGTTCCAGTTTATATAGAGCTATTCTCTAAGTAATAAGGAAAAAAAATGATAAATCAATCTTAAAAGGGAGAAAAAGTCTTAAATAGATATTTTACCAAGGAGGGTATCTACATATGCCATAAATATACAAACACGTTCAAAATCTAATTAGTATCCAGAGGAAATCAAATTCAAAACTCAATGAGATAGCACTATGCATCTACTAGAATAACTGAAAATGTGAAAAACCCCATAATATTGAGTGTTTGAGGTAGCGCAGCAACTGAAATTGACACCTGCCACTGGGTATAACAACTTGAGTAACCTCACTGGCATTAGTTACAAACCTGAACATCATATGATCCAGTAATTTCATTCCTGCCCAGCAGAAATGTGCACAAAATCAGGAACCTAAACACTAGCAACAGCAATCATGATAGTCATATGAATTTCCTTAACAGTAAAACGGATAAGCAATGGTATTATATATAATGTCATACAATGGATTACTATATAATTAATTTTCTTCAGTAGTAAAACAGATAAGCAATGATATTATATATAGTATCATACAGTGGATTACTTTACTGCAATAAAATAAAGAAACTATAGGTACACAATGTCTTGCTTGAATCTCATAAACATTGCTATGGTTTGAATGTTTTTTTCCCCACTAAAATTTATGTTGAAACTTAATCCCCAGTGCAGTGGTATTAAGAGAGGTGGTCTTCAGGAGGTAATTGAGTCATAAGAGATCTATATGAGGTGCATTATAAAAGGGCTTGAAGGAAGGAGTTCACACCTTTTTGTTCCTGTTGTCCCTTTCACTGTATAAGGCACAGGATTCCTCCCATCCAGGATAGCAACAAAGTGTCATCTTGAGTGCAGACAGACTGGGCCCTCATCAATTGGTGACCGGATCTTGGACTTCCCAGTCTCCAGACCTCTGAGAAAACAAATTTCTGTTCTTTATAAATTATCCAGTCTCAGGCACTTTGTTAAAGCAGCATGAACAAACCAAAACGAATACAATGGGTAAAAAGGCCAAAATAAATAAATAAATAAATAAATAAAGGAACTTAATATATAATCCCATTTATATATAATTCAAAAGCTTCCAAACTAATCTATGATCATAAACTCAACTAATTGGGTTCCGGTGTTTCCGGTCTGGATGGTAGTTTAACGGACATGTTCATTTTTGATACAATTTATTAAGCTGGCCAATTTTGATGTATGCATTTATTTTTGTATGTATGCATGTGTATTTGACAAGTCATTTTATCAGTCGGTATGGTTTGGATATCTGTCCCCTGCAAATTTCTTGTTGAAATGTGAGCCCCCAGTGTTGGAGTGGGTCCTAGTGGGAGGTGTTTGCGTCAGAGGCGCAGATCCTTCGTGAATGGCTGGATCCTCCCTGTAGTTATGAGTGACTTCTCACATTATTATTAGTTCCCTGAACAGTCAGTTGTTTACGAGTGTGGCACCTCTTCACACTCTTGCTCCCTCTCTTGCCATGTGAATTGCCAGTTCCCCTTGCCTTCTGCCGTGAGTAAAATCTTCTTGAGTGCTCCACCAGAAGCCAAGTAGATGCCAGCAGCATACTTCCTGTATAGCCTGCAGAACTGAGAGCCAGATAAACCTCTTTGCTTTACAGATTACCCAGTCCCAGATATTTCTTTATAGCAATGCAGAACAGACAAACACATCAGTATTCAAAACATTCACTCGTTACCTTGCTTATAATTCCATAATAATTATGTATTTTATAATTTCATTTTCCTTGATCTTTATACTTTCTTTTCTCACAAAAAGTGATATTAAATTTTCATTAAATTTAAAAGCAATTTAAAATTATAATATTAAAAACTTATATGTTAAGAAAGATACATTTTTCAAATTTTTTTTTCTCTAATGCATGAGTAAAACATTCAGCTTATATATGGGGGCATCTCTCCGAGAACTTAGAATTTCAGAGTATCAGGTAGTAAAATGTTAGAAAGTTTTGAACATAATCTGCTAATGTAACTGATAAGGGAAAGGTAGGCAAAATATCAAAGTGAGTCCACCATAGTTATATAATTAATACATGGCAAGACTCGAATTTGCTTTTCTGACTATAAGTTCAATATTCTGTTATTTGGTATTGTTCAATGTTTCCTAGAAACGCTCTTGAGATAAAGGTATTTCTTTGATCTCCCATTTCTAAACTTGCTGCTTGTTGTGACTTAAGATGTGATATTCACTGGTCACAAAATTTTAGAAAGAAAAGCTCTTTGTCACTGAGGGTAAGCTTGAACGTAAGACTTGAATCTTTTCTCCATATTTTCCAACAGGGATATACCCAATCCAGAGGAGAATAGTCAGTAAAAGTGATTTTCTGTGTAAATACAAAATGTAAGATTATATCAGAGTATAAAAGAACAAAAATAAAATTACTGACCATGTTTTCCTTGGAGACTGTAGAAGGAAATAATGCATTTTCTGATCATTCTATCTAAATTTATAATAGTTATGTTTTTGTGCAACTGATATATGTTTTAAACATATAAATCAGACAATATTAAGAACATTCTAAAACTTTTTACTAAGGCATCACTACGGTGAATATTTTTTGTAAAGTAAAATCTCTTGTAACAGGAATAATCTCTTTAGTTCATCTGCTTACATGTCTAGTTTTCTGAAATTTAATTTTACAAAACTGAAGAACAGTGGAAAAAAGATCTGAACACATATCTCACCAAATAAGAAATCCAGATGGCAAATAAGCATATGAAAACATGAAGAACATCATATGTCATTGGAATTTGCAAAGTAAAACAACCAGGAGATAAAATGACACATCCATTAGAATGGTTGAAATTCAAAACACTGACAACACAAAATATTGCCAAGGATAGGATGTAACTGAACTCCCATTAATTTTTGGTCAGAATGATAAAATGTACAACCACACTGAAAGACAGTTGGGCAGTTTCTTAGAAAGCTAAGCACTATCTTCTTGGTAAATATCCAGAATCTAACTCCTAGGAATTTATCCAAATGTGCTAAACACTTACGTCCACCCCAAAGTCTACACATGGATGATCATAGCAGATTTATTCTTCATTGCAAAAAAGTGAAAGCAACAAAGATGTTCTTAAATAGCTGAATGGATAAACAAACTGTGGTACATCCATACAATAGAATATTATTCAGTGATTAAAAAGAAGTGAAGTGAGCTGGCTGGGTGCAGTGGTTTATGTCGGTAATCCCAGTAGTTTGGGAGGCCAAGGCAGATGGATCATCAGAGGTCAGGAGTTCAAGACCAGCCTGACCAATGTGGTGAAATCCTGTCTCTACTAAACATACAAAAAATTAGCAGGTATGGTAGCGGGCACCTGTAATCCCAACTACTTGGGTGGCTGAGGCCAGAAAATTGCTTGAACCCAGGAAGTGGTGGTTGAAGTGAGCCAAGATTGCGCTACTGCACTCTAGCCTGGGTGACAGAGACAGAGTGAGACTCCATCTAAAAAAAAAAAGTGAGCTGTTAAGCCAGAAAAAGAGCTGGAAAAAAACTTAAATGAATATTGTTAAGTGAAAGAAGCCAGTTTGAAAAGTCTATGTAACGTATGATTCCAAGTATACGACATTCTGGAAAAGGCAAAACTATATAGACAGTAAAGAAATCAGTAGATTTTTTGCACAGTGACATTTTTCTATATGAAATATATATATGACATTATGCACTTGGCAAAACTCATAGAACTTTATAGCACAAAGAGTAAACCCTAATGTAAACTATGGGTGTTAGTTAACATTCATGTAATGCTATGTATTAAATTGTATCTTCTGTCATTCGTATGTTAAGGCCCTAACACCAAATGTGACGTTATTTGAAGACAGGGATTTTAGGAAGGCTTTTAGGAGATTATTAAGGTTAAATGAGGCCAGAAGGGTAGGGTCCTAAGCCTGTTGGACTGGTGACCTTATAAGAAGAAGTTCTCTGTCTCCCTCTCTCTCTCTCTCTCCAACACACACACACACACACACACACACACACACACACACACACACACACACACACACAGAGGCACATGCCTTAGAATAAACTTCTCTCTCTGTCTCTGTCTGTCTGTCTCTCTCTCTCTTTCTCTCTCTCTTTCTTTCCATGAGCATACCTCAAGACATGTGAGCACACAGTGAAAAGACCACCATCTTCAAGCCAGGAAGACACTCTCTACCAAAATCAAGTCATACTGGCACCCTGATCTTTGAAACATCCAGCCTTCAAAACTATGAGAAGATAAATTTCTGTGTAAGCCACATTTATAAAAAATGTTTTATAAAAATAATAGTTGAGATTTAAGATGAAAAGATAAAATAATTATGGGAGAGACTTAAACATTTGTAGTTTGCATCAACATCGACAGATATTATGCATACTACAAGCGAAGAATTTCTCCTCTTTTCATCCATTTAAGTGGTTGTTTAGCATTGCATGTATTAACTTCCGACTTGATTAACCTAAAATAATCTGAAAAGACACAAAGTAGTTGTAAAAATATTTTCAGACTCAAATTATATGTGATTTCCACTAGGAATAACCTGTTCTGGCCTTTGAGACTCACTATAGTTTATTGTGTTCAGACTTCCTCTGGAGTAAATTTGAGGCTACTACCTCTGTAACTGAAAAATTTTAAGCACGTATTTTAATTACCATTGTGTCATTAGGTGCATGTGGTACTATTCCAGATTCAATCATTACACAACTTGCTACTCATGCTGTTGTTGAGCTTATGAAGAGATTAATGTAATAACTTGTCTGTGCTTTCTCTTAATTAATTTAGAATGTGCCTCATTCTCTTCCTTCTGTTTGATTGAAAATTAGCAAGAAACAGTCTAATGCAGTGTTCGTAAAACAGTAGATTTGGGGACTGCTTGCTCTAGATTTATTTAAATGCTTCAGGTTCAGCTGGTTTCAGATGGAGGAGCCGGGAGTCTTCTTTTCAAAAACCCCTCGGTGTTTGTTATGCATAGTAAAATTTGGAAGCTCTAATATATAGAAAGAAAAAAACTTATGTCTATTTTTCTCTTTCCAGATCACCCTTTGAAAAAAGTAGCATATTCAATAATCTAGCGTCTGCTTATTCAAGACATATTTAATGAGTGTTTTCCATATTTCAGAAATTACTGCATAAGCATAAAGAAAAATTGCCAGACACAGTGGCTCATGCCTGTAATCCCAGCACTTTGAGAGGCTGAGCAGGGAGGATAACTTGAGTCCAGGTGTTTGAGACAAGCCTGGGCAACATGGTAAGATCCCATCTTCACAAAAAAAAAAAAAAACTTAAAATTAGCTGGGCATGGTGGCACCGACCTGTCGTCCCAGCTACTTGGGAGGCTGAGGCAGAAGGATTGCTAGAGTCCAGAAGGTTGAGGCTGTGGTGAGCTACAGTTGTGCCACTGTACTCCAAACCGGGCGACAGATAAGAATCTATAACCTAATAAATAAATAAGTAAATGCAAAGAATAATTGAATCAGAATACTACCTATGGAAAATTCACAGACCAATACGTTCTATAAGTAAACACCAACAGAATGGCTAAATTTTTTCAGCAAACAACGAAAAGACATTTTTCTAATCCAAGAAGATCAGAATGTAATCCTTGGAAAGGATTTTGATTCAAATATTACCCTTCTTAGAATTTTGTCATATTTGAATCGAAATCCTCTCTAAGGATTACAAATCAGAAATTATTTTAGAATGTTTCAGGTACTATGTATAACATAAGTTATCTGTCATTCAATCCATAAGATATCAAAATGAAGTAAATAACATTAGTTTTGCTTTCATTTTATAGGTGAGAGTGTGGAGAGATTAAATGTTGTACAATTTTTAAGTTTACTGCCATAATTTGAACCAAGACCAGATGCTGCTGTCTTTGAGCTAGTCTGTCTCCCCACTAGAAAGCAAAAAACCTCCTGTAAAAAAAGGGAAGACTGTTCTAAAATTTCTAAATTGCATTTAACTACGCAGTGGCAAGAATCTTTAGGATCTTCTAGGAATTAAAACAAAATGCCAAAGAAAAGTTGGAAATTGTAAATAAACCATGCTGAGCTTAAGGACAGATCTTGAGATAAGTGATACATTCTTATTTAAAGCCTAATTTTGACACACACTTACTTTACAGTCTTCGTATCATCCCCTGCAATCCACCACACCATTACCAAGACAATGGACTGTCTCTTGTGGAGTCATAGTATGAAACTTCCCTATGCTGTGGAGTCTCCCAAAGGTCTATTCAGGAAAGGTTGTTATGCTTTTGAAAGCAAACAAACACACATTGAGGGAGTACAGAATGTTTGATGTTAATGAATTCAGTCGTTGTTTTAAAATATATGTTTTTTTCTTAATCAATTATTTTGGCCAGGCATGGTAAGAAGCATAGCTAAACAGCATTTTGAGCAAAGCAAACAGGGCACCTACCCTGAAGGAGCTTAAATGTAGTTAAAGGAGTAAGATAATAAACAAAATAGAGAAAAATAATTGTATTTAGTCTGTTCTTGCACTGCAAATAAAGGCATGCCCCAGACGAGGTAATTCATAAAGGAAAGAAGTTTGACTCACAGTTCCACATGGCTCGGGAGACCTCCCAATCATGGCAGAAGAGCAAGGGACATCTTACACTGTGGGAGAAGGGAGAAGAATGAGGGCCCAGGGAAGGGGGAAGCATCCTATCTCGTGAGAACTCACTCACTATCACAAGAACAAGATGAGGAAAACCGCCTCCATGATTCAATTATCTCTACTTGATCCCTCCCATCACACGTGGGAATTATGGGAACTACAACTCAAGGCAAGATTTGGTTGGGAACACAGAGCCAAAACATATCAATAATACAAATAAAAGCTGAAATAACAAACCAGATGATCCAATAGAGGAACATGGTCAGGACAAACAAGCCTGGCAGACAGATCTAAGCTGAGGTCTGAAGATAAGAAGAAACCACATAGGCAGGAAGGAATACAAGTAACAGACCATGTCAGGAAGAGAACAAACTAAACAAAGTTGATGAGGGCTGGAAAGATCTTGGGCTTTCTAACAACAGGTAGGTGGCAGATTTGCTGTCTTGTAGCATGATCAGGGAATAATGATGTAGAATGTGGTTGACATGAATGAAAAGAAAACATTCTTCATTGGAACCTATGATGGTTAATTTCACGTGTTAACTTGACAAGTACATAGTACTCAGATATTTGGTAAAGCATTATTCTCCATATTTCCATGAAGGTATTTTTGAAATAAAATTAACATTTAAAGAAGTAGACTTTTTAAGTAAAGTACATTCTCCTTCATAACATGGGTGGGCCATATTCAATTAGTTGAAAGCCTTAATAGAAAAAGACTGAACTCTGTAGAGTAACAGGGAATTCTGCCAACAAATTGCCTTCAAACTCAAACTGCAACTCTTTCTTGGGTCTCTAGCCTGCAGTCCTAATTTGCAAATTCTGAACTTCCCAGCCTCCACAATCATGTGAGCTAATTTATTAAAATAAATTTCTCTGTCTATTTATCTATCTACATCCTGACAGTTTTGTGTCTCTGAAGAACCCTGAGAAATACAAAATCTCTAAACATAAGCTGAAATTTGAATAATAGCAAAGGGCATGTAGATCCTTCCATTGGAAAGAGGTGAGATGACTCTGGGACCCAGTACAGGATCTGGAAGGCATGTTGACCAAGACTCACAGAAGATGGGACTGATTTTTTTGGTCTATGAGTTATGAAAATGGCTACATTTTCTGACACTTTTTATGTATTTACAATTCTATGATTCATTTCTCTTATGCCTCAATGATATGGTTTAGCTTTGTGTCTGCATCCAAATCTCATCTCCAATTTCAATCCCCACCTGTCGAGGGAGAGACCTGGTGGGAGGGGATTGGATCATAGGAGCAGGCTTCCCCCTTGCTGTTCTCATGTCAGCGGTGAGGAAATTCTCACAAGATTTGATGGTTTAAAAGTGTGGCACTTCTGACCACGCCCCTGTTGCTGCCATGTAAGACGTGCCTTGCTTCCCCTTCACCTTCTGCCATGATTGTAAGTTTCCTGAGGTCTCCCCAGCCATGTGGAATTGTGAGTCAATTTTACTAAATCTCTTTTTTAAATAAATTACCCAGTCTTGGACAGTACTTCATAGTAGTGTGAGAACTGACTAATACAGTAACTTTTAATACATTATTATTTAAAGTTTAATTTTGACACATACATCCACATAAAACAGAAAAAAAAAGTATAATTTCTTTTATCACTTAAGATATCAAGAAAAATTTATGTGCTATGTTTATGAAGATAGTACTTGGAAGGCAAAGGTCAGCCCAAAGAATGTTGATTGTGAAGTATCAAGAAATATATTAGAGCACTATCCAATAGATAGGGATGAAAACAGCTGTCTGGATCATAAAGTGAGAGAATAAAAAGTAGGACTAAGATAGCACATTTTTTATATATGTGAACATTACCTGAGGATTCCAGAAGTACCTAGAGATGAGGAAATTTCACAAATACTAAGCTTCCAGTAGAAAACCTGAATGGTCTCTCAAGTGATTGTACTTTGTCATTAGAAAGAAATAAGAGTTCTGGTATCTGATCTAGCAAAGGAGATTAGAAGCTTTCATTTAGTCCCAACAACGAGGGAAAAGCTGTACAAACTAGATCACAATCACGATTTTTAAATACATCACAGAAGTGAGGTCGCAGGAAATGACAATTTTCCTGAACAGAAATCCGAAATCAGAAACTTCCATGAGAAGCAGTGCTCAAACCAGAACAGTAATTGAGGAGTTGCTGGAGGCTCCATTTGGACAAATAAAAACGCCGTGGGGCTGCAGTTGTAGAAGGACCCCACACTTCTGTGAGTTTACCTCTAGGAGCTCCACCAGGGTCTCAGATACAGTGCTGGAGAAACATTCCCTTGTGCTTCCAGGAAGGAGGGGAGAAATTTAACCCTTTTGAAATACACTAGAGTATTCTATTCTTCTTACCAAATCCTGCCCTCCAGAGAAACTGTTTTACCAGAGCCTGTGGGGGACCTTTGACAAAAGAGAAACACACTGTTACTATCAGACTCATCTGCATAAACTTCCAGCAATGATTATGAGCAAGCCTGGGGGCAATGTGAGACTAGAAAATAATCCCCCAGCTGTGAGAATGGCACAAATCTCCACCTGCTGTTCAGACATATTTTTATGCAGAGCAAGAGACTTAATCCACTAGAAGAGGTGCACCAAATCCCCTTGTCCTCCAGGCATAGTTAAAGAGTAAAAAGGTAGAGAAAAAAATGCCTATCACTAGGAGAGAGAAAAGAAAAACTGTTGAAGTCAAGATTCTAGACTGTTACTAATAGAAATGACTAACCACTGGAGGAAGGGAAGAGAATTCTGTATCATGTAACTCTCACATAGACACAAGGCAACATCTGGATGACCTAGGTAGAAAAGAGACGAATGCTGAGAACATTTAACCCCAGGTGCACAGGACTCGTCTAAGACTGTGGTCAAAGATAATTGAGATACATCTATATTCCCCACTAAGCCTAGCAACCACTGAGTAATAATAAGCAAAAATACAGTATTATTATGTGACAGGGCAAGACCATGGATATAAACTTCCTCTGAGGAGAAAACGTACAAGGACACCTTAAACCAGAGGGATGGGAGCATATAATGTAAAATTATTATATGCTCTGAAGACATCATCCTAATCACAGAGCATCACTGGAGAACTTTGAAGTCAGTAGAATGTTAAAGATAACCATGTTAAAATCAAAGGAAAAAAAATAATTTTAAAAACTCAACTTGAGGTAAAATTGTTTCTAATCTCTTCTACCATGTGTGCAAGTACATATGTGTGCATATGCACACATACCCTTCCCCCCCACACATGCATATACACACACACAAATGACCTGACAGAAGAGTTATTTCCATATTCATTCAAATAAATGCTATTTTCTTCAGTCTCTACTCATATATCCAAAATGTCCAATATTTCATTAAAAATTTTAAGATGCAGAAAAAAATTTAAAATGCTACACATTTGGAAAAGTCGGAGCAATCAACAGAATGGATTCTGAATGTACTAAGATGTTGGAACCTTTACAGAGGTATTTAAAATAACTATGATTAATATATAAAAGACAGTGTAAAAGGTTGACAACATGCAGGAAGGCATGGCTATTTTGGCAGAGAGGGAAGCTCTAAGAAAGAGTTGAATGGAAATAGTATAATTAACATTCATAATATCAACAGTAAATAATTTCCTTGACCATCTCAAAAGTAGACTTGATAGGCCGGGCGCGGTGGCTCACACTTGTAATCCCAGCCCTTTGGGAGGCCGAGGCGGGTGGATCACGAGGTCAGGAGATGGAGACCATCCTAGCTAACACAGTGAAACCCCATCTCTACTAAATATACAAAAAATTAGCCGGACATGGTGGCAGGCGCCTGTAGTCCCAGCTACTCGGGTGGCTGAGGCAGGAGAATGGTGTGAACCTGGGAGGCATAGCTTGCAGTGAGTCAAGATCACCCCACTACACTCCAGCCTCGGTGACAGAGTGAGACTGTCTCAAAAAAAATAAAATAAAATAGAATAAAATAAAAAGAAAAGAAAAAACAGACTATATATATATATACACACACACACACACATATATATATATGCTAAAATTATACAAACTGAAACACATGAGAAAAATATTAGGGAAAAAATTTTTAAACTGTGAGACAATCGCAAAGAGTCTAACTTCATGTAATTTGGAGTCAAAAAACATAAAAGAATAATTAATAAGACACTTGGACAGAAACTCAGTAAGGATACAAGGTTCTGACAACAGAAAAAAACAGAAGAAAATAGAATTAAGAACAGATGGAACTCATACAAACAAACCACAACAAAGAGACTTAAATACTGTAATATCAATAATAACATTAAATATATGGCAGGTGCAGTGGCTCATGCCTGTAAACCCAGAAATCTGGGAAGCAGAGGCAGGTAGATCACTTGTGGCCAGAAGTTTGAGACCAGATTGGACAAGTAAGCTTGGGCAAGTAAGAGACAGTAAGTCCTTAACCCTAAAAGAAAAATTAAAAAGTAGTTGGGCATGGTAACATGCACCTGTTGTCTTAGCTACTTGGGAAGCTAAGGTGAGAGGATTGTTTGAGAAGTTTGAGGCTGTGCTGAGTTATGGTTGTGCCGCTGTACTCTGGCCTGGGCAACCGAATGAGACCCTGTCTCAACAAAAAAATAAAAAAATAAATAGATAAATAGATAAATAAATAAATAAAAATGGTTTACCATCTCAATTAAAATCAGAGTTTGCCAGATTGAATAAAACAGTATACCCCGAATAAATAAAAATAAATAAATAAATAAAAATGGTTTACCATCCCAACTAAAAGCAGAGTTTGCTGCATATGAAAGAATTCACTTTGGAGTAGAATGGCTGACATCAGATAAAACGGAGGAATAAGAAATTTATAACTTTGCTCCTTTCTATAAGTAACGGAAACACTGGCCAAATGGTTGGAATCATCTTTTTTTCCTTTTTTGAAATCTGGATATTAACCAAAGGTTTGCCATAAGCTAGGGACTGCTTATTCAAGGAAAACAGCTGAATATCAGTAAACACAGTGAGCTGTGCAGTATTTTAACTTAACCTGCTTTTGTCCTCTATTCCCTAGTTCAGCAGTAGCTGTGAAAAT
This sequence comes from Macaca fascicularis, assembly GCF_037993035.2. Taxonomy (NCBI): domain Eukaryota; kingdom Metazoa; phylum Chordata; class Mammalia; order Primates; family Cercopithecidae; genus Macaca; species Macaca fascicularis. The sequence continues at coordinate 26,546,600 of NC_088377.1, read as the reverse complement.
AAGAACTCACATTTCCAGTACTAGAGGGAGCAGACAGACCTCATTTGCAAATGTTTGTAAACTTTTTTTTTGACCAGTTTAGTTACTCCTTAGAAGGCCAACTCAAATTCTTAACAATATTTCGCCTTGCTTAGAGCCAGGTCAGTGCTAAAACTGCTTCCAAGAGTATTTGTCAAACACATTTACAGAGTAATGTTTTAGTCTCTGCTTCCAGAAATAATGGATAACAACTGAGACAACTAAAGGACTAACAAGATACATCCCAACACACAGAGAGAACTCCCCAGCAAAGACTAGAAGAGCTTTTTATTCCAAGTGTTTAAGGAAATCCTGTCCAAACATTAGCTGATCACCAAGCTAATGGAACAGAGACTTCAGTGACCAGCAGAACAAAGAATACAGACTTTACAGAATTAGTTCAGAAGAGTTAATAAATAAATAAACAAAAGCAGCTACATGGACCTGCAACAATAGTAAAGCAACAAGCATGTGTCTCATTTCCAGAGTGACCACAATATAATATTTTAAATTTCCAGTTTTCAAGAGAAAAATGAAGAAGTGTGCAAAGTAACAAGAAAACACATCCCATATATAGATGAGTAAAATCCATCAATAAAAACTATACTTGAGGAAGCCCAGATATAAGAATTTCCAGAAAAATACCTTAAAACAGCTGTTTTAAATATGTCCAAAAACCTAAAGAAAGTCATCTCTAAAGGACTAAAAGTAAGTATCTGAATCATATCTCACCAAATAGAGAATAACAATAAAGATATAGAAATAGTTTAAGTGAACTACATATAAAGGTTAAACCTTTAGAGTGTGATAACTGAAATTAAAAATTCAATAAGGGGTTCAATAGCAGATTTGAGCAGGCAGAAGAAAGAATCAGCAAACTGAAGATAGGACAAACAAGATTATTCGGTCTGAGAGCGAAAATTAATGAAAAATATGAACAGAGCCTCAGAGAGTTTGATGGGATACCATTAAGCATGTCAACATGCACATAAAGAGAATCCCAGAAGGAAAGTAGAGGGAAAGAAGAAAAAAATATTTACAGAAATTACCCAAACTTTCCAAATTTGATGGACAATATTAACATTGCCTGCACACCTGGCAAACCAAAACCAGCAGCACATAGAAAGAATTTTACACTACTACCAAATGGTACTTATCACAGAAATGCATACTTGTTTCAACATATAAAATTCATCAATTTTAAATACATGTTAATAGAATAAAGGAAAAAATATTTCAATAGATGTAAAAAAAATTTGACAAGATTCGATATGTATTCATATCAAATACACTCAACAAACTAAGATTAGAAGGAAACTTCCTCAATCTGATACAGGGCATCTCACAGATAACATTATAGGTAGTGGTGAAATATGGAAAGCTTTTCATTTAAGATCAAGAACAAGACAGATGTCTGCTGTTGCCCCTTCTATTCAATACTATACTACATGTTCTAGCCAAGTCCAGATTAGAAAGGAAGAAGCGAAAGTATTTGTAGATGACATGACCATAAGGAATACACACACACACACACACACACACACACATACACACGCCCCATATAAAACTATTAATATTAAAGCTAATAAATGATTTCAGCAAAGTTGCAAGATTCAAGATCAACATCCAAAATTAGTTGCATTCCCATATACGAGCACTGAACGACGTGAAAATAAAATTAAGAAAACAAGTCCATTTATAATAGCATCAAAGGGAATGAAATACTTAAGAATAAATTTAACCAAAAAAACAAGACTTACACACTGAGAGCTATGAAACATTATTTCAATAAATTAAAGATCTAAATAAATGAAAAGAAGTTCCAGATTTATGGTTTGGAAAATGATATTGTTAAAGGCATTATATTTCCCAAGTTGATCTAGAGATTTAAAACAATCCCTACCAAAATTCTAACTTCTTTTTCTTTTGCATATATGGATGAGCTAATTATAAAATTAATTTGAAAATCCAGCGAACCCTGAATAGCCAAAACAATATTGGGACAATAGAGCAAATTTGGAAGAGTCCCACATTTCAATTTTAAAGCTTACTGTAAAGCTACAGCAGTTAAGGCAGTATAATATTGACATAAGGAATAGAATAGAGAATCTAGAAATAAATTATCACATATGTGGTCAATTGATTTTCAATAGAGTTTCCAAGACCATTCAATGTGGAAGGCATAGTCTTATGACTGGATGAATTACACATATATAGATGCAAATTAAACACATTTTTAAAAAGATACCTGATATGCTTTGGCTATTTCCCCACCCAAATCTCATCTTAAATTGTAGCTCCCACAATTCCCACATGTTATGGGAGAAACCCGGTGAGAGATAATTGAATCATGGGGCTGGTTTTCCTCATACTGTTCTCATGGTGGTGACTAAGTCTCATGAGATCTGATGGTTTTATAAGACGTTTCCCCCTTTGCTTGGCTCTCATTCTTACTGCCACCAAGTAAGACGTGCCTTTTGCCTTCCACCATGATCATGAGACCTCCCCACCCACGTGGAACTGTGAGTTCATTAAACCTCTTTTTCTTTATGAAGATTCCGGTCTCAGATATGTCTTTATCAGCAGCATGAAAACAAACTCATACAATAAATTGGTACCAGATAATGGGGTGCTGCTGCAAAGACACCTGAAAATGTGGAAGTGACTTTGGAACTGGGTAACAGGCAGAGGTTGGAACAGTTTTGCGGGCTCAGAAGAAGACTGGAAAATGTGGGAAACTGGAACTTCCTAGAGACTTGGAGGGCTCAGAAGACAGAAAGATCTGGGAAAGTTAGGAACTTCCCAGAGACTTGTTGAATGGCTTTGACCAAAATGCTGATTGTGATATGGACAGTAAGGTCCAGGCTGAGGTGGTCTCAGATGGAAATGAGAAACTTGTTGGGAACTGGTGTAATGGTCACTCTTGCTATGAAAGAGACTGGCAGCATTTTGCCCCTGCCCTAGAGATCTGTGGAACTTTGAAACTGAGAGTGATGATTTAGTGTATCTGGCAGAAGAAATTTCTAAGCGTCAAAGCTTTTGAGAGGAAGCAGAGCATAAAAGTTTGGAAAATTTGCAGCCTAAAAATGCGATTAAAAAAAGAAAACCCCATTTTCTGGGGGTAAATTCAAGCCAGCTACAGAAATGTGCATGAGCAACAAAGAGCCAAATGTTAATCACCAAGACAATGGGGAAAATGTCTCCAGGGCATGTCAGAGACTTTTGCTGCAGCCCCTCCCATCACAGGCCAGAAAGCCTAGTAGAAAAAATGGTTTTGTAGGCTAGGCCCAGGGCCCTCCTGCTGTATGCAGCCTAGGCACTTGTGTCCTGCATCCCACTTGGCACCCAGCCTTGGCTAACAGGGGTCAAGGTACACCTCAGGCCGTGGCTTCAGAGGGTGCAAGCCTTAAGCCTTGACAGCTTCCATGTGGTGTTCAGCCTCTGAGTGTACAGAAATCAAGAATTGAGGTTTGGGAACCTCTGCCTAGATTTCAGAGGATGTATGGAAATGCCTGGGTATCCAGGCTGAAGTTTGCTGCAGGGTTGGGGTCCTCATGGTGAACCTCTGCTAGGGTAGTGCAGAAGGGAAATGTGGGATTGGAGCCCCCACACAGAGTCCCTATTGGGGCACCAACTAGCAGAGCTGTAAGAAGAGGGCCACCTTTCTCCAGACTCCAGAATGGTAGATCCACTGACAGCTTGCACCATGCACCTGGAAAAGCCACAGATAGCCAGTGCAAGCTTGTGAAAGCATCCAGGAGGGGGGCCGTATCCTGCATAGCCACAGGGGCGGAGCTATCTAAGACCATGGGACCCCACCTCTCGCATCAGTGTGACCTGGATGTGAGACATGGAGTCAAAGGTGATCATTTTGGAGCTTTCAGATTTGATTGCTCTGCTGGATTTCAGACTTGCATGGGGCCTGTAAGCCCTTCATTTTGGCCAATTTCTCACATTTCAAACAGCTGTATTTACCCAATGCCGGTACCTTCATTGTATCTAGGAAGTAACTAACTTGCTTTTGATTTTACAGGCTCATAGGCAGAAGGGACTTGCCTGGTCTCAGATGAGACTTTGGACTGTGGACTTTTGAGTCAGTGCTGAAATTAGTTAAGACTTTGGGGGATTGTTGAGAAGGCACGATTCGTTTTGAAAAGTGAGGATATGAGATTTGGGAGAGAGGGACCAGCAAAGGAATGATATGGTTTGGATGTGTCCCCACCCAAATCTCATCTTGAATTGTAGTTTTCATAATCTCCACGTGTTTTGGGAGGGACCCCGTGAGAGATGATTGAATCATGGTGACGGCTTCCCCCATACTGTTCTTGTGGTAGTGAATAAGTCTCATGAGAGCTGATGGTTTTAGAAGGGATTTCACCTTTTGCTTGGCTCTCATTCTTCCTGCCACCATATAAGATGTGCCTATTACCTTCTGCCATAATTGTGAGACCTCCCCAGCCAAGTGGAACTGTGAGACCATTAAACCTTATTTTCCCTCTATAAATTACCCAGTTTTGAGTATGTTTTTATCAGCAGAGTGAAATGGACTAATGCAATACCCCAAACCAAAAACCAACAACATCTCAGCCCATATCTTGCACCATATAAAAACTTAACTCAAAATGAGTGACCTAAATATAAAAGCTAAAACTATAAACTTTTAGAATAAAACATAGGAAATAATCAAAATACAAAATAAAAGTAATGAAACCTTTGTGACTTTGTTTAAGCCATGATTTCTTAGAATTCATACAAATTCATGAATCAGAAAAAGATTGATTAATTTGACTTCATCAAAATTAAAATTTTCTGCTCTTCGAAAAATACAGTCAGAAAAAAATACAAGCTACACACTTTGTCTACAGAATATGTAACGCATTTTAAAATTCAACAATAAGAAAACAATCCAATATTTAAAAATGGAGAAACATTTTCAGCAGATATTCCAATAAAGAAAATATTCTAATGGCAATAAGTACACAATAAAATGCACAATGCAGTGAGCGATATGTAAATTAAAACTACTATAGGAAATCACCTCACAACTCTTAAAATTAATCGGGGAAAATTCCTGGCAATACCACGCAATGGTAAGGATGTTGAGGGTAACTGGAATGCTCATACATTACTGGTAGGAATGTAAAATGGCACAGCTAGGTTGAAAAAACCGTTTGGTAGTTTCTTATAAGGTAAAAACATATATATACACACATATATATTTTATATATATATATTATAAAACCCAATAATCACATTCCTAAGCACTTACCCAAAAGAAAGAACCAAAAACATATATCCACACAATAATCTGTATCTGAATATTCATAGCAGTAATATTTATGATCACCCAACACTGGAAACAGCTTCCTAGGTTCATCAAATTTGTAATGAGTAAGCCAAATATTATACAGGAATGTACAATGGAATCCTACTCACCAATAAAAAGGAACAAATCACTGATAAACACAAGATGAATGAATCTGTGATATTATACTGTGTGAATGAAAATCTCTCAAAATGTTATCTGATATATGATTGCATTAACGTATGAAACATTGTGTAAAATATAAAATTCTAGGAAAAGGTGAAAGTTTAGATGTGACCCAGGGGTTAGGGTTGGGGAAAATGATTCATTACACAGAGACACATATAAACTTTTGGAAGTGATGGAAATCCCCTATATATTGATTGCAGTGGTGATGACACAACTATATGCATTTGTTTTCAAATTTAATAGAATAGTATGCCTATACTGGGTGACTCATATTGTATGTAAATTATGCATCAGCAAACCTGACTAAAAATAAGTACCACTAAATAATTATTTTCATCACCACCACCAAAAGCACAGTAGGTCCTGTGTTACAGGTAGACAGACGTGAGCGTGGCAGGGGAGGGCTCTCCCCCACCCACTGGAAACGTCGGGTGATGGTTCAACAATTATCGCATTGCCTCCCTAAAAGTAATACACTGGCAGCCAGCACAAGAAGAGACCATTTCCTGATGGTCCACACTTGTTAACATTAAAGTGTTAATTAAAGGTAGAACCCTCGCCCCCACCCCCCAAAAAACACACACCTCTCCAGACTACCAACTTCCGGGCATGCACATTAAGAGAAAAAAATGGTGAGGTATGATCTTCCGAGTACACGCTACCCGAAAAAGGAAGACAGCCTTAGAACGGCAAGCCTGTAACTCCGCAAACACACTGCGTGGGCTTACTTCCCAAGGGTAAGGAGGGCTCTGTGCACGCGGGCAGCCCACCCTAAGGGAAGAATCATGGAAAAGAGGAAAACCTCTCCTAAGATCATGGTTAAACAGGGCACTTGACCTTCTCTCTCTTCTTTTTTATCTCTTTTTTTTTTTTTTTTTTTAATTTGAGATGGAGTCTTGCTCTGTCGCCCAAGCTGGAGTGCAGTGGCGGGATCTCGGCTCACTGCAAGCTCCGCCTCCCGGGTTCCCGCCATTCTCCTGCCTCAGCCTCCCGAGTAGATGGGACTACAGGCGCCGCCACCACGCCCGGCAATTTTTTTTCTTTTTTAAAGTATAGATGGGGTTTCACCGTATTAGCCCGCCTCAGCCTCCCAAAGTGCTGGGATTACAGGCGTGAGCCATCACGCCTGGCACCCTTTTTTATCTCTTGGACCTTGGTGCCCACTTGAATCTCTTCCAAGCAAACTTTCCCTTCTTTCCTGTTCTAAAGTCTTTTTAATAAACTTCCGTTCTTGCTCTGGAACTTGCCTCAGTCTCTTTTTCTGCTTTATATCCCTCAGGGGAATTCTTTCTTCCAAGGAAGCAAGAGCTAAAGTTGCTGCAGACCCTCACGGATACACCACAGGTCATTTGGGGTAACTCAGATTCCTGCCAACAGTAAGACTTCTTTTATTTTCACCTGTTGACAAAGTAAGATGTGTTTATTCATATCTACACGTTTTCAAGGTTTCTGTTCAGGTCAAATAATTTTTTCGAGCTTCTCACCCACATATCCAACTGCCTACGTGTTATTTTACTTTATGTGTCCTATAAGTAATTCAAATTTATGATATTCAAAACAGAAATCATTCTCCCTGCCACCCCTTCCTGAAATGTTTCCCATCCTTTCTTTCTCATCTCATATCACAGAATCCGTTATTCAAACTGGGATTATGGATACTAGGATTGTTTCCTTTTTCTCTCTCTCTCTGTATTTAATCAGATCCAATCTGTACCTAATACATATTAGACATTCAAAATACGTTTCTGAATGAATAAATAAAGAATTCTGCTCCTGGGAATAGAACAAATGTTTGAATGGTACTAAAGACAGCCTGTGCCTTCAGAAAAGCATCATGAAACATTAGCTCTGCTTTTAGGAGCAAAACCGTGCAATTAAGATCAGAGTGTGGGGGAAGGGGTTGAAAGTTACTCTGCTGCTGAGATGCGCAAGTTAAATACTATTAGAGAAATAAGAATAAATTGATTGAGGCAAGAGTGTCATAAACTCTTCCGTGTTTATCTCCTTAGGTTTTATGCTGTGCATCCTAGGTCTCATTTATAATTCTTATATCTGTCTCTACTTATGAATTCATAACTGCTTTGTTCTCTCAAAGGCACTCCATTTCTCTATATCTTATGCCTGGCTTTGCTAAATCAATTAAGTTCAATTGAATTTAGCTAAATAAGTCACAAAACTAAACCCACAAGACCACATTAGCAAAGACATACTGCCGCATTCACTCTCAATGAATATTTAGTATCCATATTTCCTCAATCTGAAAGCTGACCTGATTTATTATTTAAGTCTGTAAATAGAATAAAATTGATTAGTCTTAAAATAATAGCCACTATTATCTAAAGGAAGGAAAGAAAAATGTAGTAAACTGAAGAGTGGTATTCATGAGTCTGTCCCAGTCACTTGAAAATCAAATTTCAATAGGTGTCCAAGCAGGGTGTGACAGTCTTCCCTGCCTTCCCTCCCCTATCCCTGTTTCTGTGGAGATCAGTCTGCACTTTGAAGCTGCAAATGGCGTGTGAGTTGTTTTCACAAACCCATGATGGATAATGGCTAATGGGTAGTACTGTGGTAACAAACCACTATGTTTTGAACAAAATAGTTGTGGGACTTGGGGGTATTTTAGTGCTTCTTTTGCTTCACGTACGCACCAGGTTTCCCAGAAGAACTGGCCAATAAAACTGCCGGAACAGGGAAGGTCAAAGCACAAAAGAACTAATAGGATCTCAAGGGAAGAATGGTGCAGCTGCTGGTTATTACCACTCATGCCTAGACCAGGAGGTCTGTTAAAAAAAAAAAAATCTTAGAACTCCTTGCAGCAGGTAGAATAAATAAACTTACTCTTCTCCATGCTGATGCTTATTTCAGATGATCAAGATGGCATTTTCATTTTTTAAATTAATGGATTTTTATTGATACGTATTAGATGTATATAGAGTGTATGTCATAATTTTATAATTCATAGAACCAAATTGGAGTAGTTGGGATGTCCATCACCTTAAATGTTTATCTTTCTTTTCCACTAACAACATTCAAATTATTTTCTTCTAGCTATTTTGAAATGCACAATCAATTAATGTTCACTATAGTCACTCTACTGATCTATGGGACACCAGGTCTTATTTCTTTCAAGTGTATCTTTGTACTCATCAAGACCGCATCATTTTCTTCCTTTAGACTGAATTAAAATAACCATCCTTTCAAACTTTTCTAAATGTTCCCTCAGGGGAGGGCATCTGTAATTTGGGTCATTAATGTTAAAAAAAAAAGCATAAATTCAAAAACATTAGATAATGCAGGGGACAATTTAAACTGATTTAAATTATCAGATTATTATTTTTTTACAGGCTGTGATCTATGTTCATAGATTTCCATGGACACTTAATAATAATATATTTTAGGGGCCTCTTTCTATAGGTTAGATTTTGCATGGATTAATCTTTTCCTTTGGCTATGTATTATTACTGTTTCTTATTTTTTAAAAAATAAGATACTACTAGCTACTGTGTCTCACACCTGTAGTCCCAGCACTTCAGGAGGCCAAGATGGGAGCATCACTTGAGGCCAGGAGTTCAAGACCAGCCTAGGCAATATAGCAAGAAACCTGTCTCTACAGAAAACATAAATAAATAAGATACTAAGAAAGATTTCTAAGAGAGAAAGAATAAAATCTACCAATTAAAGTGATATAATTTCTTATTACTTAAAGCTTTTTCTAAAAATACACTGATTTTATTAATCAGTCATCATCATTGTACATATGTAAAATAGAAATATAATTAAAATTAATTAAAGTATTACTAAAATGCATTACTATTCAAAATCTAATTGTTAATTACTTTTCTGTTAATTACTTTTCTGTCCAGGTCTGTCATGTGAGTTGACATTATCATCTTCTCTGTCATTAAGAGTTTTAGATGTAACATTTATGAAAATGCATTATGTTTTAACCAAAAGCCAGTAGTGGTGTGCTTATAAGATAACTTTATAAAAATCCCACTTTGGTATTATTGCTCAGCTGTTTGATTCATAAACTCCCCAAAGCCCGCCACTGTAAATTCCGAAAATAAAAAGAGAATTCCAATGTTGTCATTTAGATTTTCTTTAATACCTCTGCCATCCACATCACAAACTTTGAAACTGGATATTTATTATTTTTAAAAAATTTATAGGCAGTGACAACTATGCCATTATTACTCTCCAGCTGACATCAATTTGAAGACAGTGTCAATTATAATATGCATCGAAGCTGGGTGCGTTGGCTCAGGCCTGTAATCCCAGCACTTTGGGAGGTTGAAGCGGGTGGATCACCTGAGGTCTGGAGTTTGAGACCAGCCTAACCAACATGGAGAAACCCCATCTCTACTAAAAATACAAAGTTAGCTGGGTGTGGTGGTGTGTGCCTGTAATCCCTGCTACTTGGAGGCCGAGGCGGGAGAATCACTTGAACCCAGGAGGAGGTTGCAGTGAGCCGAGATTGCACCATTACAGTCCAGCCTGGGCAACAAGAGCGAAACTCCATCTCAAAAAAAAAAAAAAAAAAAAGTTGTATCCATATATCAGATGCTATGTTTAGTGTACACATATGTTAATGCCTAGAGATACGCAGTTAGTGAAATGGTCAAGCCAGAGTTCAAAAAGAGGCCATCAAGCCCAAGCCCAAGATTAGAGCTATCTTTACACTGGCATATTCAATATTCGGGGAAGGGAAAGGGAATGGGAATTTTAAATAGAATTGGCCTCCATCTCCTTTCCCAGACTAATTTCTTCTACACTTCTTAAATGCTATCCTACTACCATCAGGTACAGAGCACCAGAGTATTCCAGCCATGTGAGATTACCTGTTTTCAACTCGCAAGTTCTTTCTTGCGTCAGGTACAATTGCATTAGACAGGGTACTTCTTGCTATAATAACAAATAGATCTTCAAAATAAAATAGGTTCCAAAATAGTTTCATAGAATGATCTTGGTTGGAATTCTACAAAAGTCTTCAGGAGTCACAGATGATGAAACAAATCTGCAACTGCTGGTTTCCAAGGCTGTTTTTATCTTATAAATCAGAACAAAGGGTGATTCCCAGTCACAACACTTACAAAATTAATTATTAGATTGGTGCAAAAGTAATTGCGCTTGTTGTCACTAAAAGTAATGGCAAAAAACTTTGTTCACTTATCCTGAATAAAATATAAAAATGTTATTTTTGATGAATCAACTCTCTATAGAAGTAAAGAATAGCCCCTCATCTCCACTGTAATTAGCATGTTGAAAGCATATTTGCCTTTCAATGAATAATTCCTGCTGATCCAGTTAAACCAAAGTAAAATTAGGAATCAATTGCTACTTTCATTTTTTATTCAAGAACATGTCCTCTTAGGAGACAGAAAGGGTTATTTCATTTTCAGTAGATTGATGAAGATGCAAATGATGACAATATATGAATGTGTACCTGGTTGAAATGATTTAATAGAAAAAAAAAGATTTCTAACGATATGAAAGACATCTTCATTCTCATGTTTATTGCAACATTATTCACAATAGCAAAGACATGGGAGCAACCTAAATGTCCATTGACAAATAAATAAATAAAGACATGTGGTATATATATGTAATGGAATATTATTTGGTCTTTAAAAAGAAGGGAAGTTTGGAAGGCCGAGGCGGGCCAATTGCCTGAGGTCAGGAGTTAGAGACCAGCCTGGCCAACGTGGCGAAACCTCATCTCTACTAAAAATACAAAAAATTAGCTGGGCCCGGTGGTGTGTGCCTGTAGTCCCAGCTACATGGGAGGCTGAGGCAGGAGAATGGCGGGAACCCAGGAAGCAGAGGTTGCATTGAGCCAAGATCCCGCCACTGCACTCCGGCCTGGGTGACAAAGCCAGACTCCGTCTCAAAAAAAAAAAAAAAAAAAAGAAGGAAATTCTGCCAGTTGCGACAACATGGATGAACCTAGAGGACAGGGTGCTAAATTAAAAAAGCCTTACATGGAAGAACAAATACTATATGATACCAATTATATGAGGAATGTAAAATAGTAGAGTGGTGGTTTCCAGGGATAGGAGAAGGGGGAAATGGGGAAGTATTAATTAAGCAGCACACTGTTTCAGTCATACAAGATGAATAAGTCCTAAATCTACTGTATAATATACTGCCCATAGCTAATAGTACTATATTGCATAACTAAAAATTTGGTAAGGTGATAGGCTTTTTAAAAGTGTTCCTATCACACATACACAAATAATAAAGAGTGTAGTAGGAAAAAAATGACATCAAAGAGTATGCCATTCAAGGATATCATGAATTATATAAAAGATATCATATATCATACAAGATCATGTAGATGACAGATGGAAAGATGGAAATTCCTAATGTGGTGATCTTACCCAAATCAATGAACACTTCTAAAGTTTCTCCATAAAAACAGGTTTTCAGGGGATACTCAGGATTGTATACAAATATGTTCTTCAGGGTCTGACAAAAGATAAAAACGCTATTTAATAATAATAAAACAACAGAAATCTATACATTTTAGAGTACATTCACATATAACTTCTCACCCTGGGTTCACACCACAATTTTTTTTATGTTGGGACAAGTGTTATTTTTATGATTTTACAAATAAGGCAGCTGTGGCTCAAGTCAAACCATGACTGGTCAAGAATTCAACTCCAGGGTTTTCCCTGACATCATTTCTGTCATTACTTCTTAGAGGAGTAAGTCATGGGTGAAGTCATTCATTTGCTTCTGGGAGTCAGCTGTGAAAAAAAATTGCATGCATCACGAATAGTCTAATTCCTCAAGCCAATAATACCTGAAGTCATTTTATATAATTTACTCACCCAGATGTAAACTGCAGTATATGCACCTTGTTTCATGATGGCCCCTGGTAATCTTCAGTATACAGCTGTGGTCCCCCAAAACTTGGAATTATGCCTTGCTTCTTTTCCTTGCTTTAGTGGCCTTTTGACTATTTTTCGCTGGCATTGTTTCACATTTACTTCAGTTCTACTCTGTACTCAGAACAAAAAAAGTTCTCCCAGTCCCTCTGTTTCTTTGTCGGAAATTTAATGTTTCTATGTTTTCAAGACACAGAGGTAGCATAAAAGCTTAAAACCTCATATCGGTCCATGCCTCTTTAGGAAAGTATCATGCCTGTATAAAATTGACCTATTCTGAGCCTTCTGACTATTCTTCAAAGGAAAGAGGCTGCCATATCATGAACTTTTTCATTGAAAAACTTGGCTTGGTTTAAATGCCCCATTTCAGTAATTTTGTGGTAAAATGAATCGAATTGTCCAAAAATGACCACAGGAGCTCACTCTAGATTTCTTGGACAAAGAGTCAGTTAAGATAGTTGGGAATAACACTTCAGTCCCACCCTAGTCTCTCATCAGAAGGAACTACACCCAAATCTCAGCTTCCCATGGAACAAGTTGCTGCCTTTCCTTAACAAGAGAAATTATAACATCTCATGGGCCCCAAGCCCTGGAGGAGTGTGTGGCTGGTCTTCCCAAACAACTCCCATCAATGGCTGGCTTCAAAATTCCAGACTGCCTGAGACCACGTTCCCTTTGTTCTCCCCAAGTACAAGATAACTTTCTCACATTTGCCCATATACAAGATAACTTTCTCACATTTGCCCATACACAAGATAACTTTCTCACATTTGCTCCATAAAATGAAAATTCAAGGGAAGGTGATGTCCCCTCCACTAGAACTTAAAATACCCTGTGGGCCCATGAACATCCCAGGCCCTGACAAGCTTCTGTGTCGAGGGACCAGGAAAATGTGGGGTTTCTCTTTCTTTGCTGACCTGGCCTTGCAAATAGGACTTCACGGAATTCATCCAGAATCCTACCCACATGACAAAGTTTAAAGACCCAGAAGAAATCTATTTTGCACAACACAACGGTTCGCAAGCTCTTACTTCTGATAGCGAAATGATCATGTAGCATAGCCAGGCACAGAGTGAGCGATGCAGAAGCAGTTTGTACTAAATGTTATGACTTTCACCTTCTAACCAGTATATTGTCACCAAAATAAAAATAAAACTAGCAAATCTCACCATTTCTCCCTAAACTACCAATTCCTTTTATTTGCCTAGCTTCTCTAGAATAGTGGCTTAATTAATTAGAAATAATTACCTTTACTTAAGCATACCACACCGATGTTTTTGAATACTACCTTCTTCAAATCCTATAGCACTCTGTTGCTTTTTATCGGGACATTTAAGCACGCATGGGGAAACATTTCATATAAAAGCTATTTATAAAAAATTATGCCATCATTTCTTTCCAAAGTAGATGCTTCCTATTACTAGAGAATACATATTTCAACTTGTTATAATTATTACTATTACTATAATAATAATTTAATTGTGTAAATTTATACATGTTAGTGCTTAGGTGTTTTTTGTTATATTTTCTATGTTATATCCTGATTTCTGAAAAAGAATATTACCCAAAATAGTAAAAACAGAGAGCTAGAACTGAATTTACACTTTTATAATATATTAATCATACTGTATTTTTGTACTACTAAATTCACAATAAATTTTTATTACTTCTTCATTTTTAATATGTAATTGAATTTTATATGCATTTTAAAGTTACCTAACTACAAAAACAGGAAAATATAGCAGTGATTATCTCTCAGTAGTGGAATTATAGGTGACTGTTTTATTGATAGCCTGTAGTTTCAAATTATTTTAAGTAACTATTTATCATTTAAGAACATAAAAAATGATTAAAAAATCCAAAGCTGGCATCTGGACAGTTTTGAAAAAGATAAAGACTTTTTCACCAGTCATTATCAAACAATTTATAGGGAAAATAATGTCTTGACTCAGGCGCTCTGGGAGGAAAGTAATACAGAATATTTAAAAAGCAGGACACACCAGATAACTTTTTTCTTTTTTTCCTTAGATCTCAACCGAGATGAGTCAATCACTTTAAGACCCAGGGTTTTAATTTTCTCATTTAGGTACTCACCAAGTACATTCACTACTTTATCACTTTTTAATATCTGAATAATAAAATTATTAAAATAATAAATAAAAGAATAAAATTGCAATGTTCTTTTTACTTGAAAGAACTACTCTTTTAATACCCATGATTGCATCTAGGTCTTTGTAAAATAGCACATATATAACTATAACTCATTGTTTTCTATGTACCGGGAAGTCGTATTTCTACTTGTCAAAAGTACCAAGAAGTTTTGCTTTAATTAGCCTAATTTTAAGGCTAATGAAGATAGGTATCATTACAATAATTTGCCCAAGGTCACCTACAAGTAAGCAAAAGAATTAATATTCAGATCTCGTTCTTTCTCCAGGGTCACCACCTGCCAGCTCCAGGGAGTATCCTTCACCCGGTAGCCTAAAGGACAGGGCACCTCCATTCCATCAAACACGACTCCCCTCTGCTCTGACAATATGCCCTCTCAACATGCCGGGTTGCCTCTTAATTACTGACCGCCAAATGTGGCCAATGGTCTTGCCTTCAAGCATACTGCTAAGTGCCCAAGTGAGCACAGACTTATCTACTCCTCCTGTGAATTCATCAATGAACAGACAGTTGCATTATTGTTGCTATGAGAGGGGAAGCTACTGATGTAAGGTTGAATTTGCCATTACTCTCTTTCTGACTGACTCAGAAGATATATAAGACAGCTGTTTTGTTTGTGAATTCATTTTTGTACAATTTTCTTTTACAAAAGCCACAATCAATAAAAGTTCTAACATTCATATTTCCAGCTACTAGCAGGTAGTAAGGTTGCTCAATCTCTGCTGACTGTGCTGTGTGAGAGACTAAATTCCCTGAGTTCAAATTATCCTGGAAATTTAGCATAATGCTGAGGCTACAGGTCTAGACCCCAGGGAAATTTGCTTTTACTTTGATAAACTGAGATTTCTCAATACTCCTGTAACAGCTGAGTGACTTCCCTTGTTCTGGAGAGAAAGTATCCTTCTTTAATTTCTTCAGGGGATTCTCCCACTGGGTTAAATCAGAGCCTACTACCTCCTTCAGATAACACCAAGTAACTGGCAGCAGGGGAAGTGAGGCCAGAGAATAAAAGTCAACGGCATTTTTGGCATCAAGTAAAGCCTCAAGTAAAAATATTAATCACTTTGTGCTTAAGTACTTACAGAAAAAAACCATTGTTTCAGGAAATTACATGTTTTGAAAAATGAAACAAAAATCTGTATGTAGAAGCTTAATACTGCACTAACTGTTTACTGAACTAATATATTTTTGTCCAAGATTTTTACTTCTAAAGAATATACTCTAAATATTGCCATCTTTTCTATTCTGACTGATTTGTGCTGCATTGTACATAATGAAATCACACTGGACTAAGAATTAGTAACATTAACAAATTCTAAGATGTTTCAGTACCTCTTATTGATCCTTTTTTATATTAAAAGTGATTTTTTTTCATTACAGGGGATTGTAGAAATTATATAAACAGTAATATCAGTAAAATGAGTTTAAAATACTGTTTGTAAAAACTACAACTTTCCTCACAACTAGTTACCTTCACTGAAGAGAATTTATTCATACTTCTGTGGCAATGCATTCTCCAGGCTCCCAACAGGATAGATAATCTAGAACAAAAATATTTTTTAAAGTGGCAGAAAGATATACCCACTTTGAACATTCATCACAATGTTAGAGTCCATGGGAAAAAACAAAAGCGATTACACTAAATTTTAATGCACCTGATATCAAGCAACTTCAACCATGCTAAACAAATTTAGGTAGGGGATGGGGCTGTCTGGTATTGGCAAAGACAAGTGAGCAAAATATCTCACTTTACAGAAACCATTATTAACAGACATTGGTGTCTTCCTGACTCAGATGACTCTTTCTCTAATATTTGTTTGTCGCATGACATTCCTTACCCAATGGGTTATCCTAAACTTCAGTACAATGCACTGACCAGCTCACCTAAATATTTCCAACAACAAAAGTTAACAATGTAAGACCACATTTTTTCCCGTTGTTCTCAATTTCACAAGTAGTCTCCTTGGAAAGGGTCAAAACATATCTGGATCAGTTTCCTTCTAATATATCCACTTAGCTCAGAAAATTGCTCTGCATTTTTGCCAGATCCAACTTTGGAAACAAAAGTGGCTCTTACCAAAGTCTAAAATGGAAATTTTAACTAACATCACGGGTAGCTCCAAGCAGAGTCTCATATTTAGATGTATCCAGGAGACCGGGTGTGGTGGCTCACACCTGTAATCTCAGCAATCCCAGCACTTTGGGAGGCCGAGGCAGGCGAATCATCTGAGGTCAGGAGTTCAAGACCAACCTGGTCAACGTGGTGAAACTCCCTCTCTACTAAAAATACAAAAATGAGCCAGGCCTGGTGGTGGAGGGGTATGTAATCCCAGCTACTCAGGAGACTGAGGCAGGAGAATTGCTTCAACTCCAGAAACGGAGGTTGCAGAGAGCCAAGATCATGCCAATGCACCCTGCCTGGGGGACAAGAACAAGACTCTGTCTCAATAAAAAAAATAAATAATAATAATGAAATAGATGTATGCAGGAAAAATTCAGGCAGTTTTTATGCTCCCACAATCCCAATAATTTAAGTTGACTTCTAAAACCTCTTACACTGCTCTACTCTGGTCCCATAGCTGTATTAGACTATTGCTAAAGAAAAAAAAGTCAATGACATCTAAAGCATGGTTAGACTAACTTTTTTCAGGACTATCACAATAGATACGGGGACTATGGCAATGGGGCCTTGCAGTGGGGAGCGAGATTGGGCTTTGCTCCAAATATAGCAAGGGAAAATAAAAATTTATGGAGAAAGAGAAGGGTGGGGGTCAGTGGATGGAAAATTACTAAGAAAGGTCAGGGTTAAGGGGATTCCGATTCAGCTGATGTAACAGGATTCTTGCTGAAGACAGGCCCAACATGATTAGACATCACCTCGGGGAAGGTGGAAGATGAGGAACCCAACTAGATATCGAGCATGATTTGATAATAAGGGTGGTGGGATCTTGCTAAACTGACTTAGCAGGATTCTTGCTAAAAGTGAATTTTACAAGAAAGCAAACCTAGGTGAATACTCAGAGCATGACTAAAATTTGGTAAAGGAAGAATCTATGTCACCGCACAAGTCAGTGAGTATCCAGCTTCTTCCTACCTGGTAGGCACTTCCAAATTTTACTGTAAACATGTGTGACTTGAAGTTACAGAAAGGAGAGAGGCACAGCAATAGCTACCACTGTCTTCAAAGAAATAGTACCCGCCGTCCCAAACCTCTTCTTTGGTTGTATATACTGGCTAAAAGTGGTTGGTGGATGTGAGTCAGAGAACCTGTTTTTAGCCATTGCTCAGCAAGTCCTGCTAATGACACTTAAAGAAGCTCTCTTGAGAATGTCATCGATTGTCCCTAGCTTTGGAACTTTCTGAGTTATTATGAAAAAATTGTCATTTTGTTTTACTCGAGAGAAAGGCTGAAGCTATTCAAAAATGAACTGGTTCTTAAAAATATGTTAGGAAGTTTGAAAATGGACCTATGCAGAAGGCTTTATGCCTCACATTTCAGAGGGAAAAAAATCAGAGTGTATAGGCACAATCTCTTCCCTCAAAGACACCACAGTTTAAAACTAACAGCAGTGCTAATAGCAGGAATGAAGGAGACACAGAAAGTCAAAGGAAGCAAAGCAAGCTTTTCATTGAGGTATGCATAAAATTGTGATTGAATCCCTAAAGTAAGAAACATGATTGACATGGGCATAAAGCTTAATGGTAAAATGCAACTCACACCCTTCATATTTATATGTGTGTGTGTGTGTATACACACAAAATATTTTTGCATCAGATTCTACCTCAGAGACAAGAGTCTACAATTGTTCACATCTATAAAAAAGTTGCAAATTCAGTCATAAGGCAAATTGAAAAACTAAAACCTGCTTAATGGTGAAGTGCGGTTGGGGGTAGGGAAGAAAGATAAGTCAGTTGAAACTGAGATATAAGAACATTTGTATAAAGTCAGAACTAAGAATGCAGGGAGAAAAACACAAAAGTTAGGATTTTCTTAACTGATGAGACAGTTACCACATCTCAAAGATAATTTAACACAACAGTTCTTTAGATTTGGATTTTTTACTTTGATAACATTAAGCACTACTCACTGCCTACCAAAGAAAGAAAAGCAAGTTGACTATTCCTTCAGAAAAATAGTCTCTACTAAAAAGAATGAAAATAGTACTCAAATGCATACTGTGCCCAGATAATTAAGACTTATCAAAGGAGTATTTTGAAGAAAGTTATTTTGGGTCCTGGGATTTATTTTAAAAATCCAAGCCTTTCAATAAACTGCTTTTCCTAAAATTCAGATTTTTTTTAAAAATGTGATATAGGTTAGAAATTTTCAAAAATCTTTCTCTCTCTCTCTTCATCCACATTTATTCCAAAATGTTATCCATATTTATCTCTACATCTGGGTCCCTGGAAATTCTGGACTCTATGTTACCAGAATGAGGTATTTAGAACAGCTGAAAACATAAAAATTAACACATTTTAAATAATAACATGAAAGGATAGTCCATTCATTCATGAATTCATGTATTGAGAATGGATTGTAATCTGGATATATACGAGGTAGTGAGAATTCAGTGGTAAATAAAACCAGACTTTTTTCAATCTCCATGGAGCCCCGGATTTAGTAAATAAAACAATATTCAGATAATCACACACAAATAAAATACAAAATTACAAACTATAGTATCACTAGAAAAGAGAGATGAATTATGCCAGTAGAGTCTTAATAGTAGGATTTGACTTGGTCACAGCCATCATGGAAGACATCACCGAAGAAGCAACAACTGAGCTAAGAAATAAAGAAAGAACAAATGTGAACTAGACGGGAAGTTGTTCTAGTGCAAGATCTGCTTGGGTAAAAGTCCTGTCTCAGAAGACACATAGAGTGTTTGAGCAACGGAACGCTGATAGGAAGGTAGGAAATATTTGACTGAGGTTGATGAGATCATTAGATGCTTGTTTCAAAATAAACAATCTATTTTGTGATGTGTGAACAATTGATTTTATTGGTATAATATTAGATGGAAAGTTATTGTTTAGGAAGGTATTGCAACATACCAGATGAAGAAGATGTTAATAGTAGAGACAGAAAGAGAAAGAAAGATACCTTGAGATACAATTCTGATGTAAAATTGACAGGACTTAATAAAGAGTTTACTATTGAGGAATCTAAGAAAGGAAAATGTCAAAGAAATCGTCTAGTATTCCAGCTTTTTTTTTTTTTAATTGACGATGTTACACTAAAGTGAGTTCATACTGTGAATAAAAGAGACAATCATAATGTCAATTGGAAACATGTTGAATTTGAGCTACTTTTGTTCAAACCAAGTGAGGATTTCATACATAAGTCACATGCAGATTACAAAATAAGAGTATAGATCAGGTGCAGTGATTTTTTTTTTTAAAGGATCTCATGGATATAGGTAACAGTTTATTTTCTGAGTAGTAATGCTATAACTTAATAAAAACTATGGAAATTTTAGATTTTTGAGAAGGACTAGAGAAAACATTTTTTGTTTATGCTCTATTTCCCTAAACAGAAACAGAATCCACATTCTACCACAAGCCTCCCAGTTCAATGGAAAGAAAATGTGACAGAGCCGAATGAAATGGAATGGACTGAGAGAAATAAAGAAAGAAGAAGTATTTCCTATTGCAAAAACTGGGTAGAAAGGTTTGAGACAATGAAGAAAAAGAGAAAGAGATCATAGATAAGGGACTTCTTTGTATCTATATTGGGTTGCATGTAGATATGGATGGATAGGATTTAAAAAATAGAATGCTTTCTGTACTTTAAGTCAGAGCAAGAAGGGAGGACTGTTTGATCATCCAATGAGATCTATAGCTATACTTTGCTTTCTTCTAAACTTTAAGGATCAATCTTTAGAGCAAGAATCTATAGGAAAATTGATCTGAAATGTGATATGTAAATTTAAACTTGAACTCAAGCATACCTTAGATCTGAGTTTGATTCAAAGCTTATTATAGAATTAAGTCAGTTAGCAGGCCAAGACATCAACAAAACTGTTACTTATATAATGTCAAAGCAGAAAAGGCCAAAGTAATACTGGTCCCTGGAGTAACTGTCTTTGGAGATGGATATCAATGGAGGACAGTGATTGCAACTATAGAGCTTTGTTGATTGGTGGGCCATATTCTGAAGCTATCATTGAACAATAGTGAATCTTTTGCTTTGTCATGTGATTTTATCAAATAAAGCCCTGGAGGAGACACCCAGGGCAAGGCAGCTAACAGACAATGGTTCACATACATGTAGTGTCCAGAACATAACTATTAAAAAGAATAGAGTTGCCTTTGCAGAAGGAAGGAAGACTCCTGAGCAATACTGTGAAGTTGTGGGAAGGACTCAGAGCAACAGATATGGTACAGGAAGTGCCAGGTTTCTGGACTGATACCTTGGAATAAAAGATTCATGAAGTGAAACAACTTCACATGGGTCTCCAGTATTGACCCCCGGTTTAGTCGTGATTTACTAGGGGAACCCACAGGGCTCAGCATGTAGTCACACTCATGGCAATAATTTATTACAGCAAAAGGATGAAGCAAAATTAGCCAAAGGAAGATGTGCACAGAGCCTATTATTGACCAAATATTTGTACTTCCCCAAAATTTGTATTTTAAAGTTGTAACCCTCAATGGGATGGTATTTGGAAACGGGTCTTCTGAGAGGAAATCAGGATTTGATGAGGTTGTGAGGATGGGGCCCTGGTCTGGTGGGATTAGTGCCCTTAAAATAAGAAATGCCAAAGGGTGTTTTCTTGCTCTCTCTCTCTCTCGTGCTCTCACTCTCTCTCCTTCTATCTCTGCCACATAAGGATATATTGATAAGGTGACCATCTTCAAGCCAGGAAGAGGGCCCTCACTAGAACCTGACTTTGCTAGCACCCTGATCTCAGACTTCCAATCTCCGATACTGTGAGAAAATAAATTTCTGTTGTTTAAGTCACCCAGTTTATGATATTCTCTTATGGCAGGCCAAGCTGACTAATATAAGGCTTTTCCAGAGTGAACCAGGTGCAAGCTTCCAAGAGTGCTCCCTTAATTGAGTCACACAGTATGTGCTTAATTCCTCCAGCAGTAAGTTATGACAACACATGTAAAACATTGTCTACCAGAAAAACTCATTAGAGACTCAGTGCCCAGGGCTTTAATTGAGGGCTGCTCATGGAAGCAACCTCTGCCCAGTATGTTCCAAAATTTCAGACTCCTAGTAGTAAAGCAGGTGTTCAGCTATTGTTTGTACAAACAGATTAGGCATAGTAAGCCATTCTTATTAGTTCTGTGAATGGTAGAAAGCCTCCCTAAATCCCATATGCCAGCTAAGGGCCAGTCTGGCTAGCAGGCATTTCCAAAGATAGCAGTTTCAAGCCTGCTACGTTAACTCTTTTCTCCATATAGCCCAATCTAGACCCTGCCAGGTACAGAAATCCAAGGAATTTTTAAGGGAAGCAAAGTGAGTGTTGAAAGATGTAGCATTTGGATGGTGTATTGAAGATAAAGAAGAAAACAAATGACAGCATAAAATCTATAAGAGCTTGAGAAACACAGACAGTTTTTTGTAAACTGCAGTGGCCTTGCTTTGAGGTGGTAACTGGGGTGAAAGCCAAGACTGCAATGTTACCTGGATTTGACTGGTTACTGGCATTAGATGAAGAGTTTGACAGCATAGAAATTGCCAAGGAAACATATGCATATTGTGAGGCCATCTGGTATAAGAAGTTGAAAAGAATTTCAGCTTTGTAATAATATGAAAATATTGTTTGCAAAAGGCAGTGAAAAGGAAGACTGGGAAATATGGCTCAGAAAGCCAAGCAATGATCAAGAACATGTAGGTGGAGCTTACTTCATTTAAAACTTGGTTGTTTTTGCCTCATCCCCAGGCTTTCAAGGAACCTGAGAGCTTCTCTCCAAGATCTCTTTTATTGTTACAATTAATTTGGGTGAGATATTGCAGGAGAAAGTCATAACTGTGACACAAACACATCCCAGTCTTGGGATGACAGTATTTTCACTAACTAATAGATACTTTAAGAAAGTACAGGCTGGGCATGATGGCTCATGCCTGTAATCCCAGCACTTTGAGAGACCGAAGGACTGGCCCTTAGCTGGCATATGGGACTTAGGGAGGCTTTCTACCATTCGCAGAACTAATAAGAATGGCTTACTATGCCTAATCTGTTTGTACAAACAATAGCTGGATCACGAGGTCAGGAGATCGAGACCATCCTGGCTAACACAGTGAAACCCAGTCTCCACTAAAAAAAATACAAAAAAATTAGCCAGGCATGGTGGCGGGCGCCTGTAGTTCCAGCTACTCGGGAGGCTGAGGCAGGAGAATGGCATGAACCCGGGAGGCGAAGCTTGCAGTAAGCCAAGATCGCGCCATTGCACTCCAGCCTGAGCGTCAGAGCGAGAATCTGTAAAATGAAGAGCGAGAATCTGTGAATGAAGACTGAGGACATTGGAGAAATTGTCTAGCATGAGATTCCCTATTCAGGCACATTCCAAACAAGGGAAATGATGCTGAATTTGTTATTTTTAGAATTATTCAAATTGATGGAAATCAAAAATTCAACGACTATCCCCGGTAATGTTCAAGGATATTCCTAAACAAGTTATTTAACAGAAATGGAAAAAGAGAGAATTTTCAATACAGAACAGAGCAGTGAAGCTTTCATGTGTATTTTCTTCTGTCATCATTCAAAACCATAACCATCGGAAGCATCAGTTTCATACTTCATCTCTTCCAATTCAGGAGAGAGAGTACCCTAAGACCCATGCAGAAGTATATGATAAATTTAGGAACTATTTTCCAACTGGCATGTTAAGTATCAGCTTTGGCAGCATACCAATGACTTATATCTATGTGCAAACTCATATGAATAGATAAATCATGTATACATATTTGTGTATACACATACACACACACATATATATTTTAAAATTTATTAATATGTTGGGTCAGAGAATGAAAGTTCGGATATGGAAACTTAGAGTAATAAGTAGATATAAACTGCCAGGCTGCTACTGTGCTGCAAGTTCAATTTTTATGTCATTATGGACTCATTCAAACTCATTCATTTATATATTTAAAAAATGAAGCCAAAAAACATAACTAGAACCAGAGTCACAGTTGGAGTTTTCAACTACTTATTCAACTGCATATAATCAATCAACTAGGGAGCTGGCTTGTAGGGAATCTTCTAGGCTTTAGGACACTTATGATAACAACTATGGTCAGATTACCACTTGTCCTACCCTACAAAGATTGCACTTGAAAACCAAACTTTGAGATAATGCAGGTGGAAGCAACTGGCGCTACTCAGTGTAAATGTGTATTTCATACAACCACTACAACCACTGCTTCAGGAACGGTGAATGCCTTCTATAACCTGCTATTGAAGGTATAATGATCAAGAGTATGAGGCACAGTCAATGTGTCTAAGTCAAACAAAAGAAAGGGCAATTGAATTGTGTGAAGGGAGAAGGTAAAATTTCAGAGAAACACAGGAACATCTTCTCATAAATACAGACACAAATACACACACACACACACACACACACATAGCCCAAAGCATCAACAAATAAAAATATACAAGTATTTATATCATGAGTTAAATTTGCATCGGAACTGGTTTACAAAAGCTAAATTCAAGTAGAAAAATATATTACATGCTCAGAGAAAAATTGAGAAGTACCTGGGATTTACCTGTGGTTCTTTGTGGATTTTACATATAATGCTTGAATTAAAACTCTTCTTTCTTTTTCTTCCTAGAAAAGTGCTTTCCTAACATAATGTAGAAAAGAGATAAAAATAAAAATGATAGTTTTCTAAAAATATATTCTTTAGAACCATAATGTCCTTGGGCTAGTTAATAGCCATTATGAAAGCACACAAAAATTGTTGTGTTTAAATATGTGAAAAACATTAGATCAAACAATTACACAGATTTTCTTGGTACAGATATGGAAAGAGCTATAATATGATATTGCATATACAATCAGCAAAGAATATATGAAGTCTTATTTTCTAAAATGAAATCTGAGGTAGGGAACACTAATAAGCTACAAAAGACATTTGGAAAAATATTAATCTTGGAAGGTTTTCTCAGGCTTTTTCATACATAGAATGTTATTTTTAGGGCATGTGGTATAAAAATGTGTGTTTAGTCATTGTGGTCAGCTTCTGACATAGAGTTCCAAAAGCCCTTGGAATTCCGTGAGTGATAGGAAGGTCTTTTGTTATTCATAAAGAACCCTTTTAGACCACACCTGAGTTTATACTTGAGTTTATACCTTGGTGAGGTCCCTAGATAGCTTCAGGATGAGGACTGGTCACCAGAAAGATCAAGCACATAATTAGAGAACTGGAAATTTCAGCCCTACCTCCTGACTTCTGAATAGAAGGAGGGGGCTGTAGACTGGGTTATAAAAACTCCTCAATAGCAAGATTTGGAGAACCTCCAGGTTGGTGAACACATTGATGTGCTGGGAAGGTAGAGAGCACGGAAAGGGTATGTCAACTGTGCCACCGTCTGCCTCCTATACATTGTTTTACGTCTTCCATTTGTCTGTTTCTGAGTTAATCCTTTATAAAAAAAAAAACTGGTAATTTTAAGTAGAGCACTTTCCTGAGTTCTGTGACTCATTCTAGTAAATTGTTGAACCTGTGGAGTAGGTCCTACTACCTACTTCTCAATTTTTCTCTGAGCACGTAGGAAGCCCTGAACTTGTGATTGACTGGGATGGATGAAACCATGGGGAGGCCCCGGAAGTCCATTTGCAGTTGCCAGCTGAAGTGGGGGCAGCTTCGTGAGACTGAGCCCTTGACCTGTGAGTCTGCGCTAGGTCCAGGACTTAGTGTTAAATTCGAGTTGTTAGACACTCAGTTGATGTTGAATAATTAGAGCATGGGTTGTTGGTGTGGGAAATGGCCATATATTTTGTGTCACAGAAAAAAAGTACCACACAGGCTGAGGGAAGCAAAATAAAGAAGCCGATGCTGCCCAAGGTGATCAGTCCCAGCCACCAGTCCTCAGCCAGGCCTCACTGCCTTAAGAACTGGGGATGGTGAGTCTTAACCCTGGCAGCACGGAAGCACCATTTCCCCAGGCCCCATTTCAGAAAATGTTACTTTTAATTCTAAATGTGATTCTCCCATAGTATATAGAAAGTTCATATTTTATAGTGTACAACTTGATCAATTTTCACAAGCTAACTCATACAATCTAGTAAACAGCTTTTCCTTGATTTGTAAGCTTTCTTTATTGGTTCTGGCTATGAGATTTCTATTGGATATACGAAATGTGAAAATCGTTTTGCACTTTGTAGTTTAAATTTTCACTCTCTTCATCATGTTTTTGACGAATCAATGTTTTTAATTTTAATAAAGTTTAATTTGACACTTTTACAAGTTTTGGACCCTGCTTCAGAAATTATTGCCTATTCAGAGGTCAAGGTTATCCTATATTTCCCTCTGAAACCATCACCCCTCAAACCATGGTAATTTTATTATTAAAAGCACACATGCTATTTTTTTAAAATATTAAGATCTGCACTCCATCTAGATTTTATTTTTGTCTATGGTATGAGGTTGGTGTAAAGATACTATTGCCTGCTCCAAGATTAAAACAAATTTTTCTTCTTGAACCTTTATTATTATTATTACATTTAGATCTGCAATCCATCTAAATTTTGTTTTTGTGTACAGTGTGAAGTAGGGGTGAAGATACTACCTTTTCATATATCGATGTCTAATTTACATATATTGACAACACAATTATTTTCTGACTTCATTGAAGTGCCACCATTATCACAAATTAGATGACATTACATGTTTTTGAGGTACCCGTAGAATCTGTATTCTGTTCTATTTTTTTCTATCCTTTTGTCAGAATCATAACGTTTTAGTACAGCTTTATAATTTCATAGTAAAATCACAGCTGTTACTACAGTTTCCCTGAGTTTGTCCTTCTATGGGAGATAACTTTGTCTTTTCATGGCACGTTGTGTAAATATATGGATTCATAATCTGTCAATGTCTGAGAAAAAAAAAGCCTATAAGTATCTTGATGGTTTTGCAAATATATAGATAAATTTGAGCAGAACTGACATCTTTGCAACGTTCAGTCTCCAGAACATGTACATGGTATGTGCTTTGGTCATCATTAACTTATTTCAATTATATTTTATAGATTTTAACGTGATTTTACAAACTTTTGTTTTATTTTTAGATATTTAATTATATTACTGCTTTGTAAATAGTATTACATAACCTTTTTGCCCTTTATTCTTATCTTAAATTTCCAACTGTGTTGTTTTATTTGTGGTAGAAATACAATTGTTCTTTTTTCTATATTAACCTTGGACCCTGTGATGATTGTAAATTTGCTAGTTTATTGAAATCATTTCTAAAATAATTTTAGTGTTTTTTGTTGCCATGTTATAGTCAAGAAATTGACAGTTTTATTTATTTCTTTCCAATCCTTATGTCCTTATATATCCCCCTCCTTCTTTTACTTATTTATTTTTGCCTTATTGCAATGGTTAGTTTCTCCACCACAATATTAAAATAGGAACAGTGAATATGCTTATTTTCTTCCTCCTCTACAGGAAAAAAGTTTTCTATTTTTTTCTTTTAAATCACAGAATGTATACTCACTCTGGTTTTCTGTAGCTATCTTTTGCCATTTTAAAAACTTTACTTTTTCTCCTAATTTACTAAAAGATTTTTCTTGAAGGGGTGTTAAATTTTAGTCTAATGCTTCATTTTGGCTTCTATGATATATTATTTTTTCTCTAATGTTCTTGACAGGATTTAGAATTATGGTTTTGTTAGTTACCAAAAAGTAGTTAGGAAAGGTTGTCTTCATTATTCTATGTTTTGTACAAGATTGGGGTTGTATCTTTCTTAAATGTTTGGAAGAATTCACTAGTCTTTACCATCTGCTTCTGGAGTTTTCTTGTGGAAACTTTTCTGAAATAACAAATTTAATTTCTTTGACAGATGCCTCACTACTGAGATTGTATATGTCATCTCTTAACTTTGGTAAGTTGTACTTGTATAGTAATTTGCTCGTTTTAACCATGTTATCAAATTTCTTTGCTTACAGTTGTTTGTAGTGTTCTTTTTTATTTATATGTGTAGAGCTTGTGTTTATGTGCCCATTTTGATTTTTGTAATTCTGTTTTCTTCTTTTTCGTCCTCATCAATATTATTTATAAAATTGATTAATCTTTCACGTTTCAACCATTGCTTTGGTTACATTCTCTATTCTGCATTCCTTCTTTCTTTTTTCTTTTTTTTTGAGACGAAGTCTCTCTCTTGTCCCCCAGGCTGGAGTGCAATGGTGCAATCTCAGCTCACTGCAACCTCTGCCTCCCGGGTTCAAGTGATTCTCCTGCCTCAGCCTCCTGAGTAGCTGGGATCACAGGCGCCTGACACCATGCCCTGCTAACTTTTGTATTTTTAGTCGAAACGGGGCTTCACCATGTTGTCCAGGCTGGTCTTGAACTCTTAACCTCAGACAATCCACCCACCTCGTCTTCCCAAAGTGCTGGGATTACAGGCATAAGTCACTGCGCCTGGCCTATTTATTTCATCCATTGCTATTCTTTATTATTTCTTTCTCCTTTACATAGTTTTGATTATTTAGAAGAAAAATTAAATTGTTGATTTTTACCCTTTGTTCTTTCTCATATATGCAAACTGGGCTGTCGTTTTTTTTCTTTAAACAATGCTCTAGCTGCATCGCAAAATTTTTTATCTTAAAATTTAGTCAAATAATTGTATAATTTTGTGCTGATTTATTCTTTGATCCATGAATTGTTTACAAGTATATTCTTTAATTTCCAGGAAGTAGAACTTTTTTTATTATAATTTTGTTGTGATTATAATTAATCCCATAATTAGGGGACATATTTTAAATTATTGTGGTAACTTAAATTTTGGTGAGGCTTTGTTATAGCTTATTATATGATTGATTCTTATTAATCTCATAATTAAAGAACATATTTTAAATCATTTAAGTATTTTAAATTTTTTTGAGACTATTTTATAGCTAATTGCATGGTTGATTTTACTTAAGCTCAGATGTACACCTGAAAAAAAAGATAAATTCCGTTTTTCTTAGGTGCAGTGTTCTATGTTCTAAATATATCAATTAGTTCAAGTGTATTCATTGTGATGTTCAGATCTTATTTTGTCTTTTTTTTTTTGTGACTTTCTATCAACTATGTAAATACTCCAGACAATTAAAGTCAAAAATCCTTCCAGGTGGGCTTCAGGCAAGTGACTGTTTTAATATTGCCTCAGGTGATTCTAATTTTCAGCCAGCTTTGGGAAGCTTCAGTTGAGAAATTAATGTCTTGGTCATTGATGTAATCCTTAAACAGATGACAGTAATCCATTTAATGCATAAGTTTGTACTAAACACACATCTCAGGATGTTCTGCAGAATAATCCATTGGCATCTATTTTTTCAGTAAGACAGTTTTTCCAGTAAATTTAATAATGCAAAGGCATACTTCTTTCATAGAAAAACATTATTTTCTCTCTAACATTACAACATTTTCTAAATGGTTAAAATAGTAAGGGAGCCTAATTCCATAAAATCTATCTTGAAAATTTCAACTGTTGAAAAGAAAATTCAAATACAGTATTCTTCTGTTGCCAATTATTCAATAAATCACAAAAGGAATTCTTTATTGAGATTTATTTTTCTCACTAAATATGCTCAGCTTACGTTTGGTAATAGCAACTCATCAAAAAAATTTTTATAAAGAGGGAATAAAAGAGGCAAAATGAAATCCCCAAATCAGGCAGGTGTAACTGGTAGCCTAACAGCAAAATTCGGCCCTCAGACGTATTTTGTTTGGCCTGTAGAATTTTTTAAAACTTTGCCAATATTTTTAGTCGTTATATAAAAATGAAGATTCCAATTTGTTGAGCTATTAGAAACTTGATGGGACCACTACCATAATTTTATCAGCACCCCACTGCCTCCCATGTTGGAGCAAGCATCTGCATCCTAGTAGTTTTATCCACATAAGGATATTGGTTGGCAGTGTGGGTAGATTATTTGCAAGCCCAGCCATAAATAAGTTCTATAATTTTAAGCATCCTAATTATCACCATTCATTCCACACTTTGTCAAGTGGAGTGCGTTTAGGGTGCTGATTGGGTGGAAGATATTATAGATCAATCTATAGTAGAGATTGTCAGAGGCAACTGCAAATAATATATGGAGAAATATGCATCAAACTTGTAAAATTATATGATTGGGGATATTTCTAACACAGTTGTTAGTGGAATTTTAATTAGATGTTAAATCTGAGGGTTTTTAATTTTAAAAAAATGCAGATATTAACACAATCCTAGTAGGTGGAGACATGGTGTTAGAAATAGGAGTAACAATGCAAAATAGACCTAGAAGAAAAAACTGGGACCTAGTTATCGCCCTCTAAGAAATCTCCCTCCCTTCCCCAAGCTCCACGCCATTGAAGCAGAGCAGAAAAAAAGAATTTCCCACCATAAGCAACATATGTACATGTTGTATGGGTTTCTTGAAGTAGCCAGAAAGTTCAGTATTTAAAATCCAGGGTCAATGTCATGTAGCACTTACTGTTAATAGAATTTAATGAATGTGTTTGGAATGATGACTATCATAAAAGTGTGCCATTTCATGGAATCAGAAAATTAGTTTAGAGCGAACCTATAGGGAAGCAGACTTGATTACAAGCCTCTGAGTTACATAGAATCAGTTTATGGCATCATTCTGCCTAAAAATATTTTTAGTCCCATTATCTAAGATAGAAATACATCTTCAGGGAGGAAGGAGTTAAACTGCCCAGCAGCTGTGGCAAAATAAATATTCACATTATTTTCCAAGATGAAAGAAAGAATTTGTTTTGGATTCTATTGCTTCTTTAGATCCAGAGAAACACAGAGGACAACAGAATTTGGATATATTTTAGAACTAAAAGAAAATCCATAACCAGATTCCTCCGAGTCTGTGTAGATTCTAGAATGTGTATTAACTGGAAAAACAACAACAACAACAACAACAAAAAAAAAACAACAACAACAACAAAAAACCAGAAAGCAATATTGTGAATACCAACAACTCTCTCTTTCATTAAGAAAAATGGATAAGATCAAGTCATGGTTTAAATGTGAGACAGAGAAAGAAACCTAATTGAAAAGAGTGGAAAACATTCTAGATAACTAGACAAAAATGTTGAAACACATGGAGAGTGTTTCTATTTATGAACCTTACAGATAAAGAATAATTTCTTTCCTAACTCAATGCAATTATCTTTAGCTGACAGGAAGGGAAAAAATAATAATTAAAAAAATGTAGTATAAAAACATTTGAAAAAAATACTACAGTTAATCTTTGGATAACAGCACCAATGTAGCTTTAAAATTTGTGATAATACAGACTTTCTTCCACCTTAATTTTATATAATTTACTAACATATATAGATTGGAAAAGTCTTTATAATCCTCCAGCACTGTGTTTACTCACCCAGATATTTCCAGGATTAACTATTGAAGGCCTCCACAGATGTCTATATCTTACTCTTCACCTTCCATGAAATTAGAAACCATTCCCTGTGAAGAAATATTATGAAAAGTTACACAGATGGCCTTGAAACTTAAATCTGGAATTTCTCTTTTCCTCACCAAGAAAAAGAAACAGTTCTGGTTGGAGGTGGGGAGAGCTAGTTATCCATGACCCAATTTATAGCTCTATTTCTAGCCCATTAGATTCTATATAGGCAAAAGTTTAAAACTAGTCCAAAAAGGCAAATGACACACTTTTAAGCATTTAAGAGAAATTACCAACTTGTCTACTTTCTCATTGTAGGATTACTATTTTTTGGGTTGTCTTGTTGTAAAAATTTTTAGCGTTGAATGAATAATAAAAGCAATTACAAAATGAGTGAGCATCCCTTAACTTATTCCTAAGAAAAATCATTTCTTGTGATACAGCCTCATTTTCATATGAAAAAATTTTACTGATTTTTATAAGCCTTTTATAAATGAACATTTCAGAAAGAAAATGTGTAGTCTTGGGAAGCGTGTCTCCAATAATGCAAACAGTCTTTATTATAATATCGTCCTGGATTTTCTCATAGCTTAGACCCCTTTTTTGTTTTTAATTGACGCTCTATTTACATTATGCCGACATAATTACTCTTTGATATGATGAAAATTTGATGGCTGTTCTCTTTATCAAGATGTCAAGATTTTTTGGTATATAACACTTTATCATACATACTTTAAAAAATGGATACATGCCCACAGTCAACATGTAAGTCATTTTATTAGGAATAAATTTGTTCATTAAGCCAATATTTATTGAGATATTTTAATGTATTATAAACAACTCTAAAGAACTGCATGATCTAGAAAAGTAACCAGACAAGAAATATAAAATGAAATATACACATGTTATAGTACAGAAGAGATATTATTTGTTCACCTAGGCATGCCTCCCAAAGGGGATGTCTATGCTGAAATTTTAGAGTTGAGTGGAAATTAACACAGGAAAGATTTGGAGAGGCTGTTTGTGGTGATGAACACACAGAGGTGCAGGAGGATGGAATAGCTGTATGAATAACAAGTAGTTTGCTGTGTATGGCTGGCACAACGGTCTGAGTGGTGGATTGGTAAGATCTGAGTTAACTAGGTCATCCGAGACCAGCTCTCCATAGGCCAGGTGAAAAGTTTACATGGAAGCTGTTGAAGAATTTTGAACAGAGAGTAACCACGTAAGACTGTATTTAAAAACTAATCCAACAGCTGCCATGAGAATTAATAGATTGGAGGGGTTTGAGACAGTAGACAGAGAAAAATAAGGCAGTGAAAAGGAGAGAAAGAGGGAGTGAGGTTTATTACAGGGATAACAAGCACAATGGAAAGGATTTGGGTATGGAGAAGAGATAAAACTATATAAAATATTTATTGGGCAACAGACTGGGCTTAGTGGTGACTTCCTCTGAGGCAGAATATAAAAGAGGAAGAATAGGTTCTGGAGGGAAGACAGAGATGGATTTGGGGGATACTAATGGATGTTTCAGTATGACCCCTAAGTGGATAATTAATCAGTTGTGATATTCAAAATATTTAATAACTAATGCAACAAAGGCAATGCTTAATATCGTGGATGTTGGCAAATTTCCTACAGTAAAATGCTGGAGGCTTCCTGACATGCCAGGCAGCAGGAAGGGAGAAAGAAACTTAACTGCTATAAGGTTGGAAGGACCATCACACCAGAGTTGGAGAATTGCCAGTCCAGACAGAAGGTACTTAAAGGGTGTGACAACAGCTTTAATTGGCTTGTTAGTGCCGTTGACACCTTCACAGCCATACCAGTACACTGGGATGAATATCAGCCTTGTACATGTGCATCTGCGTATCAGGAGAGCAACCTGTATTAGACATTGTGTTTTGGGAGCCTTTCCCTTTGTGCCAGTTCCCAGAGTTCTTTGTAAGAAGACACTTCCTACTATTTCCATTTTATTATTCAATAATGAATGCTTTTACTCCATTTCTTACAGGTTTATTCCTAAAGAACAGGAGATTCCCCTTTCTCCATGCTCATATTAAATTAAGTGGTTCTTTTTTATCATAGTATCAAAGACAGATTCAAAACTAAAACAAAGACAGACAATGATATGGCATTTTAAGGAGGATTCTTTGAATTTTCTATTTAGAATAATATTAAGTAATGACTAAATATTACCTACATTGTTTCTAAATATGTTCTTGGTAATTTCTTTTCTTTTTTTTTTTATTTTCTCTTCTTTTTTAGAAAATTAGAACTGGTATAACCTAAGAGAATGTTTCAGAAGCACCAAGTACTGTAAAGATTCTTAGATTGTATTCTTCTTGCAAGCTAACAAGTTAACCTGCCACTGCTTCATGAATGCTGACACAAGATACGACACTCCTGAGTGAGGCACAGATACCTTTATGAGTCACAACAATTCCAGTAGCCCGAATATCAGCATTTTCTTGAGCAAGTTTCTCAAACTCCAATTCCCAGAGGGCAAGCCAGAGACAGTAGGTGAAGCTCACACCCGAAGTGAGTTGTGTTAACAGCAGAAAAGCCCAGAGTTTAGGGGAGCTAATTCTTCTATAAAAGCAGAAAGCGTGCCTTCACCTTGCTCCAGAGGTAGACATTATTTTACTTTACTGGACAGTAAACAAATCTGCCCTTTGTGCTTGAGGGAGACATTATTCCTATCATCCAAGGCTGTGCATTGTGCAAACATCATTGGAAGGAGTCCAGACCAACATGTACAGAAATAAACGAGATCATAGGGGGATTGTCTTCCTATATTATCTGCACATTCCTTTACTGTCCTGACTTCTGGACAATTTCTCTGTAAGTACAGCTCTTCATTGACCACTTCGGTTCAACTGACCGTTAGGAGCTGGGACCAAATTTGTTCAATTTGTCTCATTTAGCATTTAACTTAGGCCACTATCAGCATCACCTCAAGCAGCAGGATGAGGCCTGCCTGCATATTTAAAGCACGCCCCAGCATCCTGGTCTCAACCAGTTGAACAAATCCCATAAGCCATCAGGGTCTACCTTGGAAAGCCATGTAACTTTCTCCTTAGGTTTCCAAATGGACTGTTCCATAGGGCTGGAGACCTTAATCCAGAATAACAGAATATATTAACAATTACACTCTCCACCTTTGCATGCAAGAAGGAATTTAGGGCATTTTTAAATCTAAAATAGGTCACTGAATTGAGGCTGACCTGAAAGTCTTCTATGGCCAAGTAGTATTTCCTTATACACTTGAAGTTCTCTTATGACCACATCTAATGAGCAAGACATGTTGTTTGCAGAAAGAAAAAAGTTAACAACTGGCTTCTACTCAAGAAATATAGTCTGTAGTTCTCAGGGTTCCCAGTGTTAGCTTGAATAACTCGGTTTAATCCCTGTTTGCGGGAGCCTACTGGGGGCACTCAGTTCAAGCTATAATGTCTATATTATCAGCCGGATGGGATGCCTCTCCCCAGGGAATGACTAAGGAGCAGCTGTAAAAATAGGCATGAAGCAGAGACAGCACTCCTGCGTTGACAGGTTGCTTAGAAGATTCAGAAGAAGGAGCCATTCTTTACAGTATCTATAGATTTCTCCATAAGATTAAGGCAAATAGTGATCAAATTGTGGACAGAGATGTCTGTTGGGCATAACTAACCCAGCAGGTGGTTAAACTGAAACTTCTTGCAACAGTTCCAGAGAGAAGCCGCACGGTGATACTTTCATGAGGAAGGCTCCAAAGGCAGATCTGAAAGACAAAGGTCACCAATAGTCCTCCTTCCCCTACGCCTCTCTCAGGATCTGATATACTTGTCACTTGGCACATTAGGTACCTGGTTGTTGCTCTCCCTCTACTACCACAAAGTCCATGTGCCACGTTTCAGTGGATATAATTTTATCTATTTTCTTATCAGAATTTTTGTCTGGAAGAGTCAGGTGTATGAAGAACAAGGACAGTTTTATAGAATTTACAGAGATTTGTTGTGTTCTCTACATTGGCCCATGTCGCCAACAGTAGTGGATTGAACCAGATGATCACTATCTTTGTGATCTACGATTATGCCACTATTACAGGAGAATACAGGCAACTGAGCCAGAGTTAAGCCTAATTTCCCTAGGCAGGCTCAGTGTGTATTCCAATCAGGCTGAATTGGTGTTGCTTTTACAGGAAAAAAATGAAGCATCAGATCCAGAAGTGGTAATGGCAGAAACCTGAAATGCTTGTATATAACCTCTGACTTGTTTGTCCTGGTAATTACCCAGAAAGCATTTGAGAGTGGATTACTTATTTCTGGTGATAGCCACATTCATTCACAAAACTGCCTTGTATGTGAACCAAAAAGAGGTAAGGATGGTGGCAAACTTTTAATGTCAATTTTTAATGAGGCCTTTCTAATGCTCAAAAAATACTAGATGACTGTGGATGAGAACTGTGGATGACCCATTGAACACCTTGACAATCACTTATTTTTTTAGTAGGTTTTGTGATTAAAGGCCCACCACTGCCAAATTTCAAATGGTCCAGAAAATTGAAAATGTGACCCACGTTAGATTCAGGAGCTACAGCGATTTGGCCTGAGCCAGCAGCTGGACTACAGCTGCCACTCTCTAACCTAAAAAAGTGTCACTGATGCTGAGGCATGACTGATAGTTCCATATGAGGTTAAATGCCTGATATATTCATTCCGCCAAGAATGGGCCAGTGCAATACTGCATGCCATGCAGCTTCTTTACCTTGACACAAAAGAAAAAAGTCAACATTTTTGGGGAGTCACATAAGTTGCGTGTAGCGGTAGCCTCTGCACTAGAAACACAGAGTTTTTATTTTGTATCTAGTATACAATGGAGGATGTGTTGTCATGCACATGGGGACAGGAAGCAATGGTAACGGTCTAGGTGGTTGTTGATGAGCAGGTTGATTCCAATTGTCCTTATGAAAAAATAGACTCCTATTGGGGACATCTAGATGACTTACCCAGATCAGCATCATGATTTATTTTCGGTTTGTGGTTTCAAAGAGGGGTGATTTTAAAATGCTAGTCTGCAGCTTTCCAAACAGCAGATCCAACACTAAGCTATTGGAATGGACCTAAGAGTCAGTGCTGGAGAAAGACATTATGTTTAGGATAATGGACTATAAATAACCCTGCACTGTGCTGCAGAAGGACATACAATGTCTGTCTTCCAAGTCTGTTCACACTACAAACTTCATGAAACAATAGTCCAGAAGAAAGGCAGTCAGATGTAAAGAGATTTCCCAATGAGTAATAGTGGACAGAGGTTTAACTACTCTGAAGACATCATCTGTTAACTGCTTCATATGGTTGAAGTACCTTAATTCCTTTTTTAACCAAGATAACTGACAATGACAACCACCAATTACAACCTTTTATTCTCTAATCAGACCAATGACAAGTGGGCTTCCTCTATTCTCTAGTGGAATTTATTACAAGAACTGAGCATATACTTTTAAATATATAAAACTAAAAGAAACAATTTTTTTCAGAGCTTACCATCTGTTCATCCTCTCTGCTTGTTATTAGTTGTAGAAGTTATCTTTTGCAAACATAATGTTTGAGTTCTTATAGTAATATTTGTTCAAGGTTATACTTGAGCAAGCACAACTTATCCAGAGGAAGAAAGAATTGCCACATGAGGATGACCAAAAGACTTTTTAGAGTAAAAGTAAAGGATTTTCCATGGATATTCTAGGACATTCACACATGCTAATAGTAGGTGTTCTATATTTCAAAGTAATAAGTATTTTACATAATTGATGCTAAAATGGTTACTGTGGAGCAATTCCTAGCTCCTGAGGTCTCCTATACCATTTGAGCATGGGTCTTCTAATTTCAAAGGTAATTGAATGCTAATAGTTATTACAGAAAGGATGAATAAATTCTCTCTTTCCAATGCAGTCATAATTTCAGCTTTCACCATGAACTTCCCTATTTAGCATCTACATTAGTTTGCTAGGGCTGTCATAACAAAATACTACAGAAATTTATTTTCTCATAGTTCTGGGGGCTTGAAGTTGAGATCAAGCTGTCATCAGATTTAGTTCCTTCTGAGGCCTCTGTCTTGGGTTTGCAGATGGCTGCCCTGTTGCTATGTCTTTACATGGTCGTCTCTCTGAACATGTGTACCTTTGATGTTTCATTGTGTGTCCAAACTCTTGTTATGTGGACACCAGTCAAATTGGAGTAGGGCTCACACTAACAGCCTAAGTCAACCTTAATTACCTTTATAAAGACCCTGACTCCAAAGATAGTGACAGACTGAGGTACTAGAGAGTTAGGACTTCAACATCTGGCTTTTAAAGGGACACAATTCAGTCCATAAAGCATGTTTCTTTAAATATTAGCATTTGAGGTGTTCATTTCACCAGTGCTACCACCTCTCACACACTAGGTATCAGGGCAATTTCCATAATTGCCATGCACAGTCTCAGAGAAAGGACAATTAGAAGCCAAGATTCAGCAAAGAAAGAAAAGGTGTGTTTTGCCCATCTTCCCATCATCCCTCAAAGAGACATGGGGGTGGGGGCTGGGTGAGCTCCTGATGACACACATGGCTTTACAGTCAAGTGAAGGAAACTTCGATAAGGCAAGCATGAGAACAAACTGATTCATAGATGGATATGCACGAGTTTCAGATTTGAGAGCCAGGCTGTCTGCTTTGGTTGATAGCTTTTCTTTAGAGTTATCTGAAAACAGGGGTGTCTGGGAAATTTAATCCCTGTCAGCATTCAGGAAAATCAATGTCAGTGTAGTTCCTTCCATGAGAAGAGGAGTGGTGGCCGAGGTCCTGGGAAGCACATTTCAGACAAGGCCAAGGTCAAGGCCCGACTGATTCAGCCAGTAAAAACACAATGGCCTTTTTAGGTTCAGACAGTTTTATCACTTACATAGACCGTGCAAGTAAGTATAGCCAAGGATGCCAGCCCCCTAGCTCCTTATCCCACACACCAAACAGGATGACACTGACATAAAAGTCACAGAATCATCACAGTACCAGTTGTGGAAAACTCTGCTGAGATTCAGTTCTTGAATGCAAATAATTCCTTTTATGATCTGCAACTGTACCCTGAGATGGGGTAGGGACATACACCCTCAGAACCCCGGAAACAATGAGAAACTGTTTCAAAATAGCCTCCCAGGGGAAAAAGAGGATGATTTGGAAATGACCCTGAGATAGAGCCTCACAAGCCTGCGGTCTTTGCCTGTTGAGGGAAAATCACAAGCTATTCCTCCAAGACTCGAGGAACAGGGTTTTAAGCCTTTGCCTGTATGAATATATGGATAGGTGTAAGGTCTCCAGGCCACCATGCTGGTGTTGTTCCCCAGCAGATCTCCCTGGCTCACTGTCCATCAGCACAGAGTGAAGATTTAGGGTCATTTTTAGACAATCGTACCCTTTTATTACAGATGGATATAGTAAATCAATAATAAATACCAAATCAACATCCACCTGAATCATATGCAAAATAAATGATTTCTGGATATTGGTTTGAATTGCAAAATACAATTTAAATATTCTGTTGTCCTAATTTGATCCCCAGGTCACAACATAATTCATTTTAGGAAAAAAAGAAATCAAGTTTAAGACTGGAAGCAAGGATGCATTAATGGGGGTTGCCTATTATTTTCCTCTTTGATCTCCCTGACCGTAATATTACTGACAGGAATCCGGTCATGCTGTGGGAGGTTACAGGGTCTTTTGTGAAAAAACAAGTTTTTGTAGATGTTTTAAATTTTAAAACACCACAGTCCTTTTAAAGTCATTTTGCACTTAAATTATTCAATGTTGGCAGATAGTTGAAGTCATCTCATTAATGGCTGTATCTGTGGGTTGTTTTTTTCCCCTTTCATGTAAATTATAACACATTGTAATGATGGGTTAGGTCATGTAGGGCTTCTGGAGGCCAAAAGCTTTGAAAGAAACACAGGAATTTTTAGAACTGGACAGTGTCATTTTACATTTCACTCTGAAATATATTAAAAAAATGAGATTGGCATCCTCATGCTGTGATTAAAATAGATTCATTCGACAAAGTATCATTTTAGTTATGGCATGTGTATGATGTGATTTTTTTTCAAAATATAAGAAACTTCAATTTATTTCCTGCCATAACAGTATGTGATTTTTTAAAATACATATTCACACTGATAAATTAATATCATTAACCAAATGATCATATAATTTTCGTTCATCACCTTTGCAAGTTAAGAAGAAGATATATTGCATCCTAATACCTCTCACTAAAATACTGCAGAAGTAGACAATTTTAATAAGCTATAGTGCTCAGGAGACATGAAAATAGAGTACTGGGAGTCAGCTTGAGAATGCACAATGAGGATTAGTCACATTGCTTATTCTGCCTTATACTCCATAGCACCTAACTAAATCTGTACTATATTTGTCATTAACAGCAAAACAAGCTCACAGTAGAAAAAGGAGAAAATCATTAAATAGTAGGAAAAGATATATATTGGTCATTTAATACAGCAGTTTGTAATGAGAGGAGCAGAAATTCAAGGGATCTGCAATATGATCCAGTGATTTGCTGAAAGAAAGTATTAGATATTTCAATCACTTGTGTTACATTGATTCCATTTTCATCTTATTTTTTATATTTTAAATGTGTACATTTGTTTGTATAGGTATTGCATGAATATGATTATACATTATACAGTTGCACATGAATATAATTTATAAAGAAATATAAATATGTTATATATGTATGCTGAATTACTTTCGTTCTTGAAGATGAGAAAACAAATAAGTTTAGGAAGTGAAGGGATAACATATTTGTCTTCTTTTAGGCAAATCATTGAGTTATTCTTCATGTTGTGCCTGGAGAGGGAGAAGGCAAAAACTGTCACGCTACTTATATTACTTAGTACTGAGTATTCACAGTGTATTAATGACAAAAATATTTTTAACATCCAGTGAGCTCAAAAGTCAGTTGTTAACAAAATAAATACTTAACTGGCTTCTCAGAAAAGTCAGATTTCAAAATAGCACACGGTATTCATTTTTTATTGCTGCTGTAACAAATGCCTACTAGTTTAGGGGCTTGAAAGGACACATATTTGTACATATTTGTAGAATTTGATCCTTCTGGAGGGTAGAAATTTGAAGTGCATCACCTGGGCTGTGTCCTCTGCAGATCCAAGGAGACTTTGCTGCCCTGCACTTCCCCGTTTCCAGAGACTGCCTTTCTAGATGTCTTCAAAGCTAGAAGCACAGTGTCTTCAAGTCTAATTCTCTGCCCCTTTGCTTCTGTAATTACATTATCTTCTGACTTCAGAGGGGCCCACCTGGGTAATCTTGGATAATCTCCTCATTTCATATACTTTAACTTTATCACAACTGCAAATTTCCTCTTGTGGTATCAACTAACAGTCACAGATTCTGGGGATTAAGCCATGAACATCTCTGGAGACCATTATTCAGCCTCATAAGTCATTTTTAGCTTTCTAAAATCATCCTGATCAAAAATATTTTCATTTTGTTCTAATATCCACTCAAAAACTTGTCTTTACTCTCTTCCTTCCATTAATCTCTTCAACAGTCATTTAAAAATCAAGTTACTTTTCTACGCTGAAAGTGTAATCCAAGTGTCAGTAATCAAAGTGTCAGCTTCAACATCTTCATTTCTTTGAAAATCCCAAGAAGATTGTGTTTGAACATAGCATTTTTAAGTGATGGAAAATTTACTGAAGCTTTTGTAGCAAAGAAAGAAAAGGTTTACATTATACCTGCCCATTATGTGATTCTGTGGCCTAAAGAAAGAATACATGGTTTTGCGATACAAGGAAGAGAAGCAGAGGTCATTATTCTAATGACCCACCATGGGACTTTGTACTTCCCATGCCTGCAACTCTGGACGCCTTAGAGCAGACATCCAGGTTCTCAAAGGGATTAGAAAAAGCAAGTTTCCAACTGAGCTAGAAACTGCAGCTGTCCCCCCGGGCACTTTGAGGTTTTTGTTCCAAGGACAAGCAGACAAGAAGTGGAGTCACAATCTTGGCAACGGTAATTGACCTTCATGTTGAGGAAAAGGCAAAACTGCTGTTATGTGATGGAGCAGTGAATATTCGTGGCACCAAGATAATCTAGTTAAGTAGGTCTTGGTAATTCTTCACCCAATTGTGACAATTGTGAAAAGACAGATACAGCAATCTGGCCTGAGAAGCTGTGACGAACAGGAAGTCACACCCTCAGGGATGATGGTCTGGGTCTAATCATTAGGTAAGTCATCCATGAGGCCATCAGAGGGAGTAGCTGAGGATAAAGGTGAAAGAAAATGAAAAGTGGAAGAGTCTGTAAGTATCACTTGGTCCCTGAGAATTAAGTACAGCACTGGGGCTATAGTTCACTCACTTAACTAATCTGTTACTTTTACCCTTCAAAAAAAGAGTGTGGTGAATTCATGGAGAAGCTAATTGCTGAAAGTATATGAAAAGGTGGACCCAAGAGGCACAGGGGGTGCATTGTGGTAGAACATCAGGAGGATGTTCCATCTAGATGCCCCTTCGAGAAACTGCTCACTGCCAGGCTTCAGGGAACGCAGTCAGTAGACATCTCCAACTGTTACCTTTCTTGTGGTTTGTCTCAGCGGCAGACGGCTGCCTCCCTGAAGGTCACATGTCCGTATCCAGTTACCAGTGGAGGTGAGGATGTAAAAGCCTGAACATTTTATCTTGATAGGGAACAACACTGGCCAACGATGTTTGCTCTGGAGTTCCAGCTAACATTGCCCAGAACACTGTCATGCTTGCATTGCTCGTGCAACTGCCAAGTGGACAGAAAACTGAAGCAAATGCAAAGACATACACCGAAAGGAGCGGTGTTGTGACTTCACGCTAGATTCCCAGAGATTTTTCCCATTTGTCTGCAGAGTCCCTTCAGAAGACTGGTTACCCTTGAATTCTGTGGCATCGCCCTGGATACTTTCATAAAATACTCTCCCTATTCTGCTACTCCCTCCCTTCCCAGTCTTGGTTGTGGGGATTTCTAGTAATTTCAACCAAAAATTCTTAAATTTGGGCAAACAACCTATTTTTTGCTTACTCATTTATGTTTTCCTTTCATAAAGTCCACTTTTCATATGAAAAAATACACCCATTCTTTTGGGTTTCTGCAGTAGGTAACTTTCAGGTATTTGCTTTTTTCATTCATTTTTATGGTATCACTTTCTTCACTTTATAGAAAATTGTATAGAAACTGTGCTGCCTTTGTTTTATTATATTAAATTATTTATTATAGCTATAGCAAGAAAAATATTTTATTCAGATCCATTATTTTCACCAACCAAGAATATATAAGAGTATCCCCACCTGGGCATACTTTTCACATAAGTGCCGGTTAAATCTAGACTTGCCCATATCTACACTTGACAAGTTTATCTTTACAGTATGGTATTCTGTTCTATTCTCATAAGACAATTGCCTTCACAGAACACAGGTTTCCTGTATGCAGCCCTAAATAAGATTATTGCTTAGTTTTGTGATAATTTAAAATAAAGAACAACATGATGTTGAGAATTCACTATTTCCAAGAATATTCTCATAACCACCTTGCTGAAAGTGATTTTTTTTTAAAATAAAATCGCTTACAGGTTGTAATACTATATACTTCTACACCATTTTCAGTCTTTCTGACTCCCTGCTGCATTGATTTCTTAGAATCGAAATCCCCAAATGGCTATAAAACTGTGGGCAAGAGTACAAAAACCTCCTTAGAATGTATCAACTGTACATCATAATGGTAACTATCTGGTTTTCCAGTTAGTAGCAACCTGGGTCTCTGGGTAAGACTTTAAATGAAATTTATTTCTATCTTTTGTTGCTGACTCTGCTCCATTACATAAGTAAACTATTTGCAAGTGCATAATTACTTTTCCCAACCTAGTTCCATTAACCTTCTAGTTAGTGGAAATATCTTCCAACTGCCAAATTCGGATGTCAGTTATCTCAGTGTTTCTACGCTGGTGTTCGGTTGGTTTGTTTGAGCTAGCTTCTGGTCTGAGGCTACCACAGCTATTTTGAAGTCAACAATTATTATAATAACCTTTATATTTACCTCTTGGCTTGTGCCAATTCTTAAGCTATTGTGTCTCTGCTTCAAACTCAGCTTTCTGTATTCAGCTTTGTTATTCTAGGAACTCTACAAACGATCATTCCCAATTAGCTTGCTGGTGCCTCTGAG
This sequence comes from Macaca fascicularis, assembly GCF_037993035.2. NCBI lineage: Eukaryota > Metazoa > Chordata > Mammalia > Primates > Cercopithecidae > Macaca > Macaca fascicularis. The sequence goes on along the minus strand of NC_088377.1, from coordinate 26,503,227 downwards.
TTATGAGGAAACATGGATGAAATTTTGAAATGACATCTTGATTGTGAAAGAAGTCAGACTCCCCCATAATATGCAAGCTACATGATTTCATTTATGTGACAGACTAAAATTGGGCAAAATAAATTTAAGGTAATGGAAATCAGAAAATGTTTTTGTCTGTGGTGTGTGGGGACTGGCTATAATAAGAAAGCACAAGGAAATTTTATTAGATGACTCTTATAATTGAAGTATGTACGGAGGTAGGTACACTTGTAAAGCTCATCAAATTGTATACTTAATATTTGCAAATTTCACTGTGTTCAGATTTTAATTCAATTTTAACAATGTCTGATAGAATTGAATCATGGCTGAGAAAAAAAAATAAATTAGTTACAGAAAGTAAAAAAGGGGAAAATTCAGAGTAATAGTTTTGTTTGTTTGTTTGTTTGAGTCTGGGTCTTGTTGTGTTGCCTAGGCTGGAGTGCAATGGCACAATCTCGACTCATTACAGCCTCTGCCTCCCAGGTTCAAGCAATTCTACCACCCCAGCCTCCCGAGTAGCTGGGATTACAGGTGTGCGCCACCACGCCCAGCTAATTTTTTTTTTTTTTTTTTTTTTTGCATTTTTAGTAGAGACAGAGTTTCACCATGTTGGCCAGGCTGATCTCAAACTCCTGATTTCAGGTGATCCGCCTGCCTCGGCCTCCCAAAGTGCTAGGGTTACAAGTGTGAGCCACTGCGCCTGGCCGTAATGGTTATCTTTTGAGCAGGCAGGTAGTGATCTGAATGAAGTATTATAGAAATTTCTGGAATGTTGGCAATATTTGCATTCTTGATTTGGAGGCTAGTTTTGTGGGTATGTTCAATTTGTGAAAATTAAATATATATATATATAAAAGTTGAAAATGGCCTATAAATATTTGTTTTCTAAAGCCAATGATGCAATATTCAAATACTTCTTGAATTATTGTACTAAGGTAGGCATTGAATAATACAGTCATCCATGAATTTTATTATTAATAGTAAAAGAAATAAAAACAGCACAGTAGGGGAGATGAGTGACAAACAAGAGGAAAATAAAAGGTAACTTTGTGAGAGGCAAAGTTTTGAATCTTAAGGAGTAGCAGAGTCTGTTCTATGCTTCATGTGATACGAGCAATAAATTTCAGCTCTGCCCTCCTGGCTGACAGCTGTTTTCAAGATGAGAGAGAGAAATAAGAATGATTTTTTCTTGAAGAAAACAGATGGTTACTCAGGTGTGTAAATTTTTGCAACTGAAGATTACAAAAGCAGAAAGAAACATGCTTTGTACACAGTCTTTTGTTTTATACTTTTATTGAAACTGTTAGCTACATTGCCAACTGTCATTTTCAGTTGTCACTAATGTAACCAATGTAAAAATGAGAAATAAATATTATGGCCACTAAAACTGCTGTTGTGTTTGATGTGTATGTATATTGTCTGTTCGATAGATGTTTCTCTCTTGTTATATGTTTATTTTTCAATTTTACACATCTGTCTATACACATTGTCTTTCCATATATATTAACAGATGCACTGTTAAACGATTATTGGCATAACTATTAATAGTTGCAAATCTGCTCTAAAACCACAGTCAACCAATTTTTCTACACAAGAGAAATGATTTTACTCCAGTTTAGTAACTGAGCTACATTGGTATATAGCTGTAAGCACTTACGTTATTGCAAAGGTGTTTTAGCGATTTAGCAATATTCTTTGTGATCTTTACTGGAGAGGAACCAAAAATACTGAGGCTGTTATTCTATTGTAAATCTGTTACCCTTACTCTCTAGATTTCTAGCTAGTTCCTTCCTCAGGAGCAGTCCTAAATTGTACTCTGGTACAACAAGAGACTTAGGTGTAGGCTCTTGTTGAACCAAGTTCCTTTAATCCCCAAATGACAAAAAAATTAAGAAGCCATCTCACCCCCTCTCTTCAGCTCTTTCTAAAAACATGGAAAATATTTCAGCAGCGGGCTTACTTAAATGATATACCAGTTCACACTATCATAAAATTCTCAATATCTGGGTCCCCGCCCTTTATGATAGTAGTAGTGAGGGGAATCAAGTCATTGAGAGTAGTGTTTAAAGTTCATCTTCTGGCTGAGCCAGGGAGAAGACCATTTTCTCTGGAAAGTTTAGGAAATCTGGGTAAGTCTGAAAAACAAGGTTAATATCAGAGTAATGTCCTTCTATCTAACCCACAGGCATATAGGATACCTTAATTTGAACAGAATGATCACATCCATTCTGTCTTTATTAAGCATGACCTATTGAAAATTCTGTTTACATTGGCTTATATACCAGGAGACACATCCAGTCGCTCTCCAAAAAAAACCAAGGACACAAACCAAAACAGAGAGGAAAGAATCCAGTAAATTACAGTGATGTCATCCTACCCAAGGAATTTGAAATGTAGCAAGAGTAACATAGCTGCCATAGGCACCTCAGTGTTAAAACAAATACTCCCATCTTAATTTGGGCAACTTTATATTCTCCTGTCCTTAAAAATAAAGGTTGTTTTCAGTAATTTTCCGTTGCATTATGTCTAAATATTGAAGCATAATTGGAATATTTATCTATTTTATATATAATAGATATGCATGTACACTTAGCTTTATGTATATACATATATTCACCTGTAAAAAAAAAATATGTATCTATAAGTATGTATATATACTAAACTTGAATTGGGAACATGATCTTCTAAGCATGTATGTAACTAAAGATATCTATATGCCTAAATACTTCTCTAGATACTTAAATATATATTTCCTTCTTTCTTAGCATTGTGATTATTATAACTCTAGACAACTTCCAGCAATAACAAATGTTACATGCAGTATAAAGATTTCACATTCAGTGTAAAGATTTGAGACGACATTAGCTGAGGAATTATGTCAACTCTTCATTTTGTTTTGAATGGAAGTATCAATCACTACATGAACATTTACATGAAAACAGTGTAACTTAATTTCTTTCTGAAACAGAATGTTTTTGGTATTAGAGCATTACATTTGAAATTTAATAACTGTGTATAACTTAGCCACTTTTATAAGCTATATTCAACTCGTATGTCATGGAAATAGATAGGAAAAACCATGAGTAAAATACAGAAAATAAATTATTATCAAATTTTGTTTTATAAGAATGGAATATTAGTAACTAATACTTGAAAACAGATAACCTTTAATCATTATTTAATATGTGCTATGTGTTTTTCTAAGTAATTTATATCTCATAATTAATTTAATCTTTACTACGCTCCTGGCAGGTAGATGATCTTACAAATGAATGACATAGGGCAGAAAGAGAAAACATATTTTTCTCAAGTTTACCGCTGCTTTGTTGCATAACAGGAATTTGAATCCTGACATTGCAGCTAGTTTAAATCATAGGCTTAATTCTGTGTCATGTACTTTCTTTACTTCTCTTGTAACTGATTATGTCTCTCTAGATTTGTATTTTTAAATCTATGTTAGATTTACTTTCTACGTCTTTCAGTTAACATGTTATTAAATTTTTCAAAAGTTTTAAAATTATGTGTAATTTTATGTCACTTTCAAATTTGGGGAAACAAACTTGGAATGTAAATAAGTCTATAATACAATTAGAAGCAACCTTGTTATTTAAATGACTTCACTACTATGAATCAGAATTGTTTTCATCTTTGAGACAAATATATTAGAGGAAGTGGCAAATGCCCTACTATTTAGATTCTGAAAAATTCAAAAGCAGTGATTCAAAAGCAAAAATTCAAAAGCCAATAATTTCCTTAACATGATATGAGGAAATTTTCTGACTTTGCTTTCTGCTTTCAGTGATTGGTGATATGTTGAGGAAGATGAAGATTATGCAAACTGGTTCTTGACACTATCTTATGACTTTAGAACTATTCCTCATCTAGAGCTTGCTTTCAAAATGCTTTGTAAATTATAAACAGAGACAAAATGCCCCCAGACAGTAAGTAAAATGTAGAGACTTACATGATATGCATTCCCTCAAAATAACAACTACAAATAAAATACCAAGATGAACCATAACTTTAGCTATTCTTTCTGGAAACTCATTCCAGATAGCAAATGTAAAGTTTTCGACCTTTAGTCTCACCCTATTGCACTCTGTGCTTGAAGTTTCAATAAGTTTCAAGTGACACATGAGACTAGCTAGGAGACACCGTTAAGTGATGTTTACGTCTCAGTTCTTAATGGGGACTCTGTTCTTCTTTGGGTCTTATAAATGGCATTTCTTTCTTATTCTTCCCTCAGTGATGGCTTTAAATCCTTTGAAAGACCCTCTACCAATCACTCTTGTCATACTTCATGCTGAATAGCACTGTGCTGCCCAGAAAGGAAGAAACCAAATGTGTTTGTGGCACCGACCTGGAGGCATCTGTCAAAATATATATGTACAAAGCCATTGTCATTGTCAATATTTTGCCCTTGAAAATTTACAATTAGCTACATGGGAGTATAAAGTCATTCATCAAACTCTTTTGACTCATTCTTCTATAGTGTTTTCTCTTTCTCTCTTTCTCCCTCAATGAGAAGGATAAAAATATCATAATTTAGATGTGATGCAACATTTATCTTTGTAAGAAAAGAGACCAATAATACTGACATTTCAAGTAAAGTCTATAATTTCTTCAGAAAAAAAGACAATGCCATGTAAACACAGCCTGTCACCAGTCTTAATCTTTAGAAAACAAGGCATTAAATTCCACCAAAAAATGATCAATTACACTTTTCCAATTGAGAGGCATTAACTTTATTATCATTCATCTGTGTTCTATTTATCTAATTAATATTAAAAATATTACTATTTTCAATGATGAATTAAATTTCCTGTACACACATATACCCAATTTTCTATATTTTTGATATTTTTTACCTCTTGAATATCCAAAAATGAGCTTAAGTTAGCATACTAAGATTATGCAACATTGTTTCTATTTCTCTTGATAATTATCCATAACCAATTCAGCAAAATTTATCTCTAAAATATTTGCCTACCTTCAGGATCATCATCAACGGTGTCCCATAACAATCTCTCATCACCTTTCACTTGGACAATCTCATAATGGTTCTTTCTCTATTTGGCCCCCTTAAATAAATTTCCATGAAGCCTCAAGGATGATACACCTAAAAGGATATATGGCCATGCCATAACCCTGATTTAAATGCCTAATGGTCACCCTGGTACATATTATTGTTCATCAACAGCAAGGCTTAGCCAAAGAAACTGGTTTTCTTTGTTTTTTTTTTTGAGACAGAAACTCACACTGTTGCCCAGACTGGGGTGCAGTGGTGCGATCTCCACTCACTGCAACCTCCACCTCTTGGATTCAAGTGATTCTGCTACCTCAGCCTCCTGAGTAGCTGGGATTACAGGCACCCGCTGCCACGCCTGGCTAATTTTTGTTTTTTTTTTTTTTTTTTTTTTTTTGTATTTTTAGTAGAGACAGGGTTTCACTATGTTGGCCAGGCTGGTCTTGAACTCCTGACCTTGTGATCTGCCCACCTCAGTCTCCCAAAGTGCTGGGATTACAGACGTGAGCTACTGCGCCTGGCCAGCTGAGGAAACTTTTTTCCACTTGAAATTTGAGCCTACCCTGCTCCCTTCCCCACTACTATACAGCACCAGCTTAGAAGCTATTCCTTTCAATATTCTCCTAGGCAATTCTGCTTCTAATATCATCACTATAACCCTTTAGCCATTCTTCCTCACTCTGACTTACTGACAACAGTCAATCTGCCAATAGTGACAAAGTTTTTCATTCTTCCATCTCTTTGTATCACCTCATAGAACTCTCATGACTCTCAAACTTCCACTGTACACATTATTAATAACTGAAGAAGTGGTTATTAATAGGGTTAGGGTTAATTTTCTTAGAATTGGTTATTAATATGGTTATCAATGTTGGCACATTGATGATCAAACAATTAGTTATTAATAATGTGTAAAGTGGAAGTTTGAGAGTGATGAGAGTTAAACTAGGTGATACAAAGAGATCCCTCTGCAAACCATATTTATCTACCCTTTCATGCTTATATACTCGCCTACAACAAGAGTCAGTCCTTTGCCTGTGTGATTTTGTTAGAACACAGTTACCCTCATTACTGCATATGTTGTTAATGTCTGTTTTTGCACTGCAATAGTAAAGGTGAAAAATGTAAAGCCCACCACATGGCTTTCAACGCCTAAAATATTTGCAATTAGGACTATTATAGAAAAAGTGCCAACCCCCGACCTACAATGTACTTTTGTTCCTTTAACTATCTAATCTCTACTTACATTCAAGATTGAGACGCATTCGTTCTACACGAAAACAAAAGATTATGCATACTGCCCATTGAAATTAGGTTACCACTACTTCACTAAGCAAGCCTTTTTTCCCTGAACAGCCATATTCTTTACGCACACATTTATTCTGTAGAAATTTCCTGTATATTTTTCTGTCTTTGCTATAGTCCCCTTTGTAAGAGACACTTTTCCTTTTTCGATCTGCATCACAAATACCTAGAGCATAGCAAGCAGATAATATTGTTTGCAGACTTGAAATGCCAGGAATACTGCTGGCAAGTGAAGATCCCACCATTATTATCTGCGTAAAGTCAACGGATGACAAAGTACTAGGAAAAATGTTGTGGTTACTAATTCTTACAATACCGCATTATAATGGCACTAGTAGAGATAACAAGCCAAAAACAATGGAAGTTAATAAAGAGAAAAGACTTGATTGCCAGAAAGTAAGTCTGTCAGGAAAGTTCTGTACTAAGAGGAAAAAATAGATTTGAGATCCCAACCATGTGCCAAATGCATCTTGCTAGGATGGTATTAATGTTCCAATTTTCTTATTTAGCTAAAACCCCAAGAAAAGGAATAATATATCTATGTCCCCAAACTAGGAAATAGATGAATGTTATGCTCTGTCACTTTCTGAAGTTCACGGCTCTTTAGACTAGATGAGACCAAGTTACTTGAAAATCTCTTTTCCCAAAGCAGTGATGTGGGATCTGAATGGTTATTAAACAAGCTCAAGTATGGAATATACACATACAAAATCGTTTGATTTATCTCTTTTTACTACCCTACAATGTACAGTTTAAAATTTTCCTTTCCTAATGGGAGGCAGATTCCTTAAAGATATTTTAGTGTGATACCATGACTTTTCATTCACTTTGATATTCTAAGGATTCTGCCCAGCCTGAATGAAAATACTGACCTCAACCCTCCACAATCCTATCTCCTACACTTCCCTCAGTAGGCTTGTACTTGGGATTGTGAAGTGGGTGAGGAAAAGTAACTGGGTTTTCACTAGGTTTTGAACTATAGATTGTTAGAGTGGTGGATGAGGGGTGGGGAGGGTATGATTTGGTTCTAGGACAAACTTTTCTCTGTTAACTTCCAGTATCCAGTTCTCTCTTTTTAATATAACAGCATTTTAAGTATTGTTAATCTATCTCTATCCTATCTCTCGGTTCCTGCATCAAGAGAAAAAGACTAGATACAAATAATATATCCCTCATAAGTATCAAACTCAATAAATAATTGTACCCAATAAATACAGTATTAGAATATAAGAATAGATTTTCAGTATATCTGTTAACTATGTCATTTGAATAGATTAACTGAACACATTTTTAGTGTATTCAGGAATGTGAAGAATACATTCACAGAAATACATTTTGAAATGTTCTGCCATATTTTCAATAAAAGACATATGAGCAATAACACATATGCAGGGAAAATAGTCTTAAGGTTTTTTTTTGTTTTTGAGTAAGGAATTTATAAGGACTTTTAACATCCTCTATTTGTTTTTGAAGGCTGTTAATAACTCTGGGTTTGAAGGTATTCTCTTCTCCTTTGCAAGCATACGACTATCCCTTCTCATTCTGGAGACACGGGCTGCTTAAACACACATTTCACCCTCCAATATTTCCAGCAAAGAAAGAACCAGGCTCTGTGCTCATAGTTGCCCCCAACAAACAAGTGACACATGTCAAGTGTTCCTATGAATATTCTGCCCATAATGTCCCCAGCCTGGTTATACTGCTAATTCCACAACATAGCAAACTCCTTGCCAGGGATCAAAATCTCAGTGTCCTCTATCTGTACACAATGCAGCCATTACCAAGAAGGAGATCGTGTCCTTTGCAGGAACATGGATGGAGCTGGAGGCCATTATCCTGAGCAAACATACACAGGAACAGAAAACCAAATACTGTATGTTCTCATGTGTAAGTCGGAGCTAAATGATGAGGACACATGGACACATAGAAGAGAACAAAAACACACACTGGGGCTTTTTGGAGGGTGGAGGGTGAGAGGAGGAAGAGGGTCAGGATAAACGACTAATGGGTATGAGGCCTAAAACCTGGGTGATGAAACAGTCTGTACAACCACCCCCATTACAGGAATTTACCTGTGTAACAAACCTGCACGAATACCCCTGAACTTTTAATAAAAGGTAAACATATATAAATATACATATGGATATAATCTCTTGATATTGACATGTGTGTATATAATATATATATTTCCTTAATATAATATATATATTTCCTTAATTTCATCCCATCTCACCTCACTGCAGAAAGCCCTGCTCTGTCCCGAGTTTCCCTGAGCATTCTTGCAGCCCTGATTGCTACACTTCATGTATATATAAAATAATAAAATATATAACATACACTTATGTATTATATTTTATATACTTTTATATATTATATATAAAATTTTATATATATAAAATTTTATTTATAAATAAATAAAATATATTTATATATTATATAAATATAATATATATTATATCAATATATAATATATTATATAAATATAACATGATATATTATATCAATATATAATATATTATATAAATATAACATGATATATTATATAAATATATATTTATATAATATATCATATATTATATTAACATATATAATATACAAAATATTTATATATTAATATAATATATTATATATACACAAAGTGTGACAATCAAGGCTATAAGAATGCTCAGGGAAACTCGGGACAGAGCAGGGCTTTCTGCAGTGAGGTGAGACGGGATGAAATTAAAGAAATTATGGAAATTATGTTATTTCCATGTTAAAGGCGACCCAGAAGGCACAGAGCTTGGGGATGCTCAGATCACACCAGTTATCAAACTCTAATTCAACATGATCATATTTTCCTCCATCTTAGAGGTTCAGGATATTTTTTTGTTTTAAGAGATAAAGTCTTGCTATGTTGCTCAGAGCTCAAATGATACTCCAGTCTCAGCAAAATACATTTTAGTGGCTCATTTTCAAGTCTTAAGAGTTTCTGGAGTGATCATCTATTCTGTTCTACTCTAAACACACACACACACACACTTCAAAATCAAGAGATTGCCCCCTTCCTTGGTTTGAGAAATGGAAAATAAAACATTTCAGAAATCCCAAAGCAACATAATTATTCATTTATTTTTCTCTAAAGGCTATATAGATGGAGATAGATAGGTGGGGAACTGAGTGATGGTTGTGGAATACCAGTACCAGCGTGGCCATCTATTAATAAATTCTCAGAAACATTTTTGCCTATAATTTTTACAGTTTCTTGGTCATGTCTTTGGACTATAAAGTATTTAGTGTCTCTTTCTCTTCATTCTTGAATTCTAGTTGAAAAAGCCAAAGCAATTGGAAAGATCCATTCAAAATTACATCTCATAAGGATTAACAATTGAATTGTCAGAGAGGGAACACTGGTTGAGAAAGTCACATGGGTCTGAACAGTAAAATATATGGAGACACAAAAGGACATGGTATGTTGAACAATGCTGAATGCTTAGAATTTTGGAATGTAAAAATCGAAAAGTAAAGAGGAGAAGGTGAAGAGGGAAAGGTTTTCAGGAAACAGATGAACAAGTGTCTTACATGCTCTATTTAAAGTTTCAAACATAGTCAAGAAATGTGCTTTTTATATTAAAGCATATTCTCATCTAGATATAACAGAATTTTTCAGAAATGTGTCTCACATTATTTTCTGTAAGCAATTCTACCAAAATTGGATATCTTTATCCATTGGATCTAAAGAGCCTCACGGCTGGGCAAAGTGGATCACACTTACAATCCAAACACTTTGGGAAGCCCCAGAGGGAAGCCCTCGAGCCCAGTAGTTTGAGGCCAGTCTGGGCAATATAGGGATACCTCATCTCTACCAAAAATAATAAAAATAATAATAATAATAAAAATAACGAAGCATGGTGGCTCATGTCTGTGGTCCCAGCTACCCAGAAACTCAGTGGGAGAGGATTCCCAGGAGGCTGAGGCTGCAATGAATTGTGACCGTGCCACTGCACTCCAGCCTGGGCAATAAAGCAGATTATCTCAAAAGATATAAATAAATGCATAAATAACTAAATAATAGAGAGCTTCACAAGTATAAAGGGTAAAATTTATGTAAAACATATTTTTATTATTTTCACAATGTCTTTAAACAGGAAAGATTCTCAACATGATTTTTGTACACTTTAAATTTTAGCATCGAAATTTGAATAAAGATGTTGAAAATAGTTCAGTTTACAGCTCTGTGGGGAAACTCCCGAGAAGTAGATGGTTGGAACAAATATCAAATCAGAAAGATATTAAAGATGACTGAACAAGAGCAGACTATTAGGTGGAATATCTAGAAATCAGTTACTCCAAAAAAAGTAAGTGTGCTGCATGTTCTGAAGCTATAAATTACCCTGAATTACTCACCTATCTAAAGAATATGATCTCTGTGGGTTTTTAAGTGGATATTAAAGGAAGTCTCATTATGCAAAGAGCAGATTTTTATAACTCTGGAAAGAATATGCCAAATAGTATAAAAATCTGGAAGCATGGTTGAATAACATTATCAGTTTCCAAAGATAAAATAGGAAATTCTAAGAATAAAAGTGTTGTCCATTTTTATGCTACATTCTCCAGTAAAAATAGCCCATGTTTCAAGTGCTGACAATAAGTAGGGACTGAGACGTACAAATTTATTCTATAAGTAAATGATATTACATTGTCAAAGTGAACAATGTATATTTGATTAGAATGTAAAACTATGAAGAATCACAAAGTAGAATCTTTATAATAAGACTCAAATATTGAAATTTGATTAAAAATAAATGAAGCATGAACATGATTTTTTCTTTTTTATTGATACATATTCTCTGATGGGAAATATCTATTGAAATCATTTATTGTCTAAAAAGTTGTTTTTATTTGTAATAAAATGAATATTAAATAAGCATAAATATTTTACATATTAAATTAAAAATTTTTATATGCTTCAATATTACATCCATAAAAGATGTTTAAATAATCTATTGACAAGATAATCAGTAGAGTTACATTTATATTTTACAAATTTAAAAAAAGACCAAGTAAAAGGTAATTTTAATGTGTAGATAAGGTTTTTGAAAAGAGATGAATAAGTCTAAATATGTATGCCAATGAAATTATCTATTGTAATTGGATAAATTTTATTTTGAGATGTTAATATAAACTTTATTTAACTCAGGAGAAAAACATATTTAGGCAAACACTACAAAGCATAAAATTTGATGCTCAAAAACTCTAGATGGAAAGCTAGCCTTTAGAGAATTATACTTTAATTGTATAATTTTTCTTTTTTTAAATTATACTTTAAGTTCTAGGGTACATGTGCACAACGTGCAGGTTTGTTATATATGTATACATGTACCATGTTGGTGTGCTGCACCCGTTAACTCATCATTTATATTAGGTATATCTCCTAATGCTTTTCTAGTGTGTTATATTTTAGCTGAGAGTAAGAACCTAATTTCTTAGTGGAAAAAAGCAAATGTAGACAGTCAAGGTAAGGTGTTTCAAGTGAAAGCAGAAAGGAAAAGTCAAGCCTCATGGCCATTGTATCACTTAGAAGTCATACTTTATGTCATCATCACTAGTGACAACACACATCTCTTAATGTCACTAAGTCCTCTGGCTCTACTTTGTGTATATGGTGTGTGGCTATCAATCATTTCTAATATTTGAGTTTTGGAAACAACCTCACACATTAAGTTTATGTAATCTCTAATCATCAAAAATTGCAAAGTGTTCATTGTGCCCTGCAAGTGTCTGCTAATCTTCAGGTTTTCACTAGCTCTAAATTTACTCTTACAGTAATTTATATAAAACCATTTTATATAATAACTGCATATATAATTGAAAAGGATTTGCAATTATGATAAAATCGTTCTCTAATTGCTTTAATTCTCCATTATTTTCCTAGTAGACTGCTGAATTCCTGAATTTCCAAATCAATGTGTGCCCTAAATTTAACACAGTGTTACTGTCAACAACTTACTCTCCACATAGATTCTCATGCTATTTCATTGTAGTTATGAGCAAATATAACTATCTTTATTGAATCATGTAGGATGTTGATATAAAATTTGTTTTCAGCTTATCTATTATATTTTGAGAATTATAATACAAATCATAATACAAGAGATATGTGCGAGACATGAAGATCACGGAGTTTTAACCCACAGTTTCACAGTCTTTCAGGGAAGGCAGACACATATCAGGTAGTATAATAACATGTGACAAGTGCCATAACAAAGATTCAGATAACACCGTGAGTCCACAATGAAAATACACTTCTCAGACTTGGGAAATAAGAGGCAGTTTTCTAGGTAAGGTGATGACTAAGTTGGCCCTAAAAGAACACACTAGGAGAAGTGTAGTGTGGGACTGGAGAGATGAGGGAAAAGGTGTTTCAAGTTGAAAAAGCCATAGGAACAACAAGAAATAATTATATACAGTGGAAAATGTTCAGGAAATTAAAAGCAGAAACAGAAGCATAAATTCTAGAGGAAAAAGATTCAGATAATAAGGTAGAAGAGTGCAGTCATGACGATTCCTCTCAAGTGGTTTTAGAAACTGAAAGATTGGAATATAGAAATATATTTGATGTAGGGAGTTAGGGAGAGCGAGGTTGTAAACCTTACTCCAAGATTTGGACATTGGGTGGAAGATCATAATGGCAAAAAAACCACATAGGAATACAGAAATTAAAAAAAAAGGGTACTGCTTATATAGTTTATCCATTAGAGTTGTAAGGCTGCAATCAGTAGAAGACAGTGTTGGCTATCTTAGGTAATAAGGAAACATGTTGGGGATAGTAGGCAGCCTGTAAGATGTTTCCCAATCATGTCTCTCCCCGAGGATTCAGTCTTGTATAATCCCCTTCCACTGACTGTGGGCTAAATTCATTGACTTACTTCTAATGAATAGAATAAGCTGAAGTGACAGGATATTACCTCAGGGATTAGGTTAACAAGAATGCTGTGGTTTTAATCATGGATGTTCTCTCTTTCCCTCTTGGACCACCAACCCTTGTAAAAACCAGCTGCCATGCTGTTAAGAAAACCTTGTAGAGAGGCCCACCTAGCAAATTTGGAAACAAACTTTCTGAGGTCTGCCAACAGCCACATGAGTGAGCTCACCTGCTCCAGCCGAGGTTGGCAATGGCTGCGGCCCCGTCAACAGCATGACTGCAATCTCATTAGAAAACTTGAGCCGGAGGCACCCAGCTAAACCACTCCCAAATCCCTGAGCTACGGGCACTGTAAGAAACAATCAACGTGGTCATTTTGAGCTGTTTCATTTTGAGGTAATTCGCTTTACATCACCAAATAACTAACACAAGAAGATATCAGATGGGGCATAGTTAGAATAGTAGCCATGAAAATAGGACAGCATCCAGAAAAGAAACTGAAGCAGCAAGAACTGCTCAACCATGCAAATGGGATGACATCATTGAAATAAATGGACTTCAAGTTTTTGGTCCTTGTATTACAATATCCAGAATGATGGAGAGAGAATCCAATTGTCTGTTTCAGAAACATGCTCAGGCTTAGGCCACAATATGGTAAATTAAAATCCTGCAAAAATGGCCTTTTACCTTCTCTAAACACTCCTTTGGCATCTGCAGTGAGAGGGCAGAGCTCCTGGACTGACAAAATTGTATTCAAACGAGAGAGAGAGATTTTTCCAAAATAAAACCAAGCAGCCATTAAGAAAGACAACCTGGTGTTGGGTAGACAATACACAGGAAATGCCCACTGTCTGAGGAGGAAGGAATCTAGTATTGGGCATAGCAACATTTTTACGAGATCTAGGTGAAGATGTGCATGAACAGTTTAATATATGGGTCTAAGTTTAAATGAGAGAAGCCAGGACATAGTTGAGAGTCATCAGCACTTAGCTGGCATTGGAGTAAAGATAAAATTATTTTTTCATTTGTGGAAAGCAGGTCAAATAAGAAGAGACTTTAACTGATGAATGGATGCTATGAAATACCAATGATGCAAAGAAATATTTCAAAGAAATATCAACATTTTAAAGAAAAAAAGAAGCATGTAGTGATGAATAAGACATAACAGTAATTTGAGAAGAATTAGCAGAATCTTGGGCACCAAAGTCAAGAGAGAAGAGAATTTCAAAGAAGTGACTGGCAGTATCAGTTGTACTAGAATATTTCAGGAAAATATCAACTACAAAATGGCCTTCACTTTTGGAAATCAGTGTTGATGCATACCTTTCCTGAAAACATGTCAGTCATATCAACATCAATATCAGAATTGTGTTCATAAAAGTTGGTGGCTATTCTTTGCACTCAGAATCAAGTTCCAAGTTCTAGGCTTACTTTCAAAATTCTCACATAATATATCTGCTCAATTTAGCACCTGTAAAGACTGCTTATCTCCCTGGCAAGATTATATTTCACTTCAAAGACGGAGACTGTATCTTGCTTTTCTATCTACTATAATATCTACCTTAATATGAAGAATGTAGGAAGTTATCAATAAATCAATTTTTGATAAAAGATGTTTACATTGTTCACTCTCTCTATTACATATCATTTATCTTCCTCTGTATTTTTACAAAACCTAGACCATTAATAAACCAACTTGAATACAGTTTAAATTACAAGCTGACACTAAACAAAGTCTGCCTTTCTAGTTCACTTGCTCTCTCTCAAGCATGTGTGTCTGAATTTCCATGGAGTCAATAAAACAGAGTTATAGAGTTCACCATATCTTTAATCTTTTCCCTCTTGTCTACTAATTGCAAAGAAGGCAGGCTGAGTCTAGATACCGTTAGGATGTTTATAATTATCCACTTTTGCTTGACTGTGTATCCTTTTTATTACAGAAAACCAATCAACAAACAAAAATAAAAACAACCAATTGTGATTTATTTCCTAAACTAAACCACCATCAAACAGATAGCTACACTAATATGAACACAATTTTTAAACAAGAAACATTAAGTAATGTGTGAAAAATAAGCTTTAATATTGGGGAAAAAAAGAAGTAAGCCTTAAAAATGTTGTAATGTGTGCAATCTACACTATTTCTCTTTTTAATTTAGGAGGTGCTATGTTGGAATATTTGCTGGTCCATTGTAACAGCACAGCGAAGGGTTAGAAGAGTACTCGGGGTCAACAAGATTCCAGCTTTTGTTTACTCTTTAAGCCACTTTTCTAATAATCATGCAAACTTGGGGGAAATATTTCATAAACCTAGTTTTAAAAGTAAATCGTTTTTAGTGTTTGTTTTAGTTACTTTGGTTATATATTTGGAAGATCTTTTCCCAGGTTAATAGAAATACTGATTTGTTTCAGTGTCTTCCAATGTTAATATTTTATAAGTCTTACATGCAATTTGTGACATGACTTATTTAAAGTTAGCAGGAGAGCAGCCATCATCCTTTTGCCAATTCCAGTTCGCATACTAAACGCAGGTATTGTCATGCAGTACAGCACCTGCATAAATTTGAAAAATTGAGAATCATGAAAATGGTATTTCAATAGCAGTTCGGTTCAGCAAAGGGACAAAATTTATCATGCAACATCACACCTTGAACAAGGTTAATGCCCTGTGGAAACCACATTTCCCTGAAAAAGATTTTGTTGTTGATGACGATGATTTTAAATAAATACATACATAATCCTTCAATTACATATTTTTTCTCTCATATCTAGATAGTGCTAAATTATAGGTCAATATCATAAAAGGAAGAAAAAACTATAGCTGCAGTAAAAATAATGTATAAGACGCGTGTAAACAAATAACATACATACATAGCTAAATGGGAGAGAGCCAACAACTCTTTTTAAATAGTGAGTATCTGATGGAATTTTATTTTGCAAAAGGTATTAATGTTTGCTAATGTTTTCAATTTTTTTAACCATTCCCAAATCCAAAGGTCATGACATTTCTGACAAGAAATTATAATATAGTTACATGAATTACACAGCTAATAGTCATTTTGTGCTCTTTCTTTTTAACTAGGGAAAACTGTCCCATTTTAGTACACACACAAAGAAAGAGACACACAGAAAGAGTGAGAGACAGAGGTACACACACACACACACACACACACACACACACACACACACACACACAGAGTTAAATAGTCTGCCCCTACTGTCAAGTTAGAAATTATGAGGAATTTGGCAACTGCGAATACTTTGTAGAACTTTCTCTCTCTCTCGTACACAAACCATAGAATTTTTTTCCATAAGGAATCAAAGCAAATTACTGAAATTTCTGGAAGAGCTCGGTCTTTCTTAGCACTTAAAATAACAGATATGGGCAGAAAACTTCATAGGGAACTCTGGAAATAAAATAAATGTATTTTTGAACATAGCAATAATTTTTACTTGCCCTGTAAAAAATTGTAAAGTTTCTCTTTTGTTTGAGATGGAAGGGTTCATATGGTATAACTGCCCCTATGTTTAAAATTGCACCTATATAAAATTATAGTCTTCAAGGTAATTAATGTAGTACTTTGTAATTCCTATTTTTACAATTATTATTATTATTATTACTATTATTATTATGAGATGAAGTCTAGCTCTGTCGCCCAGGCTGGAGTGCAGTGGCGCGATCTCGGCTCATTGCAACCTCCGCCTCTCAGGTTCAAGCTATTCTTGTGCCTCACCCTCCTGAGTAGGTGAGACTACAAGTGCCTGACATGACGCCCAGCTAATTTTTTGTATTTTTTGGTAGAGACAGGGTTTCACCATGTTGGGCAGGCTGGTCTTGAACTCCTGACCTCGTGATCTGCCTGCTTCAGCCTCCCAAAGTGCTAGGATTACAGGCATGAGCCACCACGCCTTGCCTTAAGAATTCATTTTTAAGATGTGGGTTAAAACATGAGCTTAAAGCCGCCATTTTCAAAGGAAAAGTGAAAATTCTTTAGGGGGATATAGCGACCATAGTTGTCCCAGTAGTTGATGGGAACACCTTCCTCTTCAGTTGGGAAACTACCAGGGAGATGACAAAAGAAAGTCTGGCAGCTTTTCTGGGATGCTTATGCTTGATTTGATTTAACAATTATTTAAACGTTGATAAGTATCTCTGGAACTATTTTAGGAAATTATATTTGAACTTTGAATCTTCTTATTGTGCAAGAACGTATCTGTGATAGTATATATAATTGTATATACATATGTATCTTATGTGTATATATATGAATACACAAACGTATACAGATACATTTGTGGGGGATATTGGAACTGCCTCAAGGGCACACATACATACACACCCTCTCTCTCTGTCTCTCACTATCTCACACACACAAACAGGCACGTTAGCCTTCATTCAATGGTTTAAATTTCCTGTGGAATCTTATTTAAAGGATTTTATGGCATAATTTTTGCATATTAAAATGGCATAAGATTTTCTTTAATAACATTTTATTTGGATACTGTGAACTAGGTAGTACGAGAATATGATACATTTCTCACATTCAACTAATACAGGCATGTCTAACCTTATTAGCAGTGCATAACTGAATATCTATGACGTGCTAATAGGTAAATGTATTATTGCTATTAATATAAAAGTGACCTGAACTCGTATTACATGTATAGCTTATTATCCTGCTTATATAAGAAGGATATAGCTTATTATCCTGATGACATATAATAAATACAAAAATAAAAACAATATTATAGTTTGATAGATAGTGGAAAGACAGTAGTTTGCTTTGGAAGTACTAAGAGATGTGAAAGTCATTAGTATCGTCTTTGTACCATTTATCTTTAACTCTTTCTTCTGTCAGACACTGGTGATAGAAAAAAATGATCAAGATATATTTCTTCCCTCAGAAAATCTAGAGTCTTATTTTCATGTTCCCTATTTTCTGTCCTTCCCTCCCAAACATATTTTCCCTGCTTACCAACATTTCACCTTCTTTTCTGGCAACAGACACAAGCACATTCATACAACAACATCGTAGAATTTCCTTAAAACAATCTTGATTGTGTCAAGCATGTCAATGTCAATACTTCTGTGGTAGTCTCTTTACATCCTAAGTAATCTTGGACTAGCTGTAGTCAAAGATAATTCATTTATAAGAATAAGAAAATGCTCAAGAGCCCCTGTGTTTTCTCTAATGAATAGTTCAAAAATTCATTTGTTTTACAAATAGATGGGTTCATTTATGCCTTTATTCACTTTAGAAATATTTATAATCTGATCTATCTGTGCTGAACACTGCTATGAATTTAAAAATCAGAGGATTTAAGAGTCTAAAGTAGAAACAATTAAGTGAACAAGTAAGATACAAAGAAAAAAATGGCTACAGAAAATAATTTCAGACAGGGAGAGTATGCCAACTCTTCCTGCAGTGTTGCAAGAAAGCTTCTGTGAGGAGGTCATAATTGAGTTGATTATTTAAGGTTGAGTAGGATTTTACCAGATGGTACCTCATATTGGGGATGTGGGAGGGGAAGTCACTTCTGCCAGAGGAGAAATCACATGAAAAAGTGTAGAAGAGAGAAAGGATAATAATTTTAGAGACTTGAAGTATATAAGAGGCTTGTGTGTTAACACTAAGATACATAAATCCTAGACAATAGGAGGTATTTAAAACATAAAGTAGGGAAATGTCATCCTTAATTTTTGTTTTATGTTTTAACTTTTAAGTGTTTGAGTGAGCATTTTAATTTTGTGCTTTTAGTTATAATCCTCACACTTTATAGGGAAAATATTTTGAGTCATGTAAGATTGGCATTCCTCTGGAGTGTTTTCATAATATGCTGAATCTCATTTGTCCTTTAATTTGTCAGACTAAATTGTTATTTCTTGCTTATAGCTTTATATCCCTCATGATTTAAGGATAAGAACGATATTTCTTATACACTTAGAAGGCCCCTAGGATTTCAAATACAATAAAATTGTAACAATTATTTAGTGTATAAATGAATGAATGAACCACTCTTCCTCTTTCTTTGCTCCTGGGGGATACTTGCTCTTTACTCAGTATCTTATATCTCAGTAAATGTCACCACAATTTAATCAATTGCTTGGGACATTTACCTGGATTTTTGTTTTTGACTCCTTTCCTTCACAACACACATTAATCCATGAGAAAATCATATTATATTTTTTCTTCATATTATGTCATGAATTTAACAACTCTTCACATGCTCAACTATTGCCTGAACTATTACAATTCCTTACTGATTGATGTTCTCAGGTTACACTTGACAGTTCCCATACAGCAGTGTCATCTTTTAACATAAATGTAAATCTGATCATATTGCTATGATCTTCAACATGGTTTTTTTTTGGTTCCACATTTGTTTATGATATAGAAAACTGAAAAGAGCATCATTCCCACTTAAACAATTAAAGGCCATTTACACTACAAAATTAAAGCTTCCTTTGAACCCATAAGTCAATTTCTACTATTCCACATATAATATTTGACATTCCATAACAAAATAAGAAATAATTAAACCACAAAAAGGAAGAAAAAAGGATTACTAACGGACAAAGCAATCACTAGACCCAGACTCAGGAAAGACCCCATGTTGGAATTCACAGAGAGACAATTTACAATAACCATTATTAATATGGTAAAGTACCAAGTGCAGCATGGAAAAATACATGGGGAATTTCAAAAGATACAGAAAAGATATTTAAAATGGTGAAATGGGGATGCTAGCCAAAACACAGACACAGACACAGACAAACACACACACACATCAGCATTACTGGGAATAGAATTACTTAACTGGAAGCCAAAGCAATATACATTACACAAACAAAAACATGAGAAATATAGTATCTAAAATAAAAGAATTGTGGGACAAAAAACACACAGTATAATCTGCATGTAATTGGACAGAGAAGAGAAAGGATGGAAGAGAAAAACAGGACACCAGACCCCCCCACTAAAAAGCACATTCACACAAACAAAAAATGAAACTCTTCGGAAACTGTTAATGTAAAAGTAAATATAAAAATATTTGTTTTACTTATGTTCAATGACTCTAAAACAGAGATTCTCAAGCAGGAAAAATTTTGCCCCTCAGGGCACATTTGGAAATCTTTGTAAACACTTTTTATTTTTACGTTGGAGAGTAGGGGGTGCTGCTAGAATCTAGTGGGTAGAGACAAGAGATGGTGTCACTAAACTATATGTAGTATTATAACACAGGACAGCTCCCAACAATAAAGACTTACATGATCCAAAATGTAAGTAATGCCGATACTGAGAAACACTGTTAAATATAGTTGATGTTCTAAAGGAAAATGGTTGTGTATTATGTGGCTTTATAACATAGTTAAAATTAAAATATGTGAATATAATAGCACAAAATTGGAATAAATGGATTGGAAATAGAAATCTATGAGGTTTTACAATAAAAGCACATTGACATAATATTATTTGAAGAAAGGCTGTAATATTAAAGATGATATTGTAAATTCAAAGGAAACTATTAATATTGTTTTCACAAAGAAAATATGTGGGTCCAAATAACAAGGAAATATTGGAAATAATATTTAATAAAAAATAACCAAACACACATGACTAATCCACAAGTGAGAAAAAATATTTTAATGGAGGTCAGGGGATGGAAAAAAACCAATCAAATAGAAAGAAGTTACCAAGATGGTGGATTTAAATCCAACCATGTCAAAAATTGTATTAAATGTAAATGGTCTAAATACAACTATTTAAAAATATAGATGGTCAAATCAGATAAATAAAGCCACATTCAATACAAAGACATATTCAAGATTAAAGTACAAGGAAAAAAAAAACAAATACCATGCAAACAATAACAAAAGAATGCCATAGAGGCAAATTTTTAACTGACAAGCTTGACATTAGAACAAGGAATGTTATTAGGAATGAATAGCGACATTACATAACAAAAAAGATTAATTCACAAATAAAAACTTTAAACTTTATAAATGGGTAGAACTGAAATTAGAAATACAAAAATGTACAATTATCACTGAAAACGTGAACACTCCACTCTTAGTAATTGGTATACCAAATAAAGAATATAGAAGACCTGAACAATGCTCTCAATCAATTGACCTAATATTTATACCATACTCATTCTAAAATATCAGAGTGTATATTATTTTTATCCGCACAGATCATATTTAAAAGATAGATGGTTTTGTCAGCCAGACAAAACCTCAAAAATGTCAAAATAATTAAAATTAGAGCAACTGATGTTCTAATTTTAAAAGAATTAAACTGGAATTCAGTACCAGAAATCTGAAAAAATCCCCTCAAATTTAGAAGCTGAGCAATTTATTTTTAAATGGCAGATTTGTCAAAAAGAAAGACACCAGGGGAATTGACAAATACTATATTTGAATGAGAATAAAAACAACATATCAAACAATACTAGTTTAGTGTTCAGGGAAAATGTTACAGCCTTAAAAGTTTACAATAGAAAAGAGGAAAGGTAACTTCTCAAATAGAGGTTTAAATGTTCACCTTAAAAAACATTAAAAAGCAGAGAAAATTACACTAGAATAAAGTGAAAAGATTCAAATAATAAAGAAAAGAGATAAACTAAATTAATTTTGTAAAAGAAAAATGGTAGAGAAAATTTTTTTTTAAAAATGTGGTTATTTGAAAAGATCAACAAAATTTATAATCCCCTAGCCTAAACAGAAAACAATAAAGAAAGAATACATAAATCACCAATACCAGGAATGAAACAGTGGCCATTGTTACAGGTCATAAAGACACATTAGAAGTATAACAATACACTATGAGAAAAAATTAATGACCCTAAACTTGACAACTGAGGTGGAAGAGCAAATTTGTTGAATGACAAAAATTACCAATGCTCACTCAAGAAGAAATAGGTATAGTAAGCAGTCATAAGCCTATTACAGAAACTGAATTAATTATTAAAATATTTTCTGTAAAGAAAACTCTAGGCTCAGATGCTGTCAAAGCATTTTCCACCAAATTTTAAAGAAAAAATAATACAAATTTCCCAAAAACTCTTCTAGAAAATACAAGCAAGGGAAATAATATTCACCTCATTTAATGAGGTCATAATTATCCTAATAAAAAAAAAAAACTAAGGCCATCTACCAAAAACATACAAATACTATATTATACAAATATTATATGTAATGATGAAAGACTGAATTCTTATATACAAAGATCAGAAACAATACAAAGATGACCATTCTATATATTCTTACCACTTCTATTCAAAATTGTACAGTGTGAAACATCGATGAGAGAATTAAATAAAACGTATTTGTGGATTTGAAAATTCAATATTTTTAAGACGGCAGTTCTTCTGTA
Organism: Macaca fascicularis; assembly: GCF_037993035.2. Taxonomy (NCBI): domain Eukaryota; kingdom Metazoa; phylum Chordata; class Mammalia; order Primates; family Cercopithecidae; genus Macaca; species Macaca fascicularis. The sequence goes on along the minus strand of NC_088377.1, from coordinate 26,480,594 downwards.
ACTTGTCCATCCATTCAATTCAAAGACAATAAAATTACAAAAAATTGTTTGGCTTTTGTTTTTAGAAAACAATAAATGGATTCTAAATTTTATCCAGAAAAAGAAAGGAATTATAATAGGCAAAACAATTTTGAAAAATAATAAATAAGAGTAATATCGGCCGGGCATGGTGGCTCACGCCTGTAATCCCAGCACTTTGGGAGGCGGAGGTGGGCGGATCACGAGGTCAGGAGATCGAGACCATCCTGGCTAACATGGTGAAACCCCGTCTCTACTAAAAATACAAAAAATTAGCCGGTCGAGGTGGCAGCGCCTGTGGTCCCAGCTACTCGGGAGGCTGAGGCAGAAGAATGGCGGGAACCCGGGAGGCGGAGCTTGCAGTGAGCCGAGATCGGGCCACTGCACTCCACTCTGGGCAACAGAGCGAGACTCTGTCTAGAAAAAAAAAAAAAAAAGGTAATCTCTTCGAAGACTCCCTTAAAAAAATAAAGTGACAAGCCATTGATTGGAGTAAATTATTTACAAAACAAATTTCAACATGAACCTCTAACCAAAATACGTAAGATATTCTCAAAAGTCAATAATAAGACAAAAAGTAGTTCAATTTATAATGGGCAAAATATTTAAACAGAGAGTTGATTTTAGAAAAAGATATATGAATTGCAAATAAGTTTTTAAAAAAGAGGTTCAATATCATTAACCTATATGGAATTACAATGAAATATCAATATGCTTGCAAGTTTACACAAAGTTTTGGCTTATGGTTTCTTCTAGAAATGTTAGTCTTAACTTTCCCACTGAATTTTGTGATGCATTTTGAGTAAATTGATAAAAGACATGGGTCAAGTCAATGCTTTTTAGTTTTCCATACTGAGATCAAATTTTCTCAGCACCATCTGTTGAAAAGACTATCATATTTCCATTTGAATTTTCATTAAAATTTCCTTTGCATCTTTATTAAAAATTATTTGACTAAATATACCTGGTCTCTTTCTGGAATTTCTATTTGTTCCATTGTTTTAAGCTTCAATCCTTTTGTCAATGCCACACTATCTTAAATATTGCAGCTTTATAATGTGTTAGAATCAATTGTCATGACTCCTTTAACTTTATTATACTATTTGCTTTTACATTTTACTTATAATCCATAATGGCAAAGGCAAATATTGTCTATTTATTTCGATTTTGTTCACTCCATTTTTTTCTAGTCACTAGAATAATGCTGGGCATATGACAGATGCTCAATGAATATTTGTTGAATGAACAACAGCATATGAAAAGCCTTTCTTAATTAGAAGCACCATATGAATGAAGATATTTGTTATCATCAAAATTTTTTAAGAATATCAAGAATCTAAGACTGCTTAGACTTCTAAAGTTTTATGCTGCATGTTCTTTGAGTTTGTTTGTATGGACTCTTTTGGCAGTTGTATGACACCTTTCATGCCCTTCTCAGAATATTTTTAAATCCTTATAATAAACTCTTAAGAAAAAACCTACAAATATGTTGAAATAAATATACAAAATAATTTATAAATTTTTATGTTATACTAATATGAGTGTCTCACTGTTAAGCCCATTAATATGTTTTAGCAAGATGCAGTCTGGTAATCACGATTGCAAAGTAGCGATGAATGCAAAATTACATGTATATACAGTATCTCTAATGGGATAGTACAAGGAAAATATGTATGATTTTCATTCGTAACAAAGTACTCCAAATACTGCTGTGATCTGTTATCCTCAATTATAACTGAAATTAAAAAGATGTTAAATTTCAGTTGAAGACTAGAGAAAGCAAATGTATAATGTTTTTATTATTTGCCCATCTGAGTTTATGAACTCATGCAGGCATACCTGGAAGATATTGCAGATTCAGTGCCAGACTATCTCAGTAAAGCAAATATCTCACTAAAGCAAGTCACACAAATCTTTCGGTTCCTGGTGCAAATAGAACTCATGTATACAATATACAGTCGTTTAATAAGTGTACAATGGCATATGTCTAAAAATGTATATACCTTAATTTAAAATATTTTATTCATAAAAATTATTTAATAATCATGTGAACCTTCATTGAGTCTTTTTTGTTGTTGTTGTTGTTGTTGTTGATGGAGTGTCTCAACACAGATGGCTGCTGACTGATCAGGGTGGTGTGCTGAAGGTAGGGGTGGCTGTGGCAATTTCTTAAAGTAACACAAAAATGATGTTTATCAGATCAATTGACTCTTCCTTTTAGGAAAGATTTGTCTTTGACACACAATGCTGTTTGATAGCATTTTACCCATAGAAGAACTTCTTTCAAAATTGGAATCAATCTTTGCAAATCTTGCCTCTGCTTTATCAACTACATGATGGAATATGCTTAATCCCTTGTTGTCATCTCAACAATGTTCACAGCATCTTTGCCAGGAATAGATTCTGTCTCAAGAAACCACCTTCTTTGCTCATAAAAAGCAATTCCTCACGTGTTCAAATTTTAGAATGAGATTGCAGCAATTCCTTCACGTCTTCAGGCTACACTGTCAATTCTAGTTCTCTTGCTATTTCTACCACATCTGCTGTTAATTCCTCTACTGAAGTTTTGAAGTCCTCCAAGTTATCCAAGAGGGTTGTGATCAACATCATCCGAACTCCTGTAAATATCAATATGAATCTATCTCCCATGAATCACTAATGTTCTTAATGGTGTCTAGAATGGTGAATATTTTCTGGGGGGCTTTCAGTTTACTTTTCTATAATCCATCAGAGGAATCATGATCTATGACAGCTATAATCTCACAAAATAAGACTTGAACAGAGAGATTTCTCCTTGGTCATGGAGTGCGGAATGGATGTTGTGTTAGCAGGCATAAGAACAACAATCTCGTCATACATTTCTGTTAGAACTCTTGGGTAACCAGGCACATTGTCAATGAGCTGTATAATTTTGAAAGGAATCTTTCTTCTGAACATGAGGTTTCAACTGTGGACTTAAAACATTCAGTAAAGCACGTTGTAAACAGATGTGCTGTCATTTAGACTTTGTTTCATTTCTAGAACACAGGATATGTAAATTTAACATAATTCTGAAGGTCCCTAGGATTATCGGAATGGTCAGTGAGCATTAGCTTCAACTTAAAGTCAGCAGTTGCATTAATTACCCCACCAAGAGAATCAGCCTATTCTTCGAAGCCAGGCATTGAGTTCACTTCTGTAGCTTTGAAAGTCCTAGATAACATCCTCTTCTAATAGAAGATTATTTTCATCTACATTGAAAATATATTGTTTAGAATAGTCACTTTTTATCAATTATCTTACTAAACATTTTTAATAACTTTCTACAATTTCCACATCAGTACTTGCTGTTTCACCTTGATCTTATGTAGACAATTTATTTTCTTAAACCTCATTAACTGATCTTTGCTAGCTTCCAGTTTTGTTTTTTTTTCTGAAGCTTTCTCACCTCTCTCAGCCTTCATAAAATTGGAAAGAGTTAGGGCCTTGCTCTGGGTTAGGCTTTGGCTTTAAGGAATGTTGTGATTTGTCTGATCTTTTATCCAGACCACTAAAACTTTCTCAATATCAGCAATAAGGCTGTTTTGCTTTTTGATCATTTGCGTGTAACTGAAATAGCACTTTTAATTTTCTTCAAGTACTTTTCCTTTGCATTTACAAATTGGCTGTTTCACACAAGAGCCTTAGCTTTCAGCCTATCTTGGCTTTAGATGTGCCTTCCTCGCTAAGCTTTATTATCATTTCTACTTTTTTGTTTAAAGTGAGAAGTGTGTCTTTCCTTTCACTTGAACATTTTGAGGCCATTGTATGGTTATCAATTGACCCAATTTTAATATTGTTGTGTGTCTCAGGGAATAGAGTAGTTTGAAGAGAAGGAGAGTGATGGGGGATATGACAGTCAGTAGAGCAGTCAGAAGTCACACAACCTTTATCGATTAAATGTGCCACATTATATAGGCACAGTTTGTGGAGACTCCCCCCCGCAAATTACAATAAAGCATCAAAGTTCTCTGATCATAGTTTGTCATAACAGGTGATTTTCATGATGAAAATGTTTGAACTATTACAGGAATTATCAAAATGTGGCACAGAGACATGAACTGAGCATACGCTGTAGGAAAAATGGCACCAATAGACTAGTTCAATACAGAGTTCCCACAACGCTTCGATTTTCAAGGAAACAAAAAAAAAGAAAAGAAAAGAAAAAGGAAAGAAAAAATCCCACAATAACTTCAAAGGGTAATAAGCCTAAGTTCATTAAAATAATATATACCTACATTCTATTAATAAAATTCTTTATTTTTAATGCCTAATAGAATTCTATATTTCATAAAACCCTTGAATGACTTGAGACACCAGATTAAGAATCCCTGTCTGATGAAAACATATATTTCTTGAAATGCTACTCATTTGCAAGAGTAGAAGATACTGTCTTTAAAAACTTAGCAGCAAAGATCAATATCATAGAATATCTAACTATATATATATAGTTATATATATATAACTATAGTTTAATATATAGTTATATATATATAGTTATATAACTATATATATATATATATATATATCTCCACAGGAATTTTATGAAAGAATACAAGATAGTAGAAATAAAATTCGTACAAATTTTCTTACTGTGAATGAATCAGGGAGACTTCCCTTTCCTTACAAAATGGTGTTTGCTTTTAAAATAGGTGTCTTGGGAACCGTAGCTATTTCACAGAAGAAAGATCTGAAACAGTCTAGTGCTTAGGTTTCCAGAGTTGGCTGCAAAACAGCTGTCTTGAAAGCTTCTGATAGAATCCAGAGATAAAGAGCCAAAGGTAACAGAGAGGTCTGCCAAAAGAGTCTATAGAATAGAATGTATTTGTAGAGAAGTGCCCCTAAGGTAATTGATAAAAACTAGAGGTATAGTCCACTGAGATAAGAAACTACCAAGCATAAGAGAATAAAACATTTCTTCTGGGAAATACTGAGCTAATCCATCAACTTTATTTTTTTTTAGTACCTTTCTATTTCACTTTTCTTCAATAAAGTCTTTATTTTGACATTGTAGAAGGGTTTTCACAAACAGTTAGTAATGGAAAAATAAAACAATCCTTAAATTTACTTCCGAAGACAAGTTTACGTGCTACAAAAGAAAGTAGAAAGTTGACAATTTTTATTATATTTGAGCTAACTATAAGTAAGTAGAGTTTACAAAACCATGGTGGGGATTTATGTAGTTGGTTTAGCTAAATGGAATTCTGGCTTTTAGTGGAGAAAAAAGTAGAGGATGCATTAGACAACCAAAATTTATTTCTAGGCTAAGTATGGTGGTTCATACCAATAATCCCAACACTTCAGAAGGCCGAAGGGGGCAGATGGCTTGAGTCCAGGGGTTTGAGACTATTACATGCAACATGGCAAATCCCTGTCTCTACAAAAAATATAAAAAATTAGCCAGGCATGGCGGTATATGCCTATAGTTCCATCTACTCGGGAGGCTGAGGTGGGAGACTCACCCGAGCCTAACAGTTTGAGGCTACAGTGAGCCATGATCATGCCACTGCACTTCAGCCTAAGTGACAGACTGTGACCTTGTCTCAAAAACAAATAACAATAAAACACAAAATTTATTTCTCTCACCCAAGAAAAATGGCTGGCTTCATACAATATAACTCATATTTAGTGAAAATTTGTACATTAAAACTACTTTCTACTTAGATAGGATAGATTATAGAATTGTGAGGGAAAGAATCAATATTTCTTTATCGTTAATGTTTACCAGATATTTTACTTGGTGTAAACAAATGTACCATAAAAACTGATTGCTTAAGAATCATAGAAAAGGCACTTTAGATGCTTAAGAATCATAGAAAAGGCACTTTAGATGTTTGCCACTAATATTCTTGGATCACTGTACACCACTTTCCAAAAATAAAAACCTCACACCATTACTCTGCTTAGGACTCCAGGAAACCCCAAAGTTAGAAATTTCTCAAAAAATCCTACTGCTTGATGGCCTATAGATCTCTGACCTAATTGTTCTTTTACCATGCTATTGACTCTGGTTTCTTCTATTCTGTATTAATTCATCTGCAGCAATCTGCTATGTGAAGAGTATTTCTGTTGTTGTTTTAGCCTCACTGAACAGTACTTGATCTCTGACAACCTTAGAGAAATTAGTCACTGCAGTCACAGCTTTGAGCTCACCACCATCTTTGCCCACTTCTGTATCCCTGGGTTTACTTCTCTCTTCAGAATATAGGAAAATAATTCCCTTTACCATGTTTGACTAGTGTAGGAAAACATTAGAAAGCAGAAGATCTTACCACACAGTTACACAGGTGTTACAGATCTTAGCATGAAGTATTCTTTCCAGGATTCCCGAGATGAGAATGTTGACAGGTTCAGGAACCACCTTATACTCTATCCAGAATGGCTGCTCCATTCTAGCATGCAGGCCCTCTGCTGAGTCTAGCTCCCTACCCCAGCATTCTTCCTCATTAATAGGCAAATTTTCTCTAAGGCAGCTCATTGTGTTTTCCTGTGATCCATATTTTATGGCATTCTATTCCCACCATCATTCTGTCAGATGGGTTGTTGTTTGTTTGTTTGTTTTGAGATGGAGTCTTACTCTGTCGCCCAGGCTGGAATGCAGTGGCAAGATCTTGGCTTACTGCAACTTTTGCCTCCTGTATTCAAGCAATTCTTTTGCCTCAGCCTCCCAAGTAGCTGAGATAACAGGCGTGCCTCACTATGCTTGGTTAATTGTTTTGTAGTTTTAGTAGAGAGAGGGTTTCACGATGTTGGCCTCGAACTCCTGGTCTCGAACTCCTGACCTCAAGTGATCCACCTCCCACGGCCTCCCAAAGTGCTGGGATTACAGGCATGAGCCACCACACTTGGCCATCAGATGGGTTCTGAGTCTCTCTTTTCCATATTTCATGAGGACTTGTGACTGTAAATCTGGGAGTGTTGGGGTTACATACAAGCCTAAAAATTCTCACACATTTTATAATAAGGAGTTTGTGCTTGCCCAGAAATACATTTGGTAATTCTTAGGAGGCAGACTAATGACAGTGGCCAGCTTAATCAATTTATCTCAGACTCAGGGCAACCTGTTCCACAGTCCCTGACACACACATCATTTCACCAAAGTTCTTGCTATAACTCAGTGTTGTTCTTTAGAATTGTCATCTTATGTTTAATAATTTAAAAGATTGAAGTCAAATAAGAAATGGCAAAATTTGAGCAAATAAGTTGGATGTAAATCCTCAAATACAGATACCACCATTCAAAATGTCATCGGCATCTTCGTAACAATTAATTGACTAAAAAAAATAATACAGTGTAATGTTTTTCTTTGTAACCTCAGCACATGGACTAACATTATCAAATGAACTCAGACTGAGAATCTTTTTTCCTGAGTCAAAATCAACATAATTTTGCTTTCAATTTTGGAAACTCAGGAGAAAATATGATCTTCCTTATTCATCCTGACTCTTTATCAAACTGTTCAATCTCTTTTCAATATTTTGTGGAAGGCAAGTGGTTATATTCATGGTCTCTGGAAACCACAAACATCCAAATTCCATGTCAACTACTGACTGCATGATTTGAGATTTCAGATGAAGTATTTAACATCTTTGCCTTCACTTTTTTTTTTTTTTGAGACAGTCTCACTCTGTCACCTAGGCTGGAGTACAGGGGCGCCATCTTGGCTTTCTGCAACCTCTGTCTCCTGGGTTTAAGCGATTCTCCTGCCTCAGCCTCCTGAGTAGCTGGGATTACAGTCATGCACCACCACACTCAGCTAATTTTTCTATTTCTAGTAGAGATAGGGTTTCATCAAGTTGGCCAGGCTGGTCTTGAAATCCTGACCTCAAGTGATCTGCCCATCTCGGCCTCCCAAAGAGTTGGGTTTACAGGCATGAGTCACTGTGCCCAGCCAAGTCTTGTTTTTGAAGAAAGATGATGATATTTATCATCCCATTACTGGGTATATACCTAGAGGAGTATAAATCATTCTACTATAAAGACACGTGCACACATATGTTCATTGAAGCACTATTTACAATATCAAAGACATGGAACCAACCCAAATGCCCATCAATGATAGACTGGATAAAGAAAATGTGGTACATATACACCACGGGATACTATGTAGCCATAAAAAAGGAATGATATCATGTCTTTTGCATGGACATGGTTGAAGCTGGAAATCGTCATCCTCAGGACACTAACACAGGAACCAAGCACCACATGTTCTCACTCATAAGTGGGAGTTGAACAATGAGAATGCATGGACGTGAGGAGGGGAACATCACACACCAGGGCCTGTTGGGGAGTGGGGATTGAGGTGAGGGAACTTAGAGGATGGGTCAATAGGTGCAGTAAACCACCATGGCACACATATACCTATGTAACAATATAACAGGTGTATACACCTGCACATTCTGCATGTGTCTCCCGTAACTTAAAATAAATTTTGGGGACTGAGCTTGGTGGCTCACGCCTGTAATCTCAGCACTTTGGGGGGCTGAGGTGGGCGGATCACGAGGTCAGGAGATCGAGACCATCCTGGCTAACACGGTGAAACCCCGTCTATACTAAAAATACAAAAAATTAGCCAGGCGTGGTGGCGGCGCCTGTAGTCCCAGCTACTCGGGAGGCTGAGGCAGGAGAATGGCGTGAACCCGGGAGGCAGAGCTTGCAGTGAGCGGAGATCGCGCCACTGCAGTCCAGCCTGGGTGACAGAGCGAGACTCCGTCTCAAAAAAAAAAGAAAAGAAAAGAAAGAAAGGACAGATGACCAGGAATCTATAAATAAGAGCAAAAAAGAAAAAGAAGGAGAGAGATGGGTAGTAAAATCTGATGATAAATGTTTGAAAGCAGTGATGGGGAGGAGAGTGGGGAAGTTGAGGGGTCAGACAGGTGGAATAATAAATTTGAAGAAATGAGGAGCAAAAAAAGTAATTGTTCATTTTCAGGTTTAGTTTTTCAAAAACTTCAGGAGAAAACCACGATCTCAGATGAAAGCCAAGTATCATTGGAACAAAAAGGCGAGGGAAAGATGAGGGGAGATTTTTTGGCTAAAAACATTTCACTATTTAATAGCAAATCGTGCGATTTAAAAATACAACGGAAGAATTTCAGAATGTGGGGTGAATGTCAATGGGGTCAGGTTAAGCAATTCAAAGATACATATAGATATGTGTTTCAAGGAAACGAAACTTAACAGAATTTCATGGAGTTTTATGATACCCGATAGGCAAAAACAAAGGACATAATAAGATTTTTTTCCATGCTTTCTAAGGCTGATTGTCATGGCGACATTGTAGGAAGAAGAAGGAGGCTTTTGCTGGAAACACGGAGAATGTATTGGTTCCATCTAATCTTCATCGCCTTCACCATCACAAGTGTTGAAGAAGTCAAAAGGGTGTACAGAGTTATAGGATTGCACTATGGTACCAACAAATTCAAACAATAAAATCTTGGGATGCATTCAACCTTCCATGTAAGATAGCATTCCAGTTTACTAGCAAATCTTACCAGAGTTTATTTTCTATGTGGATGACGAGTCTAATAAAAGTCCCAATTAGCTTGACATTCACTTCTGTGAAATAAGTAATGGGTATGTACATAATTAGATGTTAGACTAGAGAAATTACTGGAATCATGTGTATGATTTCATTGCTAAAGATTTGTTACAGAGATGAGGTTTTTGCCTTTATATTTTATCTAGTAGAAAGGTTGAGTAGGTAATTATCTTAAAAAATAGATCTATTCAACTAAAGGATTAGAATTAAAAGCTATTAAAGAAGATAGTGATGCAATTGGTTTCTGAACCAGTAAATGGAAACTTGAGGAAATAAAAATTTTTAATCATTTAATTTATCACATAACTTTCTTTATTTTCCTATAATTTAAAAGCCTCATTTTCCCTATATTTATATTTTAAAAACTCTCTACTGATTAAATCAATCTGACTCTTCCTCTAAATTTCAATTATTAGATGCTTATACAGTAAGCATATCTATTGTATATTTCACATGATCAATTAAAAAGTCTACTATAAAATAAAAGGTTTTGAATTAAGGAACTTTTTTTTTTTTTTTTTTATTTTTTTTTAATTTATTTATTATTATTATACTTTAAGTTGTAGGGTACATGTGCATAACGTGCAGGTTTGTTACATATGTATACTTGTGCCATGTTGGTGTGCTGCACCCATCAACTCGTCATTTACATCAGGTATAACTCCCAATGCAACCCCTCCCCCCTGCCCCCTCCCCATGATAGGCCCCGGTGTGTGATGTTCCCCTTCCTGAGTCCGAGTGATCTCATTGTTCAGTTCCCACCTATGAGTGAGAACATGCGGTGTTTGGTTTTCTGTTCTTGTGATAGTTTGCTAAGAATGATGGATTCCAGCTGCATCCAAGTCCCTACAAAGGACTCAAACTCATCCTTTTTTATGGCTGCATAGTATTCCATGGTGTATAGGTGCCACATTTTCTTAATCCAATCTTTTAAAAGATGAACATTGTATGGTGGCCTTGGAATAAAAGTGTTGTAGTATCTTAAAATTAATAGTTTGACACAGTCCCTACAAATAATACAAAAATGGATATGTTTTATTAATATCCAGAAATGAATCTCAATAAATCATTTCTAAAACTTAATGGTAAAAGAACAAAAAACTAAATAACAATTATTCTAGCTTTATAAATAACAGACATTTTCAAGTCACTTTCTATTTGCCTCTAAAAATCAACCCACAGTGAGATTTTGGTTGGCAATGTGGAATCACCAGGCAGCCTCTCTTATACTTACAAGACAAAAAATGATGTTATTTACCAGGTGGGCAAATTTAACAGTATATTTCACCTGATTTCTATTTTTAATAAGTGTGTGTTTGCCTGATTAGCTTGTTTAATAAGAGAAGGTCTTAACCACCTTAAAGTAAAAAACATTTATAAATAGCTCAGGTGGGACATCTGAAATGTACAAGAAACTAAGGTTCATATCAAAAAAGTAAGTGTACTAGGCACCTTCTGTGTGCTTTATTATAGAAGTTTGTGCTCTATGTTTGTAAATCAGATTCACTGCTAGCTGTGAAAAAAATTAAAAAGAAATAAACATTTTGATATTTATACTCTTTAAAACAGATTTTGGGGAGAATTTGAAGATGATCATGAAGATTTTATTTACTTAATTAACTAAATATGCTGACTTGTGGTTAACAGAAATACAATTTATTTCTTCTTAAACAAGACATATAAATCCATTAAACTTAAAACTGCTGAGAAAAAATTCCATTGTTGATTTTTTAAGAGATTGGATGTCTTCAGCATTAGACTTCATTAACATGCTGGTAGGTTGATATTGTACTAATTTTCCATGGCTGAAATGCCATCAACTCAATAAAATCACACTTACAAGAACTGCTGAGTCATTTGTTGGTAATTCAATCACAATTGCAAACATGATTCCCTGATTTAGATGGGGAAAATTGTTTACAATATGTGTGAATGAATTATAAAGCTTCTCTCCTATATATGCATTTTAGATTCAAGTGTAACTGTTTGAAATAAGAGAAAACTTTTGCCGCAAAACTGATGGCATATCTGTAAGGTTTGGGGGACAAGTTCATGAACTGAAGAGCTATTTGGAAATTTTTAAACAACTCTGCTTCAGTTTGGAGCTTCTTGAACCTGTTTAACCTTTGATCATATAGAGGTCACTAATGTATAGTTCTTATTTTAAAAAAAACCTCCAATTCTCACATACCAGATTATTAAACACCTTAAAGTTTCTTAGATTCTTAAATACTGTCATTTTTCAGTGAAATTACTAGTAAGTACCTTTACTCTAATTGAATTAATAAAAACCTATCAATGATTAATATAAACCCTAAAACCATGTCATTGCTAAGAGTAATGTCAGTTTGAACAGTAAAAGCTATATTTATCCCTGTATCTTACATAGTTGATTTTGAGTTCTACAACATGATATTGCAAACCAATCATGAGTTGTACCTACCTATGCGTTCTAAACTTATCTCTTCAATATCCCACCTTATTCTTTATATACTATCAATTCAAATTTATTATAATGTACAGAATCAATCTGATACAGGAATTTTTGCTCCTTTGTTCAGCTAATATCTGGGTTCTTGTCTCATGACCAGGAAAAATTAGGCCCACAGACAATGAAAAGATGAGGAGAACATAATTTATTAAAAGAAAGCTCTCAGGAAAAAAGAGGGGGTCCTGCCAACAGACTCCCACCTCACAGAGTGAATACCAGGCCACCACACATGAGCAGAAGATGCCAGGCTCCTCCCCACTGCATAAGGCACAAATTCCTGTGGCTCCACCCCATTCTCCCAGTGCACAGGTGGGTCCTTAGTCTGAGCCATTCCATATTGATTTATCTCACTTACTGTGCATATGTTAAGGGACAGATTTTTTCACCATGGGCATGTTTAGGCAAGACCCTATGCAGGTTATCCTATGTGCCTCCTACCTCTATCATTCCCCCATCTAAAGAAGTACATCTAACTTCTGTTAGAATAAGGATAAGGATGAAGACCGATCTTAACTGCTTCCTGCTGAAAAGGAACACTGTTTTGGGAAAACAGCAGTCAGAGCTGCCTCAGAGGCCTATGCTAGGGTCCCTAGCAAAAGAGGCCATTGGCCGAGGCTCTGGTTGCATGATTCTTTGCAGTTTTATGGCCTGAGGGCAAGAAGAGACAAACCGGGTTATTAAAAAACATGTATCAAAATAAAACAAGGGGGTGCAGTGGCTCATGCCTGTAATCCTGACACTTTGGGAGTCCAAGGCAGGCAGATCACTTGAGGTCAGGAGCTCAAGAACACCCTGGCCAACATGGGGAAACCCTGTCTGTACTAGAAAAAATACAAAAATTAGCCAGCCATGGGTGGCATGCACCTGTAATCCCAGCTACTCAGGAGGCTGAGGCAGGAGAATTGCTGAAACCTGGAAGGAGGAGGTTGCAGTGAGCTGAGATGGCACCACTGCACTTTAGCCTGGGTGACAGAGTGAGATTCCATCTTAAATAAATAAATAAATAAATAAATAAATAAATAAAATTAAACAAGATCAGGGTAAAGACTGCTTGAAAATCTTGAGGACTTTTACCACTTTGCACAGAGAGAGGGAGTCCAAGAGCCCAACTGATTAGAAAACACTTTTACCCTTTTTGCCAGCAGGTCAGGCTCTGGATCCCCTTTCCCTGAGCCCAATCCTAAGTCAACCAGTTTAATGTTTGGGAAATTAACTTTTCCCAGTTTGGAAGATGCATCTGAGGTGAGTGTCCCATGGTACAGAGACACAATTACCTATCTGTGAAGAGAGAACTGAGGAGGAGAAAGTAAAAAAGATTTTTTTTTTTTTCCAAAGGAGTCCCAGGGGTGCAGGATGCATTTGAAAGTGGTACAGACTGAAGATGGATGGCTACTCATGTAGAAAGAGGGGAATGAGGCATCTCAGGTTGCCTTATCTTCCTAGTGAATACCTGAGGTATGTGAGAGAGAAAAAGTGAGGCACCCTTCTTTCTTTCTTTTGTCCTTATATCTCTGAGTCCCAGCAACTGTGACAAGGGTTTCACACATGGGTGTCAAATCAGCTTTCATCTATGTTAACAGGGGAGCTTAGGAGATAGGAATATCTGCTCTTACCCATGTACACCTATCTCCTCTGCTGCCAGTAGCCTTCGAGTTCCCTAGACCTTATTTATGCCACAGATACTAGCATGAACTTCATCCTTAAAACAGGAAGCTTGGCTCAATTGGCAGGAATTAGTCATACTCACCTATGCTATACCTTTTAACTTCTGTTATCATCTGCCTCTGGATCCCTCAGATCCAGGTTTTCCTAGAGCTTTGATCTGAAGCTAGGAATTGAGTTTGAGACAAAAATGTGCCTCAGGGTGTTGCACGGACTCCTTAACATAAGCCAAATGCTGAGGTGAGGATGTGGAATTGAGTCATCCTCCAACAAGGGAGAGAAAAGGATGTCTTGTGATATGCCCAGGTAACTGGTGGCTATAGTTATGCTTGCTAAGATGTGAGTGCATAGGGCTTGGCTTTGATTAGTTCCCTTGGTCTTACTTTCCTAAAAAGGAAACCTCTGGGTGATGGGCACCTTATTTATTCCCATTACCTGATTGGATTTGCAGAATAATTGATTAGAATTAAAATATTAATCCAAATTTTTACAATACCTATCCCTTTTGTTCCTGTGAACTGCAGCCAGAGATCACTGGTTGGCTCACAGGAATTAGCCGGGTTAGTCTAAAATGTAGGCAAAAACTTAAAAACAGCTAATAAGTCTAGAATTTAACGAAAAATGTATGATACGTTTTGAAACATAATTTCTTTCTCCGGTTCTCATCTTTGTTAAAAACAAATCATGATAGAACTGAGCTGTTTGTAAAAGAAACTATAGTCTTACACTTGGCCTGATTATTTGCATACAGTGCAGCAAGAATAATTATTTCTACATAGGCTTTTTAAATTGGCCTTGATGAAACACTGTTCCACACAGAATCTCACATAGGACTTCCTGAAGCTGAACCCACCCATGGGATTTTACTCTCAAATACCTGTAAATTGGGTAAACTCCACTCTTCTTGAGGTCCCAAGAACATAGAGTTCCTGGACCTGTTAGAAAGCGGCGTGCTTTACTCACCACAGGTTGGGAACCCTGTATGGAGACTGTGTAGACAAGGTAGGAGGCCAGTTTTTCCAGGTGGGTTTTATCAGCTCTGCAAGTTGAGCTTGGTTCCTCAAAGGGAAGTATATCCTTCCAGCGAAAGCCTTGGTAGAACAACCAGTTTCTCCAATTGCATCCTGTTGCAAAAGCAAATGGATTCTTATTATACTGATGCAAACAACTATATTGCCATAAGTTAGGAATACTTACAACTAGTTTCCAAATTCTGAAGAAGCCAGGCAGAGAGAGAGACAAACATGCTCTAAATTTTGTTCACAGGAGTATACCTTGCTCAATCATTAAATGCTATACATAGCTCAAAATAAATTTCCTTGACTCCAAAAAAGAAAACAAGGATCAGCAATGTTCCAAGCAAGTGTCAAAAAGATTACTTTCGTTTTATATTAGTCTGTTTAGTTAACTCTTGCTTTGCTTGATATTCGTGAACATTTCAACTCTTCATGAGTCCTGTACGTTTTTCCTTTATTCCAATGTCACAATCTCTAAAGTTATCAGAAACCTGCATTGGAGAGCACGTGTCAAACTTCTATAGCTGATTAGAAACCATCTTTTAAAGAGAATAAAATTAAACAATTTTCTGTGAATAACAAAATATCTACAATAGTTACAGTCAGAAACATGATTGACAAAGAAATTTGATTATCTCTGTGGTTTACAATAACTTAACCTAACAACCTTAATTGTGATTGATAGCATATATTCAGACCTTAGAATTTTAGACATCCCATACAATTTTGAACACATATTAATATTATTCCCTAAAATATAACCTGAAGAAGATTAAACATCATTTTGGCAATCCCATGTACCCAAACGTGTCAAATAATCCTGTTTACCTATCTTCTAGATGCTCCATGGGCCCTCTGTAGCAACCAAAAACTAGGGGTCAGGAAAGACAATTTTTGAAACTGAAGTTTGATTTTAGGAAGATCCTTAAATATTAGAGGCTTAAAACACTTGAGGTTATGAGATAGAATTCCAGAGTATCATAAGTTATTTATTTTGCCAAAATGTTGACTGGGAAATTTTAAAAAAGCAAAAACCTTTTATAACCCATTACAAATTTTGCTAAAGAGCAGATTAGTGCCTTAAGAGAACCGTTTTGGGCTTTTATTTCAATTCTCAATTTACGGAAATGCCATATAATACCCTTTTGAATTCAGTCAATATTTTGCACACAGAATTTCTTTTTCAATATTAACTTTTACAAAGCTTCTAAAACTTGTTTGAACTTTTAGCTTTATCTTATCTAATTCAAAACAAACCTTAACCCTAGGCAAAAATTCATATTTTGATGACATGTGCATTTTATCAATAATCTTTAAGCCTGTTTTTCATTCTCAAAGACTAAAGTCACATGAACTAAAAGGTACCATAGCTTTTATCTTTCCTTTAAATAATATTAGATCCAAGCACTTATCCTTCAAGTCAATTAATTAGAGCTTTTTAAAATACACACCATGCACACAACACTTACATAACTACAGAGACAGGCAGAAGAAGATCCAGTAGCTATAAGATTTTTTATTTGCCAATCTGCTAATTGGACTATTGGCCTCTGGGTTGAGCCCTATAAGAGCAAGGCAAAGGAAGCATGTGGTTTCTATTGCCCAAGAAACAGGTATAGCCGGAAGACAAAAACAGATTTTGAGAGGGATCCATCTGCCTCTAATTTCTGGGGGCTCCGTGAGGAAAACAGAGGTTTCTCCAAAAATGGAATCTGTGGCATCTTTTCTGCTTTTCCCAAAGAGTCCATCAGAAATTACCTTAGGGCCTCTCATGTGTGCATTAACAGTGGCAAGGCAAAATGGATAACAGGCCACCACACAGGAGCCAGGCTCCTCCCCTCTGTACAAGGCGCAAACTCCTGGTGGCTCCAACCCATTCTCCTAGTGTGCAGGTGGGCCCTTATTCTGAGGCATTCGCATTGATTTGTTTCCCTTACTGTGCATGTGTTAAGGGATGGAATTTTCCAGTGACTGAGAAAAAACCTTTTTCCAGCAAAGCAAGATCTAAGAAGAGAAAAACATAAAGGCCTTTTAAGTATACCTAATATTTGGATATCCACTTTTCATTAAGCTGAGCACTCTTTAAGAAAATCCTTTTAAATCCCTTATTACCTGACTTCAGCCATGCCAAGCGGCCAATAGTTCTGGCTTTTAAACTTTACCAAAAGTAACCTCCCAACTGCTCATATAATGGAAAATTCAAGGTGGCTCCTGGAGGGGAAGAGAATCAACACATGGTAAAGTTCACACAGATATCAAACCAGAAAAGACTCATTCTCTAAGCCAGGATTGAACCTGGGCTGCCATTGTAAAATGGCGGAGGCGAAAAGAAAGCACTGCCACGTCCTTACAGGTCATGCTTCCGAGGACACAAAACAAGATGGAGACCTACAGCAAAGTGTGCCCTTAAGCAAACAGCGCCTTGAGCAGTTTGCAGGACTGGCTTGAACAATGGGCCTATGGAGTCCTGTGCCGGCATTCCATCCAAAGGTAGCCCTGGTTCTGACAGAACCATACAGAAAGACATGCAAAGCACATCAACTGACTACAGCTTGAGACCAACCTCAAATCCTTTTTCATAATTAAATCTTTACAGAGAATATTAACAGTGATGGTCTCCTGACCTAGTAAAACAACTTCTAAAAGGAGGGGGAAGCCTCTCACATAAAAGTTAACTCCTGACCTGGTGGAGAAAAGAAAACAACAAAAACAAGACAGCTTAAATGAAGTGCTGGAAAGATGCCTGGGGGAAGAACCTCTATTCTTATGCAAATGAGTTTCTCCACCAGGGTGAGAAACCTTTCAATGCTGTTTCTTTTCTGGGGCTGGGACTGAGCTGGAGCCCTGCGCCTGGAGAGGGGAAGACGCCATGGGTAAGTGGTGGGGAAAGCTGGCCAGCTTGCTGCCTGGGGCCCTTGGAAGGGCAGCGGGGCAAGGAGCCACTGTTCGCCTGTCTGTCCCGAAAAAATAAGAAAAATACCACAGAAAAGACAGGTTTGGGGCCGAGGCCTGGTGGCTGACGCCTGTAATCCCAGCACTTAAGGAGGCCTAAGCGGGCAGATCGTAGGTCGGAGGTTGAGACCATCCTGGCTGACATGGTGAAACGCCGTTTCTACTAAAAACACAAAAAAATTAGCCTGGCTTTGTGGCGCGGCGCCTGTAGTCCCAGCTACTCCGGAGGCTGAGGCAGGAGAATGGCTTACAACCAGGGAGGTGGAGGTTGCAGTGTTAAATATGAATTCTAAATTTCTCTTCAAAGAAACAGTATGTCAGTATGTGCAATTTTTTGACTTCTACTTTAAACATCCTCTAAAGCAACCGTTTTCGATTACCTACCCCATCCTGACTCATTCCGATCACCTGATCACCTGCTCCACCACAACTCATTCCGGTTACCAGCTACCTGCTCCACCCTGACTCATTCTCCACCCTTCCCCCCGGCTCCGCCAAAGCACTCACCCCGTCACTCTCTTTAAATTAGCCAATCGGAATTAGTTCAGCCTGTGTGGTCTAACCCTAGCCAATAGGGGAAGGACAGGACACAGCAGCAGGGGCCACGTGCATCAGGGATAAGAACTGCTTCCCCTCCCTTGTTCAGGTGTACATCACTATTGCTCCAACGCCGATTTCTTCGTGTAATACTTTCTCTTGTATCCTCAGGTAGGTCACTTTAGCCTAAATCTCCTAAGTGGTACACATTATTTTGTTATACTTCTAATTTTATGTTTAACAAACTCTTTTATTGTTTACATTTTTTGCTACATAGCTCATTTTTAGATAATTAAATTATTAAACTAAGGACTCCATTTTTATCCATATATGACCAAAATATTTCCTGTACAAAGCTATATGCATAACAACAATTTATCACTTGAATGCATAAGCTAAAGTATACCAATAAAAAGTCAGGTACGACAAATCCATATGGTTACATCATTGAAAAAAAGCTTTTCTGTAGTTCTAAACAAATATTCCCTTGTAATAGGAATGCAAATAGTTGACGTTGTGGGCAAAAACGTTTTGGTGTAAAATATTTTATGTTATCTTTCCATGAATTTTCTTAATGTATTTTTCTCACTATTTATATTTTCCAAGACTTTACTAAACATAGTTTCTATGTTATTAAACAAAAACAGTCTATTTTCAGTTGGAATTTTTTTTAACAAAAATATATATAGGCTTCTAAAAAAATCAGTTAACTTTTATTTCACCTCTATCCTTGTGGAACTGATAAGAACATAGTAATTCTAATGTTTTATGAATCATAATATTTGAGAAACAACTGGTCCTCGATGTGTAAGCAGAAATCCTTCAGGGATATTGAGTTCATCCACCAACATGATTGGAATACAACTGATAAATCCTCATGGAAAATAGATGTGTTGTAGTCTCTGAAATATACTAAAAGTTGTAGAAGATACTGAGTTAGCATCAAAGTAGTCACAATCTATTCGAGAAGCCAATATTTACTAACCTGGAACAAAAGTTTGAAGTAAAAAAGAATGCAAAATTTAAAACATAAGGAGATATAACATTGAAGGAAATAGTGATTGAATAGATTATTGCACCATAGTAGTCTCTCATAGTAGACTTATACATTCCCACCCACTATCATACAACTTTTTCAGACATTCTGTGGGAAGAAATTATGCACTTATCTCCGTGGTTTTTAGCTTTTTATCATGCAGTGTGCTTTGATCAATGGAATGTGAGTGAATGTGATATTTATGTCAGAACAGACTTTTAAAGATTACTGCATGGTCTGACTCAGCCCTTCTCTTAGTTCTGTATTTTTCCAGGACAGAATACCATGTTCCAGATAGGGGCTGCTTCATTCAGTCCAAGAATGAGAAGAGACGGGGGAACAGAGCTAAGCGGCACAGCTGCCAACTTGTCATCCTTATTGTACCATGAGTGAGACATAAGTGTTGTTGTAAAATGCTGATATTTTCAGACTGTTGTAATTGCAGGACTCATACAGAAGTTAATACAACAGTAAGAGTGCTACCATAGCAATATAAAATCAATAGGAGTGACTGCCTTTGGGCTGACTGACAGGTGGTGTGAAAACCCTGAACGAAGTTTACACAAATGACAATCCATGTATTCAAGCCAAAATATTTGATAAGACTGTTGTCTGTTATAAAAATAGGTAATGGATGTCATAAATTTGTGTCCCTAGCTTTGTTACTAGCTGTGTTTGCTATGATACCGCAGGAAAGAGACAAGTTTGTAAAAAACTTAAACTGTGGGCAGTCAGAGATGAAAGAGACAAGAAGACAATCCACGCGATTCAGGACTTGTACATTTGAAAGATGTACTCAACTCCAATCAGTAAGAAGTAACCCTGAGAAAAGACATGAGCCACAAAAGCCAGTGAAGACAAACTCTGGGACAAACATCAAATCAAGGCAGCAGTGATGACAGGTGATCAAGCTCCTTGCTAAGATTTCCCATTTACTTATGATCAAGGGAAAGAGACCAAATATGTGGTCCTAAAGAAGCCTGTTAAGATCACCATTCCTATCACAAAATTTAGACAAGAGATATCATATGTCTCAAAAAGAACTGTGGGTGTGACTATTGGCATAAGGAGCTGACTAAAATCAAATAGCTAAAAGCCAAAACGGTTTTGCAAGGTATATATTTTCAAAAATGCTATAAGCCTAGTTTAAACGGGACTATAATTAGAAGGCAACACAATCCTTAGGCCCTCAATTTCCTAATGGTAGAAAACAGGCAAAGTTGCTCACCTGCCATGATTGACATATGCTCCATATGCCTTTCTGATATGGCCAAGGAAAGTGAGGAAAAGAGAAGAACCTCCCAGAGAGAAGAAACAAAGTTTTGAGAAGCAGAGATGGGTAATCAACAGGCAGGGATTGGAACTGGAGTCTAATCAGGAAACATTGCCTACATTCAGAGATGGCAGACTTTTAAGTGTCACAGAGAAATTAATTGCAACAGAGCAGTGACTTTGGGTATCATCTCTTCTTCCTCTATTTGACTGGGAGTGTTTATTTTAGTATCCCTGTTTCACAATCAAATATGGGGAATAGATAGAGAATATACTTATATTATTATTTCATGTTTCCAGATCAAAAAGAGCTGCATCTGCACCCGATTGAGATAATGAGCTACAGGACTTCACATATTATGTCTTGATTGAAAGAGTCATTTGCTTTATTCCTAGGGAAGTATTGAGTGTATTTTTCATGCAGGGAGAGATCAATTATGTGCCGTCAAGAGCACAGACTGGGGTAATTGCCATTACTATTTGAATATTGATTCTCTCTTCTTTAAGAGTATTATGTAATAGTATCTCCCAGAAAGTGAAGTATACTTTACTACTGCAGTTTGGTTAAATTACTTGTTTGGGAATGAAATAAGAGTAGACCTGACATTTAACAGGACAGTTCAGCAGGATCCTTGGGTACAACTATGTAATATATTTCAGGCATTTGCCTTAAGAGCAATAGGTCCGAGATAGTAGTCAGTCCTAGATTGTGTTCTGGAACTAGAAGATACATGGAGACAATCAGTCCAGTCAAATCCAGCCTAATCCAGTAGACCTCAGTTAACCCAGAGCTAACCTCTAACTTACCTTCAGTCAATACATATATAAACACATATAGTTTTTTTTTTACTAGAACAAAAATGGATGCTTCCTTTTACAGTAAAGAAAGAAATAATCAGAAAAAATTTGGTAGAAGAGGTGAAACCTAAGCCATATTGTGAAGAATCAGCATCTAAATAATAAGGAAATGAAGCAAAATATATTTGAAGCAAAAATAAGACCAATTGCAAAGGCAAGGGACTCGGTATAAAGTTGGCTTGTTAGAGACAAAATACAGAAATAATTCTGATTAGAGAGCCAACCACATGATGGAGAACAAAAAGAAATAGCTTAAAACTCTAAGCAAGTTGGTAAGATTCACCATCTTGGGGCTTTATGAATAATATAGCACAGCCAGCCTATATTGTATTCATGTGTTTCTAGCTTCTGTAGTCTTATGACTTCTTGCGTACGTGGTGAGATGTGTTTTCCTCTTAGAGTGCTCTTAATTGTCACAGATAGGATCTGGAAAAGGAAGCATATTTCACTGTTTTCACATTCATATTGCAATTTGTTAGTACCTATTTAAATCTGAATTTGTTAATGTGAAATCTTTTAAACTTTCATTGACTCTGAGTTCACACGCTTAGAAATTGGTGTCAATATTGATCTGAACATAAAAGAAAAACAGTAATGAAGTGGCAGAAAACAATATTACAGTTATCTCCAGCATTTAGCTAGATTTTTACACCTCAATTTAAGTATATATTAGTTTGTGTAACAGTAGTAGTAGTATCTTATTCAGTGAGAGAATAGCACTGTCAGCTACTGAGAAAGGCTATATTTGAACTATGTGACCTAAGTCCTGTGGTCCAGAGGGGAGAGACATCAGTGACATTTCTTTCAATCTTAACGTCACCAGAGCCAAAGTTTGGGGAACAAGAGTTTATTTTAAAATGACAGGTGAACATTGTAGCAATTTTTCCTTCTCCTTTTCTGAGAAATATCTTTCAGTACAGTTACATTATTTAATAACTTATAGATAGTAAGTAGCCTACAATAGAGAATTGTATGTTTGTTTTTATTTAACCTGTAAATTCTCTATGCCTTTGACCACTGAACTCATCTTCTAAAACATGCAAGTTTATGTATTGCTACAAAGAAGAGTTTTAATATGGACAGACATTAAAGTATTTGACAATGTGGCTCATTTCAATAATTCAGTGATTCCTTGATTCAATTTACTTATTTCATTTTTTATCCCCAACTGGCATCAGTTCTCTAGATTAAGATGTTACTTTACAGAAAAAATGAGCTGTTTATGTTTTCCTTTTCTGTCCAACTGTAAATCTGAGATTGGCTTAGCAAACTACATTTGAAAACTAATAATGCTACTTTAAGCCTCATGTAGATATTTACATATATATGAATTAAAAAGTAATTTTTAGAGTATTTATCTAGGCAGTGAGTGTTAAAAATATACTACATTGGTTTAATTGACTTAGTAATATAATTTAGGATTTTCATTGTGTAATACTACAATAGACAAAATGCATTTAGGTTTTCAGTAGCCCCCTCCAAATGCTTGTTCCTGACTCAAAAAGAGATATTTCCAGAGAGCTAGCCATGCAACTCAGAAAATTCCTTCCTTCATCTCCCTGATACCTGCCTACTCCTCTTACCATTTATCCTGGTCCTGTTCCCTGGAGGGAGTATGTGAAATTCCAGTATTATGATTTCTATTTAGTGTTTGGATGCTTATATATCTTTAAATTAAAACCTTATTAAAACACATATCAGATATTTTAGTACCAACAAAGGCTACACTTGACCAAACTCTGCCAAGCTCCTGTAAGCTCTCCAGGCTTTCACCTTAGGATCGGTGATTATTGAGCCTGCATTGCTCAACTGTAGTGAGAATCTTGTCCGGGTGTGGTGCTCACTCCTGTAATCCCAACACTTTAGCAGGCCAAGGCAGGAAGATTGCTTAAGCCCGGGAGTTAATTAAGAGCCTAAGTCACAAAAAGAGACCTGGTCTTTAAAATGATATAAAAAATTATCTGGGCGTGGCGACACATAACCTATAGTCTCAGCTACTTGCGAGGTTGAGGTGGGAGAATCCCTTGAGCCCAAAAGTTCAAGGCTGCAGTGAACTATCATTGTGCCACTGCATTCCAGTGTGGGTGAGAGCGAGACCCTGTATCAAAAAAGAAAAAAAAATCTTACTAGGTCAGCTTAGGAAACTTCACCATCCTTGATACCTGATCACTTTCAATATATGATCAAAGTTCTCATCCCCCACTACCCCCTGAGTGATATCTAATCATCCTGCCCTGCCTTCAGCAAAGAATCCAACCTAATTGTTAGAGTCAGAGTCTTCCCTTAGGCATAACGTTTCTGCTTATAAATATTTGATCCATCAACCCGGACCCACTTGGCTACGAATCCCCACTCTTCCTGTTATATTTAGATTTGGGCCCAGTTCTAAACAGAGGTCTCTTTTCCCTATTGCAATAGCTCTGAATAAATCTGACTTCACCACTTTGACTACTGTCTAGCTCTGATTTTCTTTAACATTACTTAGCAAGTGCTATTTAGAACTTTCAGACATTTTTCTTGCTTATAAGATATATGCTATCCTCCATATAATCTTGCTAAAATAAATTATTTAATGATATTTTGTTAAAGCAAAGTAAGGATGACTTTATTCAGGGCCATCATGACAACTATAGGGACCACTGCAACGGAATCTTGCAGTGGAGGAAAAAGATTGAGTTCAACTTAGAATATAGCATGGGCAAGTGGGAATTTATAGCAGGGAGCAGGGTGGGGGTCAGTGGATCAAAAATTACTGAGAAACTTAACAGAATTTTTGCTGAAGACAGGCCAGGGTGATTAGACATTACTTCGGGGAGAGCAGAAGACGCGAAACTTGATCAGATATCAAGGGTTAGTGTTCTTGCTAAACTGACTTAGCAGGGTTCTTTGCTAAAACTGGATTTTACAGATGGGCCTAACACAAGAATGAGAAGCCTGGCTGAAGTTTGGCCAACCAAATAATTTTTATCAACCTCAAATGTCCTGTACAGCCTTGTCTATGTGGCCTTTCTCTAGTATCTTTCTCTAGATGTATTCCATGCCACATATTGGGTGGTCCATTGGGTCTTCTTTTTATTCCTGGAAATTTTCACACATCACAGAGCCTCCAACTGCTGGAACACTACTGGTCCACCACACTACGCCTCACTAATATTGCCTCAATCTTTATTTCTCAAAACCCATGTCACTTTTTCTATGAAACTTTTGCTCAAGTTTCAGACTAATTTAGGTAATCTCATTACATACACTCTCAGAAAAAAGAATTGTTAACTCAGAAAATAACCCAAAATATGGTGCTTTGACATGTAAGTGCTTTGGAATAAAGAAAATTGAAAGTCCTCAGAAATAAGCCTCAGAATCAACAGCTCTCTCTAAGCTTCTCCTATCTCCCCATCCCTCTGATTTTTTTTTTTTCCAAAGAGGTAGGAGGGGTTCTCTCTGAACACTACCTTATCTGACTGAGGAAACTTCTTTCCAAAAGAAATGCAATTTTCTTAAGACCTCTTCCTATGTGTCTCATCAAATAACCAGAAAAGGTGAACCAGTGGTGAAGAGAAGAAACTGGAAATTATCACCATGACCAGATAGGCTTTTCCTCTATTTTTCTGAGGGTAATTCCTAGAGATTACCTGGAAGAATGTATCTGCATAATAAGATAACCTTGGTTCACAATGCAGTTCTTCCCCTCACATTCCTGTAACTTGTCTATAGCTGCTATTTGTCCTTTGGCCCCATTTAGCATCCAAAGAGAAATCATTTACAGTCCATTGTCTGGTCTTTTGGCTCATACATTTACAATCTCCCCACTTTCCTCACCCCAATGAAAAGGGTATTTAAGTGTCAATTATCTGGTCCTTCTCTGAGTTTGCAACTTTTTTATGTAGCCATCATGCTTATACATGTTAAATTTGTTATGCTTTTCTGTTGTTAACCTGACTTTTGTTAGAGAAGTGTTGGCTGTGACCCTTATGATGAAGAGAAAAGGGATCATTTTCTTTCTGAGCATAGACAGTACATCTTCCTAATGTTTATATTTTAATCTTAATTAATTAGTTTATGTTTAACAATATAATAAAGCATAGTATACTTGTCAAATTCTTCCTATTTCTTTATATCCGGGAAGAATAGCAGGCATCATTAATTTGTCTGGAAGTACTTACCTAAGTTGAAGAAAAGGTTTCTGGCTGAAATGGAAAGGTTGCTAAATTTTAGAATTACAAAATCAAACATGACTCAGGAGAATGTCTAGCACATAGGCAAAAAACATGTGACTGACTCTGCCAAATATTTTTGGAATTAAGTAAATGCCTTATTTCATTTAAGAGTGATATTTTCATTGAATGCGAACTCTTTACTAGCCCACTTTAATTGCCTATCTTGGGATATATTTGATCATTGCAATGCATAGGTCAAATAAACTTCCTACCCTGTTCTTGAGCAATTTCAGTAGGCTTCCTGCAAGTTAAATGAAAGTATCAAATAAAAAATTGTAATATCCTTTTTTTTTCTAATTGGAACATAGTTTCTATTACCACTTTGAGCATTGCTATTTCATCGGTGATCTTGAAGTAACTACTGCTTGATGACTCTGATAAAGGATAAAGGTCATGGCTAACTTTGTATTAGCATCTTGCTTTGGTCTGGTAACAGCAGGACCCCTTGCTCCCTGGCATGTTTAAAGAAAAGAAGAGATCTGTGGTATTTATGATGATTGAGAAACTGTAACAATGCCTGGATAGGGGGTTAATTAGGAATGAAAATGGCTTAACATCTCTCCAAAACATCTCTTCTGGGAGGTCATTTTCAGAGGAATGCAGACTTATGCATCTCTGAAGTGCTCTATAAAAAGCATACTCTTTTAGAAAATGAAGAACCAGTCAATAATCATGAGGCTCAGAACTAGGAAGGATTCATAATGAGTGAAAAGTAATTTCAAAAGTACATTAAGAAATCTAGTAATTCCTGTCTGTTAAATCATGCAGTTTGCATGTATTTTACTGCAGATATGAAAAAATAATCCTAATTTATGGAAGATATGTTGTAATGGATTGTTTCAGTCATTTTTCTCAGTTTGCACTACATGAGAGATACTATTTTGTTTGTATTTATGATTAAATTGTGTTCAGATTAATGAAAGATAATTATAAATTGTCTGCCACAGAGAGTCAGTTAATTTTATCCTATTCACATCACAAAATATAGACAAGGCATTGTTGTGACTGCTAAAGAAAGTTTGTTTATTCACTGACTGTCAAGTGAGTATAGGGTGCATTAACCACAAGAGAAAATTAAAATGTAAATTTACAAAAAAATACTTTCTACCTTATAGGATCTTACAGTCTACTAGAGGGTATATGATAGTTTCAAAAATTAATAAAAGATAGTAGTTGTTTATTTCCAGCAGTTGATGCTAAAAATACCATCAAAATAACCAATGTATAAATCAAATTCAGATTTACTCCTTCTGCAACAGGGGCAACCACTACCTTGACCATCTTAGTCAGTCGCAGATGGAACACATCAGTGGCAGTATATTCAAAAGGTATGGAAGATCTCATTTAAGATGGCTCTTTTCTAAGGACAAACACAATTTAAAAGTAAGAGGCATAGTCTTCCATGTTGAAAATAAGGAAAGAGATTTCCCTCCCCTCTTTTTACTTTGAGCATTTTGTTTATAAAACATGTAATTTTAAGTAACTCTTTCTCACTTTGAAATGTATATATATCATTTTGAAGACCAGATTGGCATTTTGTCAGCTTTGTGATCTAGGTATGTATTTCTAAAGGACCAAGAACCGTGTCTTTGAAAGGTAAACATCAAGAAATGTAGCACCATCCTCTCCCAGGTTCTGTGGAAAGTTAGGAGAATATCTTTAGTGGGCACCTGGCTCCGAGTTGCAAAACTACCTCTTGTCATAAAGATAGGAAAAGTTTGTTTCTTCTTTATCTAAAGGTCACCCCAATTATCAAGTAAAGTCAAGAAGAACTATGGGTGACAAATGATGCTGTCAAGTTCTCTGATTTCAGAACTAGTTATTGTTTATCTTGAAACATATAGAAACGTTCTTTGACTTACAACAGTTCAGCTGACGATTTTTTGACTTTACTATGTATATTAATGGTGAATACTCATACAAACATTCTGGTTTTCACTTTCACTGCAGTATTTAATAAATTGCATGAGATATGCATCACTTTATTATAAAGTTGGCTTTGTTTTAAAATGTTTTGTCTAAATGTAGCCTAATGTAAGTTTTATGAGCATATTTAAGGTCAGTTAGGCTAGGCTGTGATTCAGTAGGTAGCTAGTCAGACATGAGCGTGGCAGGAGAGGGCCCCCAAACCCCAAACGGGAATGTCAAATGACCATCAGGTGATGTCAGGTGGTTGTTACACGAGCTCGCTCACATAATAATTGGTCACAGCTGGCACCAGGCAAAGGCAGTCTCCCAAAAGATAGAAACACCTAAAACTAGTAATTAGCAGCTTCCTGATGCGATCTCAGAAGTTCGGTGAGTGGGCTCAAACATGTGCACTAAGAGGCAAAATGGTAGCATTTAACTGGTATTGGCCTTCTTCTACTTGACTAGTAAGGGAAGAAGGCCTCAAGTGAGCATGCATCTGTCAGGCCTCTGAGCCCAAGCCAAGCCATCGCATCCCCTGTGACTTGCAGGTGTATATCCAGATGGCCTGAAGTAACTGAAGAATCACAAAAGAAGTGAAAATGGCCGGTCCTTGCCTTAAGCGATGACATTACCTTGTGAAATTCCTTTTCCTGACTCATCCTGGCTCCAAAAGCTCCCCCACCGAGCACCTTGTGACCCTCACTCCTGCCCGCCAGAGAACAACCCCCCTTTGACTGTAATTTTCCTTTACCTACCCAAATCCTCTAAAACGGCCCTACTCTTGTCTCCCTTTGCTGACTCTCTTTTCGGACTCAGCCCGCCTGCACCCAGGTGATTAAAAAGCTTTATTGCTCACACAAAGCCTGTTTGGTGGTCTCTTCACACGGACGCACATGACAGCGTCCAACTCCAGTGAACACACTGCCCTTGTGGCTCCTCCCACGCACTGGCAGGCCGCTGTGTATACAGACTGCCAGTGTATAAGACCCCAAGTCAAAGGTCAAACTGCACTTGATCTCTCAGGTTGTCCATTTGGCCGTCTTCCAAGTATACTTTATTTCCTTTCATTCCTGCTCTAAAACTTTTTAATAAACTTTTACTCCTGTGCTAAAACTTGCCTCCGTCTTTCACTCTGCCCCGTGCCCCTCAGCGGAATTCTTTCTTCTGAGGATACAAGAATTGAGGTTGTTGCATACAGGTTCACCACTGCTAACAGGTTAGCTGTATTAAGTGCATTTTTGACTTATCATGTTTCCAATGTATGATGAATTTATTGGAATGTAACCCCATTAGAAGTCAAGGAGTATGTGTCTATAATGATATATGTGTTCTTGACTATATAAAAGGGTGGGATTTCTTTTTGTCTTTGAAATCTTTTAACGGATTGTCTGTAATGCACATCACATTCTGGTTTAATGCTTATTCAATAATAAAAGTTGTGTCTTTCCCCACTACCTTTGAAGAAAGGAGTTCTAAGTTGAGAGATGATTTTGTTTTTAATTGTATTTCCCCAGTGCTTCCAATGCACAGAGCGTGTTTGGAACTGGGCAAAGTTTGTTATGTGATAGTTTAGAATTCATGGGCACAATGAAAGAACAGCTTTAAGTAAATTTTGAACTGTAAAGATTTGTTTATTCAGCTGATTTGAGCCTGTATTGTTCTGAGAGAGGAGGTAAAGTAGACTTGTCTATTGTTCAGATAAATGGACAGTCAGGAAGTTTTTAAGCAAACCGGAAAGTTGTTACAGTGGTGGCTCAGAAAACAATACCCGCAAGTGTGACACTTTGACATGCTGAGCTACACAAGCAGTTTCAAGGGCTCGCTCTGTCCTTCCCCCACCTCCCTGTGTCTCTGATCTTCTTTATGAAAGCAGCAAGATAAACCTTTCTTGGAATTTCTTTGAGAAAATTTATTTCCAAAAGAAATGCTACTGCCTTAACATCACTTCCCTACGGATCTCATCAAATAACTGGGAAAGATTATCCACAGGAGAAGAGAAGACTGGGGGTTTTCACGATATCCAGACATATTTGTATCTATTCTTCTTGGAGCATCTCACTGAGAGATTATCTGGGAGGCTTTATCTGCATAATAAGAAAACCTTGGTTCCCAGTGAAGTTTAGCCCCTCACCTACCTGCCACCTTCTTCAGTGCTCAGAAAGATTTTGTCTCAAGTCATTGTTCTTTGGGCTCATTCGTTTCCCTTGAAAATCATTATGCCTACCTGCCTCACCTATCTCCTCTTGCCCTATAAAGGAGGATATATAAGCATCTGGAACTCATTGGGTTATTGAATAACCATTCTCCTGTGATTTTCTCATGCTCTGCATATTAAATACATCTGTATCCCGTTTCTCTTATAAATCTCTGTCTTTTGTCAGTTCATTTTCAGTGAACCTTCAGAAGGCAAAAGGGAAGCTTTCCCTTGGCCCCTGCAACATCTTCATCTTCCTGGCTTAAAAACTTTTGGACAATTAAATTCTTGTCAATTGCAGGCAGTGGAGTAGTAAATTCATGTTAGTTTAGACAGCAAACAGTGTCTGTGTGTAATGGTTTTAGTCCTCTTGTGTGAAATTGTCATTTGAATGATAGAAGCCAGATGTTGTTGGTGTTCAGGGTGAAGAGACATTGTGAGATAGAGCAAGGACCCTTGTTGGAACCGAACTGTCGATTCCCTCCTGGGCAGGGGTCGCCGCGAAGGATCACCGACACGAGATTCACAGCAGAGAGTTATTTATTACTAGCGCGCTAGGGTCCCAAGCTCTAAGTTGGCCCTGGGACCCCGACTGCTTGTTACAGGCTGTTTATATAGGCAAACACAAGTTCAAACACAGCTTAGGGCGCGAAATTCAAACAAAGCTTTAGGCGCGTGGTAATTGGGTCTGTCTATGGCCTGAGCAAGGTGTCTTGTTCTAATTGGTTAGAGCAGGACCTTATGAGGTTTTTTTCCTGGAGTTGTTGATTCCGGGAACTTCGAGGCAGGGTGGGACCCCCGGAATTGGCAGGGTGGGACCCCATGAGGTTGTTTCCCGGAATTGGCAGGGTGGGACCCTATCAGGGTGGGACCCTATCGAGGCAGGGTGGGACCCTATCCAGAGCCACCTGGTGTTAATTTTTTTAAGTTCTTTTTTTATGAGGCCTAGTTTCTAAGTTTTATGCGGCCTAGTTTCACCCCCTTTTTAGGAACCTGAAGTCCCCCAAGCATGGAAATAAAAGAAAATCCTGAGTTCCTTAAGGATAACTTCAGGTATGAAGCTAGCCCCAGAACCAAATAAGTAACTTGTTAAACAAGAAGGTAATAGTAGCTTAAAACAATAGCCAAAGAAGTTAGAGTTCTGGAGATACTTGCTTTCCTCATAGAAACGAAGGATAACATCATAACATGCGTCCCTGACTTGTCTTTCAGAAACTTGAACCCCCACTGAGGACCTTCACCAAAGGGATTTGTGGGAACAGAAAAGGGTGAAGTGAAGATGAACTTTAACCATTGTCTTTTTCTCTAAATTTCTTCCTGAGGGAATTGAAGAAATCACTCCCCACCCCCAGGCAGTTAATGTTTTTCTACTGACCCCACATTTTTAAACCAAACTTCTCTTCCTTAACTAATTGCAAATCAGAAAATCTTAGAAGCTATCTACCACCTGTAAGAGCCGCCATCCTTCCTTCAAGATATCCCACACTTTTAGGCCTAAACCAATGTGTAATCTCCATGTATTGATTTACGATTTTGCCTGTAGCTTCTGCTGTCCTAAAATTTATACCTGCCTTTAAAAACACTTGCCTGCAAGCCATTGGGAAGGTTAGGATTTGAGCACTTAGCTGCCTGGTCCTACTTGCTGGGTTCCTTGCAATAAACGCCTTTCCTTCTATTGCTGCAAACCTCCATGTAGATACCTGGTTTTACTGTGCTTTGCAAGTGGACCCCAGTTATTTTCTATAATATAACAATTATATTTAAGTTATGCTGTGATAAGTATGTTCATAAATTATTGGAATGCATGGCTGTTCTTGAAGACCAGAGAGAATTTCAATAGGAAGGAATGAGTAGGAAGGATGTCCTAGCTAGAAATGGCTATTTGCATGACAAATAAAACTATATGGAATGAAAAGGAGGTAAATCTGAATATGCAATTCCATTAAAAAAAAAAAAAAACAGCCAGAAATTAGGCTGGAAATAAGATAAGGGAGAGAACCTGACATTGACCTAAGAACTTTGGTCTTTACTTGGTAGAAATCAGGGGAAAATTTAAATCAAATGTTGGCTCAATAAAGACATGTCAGTTTAATAAAATCAGTAAAAAACCAGCTAGGATGTTCTTAAAAGCTGGATGTATTATTGTTGGTTTTAATTATTCAATATTAAAAGATACCTATAGTAGGTGCTTCATGGGTTAGATAATTCAGCTTCTCAACAATTCCAGGATTCTGGGGCAGCTTCATATTATTATCTTGTTCACAGGACAGCTGTCCTGTAGACCTGGCATACTATACTCATAAAATTAAGTGAAATCCAAGATTTAAAAATGTGGATCTCTATCTGCTTCTCTCTCTCTGCCTTTGTTGTTGTTGTTAATCAGAAAGGCAAATCTTTTCAGAAATCTTCCAGAAAACTGAACTTTAGGTCATAAGATGGATAGCATTAGGACACAGGCCCATGTCCTTGTTGTAAGGAAAGGAGTATGAAAGTAACAGGAAAGAAAAAGGAATGAGAAAAAAACTATTATCTTTTTCAGAAATCAAATTATATTCTACAAAGAATAATGTTCAAAAGTTTTATTTTACCTTCAGAAATGTTATTGAATTGATAGACAACTTAATGATACAGTCATGATAAGATAGAAACAAATGATAATGATTAAATGAAATATCAGAGAGGTTGTGATAATAGTTTAGGAAACAATTAAAGTATGCTCTAATCTCATGTCTTATTATTGCACAAATTCCAGAGAGATTAGCATAATTAATTGAATAACTTGAAGCCATAAATTAGATTTAAATAAATATATTTTCGATATTGAGATCAGAATATGTCTAACAATAAAAGTGAAATCACAAAGGAAAAGAGAGATCACAAATGGAAAACATATATATATATGTGTGTGTGTATGTGTGTATATATATACACATTTGGTTTAGTGACAAGATAAAAAGATTTAAAAGAAAAATGCTCCAAAAATATTTGCCATTTATTTGATGAGTAATTATATATTATTGCTAAAGTCAAAGAGTTTTATAGAATATATTTTTTAAAAAAACCCACATAATTTTCCCATAAAGGGGCAAAGAGCAGAGAAATGCAAATCACAAGCACAATAAGATACCACCTCACACCAGTCAGAATGGCCATTATTAGAAAGTCAAAAAATAACAGATGCTGGTGAGGTTGTGGAGAAAAAGGAATGATTTTACACTGTTGGTAGGAGTGTAAATTAGCTCAACCATTGTGGAAGACAGTGTGACGATTCTGCAAATACCTAGACGCAGAAACGGTGTTCAATCCAGCAATCCCATTGCTGGGTATATACCCAGAGGAATATAAATCATTCTGTTATAAAGACACATGCACACATATGTTCATTGCAGCACTATTCACAATAGTAAAGGCATGGAATCAACCTAAAAGCCTATCAATGATAGACTGGATAAAGAAAATGTGGTACATATACACCATGGAATACTATG
This sequence comes from Macaca fascicularis, assembly GCF_037993035.2. NCBI lineage: Eukaryota > Metazoa > Chordata > Mammalia > Primates > Cercopithecidae > Macaca > Macaca fascicularis. Next base: position 26,447,386 of record NC_088377.1, on the reverse strand, counting down.
CAGCCATAAAAGGGGATGAGATCATGTCCTTTGCAGGGACACAGATGGAGTTGGGGGCAATTATCCTTAGCACACCAATGCAGGAAGAGAAAACCAAGTACCACGTGTTCTCACTTATAAGTGGGGGCTAAATGACGAGAACACATGGACAGATGGGGAGAACAACACACTCCAGGGCTTGTCGGGGGGGGCGGGGGGTGAGTGGGAGGAGGGAAAGGATCAGGAAGAGTAGCTAATGGATGCTGGGCTTAATACCTACGTGATGGGATGAACTGTGCAGCAAACCCCGTGACACATGTTTACCCATCTAACAAACCTGCACACCCTGCACATGTACCCTTGAACTTAAAAGTTGGAAATTTAAAAAGAAAGTAAATTAAAACAGTAAAAAAATTTGTACCCCTATTTTTATTTTGACAACTTTTACAATAAATAGTGCTGCAAATGGAAAAGTGTAAAGAATAAATTATGAAAGAAAAACTATTAAAAACCAAAATTGCAAATTTGAACATGATTATATTTTCTATCATATTGTAAAAGGAGAATAAAAATGAATATATATAAGAGGTGTTAAGAATGTTGAAAATTGGTCTTTCATATTTAGCATGTTGAAACCAATTACAACTACAACTGTAATCTCAGCACTTGGGAGGCCAAGGCAGGAGGAGGATAGCTTGAGGCCAGGAGTTTGAGACCAGCCTGGGCAACACAGTGAGACACTGTCTCTACGAAAAATTTAAAAATTACCCTAGTGTGGTGACCCACACCTGTAGTCCCAGCTATTCAGGAGGCTGAGGTAGGAGGCTCACTTGAGCCCAGAAGTCTGAAGCTGTAGTGTGCTATGATCACACCACTGCACCCCAGCCTGAGTAACAGGCTATCTCAAAAATCTAAATTTTTTTTTAATTTGTTAAAAAGGTAACACTACTGCAACTAATTTCTGGAACATGTTTCAGTAACACATATTAAAATATTAAAAAATGCTTTTGACTTATTAGTTCTGTGGTCAAAATACTACTCTACATGCTTTGAAAATATTAACCTGTATAATCTTTCAAGTCTATTAAATAGTTATTTTTATTTCTCTTCTGCAGATGAGAAAACTGGGGTACCAAGGGGTTAAGTAAATGAACTCTGGGCTCACAGTTGATATGTATTAGAGTGAGATTTCAACACCATGGTGTCTGTCTCAAGAGTTCACATGCAGTTTGCCTCTCTACTCTTAGTAATCTCACTTATAGAAATAATCAGAGGCATTATGGAGATGTACATAGAAGGTATTTGCATAAAGATTTTCAATGTAACTAAAACTTTGATATGAAGTAAGTTCCAAACACAGGAGAATTTTGTTTAAAATGTTTACATTCATGACAATTGTCAGTGGTAATCTTATGCTTCAGGCTGGTGATTAATCCCATCAGCACTTTCTGTATCTTAAGTAAATGACGAAATCCATGTTCCAAAAACATCTGATCTGTAGTCTTTTTTAGCAAGAGTTTGGCAAATTCTTGGCAGTATCAGCAAAAGCATGAATCTTTGGACAGAGGAGGTAGGCTATAGGGAGAAGGAAGTGTTCAAATTGTATGATTGCTTGGTAGACATCTTCCTTTCAATTTTCATCCTTGTCTCTTCTTACCAGCCAAAAGATTTCATTGCAAAATTCTTTTTCTTTCTCCCTTTCTTTCTTTTCTCTTCTTTTCTTTTCTTCTTTCTTTCTCTCTCTCTTTCTTTCTTTTTTCTTTCCTTCTTTCTTTCTTTCTTTCTCTTTCTTTCTTTTTCCTTCCTTCCTTCCTTCTCCCTCCCTCCCCCTCTCTCTCTTTCTCCTTCCCTCCCTCCCTCTCTCTCCCTTTCTTTCTTGCTTTCTTTCCTTCCTGCCTGCTTGCTTGCTTGCTTGCTTTCTTTCTTTCTTTCTTTCTTTCTTTCTTTCTTTCTTTCTTTCTTTCTTTCTTTCTTTCTTTCCTTTCTTTCTCTTTCTTTCTTTCTTTCTTTTTCCTTCCTTCCTTCCTTCCTTCCTTCCTTCCTTCCTTCCTTCCTTCCTTCCTTCCTTCCTTCCTTCCTTCCTTCCTTCCTTCCTTCCTCCTTTCCTTCTTCCTTTCTTTCTTTCTCTTTCTTTCTTTTTCTTTTTGGTTTTTAGATGGAGTCTCACTCCGTCACCCAGGCTGGAGTGCGGTGGTGTGATCTCTGTTCACTGCAACCCCACCTCCCGGGTTCAAGTGATTCTCCTGCCTCAGCTTTGTAAGTAGCTGGGACTACAGGTGCCACCATCATGCTCGGCTAATTTTTGTATTTTTAGTAGAGACGGGGTTTCACCATGTTGGCCAGGATGGTCTTGATCTCCTGACCTTGTGATTCACCAACCTCAGCCTCCCAAAGTGCTGAGATTACAGCTGTGAGGCACCGCACCCTGCCACAAAGTTTTATTTCTGCATTGTTTTCTATTCAGAAAATATTTTGTCATTTTCAAATAGGGATCATAGATTCAGTGTGTTTCTCTGCCTAGTCTCTCTTTTACCCTAACCTGTCTTCAGGAGATAGACCAAAAGACAGATAGATGAGAGAGAACGATGTTATAGACCAGGATAGAGAAAGAGAGCAGGAGAACATGGGAGAGAGAGCAAGGCAGTTTTTTCCTGTGTGCTCTAACTTGATCCCTCTGTTTTATGGACTTTCTGTGTATGCTCTGCTGTCTAAAGTTTAGGGAAAAACTTTACCATGCTCAGCTTAAGTTAAGCATGTTTAATCTCTTAATCTATGTTAAGTGGTAGAACTGATAACCCTAAGAGAGTAACCATCATCTCCACTTTCCCTTGATGGCTCCTGGAATACTATATATCCTGAATCATCTAAGACAGGGGTCCCCAACCCCCAGGCCATGGACCACACAGCAGGAGGTGAGCTGCGAGTATTACTGCCTGAGCTCTGCCTCCTGTCAGATCCGCGGCAGCATTAGATTCTCACAGGAGTGCAAACCCTATTGTGAACTGTGCATGTGCGGCATCTGGATTGTGTGCTCCTTATACTAATCTATTATAATGTCTGATGATCTGAGATGGAAGAGTTTCATCCTGAAACCATCCCCACCCTCCCAATCTAAGTGAAAACCTGAACAAATGTTATGAACAGATGGGAACACTATTTTGCAGAAGATGGGGATTATAAAAGACATGTCATCATGAATTGATCTCCTCACATGTGGAGAGTCTGAAAATATTAATAAGAAACTAGCAGGAAACCATGCAAGAGAGAGAGAGAAAAAAACTCAGAGAAGTAACCATAGATCCCAAACAAAAACAAAAACTCCTCTGTAATGATTAAAATCTCCTGGCAAAAATATAGACATTGCCCCTTTCCCAGACCACTCTCCGTGTTATGCCCAGAGCATAACAGTTCCAAAGGAGTAAAATAAATATTATGTTTGAAATGCAGATGAAGTTTAACAAAGGGGCATTTAATGGATGCAGAGAATTTTAAAATGGTTGATTCCCTATTAACTTGGTGGGTGATCTCATTTACAAAGAGAGGAGTTGAGTTATTTTTGAAGAATTTAGAATGGCAGAGAATTTAAAGTTGTAAGCTTGTTAGATTAGAATTATGATAATTGATATCAAGGTCTAAGAGACTTCTGTTTGGGGGACTTCCAAGCAAACGTTTACTATATAGAAGTTTAAATTACAGAACCATACGAAGAAAATTCTGAGTTTTGGAAACATGAGTAAGAAGATTTTAAGCAAAACCTCAAAGCCTAACTTTGCATGCATTTGTTTTTGTTAACTATGTGGGGTTCTAAATTACATTAAAATTATCTCCTTGATCCCAGTAGGAAAATGCAAGGTTTTGATTGGTATTTGTCAAGAGGATACTTAATGTTTATATTGCATGTCTTATTTTAAAAATACGTAGCATGATGTATTAGGTTTGTAGGGGAAAGCAGTATAAAATATATAAGCCATATAAAATATATCTGATATGGTTTGGCTGTACCCCCACCCAAATCTCATCTTAAATTGTAACTCCCACAATTCCCACGTGTTGTGGGAAGAACCTGGTGGGAAGTCATTGAATCACGCGGGCGGGTCTTTCCCGTGCTATTCTCGTGATAGAAAATATGTCTCGTAAGATTTGATGGTTTTAAAAAGGGAAGTTTCCCTCACAAGCTCTCTCGTCTTGTCTGCTGCCATGTGAGACATGCCTTTCTTCTTCCGTCATGATTGTGAGGTCTCCCCAGCCATGTGGAACTGTGGAACTGTGGAAATTTAAGTCAAAATTTTACAGAGGGGATTTAAACGTTTTTTAAAACATGCAAAAATTGTGGGTTTAAAATTAAATGATTGGGAGGTAAATTCGTTTACGGAGCCAGATATCATGTATATACAACTTGTATCTGAAAAAAATGAATTACGGAATTATAGACTAATAAGTGTGCAGCATTTTGGAGAAGGTGTTATTAGAGCTTTTCTCATCATCTCTAGGTGGAAAAGAGCCTTATCTCCAGGTGACTGATAATCTCCACCAAGACATGCCTAGTAATAGAATATTAACTTTTTGTAATACTTTGGAAACCTTCATTTTTTAATATTTTAATGAATTCCAATGTCTTTCCATTAAAAATAATTGAATTAATGCTGTCCATCCCCAGTGTGAAAATATGATGAGAAATTCATATGCCACTTCATCAACGGAACTTTAGCTACAGGTTTAAAAATATAACATTCAGCTAGCAGAAAAATTCCTCCATGCGTTACTGTTTGATTGCGATATTACCCTTTGTTCTTCTGAAGAACTTCTTTTTTCTTTTTTTTTGCAGCTGTGTATCTGAATTACCTTTCAGATGATTGCCGTGTTGTCTGTGATTTCCCTTATAGTTAAACACTTTATGAATATGTGTTTTACATTATGAACTCAATCTCCATATTTTCAAAATCTACATTTTTGCTTTTCAAATCTGTATTATTAGCTTTTTAAAGTTTGTCAACTTGTGAATACAGAACTTTTTCCCCAAAGGGATCCTTAAAGTCCTGGAAGTGTGTGTATTGTGTACTGCGAAGGCAAATTTACATCAATGTATTAAAGAGAAGCCCCCCAGTTATGGATGGTAGTAAATTCCCCTAATTTCTTCTTGTATATGTATCTTAAATGTTGGGAACAGGGAGGTAGGAGGGAGAGTCTTGCTAAAACTATAAAAAGAAAAAAAAAGAGAAGATTTATGGATTTATTCTTAAATTAATGGTCTTTTAAGAGTGTTTAATATTATAGAAGACATTAGTTGTATTTAAGCTTTAAAAAGAGCATAAAATCTGTGTATACTTCCCATTTAATAAAATTTAATGTATATTCTACACATAAACATTATGAATTTGATAATGTTTTATTACTAAAATCCTATGTGTAGAAACAAGTCCATTAACTAATTTGTTTTGGCTCAGGAACCCAGTTGCGGGGTAACAGAAGCACAAAAAGGAACAATTAGCTAAATCAATGACTTTTAAACATCTGTTTTAAAAACAAGGCTTGGGTAATAAAACCATAAGTAATTCTTATTATTTTTAAATAAAAATGCGTACTTACTTGAATTTCTGCCCTTCCTCTAGCACTTCTCTAAGATGAGTTTTGGGATATCATTGAGAGCCTTGTACAACCGTAAACACTGTGAGCTCTACCTCCTCTTTGATTTTCTGAGCAGTGGTGTACGACTAAATGATTGAAAATTGTCTCTCTGAAAAATCTGCAAACAAATAAAAATCTGACTTGTCGCATTTGCCAGTTTCCATGGTGTAAATACTCTTATGATCACTTCTAAAACTTCCAGTATGCAATTGTTGAGAAGAGATGTGCACTACTGGCCCCAGGAAGCCAGCAGGAACCTCTGCCATACTTCACTGCTTCTGAGGCACAGTCTGCTCCAAGAATACCTCTCCCATATCTGGCAATTTTTGGAGGTGGTTTAATGTGTGACCTGTTTCTTCTAGGCTTACTCAGGACTGCTCTACTAGACCTTACCTTGTGCCCTGTCAAAGCTCTAGAATAGGGGTTAGAAACTTTTTCTTAAAGGTCTAAAGAGTAATTAATTTTAGACTTGCAGGCAAATGGCTTCTGTTGCAAAAAAAAAAAAAAAAAAAAATTAACTCTGCCCTTGAAGCTCAAAGGCAGTTACATAAAATGATGGATGTGGCTGCGTTCCGGTAAATTTTTATTTATAAAAACAGGCCCTGCAGCTGTTAACTGTCCCTTGTTCACAAACTCCTGAGTTTCTGCTACAGCCTTCGACCAGCTCAGTCCTGCAAGCTATGACACCATCAGGACTGCCATGAAAAGTTATCCCATCCCTGTATTCGACTGCACTGTGTAGTCAAAACCACTCTGCATTCTTCCTCAGTTCGAATTATCAAACGCTACACCAAGAGATGGGAGAGCAGAGCTGAAAATTTTGGCCACTTACCTTCTGTCTGTTTTCTTGTGTTTTCTTTTCTCTTGATCCATGCCAGAAAGAAAAGGCAATATTATTCCTGCTATGTCATGTTATCTTTCTACTAAAGAACAAAAATCACACAGTCCAGCTGGCATAGGCATCATTCCAGGGTGCAGTTCTCCGCTCTGAATCCTTCAAACTTGTTCTTCAGGAGCTTGAAATATCTTTCTGTCTAAACCCGAATTTCAAAATCACTGCCTTGCTAAAGGGATCAAATACTCCACCTGCTTGGAGATGGTAGCCTCAAGATTCAGCTTTCAATGGGAGATGATTGAAAAGGGAAATGAAAATTCATTTTAATAATTTCTATGATATATGCACATTAATATTAGAAAAACATCAAAATAACAACAGTACTTACGTGTTTCTGGTTTAAGTAACTTTTAAAAATTACACAAGTTATCACACAAATAACTGCAAATTATTTTAAATCAGAATAATTAAAACCTTAAAATAGTTAAAACTGAGAAGACTATGAAGAGCCTGTACAAAATATTCTACAAGAAATTCCACATTATTTTCATTATAATTAAGTGGAAATTTAGGTGGTAGACTAATTAGCAAATTTAAAAAAGAAAATATGGTTCTAGCAAAATGAAATAGACTCTCATGCCAAAGCTTGCCTGAGAGTTTTAGCTGTAGACAAGGGGGAATAGCTGTGTAACAGGGATGTTGAAGATGGTCCGATTTCCCTGAACCTAAACTGATCACTGCTCCTGCTTTGGTCTAAGAGAAAAAAAGCATCCCTTCAAAAGCATTAGCATGTGTGTTACATAAACCACTAGTTCTTTCTAATTCTTTTGCTCAGTCCTATCATTTAAAGCCTGAAGAGATTAGAAATACTCTATTTGAATTTTTACATTTAAACAGTAGTCAAATATATCTCACTGTTGTATGAAGCTTGATATTTACATGTGAATTGAGTTTCATGAGATATCGAAGAATAAAGATGTAGAAGATAATCCGTCAAATACACTTCTGAAGTATATTTTTTTATGAAAAAATCCCTTGCATCTGGCTTTGTCTGTGTTTTACTTAAAGGTCATTATATTTCATCCACATGAAACATATTCTAGAACACATTTTCCTTTAACTTTATAGGAGACAGATAAGTATTCTATGCATCATTGATATCTGAACATGATTAAGAAAATTAAATTGCCCAGACTTAAATAATTCCTTAAAAGTGTCCCATTAGAAAAATCAGAACATGTCACATTGTAATTATTACCTTTTATAAAACATCACTATATTTAGAAAAATAAGTACATTATGGTGAAATAGCCATTAGCTTTACAGACAAGGAAAACCCTACACTAATAAAATATATGCATACAGATGATATTTCTGAGTATTTTTAAATCACATTTATTAAAGGCAAGTTTGGATAAGTACTACTAACATTTGTATTTCAAAGAGTATTCTTCAATTGATGATATTTTTAAGTCTAGAGGTACTGTGGCATTTTTTTGAAATATCAGTATCAATGAGTATATGTCACAACTCACTAGCATCAAATTAATTGAAAGAAAAAGCATAGATAAATAGAAATTTAAAAATTCAAAGATGTCACCCAGCTCATCTATGCACATTTTCTCAATTTACAATTGAGGAAACTTAGGCACCTATATTTCCTGAACTCACAAATACTAGCAAAGATAGATACAGCACGTGAGTTTAGATTGTTTACATGAGGGTATTGGGGTATAGACAAAAAAGGCATAGGAAAGAAGAGGTAAAATTAAAATTATAACCAGTAGCATTTTATTGTCATTGTTCAAAGATGAAGAGGTGGGGCTGCGGTTTAGCCCTTTATTTTCTTGGCATGCTTGATTTTGAGATTTTCATTTCTTTAAACTGAAGAGAAACCACTGGCTCAGGGGAAACCAGGTTTGTTATTTGATTCCATGTGTGCTTGCTTGCTTGTTTGTTTTCCTAAGACTAATACCCGGGAGAAATGTCTCCAGGGAGCACCTAATGATATGGAGACATTTGTCCCCAAGGGTGTTCCTTCAAAACACTCAAGTGAGTGTTCATTACTATTGTATATAACCTTCCTCAGCGAAAGACAATTTTCCAAATGGCCAAACCACTTCTCAGCGTTCTAATTGTTTAATTTGATGGAAGAGTAAAATTGAGACTAGCTTGAGAAGTGATTATTTGATCAAGGCCAGTCACACAGTCTTTACAAGACTCCAACCCAGATCTCTAGAATCATACGTAAGAATATCACCAGTACTGAATTTTAGGTGTAATTGAGAATTTGCTGAACAACTGTGTAGGTTCAATCTCATTTTGCTTTCATTTTCCTTTATTGCTGTATTTATCAGGATAGTCTCTGGTAGTTTAATTTTTTCACTTTAGAAGGTTTATTCTTTGTTATTCTTCAGAAGCTCCTTATAGATTTCCCATGTTACAGCTGAGTAAATATATGCTATCTAAAAAATAAATTGACTGAATATTCAATTCAAACAACTGCATGTAGACAGTTTGAAAGGAATACATTTGCTAAGAATAAAGGTACAAGTTTCTTGCATTACCAGTCTTGAGACCAAGGTTACCCACAGCTCAGGTACTTTGCTATAATTTTACAACCTCACTTTATCATGGATTTGGGTACAGACAATTTGTTTTTTAACCCTTTATTATTTATGGTACTTCAAATAATGTGTAACATAGTACATGTGCTATGTTTACTGGATTTTGCATGAATAAATGATACATATAATTTCATAAATATTAAGTTTATAGGATTACATAAATTATAAAAGTCTTAAATCAATCACCCTGTTTTACTCTGTCTATAATTTGGTCCATCCATTAATTAATTATTAATATGCCATTCATATAATATTTCAGTAATGGGAGTAAGTCTTCTTATTGGTGTCTTTTAACAATGAAGATGATTTGGGGTATGAAGTTATGGGGGAAATAACAGTTGTATAAAACAGTAAGGAGATTTATTTATTCAAGTAACAAGAATATATTTTTGGAGGCTGAGGCGGGAGGATGGCTTGAAGCCAGGAACTGGATACCAGCCCAGGCAAGAAAATGAGATCCTTACCTCTACAAAAAAAAAAAAAAAAGTAACACGAATGATCCAGGGAAGGATGACTTTTCTATTGGTTAATTCATGGGCCCAGCGATATCGTTAATTACCTGAATCCATTTCACCTGTCTGCTCTGTCATTCTTAGTGTTTTTCCAGTGTGCCTCATGGATGCAAGAGGGCTGCAGTGGCTCCACACAACACATACTCACATTCTAATATGTAGAATGGCATGAAATGTCTAATCCCTAATGACTGCAATGGAACCACCAATCATAATTCTCCTCTGGACCTGGGGCTAGTTATTGGCTGTAGTGAAGAATTCTAGGGTTAAATACTGTTAGCTGGGAGCATAACTAAGAGTCTGCTGAATATCTGCATTGTACTGAGTTAGAAAGTTATTTTAATTTTCATAGACTGTGGCACAATGAATGATCACTGCTTGATGAGGAATGATGTAGGCGTCATTCAATAAATGATTTGAGGAAGCTGCAGAGACTAAAAGGTCTGTATTGTTTCCATTCAAACAGGCTGAGAAAAGCCATGTTATTATGTGCAGTCACAGTATTAATACCAATTTTTCAAGATGAGACATGAAATTAACAAGAAATGGAACATTTGACAATATATAATATGAAATGATGATCCGTAGGCCTGAATAAGAAAAGATGAGTTAGAATGCTACGAAGAATCTTTCTGTTCATTGATGGGACAATTATCAAATGCATAAATACCTCTTTCCTACCCATTAATTTAAATCCTCTTTAAGGCCCTGTGCGGTGGCTCATGACTATAATCTAATCTCAGCACTTTAGGAGGCTGAGGCCGGCAGATCATTTGAGGTCAGGAGTTCCAGACCAGCCTGGCCAAAGTTGTGAAACCGCATCTCTACCAAAAAATACAAAAACTTACCTGGATGTGGTGGCACATGCCTAACCCCAGCTACTTAGGATGCTGAGGTGGGAGAATCGCTTGAACCTGGGAGGCAGAAGTTGAGTCGCGATCATGCCACTGCACTCTAGTCTGAGCGACAGAGTGAGACCCTATCTGAAAATAAATAAATGAATAAATAAATAAAAAAAAATGTTTAATGTAATTTAAATCACTTTATTTCACATGAGTTCATGCAAATTTTAATACATCTTTTAAAAATCAAATTATGTATATGTATAAAATTTGCTTATAGACCACAAACATTTGGGTCAGTCCTGCCCAGAAATATGATAATGGTATGCGTGATCAATAAAATCATATGATCTGGAATCTGCTTTCTAATTTCCACTTCATACTCCACTACTGTGAGATTCTAGACAAATTAATCACTTTGTATTTCATTTTTCCCGTCTTCAAAATGGATAAATAATAGTACTTACATCATTGGAATAGTGTGAAAACTAACAATTCACATAGAATGCTTAGTAACTTAGTAACTATTATTACTGCTAGCCTAGTGCACTGATTAGTATGATTAATAGCAGTAGTGATGTGGATGGGAGGTTGGAACTTGAAGAGTTGATCAGGGAAAATTTCCTAGAGGCAGAAAAGTTTGAGGAAATTTTAAGAACACATTCTTTACAGTTTAATATGAGACTGCCACTTTGCCACACTCTTTTGTAAAATTCCTCTGTTGCCTGTAAGTTGAGTAAAGTTGGTATACACACAGCCTTGGGTCCAGGTCCCTGAGAGGAGATGGCTGGTGGGAAGTAGCACTGTGGAGAAATTGACTTCTGGAGAATGATATCATTTAGAAAATGGACTGTAGGTGCAGAAGAAAAAAAAGATCCAGAAGACAGATAGAGAAGCACAAGTATGAATTTAGAGGTTGAGGTCAGGAGAAATATATGTAGATGATCCTTCATCCATATAACCAGGGACCTCTAGGGGCATGGGAAACAAAGTATTCCCTCCACCCCCACCATTTATGGAGAGGTGATTAAAGCAAATTTTACCTAAACAGTAAAGGAAAAGGTGACACAAGCGAGCAACCTGGAGAACTTGGGAACATACAGCAAGCTGGCGTATCGGTTACATATTGAGTTATCTTCTATATTGTCAGAGTGAACAAGCCGCCTTAAAGCAACTCTCCACTAGTATAACAAATTGAAACACAAATTTGCTACTCTGTGATAAAACATTTTGATAATGTTGAAGGTTGAGTCATGAGCTCAGCTACGCTTTTTAAATAGTTCAGTCTGCTACTTATGACATATTTGTTTCATTAGCATTAATTTGCTTCTGCAATAAAACCTCCCTGAACATTATTTTGTTGCTACTATATATCAGGAGGCACCTCTGCGGCAGGAAAGTGTGAGCATTTCAAGGTTTTGGAACAGCTAATCTCTAAACCAGAATATCATTAGAGAACTTACAAGTTACAACTTTTGACCCAGCTTGAATTTGTCTTATTACTAGTAACAGATATACACTTTTCAGTGGCCCACTCAGTGTTCACACTCTACTATCGGCATTTACAGGTCTAGTTCCTCAGTATGCCACCCTGACCTCGTGAAATGGCCCTTCTATTCCTCTGTATTTCTCCATCCTTCATATTTAAAAGCTACTTCCAAAGCCTCTTTGTCAGATAGTTATTTCTGATTATATCTGTGCACTCATTCATTTATCAACACATATCACTTATTTTCTAATATGCTAATGCAGGGGTGGTCAACCCCTGGGCTGCCAACTGGTACCAGTCTGTGGCCTGTTAGGAACTGGGCTGACAAGTGAGCATAACCACCTGACCTCTGCCTCCTGTCAGATCAGCAGTGACATTAGATTCTCGTGGGAACATGAACCCTATTGTGAATTGCACATCTAGGTTGCACACTCCTTATGAGAATCTAATGACTGATGATCTGAGGTGCAACAGTGTCAACCTGAAACCATCCTCACCCATTCTTCCTGCCACACACACCATCCATGGAAAAATTGTCTTCCACGAAACCAGCCAATGGTGCCAAAAAGGTTGGGAACCACTTCACTAATAGCGCTTATTAAATGAATATTTTCTAATATTTTAATAGTACTGACTTGTGTCATTGTTATTTTTCCTTGTACCTAAAAGTATTGTGTTCATTAGCAGATTATGACTTAAGGAGGGTTAAGGTCCTTGTATTAGATTCCTTTGCTTAGCACAGTATTCAACATGTAATAGTAATGATGGAAGTCTGATTTCATATTTTCCAGTAAATTATATTGTATATAACAAGGTTGGGGAAAAGCTCTAGCAGGGTCACTGGTGATAGTTCAATAATATGAAATTTAAATCAAATTTTTAGAAATTAAAAAAGTAAAATATACATTGGAATTTATGATACAGCACGGTTATATTTTAGAAATAACTATAAGTTCTTTAGTAATAAAAAATGCATGAAAATTCTCTAGGCTTTTCATAGATGAGATGATAAATGTCTTGTCATGTTAATTAACAAATAAGCTAATAAGATGCTGATGAACAAATATTCATGAATTGGAATAGAGATTGGTAAAAATATTGATGGTCACTTAACTGGGAAAAAATGCACAGTTTTGAGTTTGGAATCTGAGACTGTTTGCAATGGAGCATCTACAAGATGTGTCAAATGTGAATATAAGTAACATTTTTTGTTTTGGAAAGAAAATGTTTTCTATACTTGCAGACTTTTTCTATGATGGCAAAAGGCTGTCAGAAGTACAGCAAGTAGCAAATTTATTTAAACATGTCTTATTCAATATACAAGTAATACTGTAACAATATGTGAACAAGAAATATCTCTGAAAGAGACATGCTATGGTGAGAGCATTTTGAAACCAGAATTTGGAATTTCTTTACTATATGCATTTTATGGTTTAAAGTGTTATGTGTATAAGGGTATCACATTAAAATTCTTATCTGTGAAGCGTAAGTACTTAAAAATCGTATTTTACAGCCTGTTGAAAATTTTAACATTTGAAGGGTTTCAGTGTGTTTTTCATTTATTTATGAAACAAAGAATGATAGATATGAAATATTAAAATAGCCGATACAATAAGCTATTAAGAATAACTTGGTAATAGTTAAAAAGATAGAAATTTCTTAGTTAAATTACAACTAAAGCCTTTGTTAAATTTTTAGTATTTTAGAGATCTAACTGAATCAAAATTGGTTTTCGAAAATTTGACATTTTCTTTCACATACCCATCTTTGATAATGATGGCCTATTAACCAAGCCCCACTGTCCTTAGAAAATGACAGAAATAGATTGAATTATGTGGTCCTGATTCAAAGATACTATTTGGTGAATTTAAGAAATAAAAATGAAAAGTCTTGGCCATATAAGAGGAATTCTTTAAAAGCATCTCAAATGATACATAAGTATATTATCAACCCCTGCAAATGCCTACTTGACATCACAAACAATTCAGTCATTACATTTGTTCATGATTCTATATGTTTGAGGCGATGTTAATACCATAAAACCATAAATAGTAAAATCATAAAATACTGATTAAAAGAAAAATCAGAAAAATGTACAGCTGATCACTGATTGAATATTCATATTGGCAAAATTGAGAGTTGAACAATATAGGATGCTCTAACTTAAATAATATCAATTTGTTATTTAATTACTAAATTAAAACTTTTAAATATATTTCAGTAAAAAGTCTCTTATTTAGTATGCTTTGGGCTACAAATAACAGAAAACTCAAGTCATGCCTTAATGATAAGGTTTATTCTCAGAACAAGAAATATTAATACAAGGACAGGTTATAGTTTGCCTCTGTGGTGTACATAGTTCTGAGCAAATATTTTTGGCAGAGACCTTGTCCATATGAACAATCTGACTAAAAAAAATAAGTCTTAAAATATCATGGTCCATATGAGATGTGGTGATTTATGGATGACTGTGTATCCTGATAGAGAAGAGGTCCATAGGTATTTGTTTATTGTACCAAAAATGCACTTGAAGATTTGTCATAATGTCCAGGCATTATCTCTTGTTATGCAGGTCCAGAAATCATTTCATCACCTAGTTCATCAATTAAGCTGTTCCTGGCTATATTATTTTCTATTGCTGCATAACAAACTGTTGCAAACTTATCAGCTTAAAACAACGTAAGTTTATATCTGTTTCCAAATGTCAGAATTCCAGACACATTATGACTACGTTCTCTGCTGAAGCTGTGGCTGGGCTGAAAGTAAGGTGTTGGCTGGGACTATGGCTCTCGTCTGGGGCTAGGGGTCCTCTTCCAGCTCTCAGGATAGTGGCAGAATTTATGTTCTTGCAGTTATAGGACTGAGCTCCCTGTTGTACTGACAAATGTTAGGTATAGATGGCCCTACACCACTAGAAGCCACTTGGAGTTCGGTACCACGTGACTTCCATAGACCGGTCACAGCACGGATATCTGCTTTTTTCCAAGGCAACCAGGCACGTCTCTCTGACTTCCTCTTCTGCACCCAGCCAGAGAAAACATTCAACATAAAGGGCTCACCTGTTTACATCAGGCACACCAATAACAATCTCCCTTTTGCTATGTAATGTAACATAATTACAAGAACAGTATCTCTTTGTGTTCACAGGCTCCACTCACACTCAAAGAGAAGGAGATATTTTAAGGGCAAGAGTCATCAGGGTTCATTTTAGAATTCTGCCCACCACACTGCCTGACTTTATATCCACCACAATGAGAAGAAGGTAGTGATATTATGTGACCACTCTGTAGAAGTGATTTGTACTAAAACAGTAGCAATCTTACTGCCTCTACAGTTCCCTAAAAGCATATTTTTAAATGTTTGGCTTCATCATTTTGCATGATGCTGCATCAAGCATTGTGCCACCCACAAACGCTGGCCTCTAGTGACTCCTTCAGAGGTTGCTATTGTGCTTTGTGTATCATGGCCACAAATAAAAGTCTCACCAAGATTATGCAGAAAAATGTGAATGATAGTACAGTTTTAGATTATGTTAAATATAATGTTCTGTATTTTATAGCAGTAAATCTCAATGGCACATTTGTCATCTGTATTTTCTCTTGAACTCCTTAGGTCATAATCATTCTATTTCTAGAATTTGATCTTTCTCATTGTTGGCCACATATCTGTCATCCACATACCACTACCAGTGGAGAGGCTAAAGAAGGAATGCATGATGTGTATCTATATCGGTCACATGTTGGGGCATTTTTTGTGTTACAGCAATAATCTCAAAAACTCAGAGGGCATAGGTGCAGCCACCCTTGGAGAACTGGTAGATATGTCGTCAGGAGCCTGAAGCAGTAGTGAGGTCACTGCCCAGGTGCCAGCTGTGGTGGCCCACAGGGTAAGGGATGCCTACTGCTATTCCTATGCCCTCTAATGTCAGAGACCAGAGATACAATCATGGTGAACACACATCTTCGCTCCCTAACTCATCACTCAATCCAAAGATCAAGAGATGAAATGTCAATAATCCAGAGCCCTGCACTGTAAGAGTCACCTAAATGAGGAGTCAGCACCATTTTGGAGTATCCTCATCATTTGTGATCCTGTGGAATAATATAGTCTTGACTAGTGAACTGATTGGCTCCCTGTGCCACCCCCTGGAACCCAGCTGTCCAAAGGACTTCATGTCACTCCATAGGGATGAGCCTGGAGCTCTTCTGGGCATCTAGTTGACTCCACTGAAGGGGTTATGAGCATGCCAGAGAGGCTCTAAAGGGGAGAAAAGGACCTTGAACCCATGCAGATCCTTCTCAGTCATCACAGGGCTGCATGAAACAACTACAGGTAATGGCAGGACCCAGACATTGGAGGAGGCCTTGGAACATTTCAAGGAAGGGCAGGGGAATGCTGAGGACAAGGCTAGAGCAGGATACATGCCCTGATGCTGGATCTATGTAGGTTCTGGGTCCCCTTTCTTCCACTTAGACTCTCCTACCCCTTCTCTGACTGATTTGCAGTTCATCCAAATTTCTTCCTGATGATCTGTGTACTTGCCTCATTCCTGGCCCTCAGGGATTATTCTGTTAACTTTCTACAACCAAAGTGGACCACGAAAATATTTTGCTAAACCCAGGGAGTCTTTCTGCATAAGAGAAATTCTGTTACCACTTTCTTTTTTTCCCCTGCTCTCGGCTGCATACACTTGTATGTAGCCACGATATTTTTTCCCCACAATATTTCACAAGCGTTATTAGAATTTAAAAGTCTTGCTCTGTATATGATAGAGACGGACTGCGTTAACGTGAGGTAGACAATAATTTCCTCTCATTTTTCTTGCTCAGAAATATCTCAAAATCAAATTCCTCCTCTAGTTGGATTTTATAATGAGGCATGACTTTTAAATCTGATTTTTATCATAGCCTACAAAATAAATCTTAAACCCACAGAGTTAGAAAATGTCATTTGTATTCATCAGATCTATTATTTTGCCTGTAGTCATAATCTCACCCAAACCATCACCTCTAGTGTAGCTAGGAGAATATTTTATTTTTCTAAAGTCCTCCAGTTCTACAAACTCCTTTAGGAACTTACATATTTAACAAGCTCTCCAGTCAAGAAATTATTTTCCTATGTCTCCCTCTTTTAACCTTGGTTATTTGCCCTTTGAAAATCTCTATAAAACTTGAGCTTAGCTGTTTTTTTTACCCTTTTAGTTTAACTACACATATATAGAACATAGTTAAATGAAGGAGGAAACTACAGTATCAATTTAAAATTCCTCAAGATTTGATTTGATAATACTAACCTGAATAAAAATGAAAAGATAAAGCTGGCATATGGGATAAAATATTTAGAAAGTTTCTTCTCTCCTTTAATTCTCCTTCTTTTTGAATACAAAAGTCATATTAAATTGCTGCAATAATGTAACATTGAGGTTGCATTGCAATTTCAGACCATATAATTATTAAACTATGAAAAATTGTAAGACATATATTTAAGGTAAGCTAAAATATATAATTATTTTACTTATGCAGGCAAAAATGTGCTATCTTCAACTTACATGTCTGAGTTCTAAAATAATATTTTCCAATTATCTGTTGATTAAAAATGGACACAATCTATTGCAAATAAATAAGATTAAGTAAATATGTGTTAGCTGTTTAGGTTTACCTCATACTAAAGGTAAATGAATAAGAAGTTTTCAGGTCCAATGGTCTCCTTTCATGAAAAAAATTAATAACTTGAGGTGTTATGTGATTTGTATACTGAAATGTACGTGCAATTTAAATCAGGCAAAAACATGTCTCATACTTCTGTGCTGACACAGCAAATCCAATTATTTGTAAATATATTGACATAAATATACATTTGTCATTTTCTGATATGTTGTCAAAAGAAAATCCCTGGACTTCATGGAAAGAGCACGAAATTCTCCATCCTTTTGTTTCACAACATCGTTTGCTTATGTAAGTATTTTATGACCATGTAATTCTTGTTTCATTCTTAGAAGAGCCAGTACTATATTGGAGTATTTGGGTAAGTGGTAGGAAATTTAAAGTCTCTACAGTGAAAAGGCAGAGCTAGAAAACAGCAATGGGCTGTGTGAGAAGGACAACCAGAGAGGGACAGTGATCTGGAAAATGGTAGATAAGGCTAGGGTTGGCCTGGTCTACTTCTCACAATGTTGCCCAGCTGCTAGTGTCATGTATACCCTGAGGAAGATGGGAAATAAACACAGCTTCCACAAACTTGGACTTGTCAGTTGCCAAATCATTAAGAATATTGATCAGGAATGTGACATACTGATTATAATTTTTCATGATATGAAAAAAGAGTGTTTTTGTCATAATAACTAAGTGCTAAGAGTAAACATTTTGTTACTGTTCCAACTTTTCACTCTACTGGGTCCCTACTCCACACTCTGCCGTCACCACATGTGCACATATGGAAAATAAATAAAAATTCAAACAACGGAAATTTTAAGCTTTTGAGAGGCTAGAATATCATAAAGATACTCTCAATTTCTTGGAACAAGATAACTACACAAACAGGATTTGCTATTTTTGCCATACAAAGAATTTTACAGTCAGCTATGAGAAACGAACAATAAGTAGCCTAAAATAATACTTAACTGGAGAGCTGTGAGTCGAGTTTCCAGGAGCTGCATATTCCTGGTCACATGTAGTGCGTACTTTGTTAAGTCTATGTTGAACCAGACTCAGTGTGCTTCCCCTGTCATTATAGTATTGCAGAAGCCTGCATTTTATTGTTACAGCTCTTGTGGTTTTTTGCTCTATACAATTTTCTTTTCTTCTCGCTTTCCTATGAAAGTTAAAAGAAGGTAGAAAGAACATAAACAGAAGCAGAGGGTATGATGAAAACTGTGTCTTAGTCCATCTGGGCTGCTATAACAAAATGTCAAAAACTCAGTGGCTTATAAACAACAAAAATTTACTTCTCATGGTTCGTAAGGCTGAGAAGTCCACAATCAGGGGTCCAGAAGATTCAGTGTCTGATGAGATACTGTTCCTGGTCATAGATGACACCCTCTCTCTGTGTCCTCACATGATGGAAGGAGTCATTTTACAGGGAATAAAGTAATGGCTTTAAGGAGATAAGCAATTTGCCAATTTTTACACAGCTAAGAACTGGTTTAGTATGGACCCCATGTCTCTATTACTTCAAAGCTTTGGTTAACATGTCTTATAGTCCTGCTCTAGTAAGGGAGGCAGTTAAGATTTATTAAGATTTATTTACAAATAACATGTTACATGGAGTAGAAAATGGTGGGAAAACTGCTTTGAAGAAGAGGAAACTTTGAAAATACAACAGACAAATGTAAAGGAACAAGTACGCTAATTGTTTCAAAGGTTAAAACACCATAAGAGGTTGACAGGTGCTGTGGGAATGGGACAGTCTCAGAATGGGATCTTACTACTGTGAGACTCAGAGTGTATGAGGATTTCATGCTTTCTTACTTCTTTTTTTTTTTTTTTTTTTCTTCCTCATGTACTCCTAAGCATCAAAAGGGAAATGTAATGAGAGTTTGTTCCATATGGTCATTCAGGAATCCAGGATTCTTCCATCTTGTGGTTTTTGTTGTTGTTGTTTTGTTTTTGTTTTGTTTTGTTTTTTCTCCGTGGGCTCCTTTAATTACTTTTCAGCTAATCAGTTAATTAGACATGAAAATAGGATTGGGTGAGAGAAGATTTTGTGATCTAGGCCTGCAAATGTCACACTTTAATGCATAGTCCATTCCCCACACCTAATTTTGGGTGAGGCTAAGGCAAGTAGGTTAGCTGTGTGTCTATTTCTACCGCTATATTTATACTGTAAAATATCATTTCTCATCTAGGCCACTTCAAAAGCTTTCTCACCATACTCCTCTCCTCAAATCTTTCCCCTCTCCAATATCTTCTCCAAAGAGTACTTAGCTTTGGAATCCTTAATATTGGCCTGTGATTCCCTCTATGTTCTCTCTCTTTTAATCTCATTTCTTACTACATTGCCCTTGCCTTCCAGAACTTAGGACTCTGTGCCCTTCCTGCACATGCTCTTCTCCCACCACAAGTCCTCCATTTCATTGGTTAACTTCGACTAACATTCAAATCACATAAAGTAATAATTAGCAAAATGAGATTATTAATACTAATAATATATTTACAGAGTATATACTATTATAATACATGCCAATGCTGAATACTTTATGAATATTAACTAATTCGATCTTCCCAATAACTCTGTGGGCAGGTACTGTTATTCTCCCCATTTGATGAATGACGTACTTGAGTATTAGTAAAATGGAAAAACTAGCAAGGTCACTAGGCTCATATGTGGCAGATCCATGATTCTTGAACACATGCATTCTGGTCTCTGATTCCAAATTTGCAATAGTTGTGCTATATTGCCCACAGGATGCTTTCTTGGGGAAGTCTTCTTAATACTCTAGTTCAGGACAGGTTTCCAAGGTATACATCCTTATGATGCTATATACTGTTGCTTCATAGCACAAAAGCAAATAAAATTTTTATTTTAAAAAAAATTTATTTAATTGATTATTTGATTATTGTCAATCTGACCTTTTGAGCAGTATTTTTATGGCATCTAAAACTATTAAACACTTCTGCTAACGTGTATGTTCCTGACACGTTACCTCAGTGGCTGACACATAGTATATGCACAACAAATTTATCTATAGCAAACAGTAGCTCCATTTTCCTAAGTTCTAGGTGGATATCATTTCACTGATTCTCAAATTTTAGAATTTTTAAAATTAAAATAACATGTCTGTCAATAACTAGATAAACATCTAAGAATCACTTGGAAGTCATGCCCGGTTAACTTTTTAAAAATATGTATATGAATTTGTTATTGTTAAGAACATAACTAATATTTTATTATTTTATTTATGTTTTATAGTACGGATTGCCATAATTTATGTTTTTTAAAATTTTCTTGATTTAGGGGGTGCCTGTGCAGGTTTGTTACATGGACGTATTGTATAACGGTGAGGTTTGCACTTCTAGTGTACCTCTGATCCTAATAAAGAACATTATACCTGATAGGTAGTTTTTCAAACCTCATCTCCCTTTCATCCTCCCTTTTTAAGAGTCCCCAGTGTCTATTATTCCCCTCTGTATGCCTATGTATACCCATTATTTAGCACCCACTTACAAGTGAGACCATGCACTATTTGATTTTCTGTTCTGAGTCATTTCACTTAGAATAACGACTTCCCATTCCAACTGTGTGGCTGCACAAGACATAATTTCAGTCTTTTTTTTGACTGTATAATATCCCATGATGTGCATATATCACATTTTCTTTATCCAGTCTAAGTGTCTGTTGATAGACACTTAGGTTGATTCCATGACTTTGCTATCATGAATTGTGCTGCAATAAACATATGAGTGCAGGTGTCTTTTTGGTATAATGGTTTCCTTTTTGATGGGGCATGGGGTTAGATGCCTAGTAATAGAATTACTGGATTGAATAGTAATTCTATTTTTAGTTCTTGGGGAAATTTCCGTATTGTTTTTCATAGAATTTATACTAATTTACATTCCCACCAAGGGTGTGTATGTTTTCTCTTTCCTCTACATCTTCTCCAACGCCTGTTGTTTTTTGAATTTTTAATGATAGCCATTCTGACTGGTGTGAAACAGCATCTCACTGTGGTTTTATTTGCAGTTTGTGATGATTAGTGATGTTGATCATTTTTTTCATATGTTTGTTAAACACTTTTATGGTTTTTTTTTTTTTTTTGAGAAATGTCTGTTCATGTCCTTTACCCTCTTTCTAATGGGGGTTATTTGTTTTTTATCTGGAGAGTTGTTTCAGTTCCTTGTGGATTCTTGATATTATTATTTTGTTGGATGCATAGCTTGCAAAGATTTGTGTGACAGACACTTTAGTTAAATGGATTTTTCTTATTTAATTTTCACAGGAAATTATGATATAGATACATTATCTTATTAACCCCTTTTTCCTGATTAGGAAATACGGTTAGTTTGGGTAATTGAATTGTTTAAGTTCACATAGACACTAAGGGAAGACAGGGAACACAACGAGTATAGCCAAAATCAATGGGCTTTTTGCCACCTATCAGCCTTCACTTGCAAAGATCTGGGAGAGAAGACTGGGACTCTGGGGACCTTCAAAGATTTGTGAGTGAAGCACTTGAGAGAGATAGAATCCACATAATCTAGAACCTAAGCACAATTTCCCCCTCACCCAATCACACCCTGTTTCTTACCACTACGCGTAACCCCTTTCTGAGGAGCATCCCAACTGGGGAGGAAGCAGATACTGATATTTGTCAGAAGTGGGCTAAGAACAGATTCCCCCTCTCCTGGGTTCTGGGAGGCTTTTTTAACCTTTCATTAATTATGTTCATACACGTTCAAAGTCTGATCAAATCAAAGCCTAGACGGGAGATTTGTTTCCAGGCCAAGAAGAAAGCATAGGAAAAGCATAAAGATATTTCTCATCCTCTGAATAGCATGTATGTTTTGAATACAGTTTCACTACCATCTGAATAGAGAGTCCACTCTGGAAAGACTAACAGCTCAGAGACTGTCCACCCTGAGTGTACTGGCCACACAGATATGCTCAGAACATAAACTGAGAGTCAAACTTGTCTCAGGAAGACTAACCTTTCCTGAAGGATGGTTCTCTCCAGATATTCTGAATGTCCTGATTCTAATACATACACATTAAAAACTTCATACACCCCAGTATAGCCATCTCAGATTCATGAACATCTCTGGTACCTTGACTTCTTCCTCACTCCCAGCCATCTCCATGATGGCATGAATGGAAGAGACTCTTACCTAATCCTCATGGGTAACTTATGAACGTTGAAAAAGTTAGCACCCCTACTTAGGAGAAGAATAGCATAGGATTCCAAAGTTTGGTCCATTTACAGTCTCGTACTACTTCATCAGCTGCAGTTTTGGGCTATTTACATGTTTTGCTGTCCAAAAAAGCATACAAACTGGCTATGATAAACTGGACTGACCAAATCATACAGATATGTGTACATTGAATCTCTTGCACATATTTCCACATTTTATGTGGATTCAGTTTACACCCTAAAAATAAAAAAAAGAAGATCTCTACTGTAGATTTTTTACTTGTTTTTTTTTTTTTTTTTTTTTTTGTACAATAACTCAGTATTTAGATCATCATTTTATATGGATATTAATTTTTTTGTCTTTTTTCTTTTTAATACAGATACAAATTTTGGCTACTGACAGACATATATAGTCAACATATCCCATCAGAAGAGATATTTTAACATAATTCTTCAAGGATATTAGTTCAGTGAAAACTCACAGGGTCCCTTTTTTTCTTTTTTTAGATTTTTAAATGACACATTTGACCTAAAAAAAAGATTTTCTTCATATAGAGTTTTTAAAACACATATAATTTTACAATAATGTCATTTCTAAATATATATCTAGAACACTTAGTCATCGGATGTACAGTTAATATAGCTCTCTCACATGGATCTTAGAACGAACTGAAATTGTGTGGATTTGCCTAATCTTAAAAATACTCACTGGGTAACTTTGAGATATGTATAATATCTCAGCTCAAACTTTTACAAGTGCTAAATCTTTAATAGGATTCTTAAAGCTACCCTCTTAAATATACAAATTTATTGAGAATATATTTATCCAAAATAAGACAGTAGTTCTTTAAGGTTAAAAATATTAATTGTACAAAAACTAAGCCTCATTTCAGAACGAATTTGAAAAAGTTTACAGTAAAAGTTCAAAAACATGTCCTCTCTCTTGTAATGTCTCTTAGAAGGTGAAAGAAATTCCAGAGGCTTTGACTGGATGATGTTTAGTGTGTGTGTGAAAAATGGAAAAATAGGGAGTGTCATTGCCCCTGCAGAAACTCTACTTTTTTTTTTTCCTGATATTCAAAATCAAGAACCAAAGCTGCACAAATACAGGTATAGTTTTCAGTTCATCAGAAGCAATGATTTTCTCTGAACTTTGCAATAGGTTTTTGGCCAAACAATAATGAGTCAAGGAAACTTTTATTTTAAAAATTTAGGAAAAAAAAAAGATAGTCCAAGTCATCATAAGACATTATTTTGGGTTGGTGTGCAAAGGACCAACAAATCTGTCAAAAAGTATTCCTTTGAAACTCTATTTTCTCTTGATTACAAAGAGAGTTTATATATTACGGTAATATTACTACCCAACCTCTGACTTTCCCCAATTTTTCTTTCCAGCCAAATATTTCTTAAATATTTCTACTTATTTTATTCCTCTATGTTCTTGTTCACAATGTTCCTTCTGCCTGAAATACTACATCTCCTAAAAACCTCTCCTTCCTTTTATCTCTGTCATTTTTTATTCAGTGTCTTGTCCTCCTTCCTTAGCCTTTTTAGAAATTTTTTAATTCTCATAAAAACAAAATAGTTGTACATATTTAGGGAGTGCATGTGATCTATTGATACAAGCACACAATGTGTAATGATAAAATTGGGGAAATTGGGATGTCCATAATCTCCAGAACTTATCATTTCTTTGTGTTTAGAATATTGTAATTCTATTATTTTTACCATTTTGAAATAGACAATAAATTATTGTTAGCTATAGGCATTCTCTTGTGCTACTGAGCACTATATTTTATTTCTTCTATTTTTGTACCCATTGGCCAACCACTCTTTATCCTCCCTTTCCCAGTACCTTTCCCGGTCTCTGGTAGCCATCATTTTATTCTGTGTGTCCCTGAGTTTGATTTATTTTTTAGCTGCCACAGATGAGTGAGAACATGCAATATTTGTCTTCCTGTGCCTGGAGTATTTCACTTAACATGTCTTCCAGTTCTTTTAATGTTGCTGCAGATGGCAGGATTTTCTTTTGTACGGCTAAAAATATATTCCATTCTGGATGTGTACTACATTTTCTTCATCCTTTTGTCTGTTGATGGACACTTCGGTTGATTTCATATCTTGGTTATTTGAATAGTGCTGCAGTAAACATGGAAGTGCAGGCATCTCTTTGATACACCAGTTTCCTTTTTTCTTGATATATGCCCAGTGGTGAAATTGCTGGATCATAGGGTGGTTCTGCTTTTAGATTTTGAGGAACTTCCATACTGTTCACCATAGTGGCCATAACAATTTACATTCCCACCAACAGTCTCTGAGGGCTTGCCTTTCCCACATCCTCACCAGCATCCATTATTGCATATCTTTTGGATCAATGCCATTTTAAAAGGAATAAGCTGATACCTTATTGCAGTTTTTATTTGCATTTCTGAGATTGTTAGTGATATTGAGCATTTTAGCACATACCTGGCCTCTTGGAAAGCTTATGCTTACATGTCTTAATGACTTCCTTAATTATGATTACACTTGTAAACTGTAACTGTCCATGTTGTATTTTCTATACTCTTTTACAATCTAAATTTCCAATTTAAGTTTTTAGTATTTATTTAAACACATTTTTATGTTATTCTAGGCCCGGGAATATTTTACTTATCTTTATACTCCTACCCAATCTCCATTCCCACGATAACCCCAAACATACAGTGCACACATTCAACATTTAATAAACATTTGTTTCCATTTATAGACTAAATGACAGTTCCTTTTTACTCTCTTTTTTCCTGTGCTGTTTTCCTTTCCTTTCTCTTGTTCCATCACAGTCATTAATATTTTTTAATATAAATTCCATATTGAAGCAATGCAAATAACCTGGGGCTCCAAGAAGCAAGAGTCCTAATTATTAATGTGAAAGTTTCAGAAGCAGTGAAGTGACAGGAGTACATTCCCCTCATCAAACAGGGCTGGGATTACAACAGGCAGTTTCCAGCTCATCTTGTTCAGATCTACATTTTCATTTCATGACTCTGGAAATTTGGTAAGAATAAGTTACTATTCGTTTCTTTCCCTTCATTCGTATGTTCACTCCATACAGTTATGTATGTGTCTCTATTAAGCTTTGCATTTGAAACCAATTGTCCCCAGTAAAAGCTCAAGTGGACAGACATTCGCCAACAAATACTTTTTATGAAAAGATCAATGTCCTATTATGCCGTACAGAGAAGAAGTATCTAAGCACATTCTGGTTTTTAACAAGCAGTGGGAAAATTACAAACTAAATCAATATGTCCAACAGAATGCCTGCTCATTTGCCACTGACTCAGGCTATTCCTGGAGATTCTTGTGCAGCTGTCTTTTTTTCTACATTTTGTTTTCGGAACTGACACATGGAAACTTGAGGACTGAAATACTAAGACTTCAAAGCTCCCACTCTGTGTGGGCAACATCTTTCACTGGCGGCGGGGATGACACAAACACTTTCATCATTGGGCTGAATAATAAGCCTTCCTCCAGGGGGTAACTCTATGGAGAAAGCGCCCTGCACCCATTATGTCAGACTACAATTGAGCAACTTGAGGAATTCTGGCCCACTTGCACATACGATATTTGTATATTTTGCAGGCTTTTGTCCCAATGATTATCGTAGGGCTATATTTTGAGGTTAAAAAAATAGTCATTGAAATTTCTGTTCTGGGCATCTAAAAAATACTCTGAGTCCTACAAAATGAAATTGTTGTTTTGTGCTAAAATATGACTCTTTAGATTTTCTTGCAGAGACTATTACAACCATAAAGAAATCAAAACTATTTCCCAAGCCTTTGAAGCCAAAATATTTAGTTTTTTTTTTTTTCTTTTCAAAAGCATCAGTTTGGTGAAAAACTGATTTTTTAAATCCAAATACAACAACAAAGAGCATGCATTACTGCTTGTAAACATTTATGTTTATATCGCAATGGCAATTAGGGTAATAAGAATTTCCGAGTGGTTATATTGTGTTCACATTTTTGGATTATACAAATATAGGTACTGCTTTTAAAGAACTACATTCAAATATATTATTCACAAAATTTCTGAATATGTAGCTTTTTATGGACATGGTAAATGCCTTCATTTAAACATCTTGCAGTCTATCTGTAACATTACAATCTTTTACGTAAACCTAAGTCTCCAAGGCAATGGTTTCAGCTACCTTCTTGCCACATAAGCCAACTGTCTGCAAACTCATCATATCTTTGACTCAGGATTGAAAATATAACCTTGAACTACAAAACATGGTCAATCTCTCTGTGGCAGGTAGAAGCTTAGCCCTTTTACACAAGTCTACCTAAAAGGTTCTACCTAAAAGGTTCCCTTACAGATTCATTTACTAATGAATCTACCTAAAAGGTTCCCTTACAGATTCATTTACATATATATGTGTATATATATATATATTTTTTAATGTGAAAGAAAATCACAAATGGTTCTGGAAGTTCTGGGACTTGTCTTCTGCAGCAAATACAATGCTTTTCTAAGACTACCAAGAGATGAGAAGAGTGCCTATAATTCTAGTATTATATAAACATTTGATATACTAAGGAATTTCCATTTAAAAAAACACAGAACCATTTCAACACCCTATCAAATTGGAAAACCTTATGAAAACAGTTACTACATAAAAATAATGCATGGAAGTGAAGAAGTTCCACTCACTACCTAGAATGAATAAATTAGTATTTATGTAAAGATATGATGCAAAGTTAAAAAATAATAATCATGTATTTTGGCTGTTGGATCTGACTTAAATGTGACATAATTGGGATTGAAGTGATGCAGAGAATGAGTTTGTGGTTGCCATAAGCAGTAGTAACATTAATTTTTTGTTGTTGTTTTTTTGAGAAAGGTCTTTCTCTGTCTCCCAGGCTGGAGTACAGTGGCACAATCATAGCTCACAGAAGCCTCAACCCTCCCTGGTAGCTGCCAAGGGTAAACTTCCCTTTCACCTTGTGAATTGTTGCAAAAAATCAATTCACAAAGGCAGATTAATAGAAGAAAAGGCATTCAAACATATTAGCGTGCCTGGAAATTAGAGAGTGATTTCCCCACCGTGCAATAGGGAACAAATTGTTATGTATTGTTATATAGCCTCCTTCTTAGAGAATAAGAGATGGGGAAGTGTGGATGATTTTAGGGGGTAGTAAATAATTTTCGGGGGAATTCCATGGGCTTAAACAACATAGAGTGGTGTGGGATAAAGTCTCTTGAGCCCCTGAGCAGACAATGGCTTGTAACAAAAATCTGTCCAGGTGTGTTGACAGACTTCAGTCTTTCTTCCCATCATATGATTTCAGTTAATGAAAATTCAGGGAAGACACCAGAGGTAATTGTTTTCTTATTTTGTAAGTCCAAACTTTAGACAGATAAGAGAACTTCAGAGAACAATTTGATCCTGCGACTTGGGAGACGCAGAAGATTGAGAGCCAGGAAGTGTGGTGTGGTCAGAGAGATCTTGAGTCTTTTTTAGTTCAGCGTGTCAAATAACCCTATTTTGGGGTATTGGTTTTTGAGCCCCAACACTAAAAATGGAAATGTATTTGAAAATAGGGTCTTTGCTTTCCTCTTCAGATATAATTAGTTAAGGATCTCAAGATGATATCATACTGGATTTAGGGTTATCCCTGAAGTCAAAGGTTGCTGTTAACCACCAGATGCCAGGAGAGAGAGAGGCTTGGGACGGTTTCTCCCTTAGAGCATCCAAAAGGAACCAACCTTGCCAACAATACTTTCAGACTTCCAGCCTTCTGAACTGTGAGAAAATACACTTCCTTTTTCTTAAGCCATCTAGTTTGTGGTAATGTTTTGATGGAAGCCCTAGGAAACTGATACAGCATGTAAGTAAGGTGAAAGCTAATAAGGACTATATTAGTCTGTTCTTATGCTGCTGTAAAGAACTGCCCAAGGCTGGGTAATTTATAAAGAAAAGATGTTTAATTGGTTCACAGTTCCACATTGCTAGGGAGGCCTCAGGAAACTTACAATCATGGTCCATGGCATAGGAGAAGCAGGCACCTTCTTCACAGGGTAGCAGAATGGAGTGGTTGTCAAGGGAAGTGGAAAGACCCTTATAAAACCATCAGATCTCTTGGCAACTCACTCACTATCACAAGAACAGCATGGATGATTCTGACAATTCTGATACAATTATCTCCACCAGGTCCTGCCCTTGACACACAGGGATTATTGGAACTACAATTCAAGATGAGATTTGGGTGGGGACACGGCCAAACAATATCAAGAACAAATTAAAGAACATAGGTCATTATAAAGAAATAAATTTAAATATTACAAAAATAGAGCTGTCTATAATGAACATCAAAATCCATGATTTAATAAGGCAGTAATGTTTTATTTGTGTTTATTTTATATTTTTAAGTATTCAACACTAGGATTGTATTTTTTAATTAAGGTTTTTATGTGCAAGAACTACATGTTATTCCAAGCATAATCTATGATGTTCATTGATATATTTTCATAGATCTGTAGAATTTTTGAGCAATAAGGCACTTTGTAGTTATCTATTCTGAACTCTTAATTTTGGAGAAAGTTCTGTGACTTATTTCAAAATCATGCATCTAGACAGTTATAGTACCTGGTTATGAACCCTTACCCTCAATTTCCAGTCCCATAACCATATTATCAATTAAAATAAGCCTGAAAAATTATTAAAGTCTAGTTAGTAAGTAATAACTCTGGTTCTGTTTCTATTTATATACTAGGAAATAGCATTTATTTTTTTACTTTGGGAAAAAAAGGTTCATTGGATATTTTTAAATTTCAGTGTGTATTTGGCTAGTCTCATGCTACTAATAAAGACATAACTGATACTGGCTAATTTATAGAGGAAAGAGGTTTAATTGACTCACAGTTCAGCATCGCTGAGGAAGCCTGAGGAAATTTAGAATCATGGTGGAAGGGGAAGCAAACACATCCTTCTTCACAAAGCAGCAGCAAGGAAAAGTGCAGGGTGAAGCGGGGTTGGGGGAAACCCCTTATAAAACCATCAGACCTTGTGAGAACTTACTCACTATCACAAGAAAATGATAGAGGTAACCATCCCCATGATTCAATTACCTCCCACTGGGTCCCTCCCACAACAATGGGGATTATGGGAACTAAAATTCAAAGATAAGATTTGGGGACACAGCTCAATAATATCACAGTGTTTTGTTGCTTTTTCTCTCTCTCTTTTTTTTTTTTCCTCTCTCTCTTGCCTTCTTTCTGTCTGCCATTTAAAAAATTTTTCTTTCTACTTCACAGGAACAGCATTTTCCATATTTTTTTAGGACTGTCGAGACTATTATGTTAGTTTGCCTGCTCAGTGGCCCCTTAATCAAAGAGATTTAGACAGAATAAAGAAACATCAGGAGGTAGTAAAATTACAGGCACAACAACAGATTAGAAGGCTACCAATGAGCATGGAGTCTGAACTACACTAGACATTTTTGCAACCTAATAGACAGTAGTCTGAAGAGGCACAACATCTCAGTTCTACAGACAAAACACTATGGACATTATGACAGGTTTCCATTATCACTCTATATAAGTCCATTCTCAGGCTGCTGATAAAGACATACCCGAGACTGGGTGATTTATAAAGAAAAAAAGGTTTAATGCACTCACAGTTCCATGTGGCTGGGGAGGCCTCACAATCATGGTGGAAGGAGAAAGGCATGTCTTACATGGCAAGAGATAATGAGAACGAAGAGAAACAGTTTCCCCTTATAAAACCATTCGATCTCATGAGACTTATTTACTACCATGAGAACAGTATGGAGGAAACCTCCCCCATGATTCAGTTGTCTCTCACTGGGTCCCTCCAACAGCACATGGGAATTATGGGAGCTACAATTCAAGATGAGATTTGGGTGGGGACACAGCCAAACCATATCTCACTCAAATTGAAAACATGTATATATCAATTTTCTAGAGAATTGTTTTTTGTAATGGCTATGCAAAATATGCTCTGCTAATTAAGTTTAAATAGGCCCAACCAAATGTGATTCTGCCCTCCTCCCTCAACCCCATCAGTAAAGAAAAGGAAAGATATTGACGGTCTTCACTGGTATGTAATTTTTATGTATTTTTATCTACGAGAATATGCATTCTTTTTGTAGTAATTCTTTTTTGTTGTTAGTTTTTATTTCATAATCATAAAATTAACTCTATAATCCAGCTAAGCATGGAAGGGAACAAGAAAAACATGGAACACAAGGGAACTGCAGCAAGAGCACAAAGATGATGGGATATTGCGAGCAAGTGAGGTGGAGAGGTGCTCTCCTGAGCAACAGAAGGAATGGTCTAGTGATGAAGATAAAACACAAGTCAAACTTATTAGAGTTGTTCACAGTCAGAAATGGTGATCTTCTTGCATGTCTTGCCATTCCCGGACCCAAAGCACTCCATGGCTTCCACAATACTCATGCCTTCTTTCACCTTGCCAAAGACCATATGCATGCCATCCAGCCATTCAGTCATGGCAGTGCAGATGAAAAACTGGGAACCATTTGTGTTGGATCCAGCACATTTTCCATGGACAAGATGCCAGGACCTGTGTACTTTAGTGTGAAGTTCTCATCATCACATTTCTCCCCATAGATGGACTTGCCACCAGTGCCATTGTGCTGTGTGAAGTCACCACCCTGACACATAAACCCAGGAATAATTCTGTGAAAGCAGGAACCCTTATAACCAAATCCTTTCTCTCCAATGCTCAGAGCACAAAAATTTTCTGCTGTCTTTGGAATCTTGTCTGCAAACAGCTCAAAGGAGACACGTCCCAAGGGCTTGCCATCCATGGCGATGTCTAAGAAGATGGTGGGGTTGTCCATGGCTGAAAATACTGGGCTCCTGGCAGTGGTGGCTTCTGCAAAGCCATAGTAATTCTTTTAATTTGTTGGCAATAATTAAGTAAAGTTAAATTGGGCATCACTTATGTTTTATATGAGAAAACAGAAGCAAAGTTAGGAAGGTCATTTACTTTATTTTTTAAAGATTTTCTAGCCACTATATTCATGGATGGTTTGCTGTTAATTCTGTCTAAAATATGCTTTGTAGCTTTTTTATTCACCATATTACACAGAAATTACATTGACTGCTGTTTCAAATTAATCACTAAGATTTTAGAAAACAGATTGTTGTATGAACAATATTCACATTTAATATTTTAGATAAGCCTCATTTTGTCTAACAGCTGATAAGCAGGAACGCTATAATTAGAATATTACAAAATATGGTCTTAAAATTCAGGTTGAGCTGTCCTTTGAATTCATCTCCACAATATCTCCATACATTCATTAACTTCAGATGTAATTGGAAGGCACATAATTAATGCAATGGTTCTGAATGTTTATCAAATTACCACCAATCATCACAGTTTCTTGATGATGCTCGGCAACACACTGCATGGACATCAATAAAATTCTAATTATGAATTACTAATTGTAATGACTCCACCAGGCCTAAAAAACAGCATCACTGTTTAAATTAAATTAAGTTCATTTTATTGACTTAATTATTGAAGGATGAGCTGTTTCAAGCAGTAAAATTTTGAACTGACATTTTAAATGATTTCTACTGTTATGATGAATGTCAGTTCTTCTGAAAGAGGGTACAACAAACAGAAAGATGCTGAGGATAATAAGTCACATGAATTAACACATGCTTGCTTATCAGATGCCTGAGGAGAAAGGAATGTTAAAATATATTCATCCATTTTTATTTTAGCTGTTCATTTTAAAAATAAGAAACATAAAATTATAGAAACAATGACCCATCATGGATTTCTAGACAAACCTTTTTTACATTCCATGAATGTAAATACACATAAAATTTATTAAAACAACAACGAAGACCACCACCCATTCTCTATTGTTTTCATGTACAGCACTGTTATGCTGAATCTGCGTCTCTCCAAGTTTGAATTCCTCTGCTTTCCATCAGTGAGGTGATCATTCTCTAGCAAGTCTTTTCATATCATAAACTCTAGAAGAGTAATCTTTTAATCAATTACATTATGAATTTAAGGAACAACTCAAAATTAATTAATTCCAGACCTCATCACATTGAAACTTGCCTCAGAAATGCAGGCAAACCCAAATTGTTTCCAACTTCAAACTATTAGTTGGAAACACATGTTGTTTAGGTATACCAAAATTAACGTCTTAATTATATTTTTCACATTCTTTCTGACAAGTGAGTACATTTGCCATAGAAGATATTACCTGTATTAAAAATACCTTCTGTCTGATATTCACATACTCAGCTCTCTTCACAGGTGATTTATTCATGTGCTCTCCGGCTATGAAGCTTTGGGTAAAAATAAGAACAAAACAAACAAACAAGAAATAACTTCAGTACTGATCAGCCTTCATGGTTTTATTCTTGGCAGTTTTACCACTATGAAATTTAAGTAAATATTTTCTAGACCTTGTAAAGTTAATAAAGGCCTCCTAGTTTATATGAAAGATGCTAATGCCCTCCTTCCTCATCTAAACAGTTTTCACTTTGCAACAAAGCTACCATATTTACTGCCTGTATATGTTCTTAGTGGTAAAATCAGTCTAAGAATAACAATGTTTTATCTTTCAGATTGAAGTAATCTACTCCTAAAGCTGAACCCATTAGAATTCTGGATCATAATCTTGGTGATTTCTTAAAGCTTCATTGCAAATTTTCCAAGGCAGCAATTTTGACTATAATAAATGCCAGCTGCTATCGTCTTTAAAAGCATAAAATACTTCAACATCTCAAATAGCATATGTCTTTTAAAATCTACATTACCCTATTTGCTAATTTGTTACTTCTCTCTTTTGTTGCATCATCTTGAGAGAGGAAGGGAGCTCAAATATCCCAAACACAGTTGATATCATCATCCTCTGACCCTGCTTTTTCTTTTCTCCTTTGTTCACAGAAGGCAATGGATAAACCCATGCCTATATCACAATTCCAAAGTAGCCAACCAATCATTGAATCTCGTGGTTCTCTCAGCAAGTATCATTTCTTACCAGTCCTTGTATTGCTAAGCTTCTAGCTATTATTTCTTCTGATTTTTTCCTTACAAAATAGGATATAGTGGCATTTATGTGAAGACTATTTCATGAAAGTTTACCTTGGTGCAAGTGATAAGAGCTATTAAACCCATCTTTTGACGAGATATTCCATTCTGCCTTAGAAAACCCAATACTAATCCAAGAAAGACATGGAAACATGAAATTCACACTTATTTCCAAGAGCTGAAATTGCTATGAGTTTTCAGAATATCTTAGCCCATTTGGAAAGATAGGGTTTTCTTGAAGCTTTCTCGAACCTGGAGAGCTTTTGGAATAGTACTTTCCAAGGAGTCCATGATATTTCTTTATTTTATTTTAGGATACCTTTGGTGCTCTCTCTGAGGGTGACTTAGGGTGAGTGGTGCTCTCTCTAAGGGTGGCTTAGGGTAAGATGGCCTTAAAATTCCCCTTAGCTTGACTGAACTTTATGCAGGCTTCTTTTTGTCTCTAGGTAACTGACCTCCCTCTCACTCTGGACCACGTGGGCTAACCACAGAGGATCCTGTCCTTCCTTCCCCCTATCCCTTACAGAACCCAGGTTACCCAATCACAAAGCAAAACATTCCAAGAAATAAGCCCTAATCACAAACTTAATATATAATTTAAGGTACTTGACACACCCCATTAATCAACCTCCCTGCAACATCCTTTGTTACTTTTCCACTAACTCACCACAGCCCTTAAAAACCCTACCATTCTTTGTTATAGCAGAGGTAAGTTCAGACTTAATTATTGCCTCTCTCCCCATTGCAGTAGTCTTGAATAAAATAATAATTGCCTGTTTAACATTGTCTGATGAAATGTTTCTTGACAACCATGAATAAAGGCAGTGATGTTACCATACCTGTTGCATGCAATGCTTGAACAATGATGTTCAATATGAGAATTTGAGTGACACCTTGTCTGTGATCACTCCAATAAATATGAACAGTGGTGGCTTCTTTGGAATAATTTTAATTCACTTTAACAAATAATTGGAAGTTGTATTGATTGTTGGTGTTAAAAGACAGAGCCTGAGAAATATATTAAAGGATAATGGAAAAGAGCCAGAAAGCAATAGATTTGCCAATTAATAGAAATTATCTTTATTAAGCTCTTACAGGACCCTTTAAAAGTGTTGAAATGGGAGCTGCAACAATGGACATGCCCATCAAATAGAATGTCCTGCTGTAATTCTTATTTACTAACCTCTGCAGTTAATATCAATTACTACATGGCATCAACCCAGTTCTGCACTATATTGTTGACAATAGGACACCTGTATTCTAGTTATTTTTGAAGTTAGAGATATGTCCAAGGTTTCCTCTCAACAAACCAGTATACTCTGTGTGGACATGCTCCCCCTGGCCTACTCTCTACAGTATTTATAAAACAGGCTTACAACTGAGATTTATTTTTCTCTGTTCAAATGAAAGACATGTTGTATTCTGATATTAATACTAATGAAGACTTTGGCTCTATTCACTCTGCAAATGATGCCCCCAGGGTAGATGAGGAAGAATCTTCAATCAGCGTATGCAGTTTTGTATTTGCTTATTTATTTTACTTTCACTGGTGTCCATAACTCCTGGCACTATTAGAATATTCAATTATAATTTAGTCCAAAGTGCTATAAAAATAATTTTCTCTTAATTACACTATGTCCTTTTATCTGCACATTACTTTTAAAAAATAACTCAATGTATTCCTCTTATGGTTATTCTGAACAACAATATGACTTTTTGAGTCTTTGGCAAGTCAATGCATATTTTCTAAAGAAACCTTAATGTAATTATTATTTCAAATGTGAGTATAATATCTTTCACAGAAACCCAGGAAATAACTGGAATAAAATATTAATGAGAAAATCTTAACAAAAGTACACACTAAAATATTCTAATAAATAAAATATAATCAAATTATCAAACTGGACAGTCTTGACTCCAGAGTCCTTGCTCTTAATTATTTTGTTCAGAACATACGTTAAGAAAACGGGCTTTCCTTCAAAAAACCTCACAGACGGGCCGGGCGCGGTGGCTCAGGCCTGTAATCTCAGCACTTTGGGAGGCCGAGACGGGCGGATCACAAGGTCGGGAGATCGAGACCATCCTGGCTAACACGGTGAAACCCCGTCTCTACTAAAAATACAAAAAATTAGCAGGGCGTGGTGGCGGCGCCTGTAGTCCCAGCTACTCGGGAGGCTGAGGCAGGAGAATGGCGGGAACCCGGGAGGCGGAGCTTGCAGTGAGCTGAGATCGCGCCACTGCACTCCAGCCTGGGTGACAGAGCGAGACTCCGTCTCAAACAACAACAACAACAACAACAACAAAACTCACAGATAGGTAGATAATAAAGATATTGCTTGGTAAGGATGAATGGTGGTACATGATTATGGGACATTTACATTTGGTAAGCCTAATATGGGTTAACTAACAACAATAATAGTATCAAAACTAATAATAGTTCTGGAAATAGTAAAAGCTAACATGTGATTAGCACTAATCATGTGCTGGGCCTTTTTCTAAACACCTTCCCTGAAGTATTTTTATGTAATTTTATTTAATCCTTTTTAAAGGCTAGGTGAGATTTACAGATGAAAAAAATGGAAAAAAAAGATACAACGTTTGTCCAAGGTCACATTTGTAGTAAGTGAGAAGACACCTCCTATATTTTCTATTCATTATTATTACTTTTTTACAGAATACTGATCTTAGCTTGGGGAAAATTTATACCGCACCTTTGTTTCTTTTCCAAGAGTTCCTAATTTGGTGTACAACCACCCTTATGTGTGTGTCTTTAAGAATCATCTCTAGTAAGGTAAAACAAGAATTAACTTACTGAATTCTAACAAAATACGCTATTGTCAAAAGTTTAAGGAGATTCTTCCTAACAATCTTCTCACACAAACACACACACACAAACACACACCACAACACCACAAACACAGACGTTTGGGACTCTTACATCTCCACACTTACAGATTGTTATTATTTTTACTTTTAAAAGCATTTTTAATATGTAGCACCACACACAGTGTCACTAAACACATTTTCTGGATTGGAAAATTGAACTAAAGCCTAGGCGTATTTCACTCAGACTAGAATATCATCAATGACCCAATGAATTGTGTGTTTGTGCCACTCATCACTTACCATTTTCCTTTAAGTGTTTTGGAATTCACTCTGAAAATACACAGGTGTTGTATGCTACAGTAATTTCTGCAACAGATAAGTTTTTATCTTGATCCAACACATTTTGGGTTTTGTTTTAGTTTTAGTTTTTGCTGTCTTGTATAATTTTGGTAAAGGAGTTACCATGAGAATTCATTGGAGATTGTTTTTTTCTTTTCAAAATTGTTGCAGGCTAGGTTCTCTCATGCTGATTTATGTTAGTTTTCTCGTATTAGAAGAGATGCATAACAGATGTATTTTGAATTGTATCTTCCCTGCTATCTAGAAATGCTTTTGTAGCTTAAAGGGGTGTAATAGCTCCCCCTTTCACATTATCTATTAAGTCTCTTTTGTGGCTGTTAACGGGTATTCTAAAGGCACAGACTTTGATGCACCATATTAGGGCTAACCTCTCAGAAGTGGAGGTTTGTTGTTTTTTTTTTTCAAGAAAACACTGTTTGAAAAGGCAAAGAAATATAGCTTCAGTCAAAATGGTTTGATAAAGAGCCAATGATTTTCCTTTTAGTGAAACAGTCTGAAAATCTTAGAAAATCACATTCTGAATGTCTGACTGGTTATGTTACTATTTATGTCACTCTAATGAAACAGACCTATAAGAATATCTACTACTCACTCTACCAGACTAAATCAACCAGACCTCATTAGTTCCATATAGCTAGAGAAATATCAAGCAAGTATATGTGTACACACACACGCGCACACATGCACACACACATATATTTAACTTTTATTTTAGGTTCAGGCATACATGTGAAAGTTTGTTACATAGGAAAACTCATGTCTTAGGGGTTTGTTATACTGGTTATTTCATCACTCAGGAATTAAGCCCAGTACCCAGTAGTTATATTTTCTGCTCCTCTCCCTCCTCCCACCCTCCACCCTCAAGTACTCAAGGAGACCCCGGTTTCTGTGACTTTATGTTCATATGTTCTCACAATTTATCTCTCACTTTTAAGTGAGAACAATGAGAGCAAGTGCATTTTATCAAAATTAAGACCAAAACATCTTGTTTTAAAGGATATGCAAATAGTTACTGGCATTAATTACGATTAGACCTAAGTGGAATCTTTTTATAATTTTGTGTCTTGTTTTAATTTGCATTGCCACTTTCAAAATAATGGTTGTTCTCCATATCGTCTGGTCTGATAGCAAAGCTCTTTCTTCTATACTCAAGATTAGCAAATAGAGAATATCCTGCAATACAAAATGTGTTACTTCATCTTAGGTTCTCAACTCTGTACAATCCTGTCACCCTTGTAAAGTGAGAGAGCTGTTAACAGCAGTGGTCTAAGAAATGCTGACTGAAATTAAACTTCATTTTCAAGTACATTTCACAGCACTTTGTGGTGACAAGTCCTTTCTTATTTGATGTGCTTGGAGACTGCCAGACAGGCCAAAATGGTAAAAGTTCATTATCATTTGGATAAAACTTCCTTAATTATTAAACAAAGTGAACAATACCTAGAAATTTATGGCAAGAAGGGAGAGGAAACGAACAATTAAGAACTCTAAACAGAAGAATCTAATGTGGGGTTTTAATTTGACAGCAACAAATGACAGGCCAACGTTTTCAATTAACAATTTTTACAATAATTCTTTTCTTACAGTGTTTGTTTTGGTTGTTCTTACTTGATTGGAAACATGAACCTAATAATTATATAAAAATTAAGAACACCTGAAAATATACACTTCTATTTCACAGGCAGATTGTAGAATTGCTGTACATACAGGGTTTTAAAAATATGTTGCATAGATGGGTACGGTGGCTCACTCCTGTAATCCCCGCACTTTGGGTGGCCGAGGCGGGTGGATCACCTGAGGTCAGGAGTTCGAGACCAGCCTGACCAACATGGTGAAACCTCGTCTC
This sequence comes from Macaca fascicularis, assembly GCF_037993035.2. NCBI lineage: Eukaryota > Metazoa > Chordata > Mammalia > Primates > Cercopithecidae > Macaca > Macaca fascicularis. The sequence goes on along the minus strand of NC_088377.1, from coordinate 26,408,513 downwards.
TATTAAAAATACAAAGGTTAACTGGGCGTGGTGATGGGCACCTGTACTCCCAACTACTCAGGAGGCTGAGGCAGGAGAACTGCTTGAACCCAGGGGTGGAGATTGCAGTGAGCCGAGACTGTATTGCATACAAGCTAATCCCTTTATAGCTTCTCATTGAATGTTCTTCATATTCTTGCCCAATTTATGTCCCATTAAAAAAATGTCTTAAAATCCTTCGAGGTTGCCATGTAGATTTATAATATGAGCTTACACGTGTTAGAAAGTGATTATTTTGTTTATTTGTTTTGTTTTGGTTTGATTGCCAGTCATGCAGAGTATTCTGTGTATGAAATACCTTTTACAAACTGAGGCTTACTAAGAAATAATAGAATCTTAGCACAATAGGCTTGGAATACATATTTACCTTTCCTTCAAGGTCAGTTTTCTCAAGGCCTTACTAACAAGTGAGATTCAACGTACTATTGCATAGACAGAAAGTGATCTGTCCTTTTTTGTGAAATTTCATTATTCAATATTTGAACAGATAGAAATGCACGTGGAATACATATCAAAAGGCACCAACAGGGCTATATCAACATGCTGGACTCTCTTCGTCAGTATCCCACAGCTGCTAGATTCTAATATCATAGATAAATTATATTATCAATTCCTCTCTATTTTTCCTGAGATATAATATGCTTTTATAAACATATGCCTAAGCACTATAATATTTAATGCTTTTTAAGTATCATAGCTTAGATATAATATATTATCAGTATGTAGACAGCTCTGTCATTTATTTTAAAGGAAGCTTAGTATTTCATTGAAAGAATGAACTTTAATGTGTTCTATCAATCTTTATAGATAAGCATTTAAATATATTTGCCTCAGGAGGCTGAGGCAGGAGAATTACTTGAACTCAGGAGTTTAAGAGTAGCCTGGGCAACATAGAAAGACTCTCTATAAATAAAATAAAATAATATGAAATATTTTCCCCCAAGTTTTCCTTTTACAGACGAAATCCAGTGGATATCTACATCAGTATGGGTTCTACCAGAACCTGATAAAAGGACTAGGGTACAAATAATTTATTTGGTAGTCATCTCAGAATCACATGAAAGGGATTGAGGAAGACACACAGGGAAAAGAGAGAATCTAATAAGGAGTGCAGTTTCAAGACACTTACCACTGTGGGAAACCGAAGCGCAGTGTTGCTGGGGGACTCTGGCAGACAGGGTAGAACATGCCTTGGAGTTATTCCAACTCAATGGCCAGGAAGCTAAGCATTTCTCCCATAATTCCCCATCCAGTCCATCATTAATTAAAGGCGGCCTGCAGGGGGTTCTCTCTCTAGCAGTTTCGGATTTCTTTGTGTATGGTCTGACCATGCTTTCATAGCCAGAAAAAAATCCTCAAACATAAAATGCAGGCTTTCACATGAAGTAGCCTTCTTCTTGTAAAGATGTAGAGAGAATATAAATAGGGAAATTGAAGCTATCATTTACATTATCCTTATTGATATGTCTTATTGTACAGGGGTAGGGCGTGTCCATTTTTGATTTTGCAAATGACCCTATGTACTCCCACCAGCAATGTGTGATTCTTTCCATTCATTTTTCCAATAGCAGAAATTTAATCAATTTCTTGATATTTGTTAATCTAATAACTGAAACAAATGTTCTTTTACTTTAGTTTCAATTTTCACTAATTTCATTAAGGTTGACATCAAGCTATTTCTTTTTTAATTGTCTGAATCACTTTGTTTTCTTTGCTTTTATTTTTATTTTTATTTATTTATTTTTTTTGAGATGGAGTTTTACTCTTGTTGCCCAGGCTGGAGTGCAATGGCGTGATCTCTGCTCACCGCAACCTCTGCCTCCCGGGTTCAAGAGATTCCCCTGCCTCAGCCTCCCAAGTAGCTGAGATTACAGGCATGTGCCACCACATCCAGCTAATTTTTGTATTTTTAGTAGAGACTGTGTTTCTCCATGTTGGTCAGGCTAGTCTCGAACTCCTGACCTCAGGTGATCCACCTGCCTCGGCCTCCCAAAGTGCTGGGATTACAGGTATGAGCCACTGCGACCAGCTGGAAGTCTGAGTCACTTTTTTTTTTTCATGAACTGTCTGTTCACATGTGACAATGTAAAAAATCAGATTGTTGGTCTGTTCCTTACAATTTTTATAAGCTTCTCACATATTGAATAAATAAAATACTTACAATATAAGAATTACAGTTAACTAGCATCATTCAAGTGTTTCAGGCGTTTAAGACTGCAGAAAAAGAGCATGGATTTTCACAAACTGATGGGTACGTGGATATTATTCAGCTCGGAGGAGAAATTTTCAAATTTGTAATATAGAAAGTCCTATCAGTTTGCATTATCTCCAGCAACTTGCATGATTTAAAAAATTATCTCATACTATTTTCCATGCCCTAATTTTTTAAATCTTATTTTTAATTGACACATAATAATATGTCCATATTTATGGGATACATAGTGATATCTTCATTCCATGTATATATGCATAGTGATTAGATCAGAGTAATTACCATATCCATCATCCAATTGTACACTTAATCATCTCAAACATTTATCATTTATTTGTGTTGGGAACATTTAATATCCTCCTGCTAGCTATTCGAAACTATATATCATTGGTAACTGTAGTCATATAACAGTGCTATGAAAATTAGAACTTATTTCTCCTATCTAGCTATAACAGATCTTTCCCTATTCCCTTTTCCCCAATCTTTCCGGACTCTAGCATATTGTGTTTTACTTTTACTTCTACACAATCAACTTTGTTTAGCTTCCACATGAGTGAGAACATGCAGTGTTCATTGTGTTCCTGGCTTTTGTATTTAACACAATGGCCTCCAGCTCCATTTCTGTTATCTCAAATGATCCAATTTTGTTTTTGTGGCTACATAATATTCCAATGTGGTGTATATGCCACATATATTTCATTCGTTGTTGGATCCCTATGCTGATTCCATATCTCAGATATTGTGAATAGTGCTGCAGTAAACCCTGAGGTGCAGGAGTCTCTTTGATGTACTGATTTCCTTTTCTTTGAACAAATGTTCAGTACTTTGGTAATGGATGATATGGTAGTTCTATTGGTAGCTGGCAGAGGAACCTCCATACTTTTCACCATAGTGTCTGTATTAGTTTACATTTCCACCCATAGTGTGTAAGAGTTCCCTATTCTCCACATCCTCACTAGCATTTGAAATTTTTTGTCTTTTTGATGATATCAATCTTAATTGGGGTGGGATGATAGCTCACTGCAGTTTTGATTTCTGTGTCTCTGAAGATTGGTGAAGTTGAGTATTTTTTAAATATATTTGTTGGTCATTAGTATGTCTTCTTTTGAGAAATGTCTGTCCAGATCATTTGCCTTTGTTTTAATTGGATGTCTGGTTTGTTTGTATTTTCTTTTTTTGAGAAGATTGAGTTCCTTGTATGTTCAGGATATTAAATTCTATCAGATAAATAGTCTGCAAATATTTTATCCCACTCTATAAATTGTCATTTTACTCAGTTGATTGTTTTCTGTGCTTTACAGAAGTTTGTGAGTTTGATAAAATCCCATTTGTTTAATTTTGCTTTTGTTGCCTGTGCTTTTGAGGTCTTATTCATAAAATATTTCCCCAGACTGATGTCTTGAAGCCCTAATTTTTAATATTAGAAATATCTGACAATTTAATAGAGTGCTTACTATTACAATAAAGTGGTATTAAAAAATAAATATCATTGCAGAACAATGCAATACAAAAGAAGCAGAGAGAATAAATAGAGGTTTGTGGCCTGCAAAAACCTTAGAAGACTCTGTGGAAACAGTAAGAATTCAACCAAAACTTGAAAGGAATAAAATTTAAATGGGGGAAAAAAAAGTATTTAGAGTTTGTCTGTTCTAAGAATGGCATAAGAGAAATCATGACTGTAGGGATAAGTATGTTGTACTAGCGAGAAGACCAGTCAGGCATCTATTAAAAATATTGATGAATGATAATGAATTCTGAAGACTTTGAATATATTAATACTTTGGGCAGTAGAAGGTCATTGGAGATTCTTGAATTATGCAGGAGAAAGGTGTTTTAAAGGATATTCTCCAATGCTAACCTGGGATATCAATATGATTTGTATTGAAAGCAGGTGAAATAGTAAACAGAGACACCAGATAAAATAATGTATCATAAAATATCTACTTAAAAGCATTACTAAAGAACCAGGTGTGGTGGTACATGCCTGTAGTACCAGCTACTTGGGAGGTTGAGGCAGGAGAACTGTTTTAACTCAGAAGTTCAAGTCCAGCCTGGGCAACATAGTGAGACTTTATCTCTTAAAAACTCTTTTTTAAGTAAATAAAGTCCTATGTCACTTAATCGTACACTTAAAAATTGTAAAGATGGTAAATGTTATATGTATTTTACCTTAATTAAAAAATTGGCTGGGCATGGTGACTCACGCCTGTAATACCAGCACTTTGGGAGGCTGAGGTGGGCAGATCACCTGAGGTCAGGATCCTGGCCAATATGGCAAAACCCCGTCTCTACTAAAAATACAAAAACTTGCTGGTGTGGTGGCACACACCTGTAATCATAGCTACTCGGGAGGCTGAGTCAGGAGAATCACTTGAATCCCAGAGGTGGAGGTTGCAGTGAGCTGAGATTGCACCACTGTACCTCAGCCTGGGTGACAAAATGAGACTCTGTCTCAAAAAAAAAAAAAAAAAAAAGAAAAAATCCACAAAAATTAAAAATAAATGAATAAATAAAAATATCTCAAGATAGTGAAAAGAAAAAAGACTTGGTAAAATTCGAGTGGCTCCATGATATGCGTATAAAACAATAAACTGAATGTCTTTAAAATATACATTTCAGAATGATCAGAAAAGATCACATCTTGAGATTATCATTGTATAATTATTATATTTAAACTTTCAGTCAAAAACTCAAGGATTATTCTAAGAGTATAATTATAGAAAAATATTAAATATGTATTTGTTAGCCCCTTAATATTCCGATATCTCATTGTAAGTGTAAAACACTGTCAAAATTTGATACTCAAACTGAGATTTAGTACCTGTATGCTGGTTTGTTTATGCAGATAAAAAAAAAATATTCTGTAAAACTTTATAATATGGATTTTGAGAAGTTTGGTTTTCTAACCTAATTTTGCCTCTACAACATTCAATCTACAGTAGAATTTTGGGATGATTTCCGTAACCTCTTTCTCATTAGAGAATGAAATATTCAGTCAACTAGAACATTAAAAGAAACTACTGTGCTCTTCCTCTAATGAGAGGAAGAACTTCGACCACTCTGGTTTGAGCTCAATTAATGAACAGATCCCCTTTTCCTTACTGGAGTATCTGTGATTGACCCTAACTTTTCTTGCCCTAATACAAAATCATGGAGATGTGATTTTCAGGGCATCCCAATTTGCTGTCTCATTAATTCTCATTTTTATTTGATGGCTTCCTAGGCACTGGTGCCTCTGCTTCTTTCATCAATACTACTATCTCTTTGACTTGGTCTTGGTGTTGGCCACTTGAAATTTCATAGCACATAAGTGTTGATGAAAGCTCATGGACATAAATCATTTCATCAGAACTGTTGTAATCAGATATTCAGCATCAGTTTTCTCTTTGTGAAAAACTAATGGGTTTGGTAACAAAGTGGTTATGAAATGCAATGGAATGAGATTTGCAGTTTATATTTCTCATTTAGCCCAATGCTTTTCTTTAAAGTATGTGTCATTATTAAAAGACAGTGTTCAATATAAAATTATGTTTATCACAACATTGAATATGTATACTCAAAGTTCTATTGATGATGTAGTAATTTGTTTTAAAGTTAACTTTATGTTTGAGAAAAATAGCAAGAATATTGATTTATTTCAAGGTAATAACACATTATCAACTGGAATAAATAAATATTACAAAACCACCAGAAGTCATAGAAAATTGAACAGTTGTAGGGGATTAGTTTAATATCAAATAAGAACCAAGAACTTTGACACAATTACTTTCGGTGTGGCAAAGATTGCTAGCTAACCATCAATACCATTTTTCTTCATTTTGGGCACACAGACTATATTTTACATCCTCTCTTACAGTTAAGAGGAGCAATATGGTTAAGTTCTAGCCAATTACTTTTAGCACTGGCCGCTTCCATGTGGCGTTAAGCCTTTCAATGCAGACGGCAAGAATTGAGGCTTGCGAGCCTCTGCCTAGATGTCCGAAGATGTATGGAAAAGCCTGAATGCCCCAGCAGAATCCTGGAGAACATCTATTAGGGTAGTGCAGAGGAAGTGTGCTTGGAGCCCCCACACAAAGTCCCCACTGAGGCACTGCCCAGTGGAGCTATGAGAAGAAGGCCACTGTCCTCCAGACTCCAGAATGATAGATCCACCAGCAGCTTTCACCCTGCACCTGATACCAAAAATCTTCCCACAAACTATAGTTCACCTCCACCTCCACTTTGTGACCTTGGAAGCCAGGTTTTAAAGATGAGGGGACCGAAAATACAGAGGGTGAACACAAGCCTTAACTTGCCACTTGAAGTCAATCTGCCTGTCAATTATGCATATTAACTCTGAGCTTTCCATGAGGGAGAGTTTACACTGTTTTAAACCATTGGGATTTTGCAATTTATGTGTTAGAACAACTAGTTTAATCTTAATTAAAATACTTAGAAAAAGTTATTTAAAAAGCTATCTTAATATAGTTAGGCTGCTTTAACAAAATACTTTAGATGGGGTAATTTTTCCATGATAGAAATGTATTTCTTCAGTTCTGGAGGTTGGGACGTCCAAGAACAAGGCGCTAGTAGATTTCGTGTCTGGTGAGGGCTTGATCCCTGCTTCATAGATGACACCTCTTGCTGCATCCTCACATGACGGAAGGATGAACAGCTCCTCAGTTCCTCTTTTATAAAGCTGTTAATCCCATTCATGAGAGCTTCACTCTTGTGACTTAATCACTTCCTCAAAGCCACACCTCTTAATACTATCATATTGGTGATTAAATTTCACATGAAATTTGAGAAGGTACATTCAGACCATAGTAAAGCAGAAAAATGGAGACAGACTTCAAAAGTGACTAAAGTTGCATTTTCCATCCATGTGGAAAATAGGTGGTATGGTTTGAATTTGTGTCCCTATTCAAATTTCATGTTGAATTGTAATCTCCAATGTTGGAAGTGAGGCCTGGTGGGAAGTGACTGGATCGTGGAGATGGGTTTCTCCCTTTGGTGCTGTTCTCGTAATAGAGTTCTCATGAGATCTGGATGTTTAAAAGTGTGTAGCACGTCCCGCCTCACCCTCCCTTCCTCCTGCTCTGGCCATGTGAAGACGTCTGCTCCTGCTTTGCCTTCCACCATGAGTAAAATCTCTCTGAGACACCCCGAGTCATGCTTCCTGTATAGGCTGTGGAGCTGTGAGCCAATTAAACCTCTTTTTTTTTTTTTTTAATCATGTAACCGGTCTAAAGAGTTTCTTCATAGCAACAGAAAAACAGACTAATACAGAAAATTGGTATCAAGAGTGAGGTATTGCTATAAAGATACTTGAAAATGTGGAAGCAGCTTTGGAATTTGGTAGCTGGCAAAGGTGGGAAGAATGTGGATGGCTCAGAAGAAGACAGGAAGATGACAAAACATTTGGAAGTTCCTAGAGAATTGTTAAATTGTTGTGACCAAAATATTGACAGTGATATGGACAGCGAAGGCCAGGCTGAGGAAGAGGTCTCAGGTGGAAATGAGATACTTATTGGGAACTAGAGAAAGGTCATTTTTGTTATGCATTAGCAAAGATCCTGGCAGCATTGTGCCTCTACTCTGGGGATCTGTGAAACTTTGAATGTGAGAGTGAAGATTTAGGGTATCTGGTGAAAGAAATTTCTAAGCAGCAAAGTGTTTAAGATGTGCCATCTTGAAAAGCCCGCTTTCATGGGTGGAATGCAAACTGGCTGCAGAAATTTGCATAAGAGGAGACAAATGCTCATAACCAAGAAAATGGGAAAAAAGCATCCAAGGCATTTCAGAGACCTTAGTTGCAGTCCCTCCCATCACAGGCCCAGATACCTAAGAGGGAAGAAGGTTTCATGGGGCAGGCCCAGAGCCCTACTGCCCTGCACATCCCTGGCTTACCGTTGCTTGCATCCCAGCTGCTACAGCTCCAGCTATGGATGAAAGGGCCCCAGATACAGCTCAGGCCACTGCTTCATAGTGTGCAAGCCATAAGCATTGGTGGCTTCCATGTGGTATTAAGCCTGTCAATGCACAGAGTGCAAGAATTGAGATTTGAGAGCCTCTGCCTAGATTTCAGAGGATGTATGAGAAAACCTGGATGTCCTGGTGGAATCATGGAGAACATCTACTATGACAGTACAGAGGGGAAGTGTGGGACTGGAGCCCCAACACAGAGTCTCCACTGAGGCACTACGCTAGTGGAGCTATGAGAGGAGGGCCACTGATATGGTCTGGTTCTGTGTCCCTACCCAAATTTCATTTTGAATTGTCATCCCAAATATAATCCCCATGTTTTGGGGGAGGGACCTAGTGGAAGGTGATTAGATTATGGGGTAGCTCCCCCATGCTGTTCTCCTGATAGTTTGAGAGTTCTCATGAGATCTGATGGTTTTTTAAGGGGCTTTTCCCAACTTTGCTCTGTATTTCTCTCTCCCCTGCTGTCACGTGAAGAAGGATGTGTTTGTTTCCCCTTCTGCCCTGATTGTAAGTTTCCTGAGGCCTCCCTAGCCATGTGGAACTGTGAGCTAATTAAAACTCTTTCCTTTATAAATTACCCAGTCTTGGAGAGTTCTTGATAGCAGTGTGAGAATGAACTAATACAGCCACCATCTTTCAGGATCCCAAATGGTAAATCCTCTGGCAGCTCACATCCTGAACCTGGAAAGGCTGCAAGCACTCAATGCCAGTCCTTGAGAGTAGCCAAGGGGGCTGAGCCCTTTAGAGCCACAGGGGCAGATCTGTCCAAGGCCTTGGAAGCCCACCCCTCGCATCAGTATGCCCTGGATGTGAGACATGGGCTCAAAGAAGATTACGTTAGAGCTTTAAAATTTAATGACTGCCCTGCTGGGTTTTGGACTTGCATGGAGTCTGTTGCCCTTTTATTTTTTTGACTGAGTTCTCCGTTTTGGAACAGGAGTATTTACCCAATGCCTGAACTCCCATTTTATCTTCCAAGCCACTAAATTGCTTTTTATCCTACAGGCCATATTCAGAAGGGACTTGCCTTGTCTCAGATGAGACTTTAGATTTTGGGTCTTGGAGTTAATGTTGGAATGAGTTAACACTTTGGGAAACTATTGGGAAGGCATGATTGTATTTTGCACTGTGAAAATGTCATGAGATTTGGAGGGGCCAGGGGCAGAATGATATGGTTTGCATTTTTGACCCCGCTCAAATCTCATGTTGAATTGTAATCTCCAATGTTGGAGGAGGAGCCTAGTGAGAGATGATGGGATCATGGGGTTGGATTTCTCCCTTTGGTGCTTTTCTAGAGGCAGAGTTCTCATGAGATCTGGTTTAAAAATGTGTGGCACCTCCCCGCTTCCCTCTCTTCCTCTTGCCCTGGCCATGTGAAGACACCTGCTCTCGCTTTGCCTTCTGCCATGAGTGAAATTTCCCTGAAGCTTCCTGAGCTGTGGTTCCTGCACAGCCTGCATAGCCATGAGCCAATTAAATCCTTTTTCTTATGAATTATCTAGACTCGAGGATTTCTTTATAGCAAAGCAAGAATGAAATAATGCAATAGGTAACTTTCAAAATGAAAATTTAGTTAAATTTTAGAACTGAAGTGTTACTGAACATATGAGTTTAAGGAAACAGATTTATTGAATTCACTTTCTAGAGCAATGTCCTTCCTTACTTTTGACTGTGTTCCACTCTGGGTCAATACTTAAGAAGAAAAAAAAGGAAGAAAGGAAGAGAGGAAGAAAAGGAAGGAGAAAAGAAGGGAAATACGGAGACAGTAAAAAAAAAAAAAAGAACAAAAAAGAATGAAAAAAGAAGGAAGATTGTGAAATTAAGAAAAACTACAACTTTATTTTTCCTTTCATCCTTTTGATCATGATTTATAAGGCTTTTATATGGGAAAGTAAATTAGTTAAGACAAGTCTCCATTCTCAAGTTGCTTATACTGAATGTTTGATATTTTTCTTACTTTTTAAATATAAATTTTACAGTTTATAGTCTTCATGCCTCTATATATGAAATCAGAACTTGAGAGGTTCAGTTGAAGTGAGAAATAGCAAATTCTCTTCACTACATTAGGTAGATAAATGCCAAAATTTCAGGTAAATATGGCATAGTAAACAAATCTATTTATTCTCATATACTTTTGGATCCCAAAAGAAAAGACAGTCTAGGGATACAGTTCTTTTAAAAACATAATATCATAAAGGCAGGCAACATTAAAAAGAAAAAAGTACAACCTTGAACTTTGAGAACAGATGGAGGGTTAGTAAAGACAGAGCATGCAAGATGCACGAGTGTGTAACCAGTGCAGTCACAGAGATCCCACACATAAAGGTGCCCAGCAGTTGGTTTACTGGTTTGTTGTTGTTGTCTTAAAATTATTAATGATTTTTGAATAAGAGTGTCACATTTTCATTTTGCATTGTGTCCTGAAAATTATGAAATTGTAACTTATATAATCTGGCAAATCTAGGAAAATTGAATTATATACCAAAATTGCAGACTGTGTGAAACACATAGAAGAATTTTGCATAACCCCAAGGGTTGAGGCATTAGGGTTCACAGAGATCCCAGGTTAGTGGGTGGTTGGTATAAAGTGATGAAAATGTGTAGAAAGTGTGTTAAAGAAACCACCCAAACTCTGATTTCCCTCTTCCACCCAATGAAGAGAGCTGCTTCCGTAGACTCCTCTTTCTAACATAGGAAATGATTGTGGTGTTATTTTCTGGAGAGTAAAAAATAACAAGGTTTGATGACTGAGAAAACTAGCAAGTTAGTGGATAGAAGGTAGAAGTATCATACTCCAAGGGTGGATATGTCAGTTATCCATTTATTGCCTTCAGCTCTAAATTTATACTTCATGGCCTATTCTGTGATAGTGGAGCTGAATCCTGTAAACATTTGTCCTTTGTAGTAGGCACAATGTTAGACTTTAGCAATAGAGGCTGCTAGAGATTACACTGGAGCTAAAAAGAGCTTTCTTTCCTGGTTTTGATGAACTTCAATTTGATTTTTTTCTCATAGCTATGAGCAGCTCACAAGGGAGACATCTGTGATACTCACCCTCGATCAAATTTTAGCAGCATCATGATGGATAGCTTCTTAGGACATTTCAGTATCACCTTCTTATCTGGATTTCTAGTAAATCTACCACATTGGTCCCCAGAAATCATTTTTGCTGCTTCACTCTCCTGCACCTTAGAGAAGTACTTCTTTCTAGCTTGTCCAAGACTTAGTATCCTCCCATCTCTAGCCCGAATGGGTATTCTTGATAGTTTGGCCTGTGGTTCCCTGACCACCAGCCTCAACCACCTATACCTCACAGGTGTGTTTTCTGTTCACCTAGCAACTGTGAACTAGCTCTGGCCCAGGGAAACCCAGCTTCTCCAGTGATACCGGAACTCCAGCCTTGATGAGAGGGCCTGTCTTCCAAGTTTGTTCGTTTCTTGGGGACAAGATATACTATTTAGAAGTTTCCACCAAGGTATATTCTTTGGAATTTTCCAGCAAGATATATTCTTTAGAATCTGCTTTGCCTCTTTATGCTTAACAATATGTTATAGTCAATATTTTTTATATACATATTCCCTGTTCAAATTACCATATGGTTTCTGTCTCCTAATTAGACCCTTATTGAAACAATAAGATCAATTTAGACTAAATAGCTTTATTTTACCAATAATATTTAAAACTCTTCATTTCTCAAAGTCACATTAACTAAAAGGCATTAATTACAGTTTTTATTTTTGATATGGTTCAGCTGTCCCCACCCAAATCTTATCTTGAATTGTAGTTCCCATAATTCCCATGTGCTGTGGGAGGGACTAGGTGGGAAATAACTGAATCATGGAGGTGGTTCCCACATAATGTTCTCATGGTAGTGAATATATCTCATGAGATCTGATGGTTTTATGAGGGAAAACCCCTTTCATTTTGTCCTTGTCCACCACCATGTAAGACATGCCTTTCACCTTCTCCTGTGATTATGAGGCTTCCTCAGCCACGCAGAACTGTGAGTCCATTAAACCTCTTTTTCTTTACAAATTACCCAGTCTTGGGTATGTCTTTATCAGCAACATAAAAACAAACTAATATAGTAAATTGGACCAGGAGTGGGGCACTGCTGTAAAGATACCCAAAAATGTGGAAACGACTTTGGAAATGCATAGCAGGCAGAGGTTGGAACAGTTTGGAGGGCTCAGAAGACGACAGGAAAATGTGAGAAAGTTTGGAACTTCCTAAAGACTTGTTGAATGGTTTTGACCAAAATGTATGTATCTTTGAGATACCCAGACATAATACTACAGGATTCCCTAATTGTCAGCAGCCGTAACTATTCTCTACAGATAGGAAATACCTGAATGCTCTGCTGGATACCTAATCAGCCCCAATGACACTGACAACTAAGTTTCTCCAACTAAATAGTTGAACCACATTACCCTACAGTGAGGCACACAGGAGGCAAGTGACATCCACAAGCCCAGGATTTAAACTCAGGTTTTCATTCTTCACTTTAAATATAAGCAGACAACAAAGGATTACCAAACATCCAAGGAAAACTTCTTAAAAAAAAAAAAAAGGCGAATAAAACAAAGAGAAAACAATTTGAGAAGTGAAAATTATGTAAAAAAGGAGAAAAGTTAAAAATAAACTAGCATTAATACTGTGAGAGTTAAGAAAACATAATACATGGCAACCATGAAAAAAATGATACTATATAAAAGATCAAAGAATATTTTGGTAATTGAAGCATAAAAACATAAAGCAAGGGTAAAATAATTAATAAATTAAATAGACAAATCTAACCAAAATTACCATGTAACAGAATTGAGAAGGCGAGAGCATGTAAGTAAGCAATGGGTGAGGAAAACAAAAATTTAATTATTCTTCTATGTCAAAAATCAATGTTTAAACCTACAAAATCAAAATTTACCAACCTAATCACAAAATTTAGCAATGAAGAGGTAAATTGAAAGACTGAACTGATGGAGAAGGAACCATAGAAGAGAAAGGAAAAAGAAGTGGAGAAACAGAAACCACCCTTTCTTTCCTTCCTTCTTTCTTTTTCTTTTCTTTTCTTTTTTTTTTTTTTCCCAGAGTTTCACTCTTGTTGCCCAGGCTGGATTGCAGGGGAGCGTTCTCTGCTCACTGCAACCTCCGCGTCCTGGGTTCCAGCGATTCTCTGGCCTCAGCCTCTCAAGTAGCTGGGATTACAGGCGCCTGCCACCACATCCGGCTAATTTTTTCTTTTTTAGTAGAGACAAGATTTCACTGTGGTAGCCAGGATGGTCTTGATCTCCTGACCTGGTGATCTGCACAACTTGTCCTCCCAAAGTGCTGGGATTACCGGCATGAGCCACCGCAACCGGCCTCCACTGGTTTTCATGAGAAGCCTTGGGGAGTTATTTTACTCTTTGAATTATATGCATGCATTAATGTCATAAAAACACTTTAAAAATACTAATGTTGCTGTATTTGTGGGTTAAATTTGAAAAACGTTGTTCTAACCACCTCTTAGATTGTTTCACATTTCTCATATATTTTGTAGCGGCAGTTTGAAGAAATGAAATGTTGATTATGTTAACTAACTTAAAATTATATAAGATAATGAAAGAACAAATATTCGTATGGTATAGAAATATTTTTGCTATTTACTGTAAACACCATTTTCTCTATAATTCAAAGATAGTCTGGCCATGATTTAGCCAGAGCGTTAGGTTCCTTAAAATGTTACCTGTAATGACAGAAAAATATATTTAGCTATTCTTCATAAAATATGTTCATCTTTACTAGAGTTTCACTTTTTGTAACAAATAGCTTCATTTTATTGTTAGCATAATCATGATAACAGAGGTGATGTCTTCAAGGGGTATACTTTCTGTTTTTATTTTTTATTTTTTTCCGGAGACGGAGTCTGTCTCTGTCACCCAGGCTGGAGTGCAGTGGCATGATCTCAGCTCACTGCAACCTCAACCTCCCAGGTTCAAGCGATTCTCCCACCTCAGCCTCCTGAGTAGCTGGGATTACAGATGCCCGCCACCATGCCAGACTGATTTCTCTATTTTTAAGAGAGACACGTTTCGCCGTGTTAACCAGGCTGGTCTTGAACATCAGGTGATCTGCCCACTTCAGCTTCCCAAAGTGATGGGACTACAGCCGTGAGCCACCGTGTGTGGCTGAGGTATACTTTTGAATGCCTTTGTTTCAGTCAAATGTTGATGGTATTACATAAATTGGATACACAATTTTTTTTAAGAGCTGAACTTAGTGTGTTTTCATGCCCATTACATAGGTTAATTAATAATAATTCTGTGACAGATTAGTGGGTATAGGGGGTATACCAGCATAGTAGGCATAGTAGCTATATCAGCACACAATTTGTGAATCTCCTCAAACTACTGATCTTGAATTCACTTATAAATTGCCTCTTTATCTACGGCTGTTTATGTTTTACACTTTTATTTTTCTGGCCTATGAATTAGTAGTCTCCAGTTAAAAATACACACTTTTAATTTGTGCATATGTGGAGACAAAGACTGCAGGTAATAAGTTACCCTTAAGATTACAGATGTAAATGCTAAATTTGCTAGGATACTATTTGTTATTGTATTTATTCTATTTCACTTTTCTTTTAAAAACAACAAAACCTCTATCAACGTGTTGCTTCAAATTAAATTTGGTTGCAGACTAAAAAAAGTTTGCCAGTTAGGTAATGTAAATAGGTTTTTTTCCTGTTTACAAGGAAAGAAAGGACAGTTTTACTGCTTTCGCTTTATCCGGTCACACTTTTATCTAGAAAATGGATTTCATTAAAAATACTTCTAGGAAAATAAGTGGGGGCTTGTTGCCAGTTGTCCCCCTTATAGCTCCTCCTGAATCCAAAGTTTTTTTGTCTTCTCCACAGCTATTTCTATTCTGTCCTATTTCTGGCTTCCAGATTTTAAATTAGTAAAACAAAAAAATGATTCTAGCAACTTGGGTTTTCAAGCAATTTAATAAGTTGCCTTAAATATTCTTTACCTCCTTTTCGTTGGACTTATTCAAGTAAAGATTGGATAAATTTTTTTTTGTCAGGAATCTTTAAGGAAGAGTTCCCATATTTGAAAGGAAACCAAATCACAGTAACTCCAAAATTCCTTCTAATTCCACATTATTATGGTTTTGAAGTCACCAACATTCTTACAAATATTTCCATATATCAGATGAACCTAACATGATGAGTTCAGAGTGGCAATAAAGTCGAGAATAGATGAATATACACAAATGGTTATATTACAAGATTTACACTACAACATAGCTACAATACGAGGTAATATTATATGCTTTATGTTTTCAGACTTTAAGTTCATGCTACATAATTTCAATAATAATGAACTTTTAATTTTGTCCAATTAGTACTGTGCAGGATATAGAATAATTCGAAATTCTCAGCCATTATACTTAAGGTTCATTCTACATAAATGTTAGATAATTATGCTTTTTAGCTAATTAAAACTGCAGTAATTGAATTTTGGACATCATTGTCCATGTAAAGCATTTTATAAAGAAATAATGGAACCTAAGGTCTTGGGAGCTGTTGGACAAAGATCACTGTGGAAAATCCAATATTTAATCTCACTACGAGCAAAAGTTGAAAGTAGAGAAGTCCATTGAAAGAGCAGCAATATCTTAGAGGTTCATCTGAATAGAGAATCAAAAATGATCTTGATCCAAGTTGTGTACATCTAAATATAACAAGGTCCTGCCACTAACTAGAGACTGGGCAAAATAAATACACATAACAGGTGAGATGAAATCTCATGTTTGTATTGAGACATGAGCATCATGGGCCTGGAAAGGTTTCAGCAGGACTAGTAATATTCTGATATTATACAAAACCTGTGTTCACCTGTTAATCTGCCTGAATATGCCATGGCTTGTTGTTTGTTTGTTTGTTTGTTTGTTGTGAAGAAAATATGTGAGTTGTTCCCTTTGTCTTTGCCTTTTTTTAAAAAAAAAAATCTAAACAATAGGTCTATCATTTGATATTTAAACCCTCTCTCTTTTATTAGTCCACAATTTCTTTTTTAATAGTACAGATGTTTTTGTTTTTCTGTAATGTTTCCTTCAGGGATTTCTTTTCCCCATTTCATTCATTTCTTACTCCTTCAACCCTCGTACTGATGCTGACCATTCTCAAAGGTAAATCACCTGACATTTAAAAGTGCTTGGCAGCATCGACGGCATTTCTAAAATCTATAAGAACAGCACTTTAAATTTTAAAGGATTTTTCCCTTCTTTCTGAGTAACAGTAAATCTGGTTGATGTCAATCTTGGACTGCTAGTGTTGAAGTCACTTGGAAGACTGCATTCATTGAGTAGTTCTGATGAGAACAGAGTTCTCTTAATGCATTTTCAAAATGGATAATTGCAACATCCACAACAGAAACTAAGTATTATTCTACAGAGAAAATGAACTAATTAGGTAGGAAGAACATGTAAAAATATTGGAGCAAAACCGGTTTAAAAATAGACAATGATGATGCATTCATATTTTACAATGGGTCTAGAATGAAGTTTGAATATGGGAAATTCTATCGAATTTTCTTTTAGCATTTTGACCCAAAGAACCAAGAATTAGATATGATAATAAGCAAAGTTTCTTCCAATTCAAAAAGTCTAAAATTCTAAGAAATGCTCTCATCTAATAAATCTCATTATGATATTGAATCATTATTGGAAGTGCTGAAAATTAACTCTTCTTTCTTACAGATATGTATTATGTTGTGTTAGAAATAAAAAGAAGACAGAAAGACACAAATTTATCTGCAATTCAACAGATTCTGAGAAACTTATGTGTATCTTCAAGCATCCATGGGAAAGTAGCCCTCCAAGAGATACGAAAGATATTTCAGGGTACTTTTTTGTGACAATTTTGAATACTATAGAGTTCAAAGAATGTTTGCTAGATTTATGTATTAGGTCCTTATTGACAAAAAAAAAGTATTAAATATTTTTGAAACCTCTTTTAGTTGAAAACAAAATGATAGTTTAATATTAAACAGGTAACTATTCATATAAATAGTTCTTAAAAATACCTGATGGCAAACATATATCTCAAATAAAAGGGGTGCAAAATGTTAACTTTCTTGAAATGGAGAATAACTGCTAATGTTATTACATTATTTATGACATTTATAGTCCAAAATATTTTCTGTGAATTTGAACTTTAAAACATTGAGGAGTCTCACTGGAAATTCACACTTGATAATTTGCACCCAAACTCCATAACTCTACAGTTTCCACAAAAGCCACTGAGTTCATTTGTGTTGCCATAAAGGAATACCCGAGACCGGGTAATTTCTAAGGAAGAAACGTTTATTTGACTCATGGTTCTGCAGGCTGTACAAGAAGCATTGCAGTGGCATCTGCATCTGGTGAGAGCCTCAGACTTCTTCCGCTCATGGTGAAGGGAAAGGAGAGCTGGTATGCTGAGATTATTTGGCAAGAGCAAACCAAGAGAGGGGAGGGAAGAATCAGGATCTTTTTAACAATCGGTTCTTGTGGGAACTAATAGAGCAATAACTCACTTATTACCTCAAGTAGGGCACCAAGTCATTCATTAGAGATTCACCCCCATGACCTAAATACCTCCCCTCAGGCCCCACTTTTAATATTGGAAATCAGATTTCAACATGAGATTGGAGGTGACAAGTATTCAAACTATATCACCAACCTTACTTATACAGATATTTGTTTAATTACAGTTATATTTGTGATTCCGTTTTAAAATGTAATAGTTGGTCAGTTAAACTGCAGACCTTACCCCTGAGATGCAATTGTTACCTCTGAGGTCTTAAGTAACTTGTTCAAGATCACGCAACTAGCACATCATCAAAATAAGGATGTAAGTCCAGGCATCTACCTAATGCTCTTAATCACTTGGCTGTATTGTCTCTAATCCATGGATTTAAGAAAAGGAAGTTCAGAGTTTTCAGCCTATATAAGCATAACTCAGTATCAAAGTATAGTTTGACAATGCATGATTTTATAAATTTAACTATACATCGGGTGAAAGATACCTCACTTTAGAGTAGAAACTCAAATGCTCAGAGAATATGGGAGGCATTCCAAGGACAATCTAAAACAAAATTAAATACAGATCAAGCAAATTTTATCTTTAAAGTAAAACTAAACATGAACCAGCTGTCAAATAAAATGTAAGGCTGAAGTAATGATTAGTGATATTCATAAGGTTTAGTCAGTGGTTTGTCACCATAGCTGAAGACTTTATTCATAATTCTACAAATAGTGTTGGAAGTGTGTCTCTTGAGAAAGAGGTAAAGCCAAATGGTGATTTTCTTTTCTTTAATTTAGAATAAGAAGGCAATGGATAAGGAATTAAAAATATTTAAAAAAAAGAGTAATTGATGGCAGAATTTCCCACAGCAGGCATTACCATCAATAAACTAGGATTCTGGATTATATTTTCAAAGAGTAATATGGAAGAAAAGAAGAATGACTAAGAATTGAGTATATAAAGGGGAGCAAATTGTGAATTGCTCATGCTTGATGTGGGTATGTTCAATTAGTTAAAGCGATGTCTTTCATCCTGTGAAATTGTCATGACGGTGAATTGAGTAATCTTTCACAAAGGAAGAAAAGCCTCTCAATGAATATCCAATTTTCCTCTTGAAAAATGCAAAATCCTTCTGATGTACAATTGTTGTGGTTAAACCAATAAGTAAGAACAACAACAACAGAGAAAGGAACATCAAATTTGCATTTGATGATTGCTTTTAAAAATGTGTGTGAACTATCATATAATAGATCTGCTGGCATAGGCATCACTTTGTTTCTATGATTATTTTAAGCAGGTTAAATAAGGTCTTCTCTTTACTTGACAATTACCAGCAGTAGACATGACATAATTATTAAAAAGTGAGCAAAGTTATGTATAAGATCTGACATCTTTGTGGAATCCCAAGAGTATTCCCACCCCATTTAAAAAATTTGTTTAGCTTCTATTTTATAAAAACTTTAAAAAAAAACACTGCTTAATCCATTTTTAAAATGACAAATAATACGTTATATATATTTCTCATTTCTCCTTGATTTAAGAATAAACGTATTTATGCAGCATGAGTCAGCAGCATGCTGTAATGTAGTAACGATCTGATCAGAGTGAAGTACCTATATTTTCATCCTTAGAGCTTGATCTGTCAGACAAAATGAACTTATATGGTTTTCACTCCTGTGTGGTGGCCCTCATTAGTGGCCACCATAATTTATAATATGTGCAATTATAATATTTATAATATGTGTGATTTTTTTATATGACTGGACTCTCCCAGTAGGTTCATCTGTCACTGCCCAAATAGAGCTGATTTATCAAGACATAGGAATTGCAATAGAGAAAGAGTGTAATTCACGTAGAGCCAGCTGAACAGAAGACCAGAATTTTACTATTACTCAAATAAGTCTCCCTCAAAATTTAGAGAGTGGGGTTTTTTAAGGATAATTTGGTGGGTATGGGGCCAGGGAATGGGGAGTGCTCATTGATCGGGTTGGAAATGAAATCATAGGAAGTCAAAGTTGTCCTCTTGCACTGAAGCAGTTCCTGGGTAGGGCCCCAAGACCACATGAGCCAGTTTATTGATCTGGGTGGTGCCAGCTCATCTGTGGAGTGTATGATCTGAAAAATATCTGCAGCCACAATCCTAGGTTTTGCCATATTGATGTTTTCCCTAGGAGCAATTGGGGAGGTTTTGAATCTTGTGGCCTCTCGCTGCATGACTCGTAAACCATAATTTCTACTCTTGTAGCTAATTTGTTAGTCCTACAAAGGCAGTCTGGTCCCCAGGCTAGAATCGGGGTTGTTTCAGGAAAGGGCTGTAACCATCTTGCTTCAAAGTTAAACTATAAACTAAGTTCCTCCCAAAGTTAGTTTGGCGTACGCCCAGGAATGAACAAGGACAGCTTGGAGGTTACAAGAGAGATGGAGTTGGTTAGGTCAGATCTTTTTCACTGTCATAATTTTCTCACTGTTATAATTTTTGCAAAGGCGGTTTCATGACCATCTCTATTTTTGAAAGACAAAACATACATTTTTAAAAAGAGAACATTTTCAAAAATAACTTATAGTCAGGATTTTTTTAAGCAAAGATAAGAATCTACATATAGAGCTCAATCGTGTTTGAAATTAGGAACCCAATATTATAAATAGTATGTTTTATTAATAAATGTAAGCTCTTGATAAGGTTAGGCCCTAGAACTCTAACTTATACAATAACTTCCCAGTTCTTCACATGAAAACTTTATTTTCATTCAAATGAAAAGCGGGCTTAATACAGTTTGGATCAAGTTTTTTCCCCAGTCTTGGAAGATCTGAGGCTATTGTATCATGCAGGATAGAATTATGTACCCTTTATCTGTTCCTCCAAGCAAATTATTGATATTCTTTTGAGAAACCATTATGGAATGTGTTAATAATGATAAATTACTTAAAATTGTGATCTAACACATACAACATATTAATGGATAATAAGCTAACATATATTGATTATTCTTGTGTGACAGCCATTCTTCTAAATGCTTTACATGTATAACTCATGTAATGCCCACAGCAACCCTGTGAGATAAAGTGTTAGTTGCTGCTGTAACAGATTACTATAATCTTAATGGCCTAAAATAACACAAACTGATTTTCTTGCAGTTTGGGAGGTCAGAAGTCTAAAATGATTCTTATGGAGCTAAAGTCAGGGTGTTGATAAGGATGGTTTCTTTCTGGTGGCTTCCCGAGAGAATCTGTCTCAGGCCTCTTTCAGTTTCCAGACGCTGCCAACATTCCTTGGCTTCTGGCCACATACTCCAATCTCCCCTTCTACTGTCACATCACCTTCTCCTTTTTTGTAGTACATCTCCCTCTGTCTCCCTGAGGACACTGTTGATCCAGTAGGCCCACCCAGATAATCCAGTATAACTTCCCTATCTCAAGAACCTTAACTTCATCACACCTACAAAGTTCCTTTTACCATGTAAGGTAACATATTTCCAGATTATGGGGATTCTGGTGTGGACATCTTTGGGGCACTATTATTCTGTCTATCACAGATAATTATGATTCTCAATTTATACATGAGAAAATTGAGGTTCGGAAAGAGATCAAATAACTTGTTGAAGATTCTACAACTAATGAACAGTGGAGCCTGAAATCAAATACAGTGAGTCTCCCACTCCTGGCCACTGTATCATTCTGCCTTTATGTTAGTTGGAGGGGAATAAAAGCACCAAATGTAAAATCTTGGATTATACAGCGTAGCTCTTATTTCCAGAAAAAAAGGATCTATATCCTAATACTGAGTCCAGCCTGAAATGGGCTCCGTAGGTATGGATAACCTGTGGCCCTCATTAATTTATACGTCAATGGTAATGTTAATAATGTCTCTGTCAATTGTCCCCAGGCTCCTTTGGTGACAGAAATATCTTTCTGACTCAGGTGTCCTCGATAACGTGCAGCAACCTTCCTACGCAGCAGACTTCCTATGATTTCTTTATTGCCGAGACTCTACCTTGTGTTCCTCTAACAGCAGAGCTGCGTGTTCCTTCTTCTCTGTGGCGGCCCTTTCAGCCTCCTGTGTGTGCCCAAATCACCTGGGGACCTTAGTATGAAAGTGACTGTCTGGACCCATAGCAGAGCTACTCATTCAGGACATTCAGAATCTCCCAATATGGGGCCCAGATAGGGGTGTTATAGCAAGGTTTTCACGTTTATTCTGATGCATGCCAAATTTTGATTGTCACTCGAGGATTATGTGTTGATTCGTAATCTAATACGAATGAGTTTACAATTCTAATACGAGTTGTTCACAATATTTTCCCCAGGGAACCTTTGCCAACAATTTTTGGAGATAATTTTTGCTCTCTCAGATGGGAACATGCTTTTGGCACCTAGTGAGTAGGGACCAAGAGTCTCTCCAAACATCCTGCAATCCACTGAACAGCCCCTGATAACCAACAGTTGTCCAGGCCAAGGGGAACTTTGTTAAAGCATGTGAAGAGAGGAGGAGATAGCTTATTCTTTAAACTAAATCCAGTATTCTCTGTGTAAATGTGTTTCTTCACATCAATAACCATTTAGTTTGGAGTCTGAAGTGAAAAAAAGGAAACAAAAAACATGAAAAAAGTTGAGAAACTTTGTACGTGTATAGGGCTAGAAGATATTAAGCTTTCCATGCTAATATTTAAAAAAAAAATGTTTTATTAAAAGGAACCGTGTAGTCTACTGTCCCCCGGAATGGACTCTAGGAAATAGCTGAGCAATCTTTACTCCTCTAATTGTGGTTCACTGTCAGTGTATGAATGGCTTCAGGTCTCTGATATAATAAGCAACAGATTGAGGCTGGGCACGGTGGCTCTCGCCTGTAATCGTAGCACTTTGGGAGGCCAAGGCAGGTGGATCATGAGGTCAAGAGATCGAGACTATCTTGCCTAACGTGGTGAAACCCCATCTCTACTAAAAATACAAAAATTAGCTGGGCATGCTGCTGTGCGCCTGTAGTCCCAGCTACTCGGGAGGCTGAGGCAGGAGAATCACTTGAACCTAGGAGGCAGAGGTTGCAGCGAGCCAAGATCATGCCATTGCACTCCAGCCTGGTGAGAGCGAGACTCTGTCTCAAAAAAAAAAAGCAACATATTGAGAGTGGGCATTTATAAACTTGTACCATTAGTCATTGCCAGAATACCTCAGCTTGATCCCCACAAGCTGTGGGTCCATGGGCGTGTTAATTAACCTCTCCAATCTCAGTTGCCTTATCTATAAAATGAATGCCAATTCAGGAACTCAAATATCACACAGATTCCTGCATCTGTAAATGAAAAAGGAGACTAATATATACACGGAACCCTATCTGTTTTATGGGAAAGTCTTTTTATTGAGAACTTATTATGCACCTAGCACTGTGTTTAAGAATGTATAAAATTCCTCTTCCATTTTTCCCCAGCCTCATTTTTAAAAATAGCAAACCTAAGAGAAAGACAGTATTTTTTTTTATTAATTCTGAGAAGCTCTACACATGGGCTTGCTTCCAGGAGGTAAGGAGGTATAAACCAAAACAGTGAGAAAAATGAATCTCTGAGCTGCTGACTTTCTGGTGGCAGGACAAGAGAAGACATTAGGATTCTGTATAAGTTGCTGTTATCTTACACTGTTAAAAAGTGAGATCTTCAGTAATGAATATTTATATTTTGAACAAGAGACTAAATAATCTAGACATATGAAGTTCATCAATTAAATTATCCAACAGAATTTCTGTTATTGATTTACATTATTTTAGACCATTGGAAATATAAACACAGAGAAGAAAAAGCCCATGATTGGTTCAGTTTCTCATCTAAGGTAACTAACCTTTGCTCTGAAGACCCACAAAAGTACCAGAAGTAAGATAGTAGCCCAGCTGTAGAGTTTGTGAAAGATAAGAAGAGATAGTTTTGGATTTTGAAATATATACGTTTAAAAATCTGTGTATTTTAGTCAATGTTGCCATTTTCAATCTTAGGAAACAAAAATAATAATAAACTTTTGTTATTCAAAATGTATAACACTAAAATGAAAGCAAATTAAATCACAACTTTCAAATTTTTAAGGTTATAGTATTTATACTTCTGAGGTTATTCAAACTTAAATCTGCACTAAGACTTTTCAAACATGGATATTACTGTTTCACCCTACTGGCCAGAGTAATCAACTCATAATCAAATATTGCTCTTGACAGAAGTAGAGAAAAAGAAAAGTAGTAGAACATACTGAAGTGTATCCACACAACCTGGTCACTTAACCTCCCTAAGGATTTCTTCCTACCTGTGACTTTATTTTGACACTTGACTCTAAATCATTTTTTAAGTCATAGCATCCCCTGTTGTGTCTTTAATAGAAGCAATAACAAGTGATTCTCATTTTTAATTCTTTTAGGCTCACAGAAAACCTGGGTACCTGAAATACCTAACGTTTTATTTATTTTAATTAGGCAGAAGCTGCAATTCATCACTTGCAAAAATATGCCACAGGCAAAAGCTATCAAAAATCTCTGTGACTCTGCACACCCTACTCTTGTTTGTAAAGGTAGGCCATTAAAAGGCAATTTGCTACATGAAGGGTGAATTGCAAGGCACATAATATTTACAAATATGAGCGATTAAATTTAAAACCATTCATTTCTGTTATAATACTCAACCATATGACATTCAATCTATAAATACTAAACTTAAATTGTATTTAAGGTCCAACAAAATTTTAGGGTGAAGGGGCAATTCCCCAGAATGCAATTTGAAAGCAAAATTTAGAAAAGTAAGAAAACAGACTTGAGAAAAAACTATTTATTAAGCACAATACTCTGCAATTTAAAGTAGAACATGTATTTATAGTTTGCAGTGTGGACTTCAGTGGGTTTCAAATGCTCTCAGTATAAGCATAAACAGAAGTCATATCCTTATGTTTTAATCATCAGAGTGTGGAGAAGCAACTTCAATTTAAAAACTCACAGGAAATTCTTCCATGCAACTTTCTTGGTATGGGATAGTCCCTTCAAGGTAAAAGGCATATTTCTGTCTGTATACTGGTTACTGTTATTTAATAATTTTGATAAATTCAACGAGTATCGTGATAACTGACAAGGAAAAATAATTCTTACTGAAAAACTTTATCCCATTCTTCACACCTCATCCCCAAACATATTGGTTGTTAGTTCCAAGTTTTTTTGTTCATGCTTTTCCTTTAATACAAAATTATCCTCTTCGTTAAGATGGTTGCATGTATTACCAAAACTATTGTTGGTAAGATGAAAACTGAGAGATGCCAGGGCTGGAGTAAAGCATCTGCTTCCAAGAATGACCCTTATCTTATTTGCACAGTACTCTCCAAACATCACAATCCCCATGCAGTCCCTGATTGCTCTGTCTTTGCGGAGATGTTTGTTTTACATGTTGAAATATCTGTTGTGTGTGTTTCTCTATCTCCTGTTTGCAATTAAGGCAATCTCAACAGTGTCCACTTTAGAAATATTACCTCTTCCACTCTCTCCCACATGAGACCCGTTAAGCAACTGTTACAGGACATTTTAAAACACTCAGTTTTTACCTGTATGATAATGGTAATTACATTGTGTTATAATAAATATTTATTTATAAATTATTATAAATAATTATTAAAGATATATGAATTAAAATAAAAAACTTTCTAAAATTGAAAAAATCTTGAAGATGAAGATTGTTATGTTTATTAGAATCTTTAGCAGCCTATCACAAGAGTTGATGCTTGGAAATTTAGGATTAATAATGACATTTTTATTTTTTGCCTTCAATATTGTTGCATTGCCCAGGCATTTAATAAATATCCAAATAGGTTTCTGTGAAGATAGATGCACACATGTATATCTGTCTACATAGACACCTATTTGCATGTACACATGTATATGCATATACATGTATAGCTACACACATAATGAGTAAATGCAAATATATGTCTATTTGTGTTTACATACAATTATGTATTAAGTAGGCTTTCTTCCATGCTCAACATTTCTTTTTTTGTTCTTGTTAAATCAGTACACCTATAGCTAGAAGAGAAGAATTCTAATGTTGCCAACACAAAGAACAAACAAATGTTTGAGGTGATAGAGACTCCAATTACCCTGATTTGATCATTATACATTATATACATGTATCAAAATATCACATATACTCTCAAAATCTGTACAACTATGACATAGCAATGGAAGATCTTGAAGAAATTCAGAATATCTAGCTTATGCTTGATCTTTAAATGGACTTCACAAAAGAAATCAAAAGTATGGTTGGAACTTATTTTTTAAATATTAAATAAATTTTAGAAATGTACCATACTGAACATAAAAATTGAGTATTCACCTAGATGAGCATATGAATTATTATTTTTCCGCTGGTGAACAAATTTATTCAGTAGGATGAGATGTGTGGGAAATTGCCTTTCACTATAAAATTAATGAAACAGAAAAAATTTCCTTTTACAATCTAATGCTTTTTTAACTTAACACGGACATTGAGATTCAAGTTTTTATTAAGTGCAGCTTGATCAAGTTTCAGCATGCATACATCACTGTTGTTCATCAATAATTGAAGAGGATTTTGTTGACTACATTATTATCAGGGATTTCATGGGAACATGAAAACAGAGAAAACGAGTGTGGGTTCATATAATGCCTCTGGAGGGTGCCAACGTTTTTGTTCTCATAAGCACTTATTTTCAGATGCTTTGAGAAGGTTAAACGATTTTCAAAACTTCATTATAATTTGGATTTCAGAAAGCCTGTCCTAGAAATAAACATTTAAATTAAATCTTCTTAAACCCTATGGTAAAAGATTGTAGAAATTGTAGAAGATTGTAGAAATTGTAGAAATTAAAATCATCATACAGGTGGGCTCTGAAGAGAAAATTTTTATTAGATGTAGTCAAAAAAGTAGAATTTTTTACATGAATAAAAATAATTAAGGTTTTTTATGTTTTTAGTATGTATGTATGTGTTCCCATGGGCTTAATTTTTAAGATTAATATTTTTACAAAAGATTACATATTTTCTTATGTGAAACATGTGATTACATTTTTTCACAGTATTAATGCTGAAGAATAGAGGCATGATATGTTTACCATATGCAAGCATTTGGATATTTGTTCTAAAATGGAAATAAATTTAACATAATTCTTAAGGTAGAGTGAAAGCTAAGTTTACACAAAAGAAAAATAACAGGTTCTCGTGGCTTGTAAAAAATGTTTGGTATTTCAGTGCTATTCCAAAAAGTTAATCAAGGGTTCAACTTGTTGCTTCACCATCATATAGGGCATGGTCCTGTTCTTCATCTTTGAGCATGAGTATAGCCATATTTTAATTCCAGGCCACAGCAAGACAAAGAGAGAATGGGAGACCTCACACATAATGCTTTAAAGTCATAGCCTGAAAGTGTTACTCATTATTCCTGCCCACCCCCCACTGGCCTGAACTCATTTACGTGACTGTTCATGACTGCAAGGAAAGTTGTTAAGTTCAGTCTCTGGCGATGTCAGTTTAAACTCTGGGTGGGAGATTCATTGATTAAAAGGAAGAAATGGAGAATACATGGTGGGAGACAGGAAGGTGTATCTGTCACCCAGATGTCTGGCAAAGGTTTTGTTATTTTAATCTCTTGGAAGAGGCTAAAGAATAACAGAATGAGTTGAATTCAGAATGTTATAGTTTGTGCCACAATCAGTTGTCTAAAAAACTATGTTTATACCTATGCCTATTTCTTTTGTGACTTAAATCTTGGAGGCCAGCCGTATTTAGTTATTTTTTGTAAAAGTTACCAAATTACAATATTAGGCATATTTTTCAAAATGATTTCTTGTCTTCTTATTAGGCTTGGATAGTTTATAGTATATTGAGGTTTTGCAAAAACAGACTGATGTAAGATACAGTGTATATTATCTTGTATCATACATACATACACACATATATATGAAAAGGAAGGAGAGACAGAGAGAGACAGTAATAGAGATATCTATGAAATTGGAATCAGGTTAAACATATTTCAACTGACCCTAAATTCCTTGAAAATATTTCTTTGTAAGTATTCTGATTTAAACCACTAGTTTAATGAAACGCAATCACTAATTAGGGTTAGTCTGTGTTATTCTTACAGTGATTCATTCTTCTAAGTTCCAAACACCTCAAGATATTTGTGTGTCTATATATTTTTTCTCTGTAAGAGACAATTTTGAGTATTCTTAACTAAAAGCAGCCCCTGTCACCATAAGAATAAACACTATCGGAATGTTGGGGAGGGAGGAGAGAGAGTGAGTGTGAAGATGCTGGAGCTTGAAGAAGGGCTTATGATTGTGATCTGCAGAACAAGCTCTAAGACCTAAGACAGGTGGAAGAGACTCAGGACCATAATGAAACCACCTGAGCCAAACCCATGAGAAATGATGAAAGTAGTAAGAAAGAAAAAGAAAGAAAGAAGAAAGATGAAATATATACACAGTGGGTTTCAGAATAAGTAGGAGTCTGCAGTTGACAATGAAAAGTAACAGAATTTTTTTCACCATCATCCAAGGCAGATCCAAACTATTTATGATCCTTTTTGCTATGACAGAAAACCCTTTTCAAACTAACTTTTATCATAAGGAACTTTTTAATGCTGATGTGTGTGTGCTGGAATATTTTTGAGATTGAGAACTGATTTATTTTCATGCCTCTAGCTCTATTTCCCTGATTCACCCCAAGTGCCCACTTCATCTTCAGGTGGTAACAAAATGATAACACCTGTTAACATTTTCACATAGGGCTTGAGGGAGAAAATGTCCAGAGGAGAATAAGAAGGAAAAAACTGTCCTAAGTCTCCAGCAAATACCTTTACAATCCACTGTCACGAATTGAACCACAGGCTCATTTTTTAACCAAACATGAGAAATAGTGACCTTACATCCCAGTTTGCCCAAAAATGTTGTTATCTGTTATTCTGTTGTAATTAAATAGTACCTTGTTTCACTTTCAAAATTGACCCAGTTTAAATAATAAATTATATTACTATTCCACCTAACGTCAATCTGGTCAAACTCTGAAATATGAGATGTGATCAACTGTTTGGGAGGCATGCGTGCAAGTTGAAGGAGGGATAGAGCTGAATGAAATCAAGGTTCTTTATGAAGGAAAAAGAAAATGATGTCTCTAACAAATCAGAAATGTCATACATGGAATCTTTTCCTGAATTTCCTCCCAAATTCACATGTTGAAGCCTGACCTCCAATGTAACTGTATTTTGAAATAGGACCTATACGGATGTAATAAGGGTTAAGTGAGGTCATGAAGGTAAGATCTTAATCCCATAGGATTGGTGTCTTTATAAGCAAAGAGAGTCTAAGTTTTTTTCTCTCTCCGTGTTTACAGAGAAGAGACTATATAAGGACATAGTGAGAGGGCAGCCCTCTGCAAGCCACAAAGAGAGGCCTCACCAGAAACCAACCCTGCAAGCACCTTGATCTTGGACTTCCAGCCTGCAGACTGTGAGAAAATACATTTCTGTTGGGTAAGCCATTCAGTCTGTAGTACTTTATTATGACAGCTCTTTTCAGACTACTACATATAGTATACAGGCATTTATAGGCACTTACCTGCCATGCCAGCTAGTTTCAATTGTGAGTGCTTGGGAGAAACATGAGCTTTACTTTTTTTTTTTTTTCTACTCCATCTGCCTCTGTGTTTCGAATTCTCTGTTTTTCTAATTATGGAGCTAACCTCTCAACTCCTTGAATGAAGAGGCTGAATGCCACACAGTCCCCAGGCTTTTAAAATGCCATATGCTATGTGAATATTCTTGGATAACTGTGAACCACTTTAGACTTCCCCTATGCCCCACTTATGGGTTGACTGATGTGTGGTAACTTGGATGGGCTCAATATAAAATCTCTCTGGCTTGTACAAGGGAAAAACAGAGAAAACAGAGAAGCTTTTAATAAAAGATGAAAGAATATTGAAGAGGGTTTAAAAGGGAAAGATTAAATCAGAATTATAGTAAACTTCATGGTCCAAATTTCAGAGAGAGATGATTTTTAAAACTAACCCCAGCTTGGATCTTCCTCATGTTGGTTCTAATGTACCTACTTTTACTCACTTTTTTCTCTCCTACTTGAAGAGGCTTTTCGATGGAAAACATCATTTTTCATATGCTGTCTTTGTCCTTAAATAAACAGAGAACCTCAGGTTAAATTCCCTTAAAGCTATGTTAGATTTGCTTTCCATCAAGTTTGTTATTAAGCCATATTTACCAAGATAGTGAGAATCTAATCTAGACACTCATTTTAAATTTAATGTACAAGTTCTGGAAAATGCAGGGCTGGAGTGGGTGGAAGACATCCTGGATGTACGTATTTCGGCTGGGCTGATAGTGTCACCACTGAATTGTTCGGGCTGCAGTTCATTCATTTCTAAACATTTGTTTACGTATCACTGTTGAGAAAGCAAAATAGCATTTTTTAAACATGTTCAGGAGAATCTGGGAGAGCAACATGTAAGTAAACGAGTATTTCTGCATTAAAACATGAATATTGACACTAAGTGCGCACAGTTCAAGTCAGCTTTTTCTTCTGAAAGAGCTAAGGTTGGGCAGAATTTGCAGCTGTTTGAGTTGCAAAAGAAGCTTTCATTTCTCTGAGAGTTTTGGGTTTCAGAATTGGATAAGGGGTTATAGATCTGCAATATCTTCACAACCCAGATTCATGAGGAAGAAACTGAGACAGAGAGTAAAGTAACATGCTTACAGCTGGTACCCAAGGAAGGCATGATTCAAATCCCTGCAGCGCAGATTCATTATGCCATCTCGGTGAAATGAATAATGAAGCAAGAGAAAGTCTCTCTTTGATGGGATAAGGAATATGTCTTGGAGGAGGTGGCATTTGAGCTTTACTCTGTTTGATATTTACAGTGTTTTATTACTCTATGCTTTTTCTCACCAAATAAACTTAACAGGTGTAGTAAAGGCACAATGGAAAGTAATTCAAAGGTGACCTATGAATGAGTTTAACTGGGGTAGTTGGAAATAGGACCTAAAAAGCAAAAGGAGCCAAATCTTGGATTAGTGCTTGGAAATTCAAACACTATTTTCAAGTAACAGGAAAATAATTGAATGATGAAATGGTATGGTCAGAGTTGCAGGAAGTTAACGAGATAACAATACATGGGGAGAGAGAATGGTAGTGATTAATTGAAATGCCCTCATGATATGTAACTTCCATAACTAAAGCAAAATAATTACTGCCCTTCACCCTGCTCTGTAGGTCATTGCAAAATTCACATGAACTTTTGTTCCTACATTTCTTTTAACAAACAAATTTGAACTAGGTCCATGAGTATTAAAATACGACATGGTCCTGTTCTCACCACAGTTGAGTCCAACCTGTGGTTCAGATTATGTTAGATATACAACATGTACTTCTGGAAATTTGTAAGTTCAAAACTAATTCGAGAGATATTTTTAATAGACTACCAGTCAACATTTGGTATTTAGTTAATACTTTGATGAATTTAAAGATTCACTATAAAAGACTTTGGAAATGGCAATATTAAGAAGAAATGTTTTGAGATACATGGTTATCTCACACTATTCCAAGTTGTAATTCTACAATACAGACACAACCTACTGCATTGAGTCAAGGGTCCTATCTAAAGATATCATTTATCGAGTGAGTATGATGCATTGAGGTAACTGAAAATGGAATGTTCCTGTAAGAGAAGAAGGGAAGAGAAAGTAAGTAATATAATTAAATGCAAAATATCCTTTCTCAATGTGTTGAAAAAAATCAACATTGACTACAGAAAGGGAATCAACAAAATAAGATGTCAAAATCTATAATAAAATATCAAAAATATAGAAGTAAATAAAAACATGTTAGCTGCAGGTTACAAGTTATTGTTGCTTTTGTTATCAGTATATAAGAGAATTAACTACAGTAGCACTCAAATGACACCAGGATAATTAAAGTTCTGTCAGATTTTTTATTAGGAACTCATACTTTCATACTCAGCCAAATAACTTGCCTCACAGCTGAAATTTAGGGCACAGCCGAAGAATAAGAAATTTTACTTTCTAAATGGATACCTTGGATAAAAATGTACACTTTCTATGTATGTAGGTGTGGGTATCTATGTATATGTATGTGTATTTCTATATACACATATACATATAAATTTGAAATAAAAATAATTATTTTAATATAAAATTTTCAAAAGTTAAGTTGATGTGAACACTTTAGAAGGTTTAGTCTGTTACTTAGTAGTCAACACTTTGTTTATGAGCTACCGATTCTCATATTTTGTGTGTTTTTTTTAACTTTCAATTTGAGTTTGGGGATACAAATGCAGGTTTGTTATTTAGGTAAACTTGTATCACAGAGGTTAGTTGCAGAGATTATTTCATCACCCAAGTACTAAGCATAGTACCCAATATTTATTTTTTCTGCTCCTTGCCCTCCTCCCATCCTGCACCCTCAAGTAGTCCCTATTGTCTATTGTGTTCATGAGTTCTCATCATTTAGCTCCCACTTATAAGTGAAAATATGTGATGTTTGGTTTTCCATTCCTGCATTAGTTCACTAAGAATAATAGCCTCCAGCTCCATCCATATTCCTTCATTCTTTTTTATGGCTGCATAGTATTCCGCGGTGTATATATAACATGTTTTCTTTATCCAATCTGTCATTGATTGACCTCTAGGTTGATTCCATGTCTTCGCTATTGTGAATAGTGTTGCAGTGAACATTCATGTGCAAGTGTCTTTATGGTAGAATAATTTATAATCCTCTGGGCATATACTCAGTAATGGATTGCTAGATTGAATGGTAATATTGTTTCTAGCGATTTGAGGACTCACCATACTGTTTTCCACAATGGTTGAACTAATTTATCCTCTCACCAACAATGTTTAAGTCTTCCCTTTTCTCTGCAACCTTGTCAGCATCTGTTATTTTTGACTTTTTAATAATAGCTGTTCTAACTGGTGCAAGATGGTATCTTTATGTGGCTTCGATTTGCATTTCTCTAATAATAAGTGATGTTGAGCTTTTTTTTTTCATATTCTTGTTGGCTGCATGCATGTCTTCTTTAGAAAAGTGTCTGCTCATTTTCTTTGTGCACTTTTTAATGGGGTTGTTTTTTTCTTGTAAATTTGTTTAAATTTCTTATAGATGCTGGACATTAGACCTTTGTCAGATGCATAGTTTGCCAATATATTTTCTCCCATTCTGTAGGTTGTCTGTTTACTCTGTTGATAGTTTCTTTTGCTGTGCAGAAGCTCTTGAGTTTAATTAGATCCCATTTGTCAATTTTTGCTTTTGTTCATTTTTTTTTTTGTTTTTCACCAGAACACTTTCTTTTCTGTGGTATCACTTTCCTTAAACATTACATTTACAGAAACTTATCATACTTGGTTTATAGTCATGCTTTTGCCAAGTTTTCTATTTACTTATTACTTGTTGCACTTTTCCCATCAACTCTAAAGGGCATTTTTGAGTTTAAATATTCAATAGTGAGTATTTTTTAATATCTTAAAGTGAAGATCATCCACAAAGGCTGACTATAACAGACCTTGGACTAATCCACCACCAGTTTTGCTTATGTGTAATTCATTAAAAAAAAACCTAGTCCCAACTTTATCTTCATGTGTGTACTTTTCATTATCGTCCTTTATTTTACTGATTGTTTTAAAAAAGTAAAACAAGAAATGCATAGAAAACTAAAAATATAAACTTTAGTGGTAAAATTGATATGGGTAAAACAAGAAAAAGGAAGAATATGCTGAGCAGGTTTTCCTGGACCCTTTTACATTTATTGTATGTCCCAGTCTCTACAACAGGGGTGTTGGAAGGAGCAAGAGACTTTTCTATGCAACATTCTTACAGAAATCATGTTTTGCAAAGTTAAGCTACTTGATTATGTTGAAATTCAAATACTAGCTAAATATAATTCCCAGATGAGCATATTTATGCATATCATCCATTATTAACTTCTGTACAATGTTAAATATAAACTACTTCCAGTCAGCCTGGCATGAATTAAAAATATGAATGCCACCATACTGTTGATTATTGTTCTACATGGTTACACTTTAATATGCATAGTGATGCAAAATAAACATGCTAAGAATCCTTCAATAATAAACACGCCATTCCTCTGAAAATGCTAGGATATATGCAGTAGAAAATTCATACACTATGTAAACTCTTAAATGAAAGAGCTTGTAAAATGATCTACTCTTTCAAATATCTCTATCACAACATAGTTCTCTATCACAACATATTTCAAATTATTAGGTGTTTTCTCTGTGGAGTATTTTCGATATTTTACAGATGTTGGCATAATTATGAGATTTCTGTAATACAGAATGCATACCATTATTATTCATAATAGTCTCCACTATAAATCACATCAATCACTATGTGAGCATTTTGCACATGTAATCTCAAATTCTCATAGAGAAATACTGTTGGCTACACAGACTCAGTAATTTCAATCATGATACTATTGTTTTAAACTCATCAATATGCAATCCATTCTGCCACGTGCAAGAGAAACCAAGGAGTAATAAAGTAATTTCAGAGCCTTCTGACCTCAAAAAGACTATCGTCCAACTAAGGAGATAGATTACAAACAAATAAGCTGTTGACTAATTCAAGGCTTCTCTGGCACGAGTGAAATATTTTCATAGTCGGCTACCTAATAGTTTCACTGTTAATTGTCAAAACAAAAACAAAAACAAAAACAAAACAGCTACATGATCTGTATGGGTGTGTATTAATTCATACACAAACTAAAAATTAATTATATTTATTACTCTTATTAGAATCAATAGATAGAACTATATTAATCTAAAAGAAAAATGAGAATTTCATCAGATTCAATATCAAAGTTAAGTTAATCTTTCTAAGGTAAAACAAGGCACAAGCATTCAGAGTTTATAACTGGAGTTGCTAGGCTAAAAAATCACTATAGAGAAGGAATAATTTCTAAATACAACCATCTTTATTTCCAGTCAGAAAGCAATGACTATTTCCAAGCTACATTGGGCTGAATTTCCTGCTAACAAATGTGATAATATAGAACTCTATGAAAATTAATGTTCCAATGAGAGCTCCTAAAATGATGTCCTCAAAAAATAATATTGGTGCATTAAAATAAAGAATTACACATTAAGTTCAAAGTTAAAACTCTCATAGCATTACTGCAAAAATAGGCTATGATGTATTTACTTAATTTTTTCCCTTTAAACACTTTCTAAAGTGTTAGAGGTGTTTATAGAAATTAATCTATACAAAGATTAAGAATGTAGTGAGGCTCATTTATTAGAAACTTTCAGAGGTATTTCAAGCAAATACAATCAAGAATTTCAGAAGTAGTATTCAATTACCACTATTGATCCAAGAAAACCCTTTTCACTGTCATTCATTCTATAAAAGTTCCTTGATGCAAGTTTCATGCCATTATGGTACTCAGTTTGATTATGCCTGAGCCATCATGTGTCCAATTACTTTTGTGTCTCAGAAACCAACCTCCCTCCCTCCCTCCTTCCTTCCTTCCTTCCTTCCTTCCTTCCTTCCTTCCTTCCTTCCCCTCTCCCTGTCCCCCTTTCTTTCTTTCATTCTTTCGGCTTTTAGTTAGACTTTAAGGCCCTATTGGGTGTTGTAAAGAATATTCTGTGCAGTTTGGAAATGAGCCAACTGTGAAAAACACATATCTTGCCACTACCCTTACTATACCACTCCCAACATGTATGCACATACTTCTGTATGGGTTGATCCTGCTTTAGCAACATGTTTGAATTAAAAGAAGATGAATATAAATTAGTGAACAACTTGTGTTAAATATATCGGTTGTGTTTATTATACAAGTATGTACAAGTAGCGTCGGCGGAGAACATGTTGAGGTGGAGCCTAATAATCAGCGGCATCATGAGCTACATAGTTATGGTTCCACCTCTATTCAAGGGCCCGTATTTAGGCTCCATGCACTGGCATGACTGTGTTCTGAATGACCCATGCCCATTCTAAATGAGTAATGTTCATTTTGATTGGCTGATGCATTGCTTTACAAGTCGTTAAATATTTTGAAATATCACCCCTTCCTCTGCTAGGTAATATTGGGCAAACCAATTATCTCTCAACCTCAGTTTTTCAACTGTGAAATGACGTTTGAACTGTAGAGTCTCCAAAGTCTCTTCCGGTCACCACAACCTATCATTTAGGGCTTAAGTACACACAGCAAAAAGGAGTAATGACTCAGAATCAGGGTGTCAGAGAGTAAAGTTTTCAGAATATTCTAACAAAACTAGTGCTTTAGGAAGGTACAATATCAACTCCATTTTTATGGGAGTGTTTTTTATTGTATTTTTTATTTACAACTTTTATATCAAGTTCAGGGGTACATGTGCAGGATGTGTGGGTTTGTTATATAAACGTGTGTCATGGTAATTAGTTCCACATATTGTCCCATCACCTAGGTATTAAGTCCAGCATCCATTAGCTATTGTTTCTCATACAACATCAACACTTAAACTAGCAATTGAGAGGAGACATTGCAGGGTCTTCTGGAGATTATCTTCGCAATTAGTTGACTTGGGCCTACGTGGAGCTGGAATTTTCCTGGCTTTGTAAAACCAAGCCTAAAGAATATAAAAACTGATGCTAAATATGCTATTATTCTACAATTCTGCCTTCTTGAAACAGAACTGCAGAGCTGGAAATTTCCAAAATAATGTCTACATTTTCATTTTTAATTTATTAGTTTTCCTTAAATAAAAGGGTGGAAATTGACTTCAACTGGCTTAATTGATACGGTACATGTAAAAACACGTTAGTAATAATATGAGTACCCTAAGCAAACGTTAGTAAAGTATTATTAGTTGCCATCGTATGCTATCATTCTTGGTTCATAAATATATGGTGTACCACATCTGTTATATTACAGGCATTGAATTACCTCTTGGGGACACAAATAAACTACTTTCACTCATATCTTTTTCTCAGTATCTGCTTCTAGAAAATCCCAACATAAATCAATATGTGTGCATCCATGCACGTGCACACACACACACACACACACACGTACATGCTAATACATTGAGGGACAGCGTACGACAGTATGACATTATGGGCAGCTGGAACACCATGTACAAAAGCATATAAGTGACAAATAGAGAGATGAATTATTGGAAGATGTAGTGATTCACAGAAAAACTAGAGAATACAGCATATACAGGGAATGCTAAGAGAACATTCTGTGTTGGATGATATGAGCAAGAACTTAAATCAACTTGTAAGCTCATTAAAAGTATTTTATAATTTCTCATGAAGGGCCTTGGAAACACATTGAGAAAGGGTTTTCCAATCAAAGGGACTAGCTTAGGCACAAATCCTATTGCTTAAAGAAGTTTTCTGTATTATTTAAAAATAACAGAGAGATCTAAATAGGCTAATGGGAAGAAGTTAGATGAGCAATGTATGGATACCACAGTTACTATAGTTGTTTAATATTCTTTATTTTAGATTTATCAACACGTATTTATTACCAGTGGGGGAAAAAATCTAAACTTTTGCTCTTTCTTCTCTTCTTTCAATCCTGCTACACCGCTGCCATGGAATCCCCGTCTAAGTCAATAGCAGCTCCATGCATCCAGCTGCTGGGGATAAGAAAACTGAATTCATCATTTATGTCTGTCTTTTACACTCCATCTATAATCTCCCAGAAAATTATATTCTTTCTACCTTCAAAATGTAGCAGAATTTAATTGTTTCTTGCCACTTGCGCTGACTCAACCTGTTTCAATCTCCAGTATTCCTCTGTCTGTGTATAAGGGAATGGTGGCTTGGATCAGTAACTTTGGAGGCCGAGGACAATCGCTTGAGGCCAGGAGTTCAAGACCAGCCTGAGTAACATAGCAAGACCCAGACTTCATCTCTAAAAAATTAAAATTAAAAATAAATTCTTTTTAACAAGTTCCCAAGCTGCTACCCATACCTTTCAGTCACTTGTCAACACAGTGAAATGAAACCTGAAGTCACAATAACATCATAGTAGACTTAATTTGTTTTTACTGGAGCAGAGCACTTTCTCCAATTTTACTTTTATTTACACCACACCCAACTTAAGTTTTCTTAAGCTGTTCAATTTCTTTTAAACACCTAGCATATTAGATATTGCTTAAAAGTTAATGTTATATGCTCCTCTTCTCAAAACCCATGAATCATTCCCCACTTTACTCAGTAAAAGTCAAAATCATTACAATTACCTACAAGGCCCTCTGTTTCTTTTTATCTTCATTCCTGCTATTCTCACTCCACCCCAGCCACATGGGCCTCCTTGCTTCTGTTTGAACAGACATCTCCCAGTGTTAAGGTCTTCCAAGATGACCCTCATGATGGGGTCCATGATGTTTTCTTGGCTAAGCTCTGATGATGTTCTCTTGGCTAATTTTTTTCCCCATGATAGTCTCTTGACTAAGCCCTGACTGTTCTTCACGTTTATGTTTAAATATCGTTTTTTATGTAAGTATTTTTGAGTAAGAATTAAATGACAGAAAATCAACACATTATTTTTTTAAAATAACACTCAATATTATTCTCCTTGGGGGATCATTTTGTTGTAATTATGCTTTCATGCTCTTTTATTAAAGATACCTATGGAGAACTTTATCCTTTCCTTCATAAGCCTGCCATATTTTTCAGTCAATCTTTGATAGATTTTTAACTAATCATTACATTATTGGAAATAAGTATAGATCTGGGATATAAAATGACTAGCGAAGGATTAAAAGAACACCGACTCTTAATTTTAAACATATCAGCATATCTTTTTCCTTTAAAAATCACCTGATATTTTGGATTAAAAATACATGTATTTTAATACCTTTTAATGGAGGAACCTCTTAGAGGTTTTTTTGTGGAGGAAGCCCCTTAGAATTTGGGGGCTTAACAAGATATATGTCTTACAGCCATGTAAGACCAACTTTAAACACTACTCATCATTTATTTTTAATTTAACGAACAAACTAAAAACTCACTCTCTGTCCAACTAGTCATGGTTTTTTATCATTTTATTTATGATTAAGTCATAAAACACTTAACATATATCAAGACTTGAATTTCGTTTATTAATAGATTAAATTGATATAACCTAACACTGCACTTGAATTAACTCAATTTCAGTAACCATAAACTTGTCCTGTGTGACTTCATTTATAACCATTTTTTACTTTGTTAACTCAGTGTCCTCTCACTAATGTGGATCAATGGCAATATACAGGCATATTACCTTTATAAATTCATATATTTTTTCAATGTAGTAACTGTTTGGTAATTTCTGTAAATTCTTTTCCCTTCCTTTGAATGAAATTAGAGAAATGTGGAATACAACTCTTTTATGTAAGCATATCTTCGAGGGCAATATACAAGAAAGTAGGAAAATATCCTAACCCTACATGGATGCCCAATGCTATTATCAATCTCTGTCATCACATCACAGTCTTGCAAAATAATTATTCATGACTCTCCCCTGCATCACTGAGATAGGCTCGTGTCAATTTATACCACCTAGTATTCCACGGCTATGGGCTAGCCACCATCTTTCACACCTCATTGAGTTCCTATCAGACTGTAAAGTACAGTAACTCAGTAATCTCTTGCCTCTCTCCTTTTTGTTAATGTATTGCACACTCTGCCAGTGTAAAGATGTGCATGAACGGGGGTTTTCTCTAGAAACCAAGAAAGAACATCCCACTGCTCATAGCAGCTAAACCACACTGCAAGCAATTGCTTGTCTCCTAATTATAACTATAAAACAATGTTGGATGCACTGGGTTTTAAATGTCTGGCCCAAATTCAGATATCGACTTAGTTTTGAAAAATTACTAGGACAGAGCTGGCACTTAAATGTTTTTGAACAATACCATGATACCATAAAGATATTCTTAAGCTGAGATTTTCTTTTTCTTAAATGAAGCAGTAAGCAAAAATCTCAGTGTACCATGTAAAATGAATTAATTTTAGCATGGCCCTTTGAGTCTATTTTAAATATTATATCCATTTATAAATGGGCTGCTGAGCTGATGGGAAAATAAGAAATGACCTCCCAAGCATTCAGAAATAAAACCAAGAATAAAACTCAGCAGCTTTGCTTGAAAAATAAGATGTAGTACCTCAAAATAATTTCAAAATTTAGTATAAGAAAAAAATTGTTTAGAAGATTTTGAATGAAACATGCAAAATTGGTCTTTGGAGTTGTTATGAACCCATATTTTGAGTAAACTTAAAATAAGGATATAACAGATGCACTATTACCTGGACTTTTTCTTCATAATCTTACTATCATACCCTTAAATCTCTGAGTCTGACATTTCTGGAGGGAGGATTCAGGAATATCCTGCAGAAGCAAGAATACAGAAGAAAGATTGCCTACTTTCAACACAACACTAATAGACTCTTGACATTCTGTTTCCAGTCCTCCAGGCACCCTCCACTCCCAATTTCTCCGCTCATAATGTCTTCATTCTAAAATGAAGTTGATACTTCCCCAATTCACTTCCCACTTTTTACTTAATTATCTACCTACAAAAATATGTTGCAACAACTAAATATAACTCCAAGGGAAGCACATGCACATATAAAGACACACACACACACACACTCCAACACCCTTAGGTAAAACAA
Organism: Macaca fascicularis; assembly: GCF_037993035.2. Classification (NCBI taxonomy): domain Eukaryota; kingdom Metazoa; phylum Chordata; class Mammalia; order Primates; family Cercopithecidae; genus Macaca; species Macaca fascicularis. Next base: position 26,368,068 of record NC_088377.1, on the reverse strand, counting down.
CATTTAGAGAAACGATGTTATTCTCTTAGGTTTTAAAAGTAAAATGAAAATATCTGTTGGTTTGATTTTGTTTTCCTGAGAGTTTTCCAGAGTGGTTAGCACATGGTTCACATTTAGGAATCAGTATTATTAATGGTATTGGAATCATACTAAATGTCAAACACTGAAGATGCCGTAGTCAATAATGGAATACCAGGCCGGGCGTGGTGGCTCACGCCTGTAATCCCAGCACTTTGGGAGGCCGAGGTGGGCGGATCACCAGATCAGGAGATTGAGACCATCCTGGCTAATATGGTGAAACCCCGTCTCTACTAAAAATATGAAAAATTAGCCTGGCGTGGTGGCGGCGCCTGTAGTCCCAGCTACTCGGGAGGCTGAGGCAGGAGAATGGCGGGAACCCGGGAGGCAGAGCTTGCAGTGAGCCCAGATCGCGCAACTGCACTCCAGCCTGGGTGACAGAGTGAGACTCCGTCTCCAAAAAATAAAAAATAAAAACAAATGGAATACCAAATATAATATCCTGTCAAATGGTCCTCAGGGAACTGATGGTCGCAAGATAGTCTATTCAATTTTTATTGCTTTATTATTATTTTTAAGAGACCAGGTCTCGCTCAGTTGTCCAGGCTGGAGTGCAGAGATGCAATTACGGCTCACTGCAGCCTTGACCTCCTTGGCTCAAGCAATCCTCCCTCCTCAGCCTCCTGAGTAGCTGGGACTACAGGCACAAATCCACGCCCAGCTAATTTGTAATTTTTAGTAGAGATGAGGTCTCACTATTGTTGCCCAGGCTGGTCTGGAACTCCTGAGCTCAAGCAATCCTCCCATCTCAGTCTCCCAAAGTGCTGGGTTTAAGGCAAGAGCCACTGCACTCAGTCCATGTTAATTTTCCATTTGCAGAACATTTTTCTTCCAAATAAAAAATGATTACTATTATCTTCCACCTACTCATACAGTAATATTTGTGCCCTAATGAAACATACAAAACAAGATTTTGTCTGAAAAATATCCGTTCAAATATTTGAAATGTACTATTGTTTCTTATATTAACATTTTCTTTTAAGCTGATATTCACAATACAGTGAACTATTTTCATGAAATGCTTCCCTCCGAGTTCAGCAAATTAGTGAACCCTTATGCCATATTTAATCTTTATTGTCAAACAGTTTTTCCTCTCTATCTAGAACTGTGTGAATTATTTTATTACTTATTTATTGTCTCATTTCATACATTGAAGTAAGTTCCCTGCAAAATGAAAATAATCTACTCTCTTCATGATTGACTCCCTAGTACACACAACAATTCTTGGCACATAGTAGATATTCAAGAAATAGCTGTGAAATTAGTGAATAAACAGATGTATCATGTAGCTCCAAATGATCTCAGATCACTGTGCACTTATAATGAAACTCTTATTTGACGTGAGATATTGAGCCACAAGAGGATATGAATTATTTTAAACCACTTAGATAGTTTGCAGCCAGGTTTGTACTAAAATGCAAGTCAGTTAACTCATTCCAGCGATTCTTGCCTTTCTCCTACATAACCTCTCCCCTGGTAACTGGAACCTGCATAATCTCCGTTCAAATATGACATGTATAGTTAGATATGATTCCATATATCATTTCAAGCAGCCTGAAATAATAATCACTGCTATGATTGCAATAGTTTTGATATAGTCTTCTAAAATTTTGTCAATTTTCTTTTGGCAATTTATGTTCTTGTTGCCACAAACTTGTGAGTAGCAAACACTCCACGATTTTTAACATCATTTGGAGTTTGTGCATTTTCACACTTCATTTATCCCCATTAAGATGATAGTTGTTAGTTGTTTCCAGGTTCTTGAGATAATTCTAAATCTTGATTCCGACATCTATGATATTAAGCAGCAATTTCGGGTTTGTGATAATGACAAACTTGACTAAAATACATCTTTGCTTAAGGATGCAAAACAAAGTCTCAAGGGCTAAATTAGATCCACATAAGCATTTTCATTAGCCAGGATAGGCTTCTTTAAAAATATCTATGAAGGTGTATTAATTTCCTGGGGTTCTCATAACAAAATACCAAAACCCAGGTGGCTTAAAATAACAGAAATTTATTTGCTCACAGTGTGCAGGCTAGAAGTCTGAAACCAAGGTCCCAGCAGGGCCATGATCAATCTGACTGCTCTTGGGGGAAATTCTTCCTTGTCACTCCTAGCTTCTGCTGTTTATCTGCAATCCTTGCCTTCTCTTAGCTCGTAGATACATTAGTCCATGTACATGGCCATCATCTTCTCCCTGTGTGGCTACAAGTCATTTTCCCTCTGTGTGTGTCATCTTGTGTCCCAGTTTTCCCTTTTTATAAGGATACTAGTCAGAATGGATTGGGGCTCACTTTAATGATCTCATCTTAACATGATTATCTCTGTAAAGACCTTATTTCCAAATAAGATCACATTCTGAGATATTCAGCATTAGGGTATTGTAGGTAGCAAAGACACTATTCAACCCCAAACCAAAAGCATTTGGATTAGTGATTTCTACTCAAAGTGGTAGATATATTATAATATTCATAATATTATATGTAATGTGCCATATATATCATATGTGTCATACATACATACCTGTTCTAAATGCATGATGTCCATATATATATGCACACATATATGACAAGTGTTTTGTGTGCGTGTGTGTGTGTGTATTAGTGCAAAGTTTTAAACTTTCTAGTCTCCATAAAATTCTTCTTGCTTTGGCAAAAGCCATTGATTGGTAATTTGAGGTAGTTACTCAGGACATAGTATCTTATCTGATCAACTTTTTTTTTTTTTTTTTTTTTTTTTTTGAGACAGAGTCTCGCTCTGTTTCCCAGGCTGGAGTGCAGTGGTGCGATCTTGGCTCACTGCAACCTCCGCCTCCCAGGTTCAAGCGATTCTCCTGCCTCAGCCTCCCGAGTAGCTGGGACTACAGGTGTGTGCCACCATGTCAAGCTAATCTTTGTATTTTTAGTAGAGACAAGGTTTCACCATGTTGGCCAGGATGCTCTCAATCTCTTGACTTTGTGATCCGCCCACCTTAGCCTCCCAAAGTACTGGGATTACAGGCGTGAGCCACCGTGCCTGACCTTGATCAACTTATTTTTGAACTCAGTCTATATGACTTCATTTTATACATAATACTATCACAAATCTTAAGGCTTCTTTTCAGTCTTGTAGCAGATTTTAAAGTGGGGCAAAAAGAGGAATCCATTATCATCACAATGCTAGAACACTGATGTGACATAATGTCTAGTAATGATTTTATAGATCCAATAACATCCAACAGAAAACACAATTTTGTTTGCATGACTCAACTTGAGAGAAAATAATTCATACATTAATGTGACTGAATCCAGGTATTTTCCAGTTAAAATAAGTCATTTCTCATTTTACTTATTTATAGCTTAATATTGGAAAAAGCAGAGAGCATCAACTTGCATATATGTCTCAGTTAAAAATATAGTAGAAAATAGCATATTCGATTAAGACCTTTCTATTCCTCTTACCAATGGTACACATGGGAAAACACTGGAAAATGGAGCATCAAGTCCTAAATCTTTTAAGCAGAATAATATATTTCTCTAATAAATCTGTGCAAAGTATTTTGAATAACATATGGGTTACCATGGGATTTACTGTGATAGGATAGAATATAATAATATATAGTGGAAGTCCTACTTGCTAGAAACTTAGTTTAAATTCCAAACATATTTACTTACCTCATATCTATTAAATTAAAGTGCCAATCTGTGATTCCCACTCCTGGCAGGTGGTTCTCTGTCACATTGTTCAACAGCAGCATCTACTGGCTGCAACATCCACATCTACCTTCTTCTGTTGCTTGGATTTCTACTGTTTGGTATGTTTTAAACGTCATTCCTTTACATCCCTTGTAAGTTGGATTCCTAGGTATTTTATTCTCTTTGAAGCGATTGTGAATGGAAGTTCATTCATGATTTGGCTCTCTGTTTGTCTGTTACTGGTGTATAAGAATGTTTGTGATTTTTGCACATTAATTTTGTGTCCTGAGACTTTGCTGAAGTTGCTTATCAGCTTAAGGAGATTTTGGGCTGAGATGATGGGGTTTTCTAAATATACAATCACGTCATCTGCAAACAGGGACAATTTGACTTCTTCTTTTCCTATCTGAATACCCTTGATTTCTTTCTCTTGCCTGATTGCCCTAGCCAGAACTTCCAACACTATGTTGAATAGGAGTGGTGAGAGAGGGCATCCCTGTCTTGTGCCAGTTTTCAAAGGGAATGCTTCCAGTTTTTGCCCATTCAGTATGATATTGACTGTGGGTTTGTCATAAATAGCTCTCATTATTTTGAGATATGTTCCATCAATATCGAATTTATTGAGCGTTTTTAGCATGAAGGGCTGTTGAATTTTGTCAAAGGCCTTTTCTGCATCTATTGAGATAATCATGTGGTTCTTGTCTTTGGTTCTGTTTATATGCTGGATTACATTTATTGATTTGCGTATGTTGACCCAGCCTTGCATCCCAGGGATGAAGCCCACTTGATCATGGTGGATAAGCTTTTTGATGTGCTGCTGGATTCAGTTTGCCAGTATTTTATTGAGGATTTTTGCATCAATGTTCATCAGGGATATTGGTCTAAAATTCTCTTTTTTTGTGTGTCTCTGCCAGGCTTTGGTATCAGGATGATGTTGGCCTCAACATGAGTTAGGGAGGATTCCCTCTTTTCTATCTATTGGAATAGTTACAGAAGAAATGGTACCAGCTCCTCCTTGTACGTCTGGTAGAATTCGGCTGTGAATCCTTCTGGTCCTGGACTTTTTTTGGTTGATAGACTATTAATTATTGCCTCAATTTCAGAGCCTATTATTGGTCTATTCAGGGATTCAACTTCTTCCTGGTTTAGTCTTGGGAGAGCGTAAGTGTCCAGGAAATTATCCATTTCTTTTAGGATTTCTAGTTTATTTGCACAGAGATGTTTATAGTATTCTCTGATAGTAGTTTGTATTTCTGTAAAGGACTTCAAGGAGAACTACAAACCACTGCTCAGTGAAATAAAAGAGGACACAAACAAATGGAAGAACATACCATGCTCATGGATAGGAAGAATCAATATTGTGAAAATGGCCATATTGCCTAAGGTAATTTATAGATTCAATGTCATTCCCATCAAGCTACCAGTGACTTTCTTCACAGAATTGGAGAAAACTGCTTTAAAGTTCATATGGAACCAAAAAAGAGCCCGCATTGCCAAGACAATCCTAAGTCAAAAGAACAAAGCTGGAGGCATCACGCTACCTGACTTCAAACTATACTACAAGTCTACAGTAACCAAAACAGCATGGTACTGGTACCAAAACAGAGATATAGACCAATGGAACAGAACAGAACCCTCAGAAATAATACCACCCATCTACAGCCATCTGATCATTGACAAACCTGAGAAAAACAAGAAATGGGGACAGGATTCACTATTTAATAAATGGTGCTGGGAAAATTGGCTAGCCATAAGTAGAAAGCTGAAAATGGATCCTTTCCTTACTCCTTATATGAAAATTAATTCAAGATGGATTAGAGACTTAAATGTTAGACCTAAAACCATAAAAACCCTAGAAGAAAACCTAGGCAATACCATTCAGGACATAGGCATGGGAAGGACTTCATATCTAAAACACCAAAAGCAACAGCAACAAAAGCCAAAATTGACAAATGGGATCTAATTAAACTAAAGAGCTTCTGCACAGCAAAAGAAACTACCATCAGAGTGAACAGGCAACCTACAGAATGGGAGAAAATTTTTGCAATCTACTCATCTGACAAAGGGCTAATATCCAGAACCTACAAAGAACTCAAACAAATTTATGAGAAAAAGACAAACAACCCCATCAAAAAGTGGGCAAAGGATATGAACAGACATTTCTCAAAAGAAGACATGCATACAGCCAACAGACACATGAAAAAATGCTCGTCATCACTGGCCATCAGAGAAATGCAAATCAAAACCACAATGAGATACCATCTCACACCAGTTAGAATGACAATCATTCAAAAGTCAGGAAACAACAGGTGCTGGAGAGGATGTGGAGAAATAGTAACACTTTTACACTGTTGGTGGGATTGTAAACTGGTTCAACCATTGTGGAAAACAGTTTGGCGATTCCTCAAGGATCTAGAACTAGAAATACCATATGACTCAGCCATACCATTACTGGGTATATACCCAAAGGATTATAAATCATGCTGCTATAAAGACACATGCACACGTATGTTTATCATGGCACTATTCACAATAGCAAAGACTTGGAATCAACTCAAATGTCCATCAGTGACAGACTGGATTAAGAAAATGTGGCACATATACATGATGGAATACTATGCAGCCATGAAAAAGGGTGAGTTTGTGTCCTTTGTAGGGACATGGATGCAGCTGGAAACCATCATTCTCAGCAAACTATTTCAAGAATAGAAAACCAAACACCGCATATTCTCACTCATAGGTGGGAATTGAACAATGAGATCACTTGGACACGGGAAGGGGAACATCACACACTGGGGCCTATTATGGGGAGTGGGGAGCGGGGAGGGATGGAGTTATACCTGATGTAAATGACGAGTTGATGGGTGCAGCACACCAACATGGCACAAGTATACATATGTAACAAACCTGCACGTTGTGCACCTGTACCCTAGAACTTAAAAGTATAATAAAAAAAAAAAAAAAAAAAAAGAAAGGAAAAAAAAAAAAGTCATTCCAGGGAGTGGTTTTGAATAGGAAGGTTGGATTACATTGGGAGAAAGAAGAGACCATCAAAAGGTCTTGAAAGCAGATTTCTTTAATAATTTGATTTTTATTAGGTACTTAGAGAAAACAAAATCTATCCATTCCGGACTTCCAGAGTCTCATTGCTTGTGCCAAACATGGAAACCAGCTTGTGGATAGTTATACATCAGAAACCCATTTATGATTACTGTCTCCGAGTAGCTACCTTATTGAGAGATATGAAACATAGCTATACATGGAAGGAACAACAGACTTTATAGAAATGATTAAAATCAAAATACACTCTATCATATATATTTGTATTTAAAGGCTATACTTTACCATTTAAAGGTGGTTGTCACAATGAACACAAGATTTGGGAGAATTGCTCATAACTTTATTCTCTTTTTCATTATTTTCAGCATATTAACTTTGAGTTCCAAACATAAGCTATACAAATTATCCAAAAACATGATTGGTACCTTTTGATATGGTACCTCTCAATGCACAGAATGACTGCACTGCCCTCTGATTTGTATTCCCTGCCAACACTCTGACATGATCAATAGCTTTAAAAATTTTTAATTTGAATATTCAGCTTGTTAGATTCCAACAGTTTGCTTCATTGATATTCTTCGATAATGAACTTTTATTTCTTTTAGGCAGGATGAAATGAACTTGGCATATGCCTTTAGCTTTAAAAAATTGTGTTTAAGGAAAATAAACATAAGCATTTAGTATTCTGGAATTTCTTACTACCACAGTGTAATTTACATACCACACATATGTAAGGGTTTCCTTTTCTACTTCTACCAAGTTATCATATAGTTAGTTACTTCTGATGGTTTTAAGAAAAAGTTATAGCAATAGATTCATTATTTGTTTTAATACTATGAATGTAGATTACTGGAAAAATTATTTAATTCACAAGTGATCACTGGTTTACTCATTTATGCATTTTAATGTACAAGTTCTTTTTTCAAAAATAGAGACATGGGTCTCACTTTGTGGCCCAGGCTGGTCTCAAACTCCTGGGCTCCAGCAATCCTCCTCTCTTGGCCTCCCAAAATGCTGGGGTTACAGGCATGAGCCACTGAGCCTGGCCAAGACAATTCTTATATACTATGTTTTGGGTCAGGTGCTGCCCTACTAGACCAAAATATTAATTCATTTAATTATCTAAAAACCTTAGAAGTCTCTGGAATAATTCAGATTTATTTTGCTCAGCAAATATTCCCTCCCTCCTCCACCTATTGTGAATAAGTGTATGATCCCACCCAACTGACATTGGGCTTGGATTTAAGACTTGCTTTGGCAAGTACAACACATTGACCAGAGAAGAGGTCTTCAATGTGTTTGCATGTTTTGGTGTACTTCTTAGGTTTTTATGATATGTCAGTCACTGTCCCTGTTTGGGCTCCAGAATAAACAAATAAAGACCTGGTCCCAACCTCTAAGTTCAGAGTCTAGCCACGCAGAGCCTTCCAACCAATCCCATCCTAGGTCAACTAAACCTTGTGTAGAATTTCACTAAATATAACTTTAATGGTGCTGCCTGGTCATTTGGCCTCAGTCCTATAGTGAAACAGCAAGCACCAAAAAAAGTTATCATTCTTATAGGTGTAATTGACTCTGGTTATCAAGAGAACAGTGAGTCATTGCGACACGATACGGGCAGGAGAGAGTATTGTTGGACCTGGGGTGATACTTTGGTAACCTTGGCATGTCTTTGGTAGAAATCACAAATAATCAGTCTGACAAGGGCATGGTAACCAAGTTCTCAATTCCTTGAGAATGAAAGTCTGGGTGGTCTTATGAAATGAGCAACCCAGATCTGATCAAAGATAGAGGAAGAATACATTGAGTATTATTGATAGCCTTAGTACCAATTTCAGCAGTGATTACTATAGATTGGCCTGCTACTTCTCCTTTCTCTTTTTTCTCCCTTAGAAATTATGCCTTACCACTCTCACGAAGAAGCATCGTCAGCAGAGAGAATATATTGTGAGACACAAGTGGTTATAAGGGGGCGGTATAAGGAATTAACTTGTCAGTGCCCTAGCATTACTGTGGGATATTCATTACAACTGATGAACCAATATTGATATATTATTAGTTAATAATAAAGAATTATTAGTTATAATTATTAGTTATTAATGATTAGTTAACAATAATGTATCAATATTGGTTTATCAATTATAATAAATAAAGTTTATAGTTTACATTAGGGTCCAAATCTTTGTGTTGTATAGTCTATGGATCTTGACAAATGTATCCTGACATATATCCACCACTACAGTATTATATAGAAGAGTAATATACAGAATGGTTTCACTGTCCTAAAAATCTCCCTTGCTCTGATTGTTCAGTTCTGTCCACTGAACCCTTGGCAACCACTGATCTTACTATCTCTTTACTTGTGCTTTTTCCAGGATGCCATTTTGTTGGGCCCACCATTTCCTTATTTTCAGCTGTTGAGGTTGGTGTCACAATGAGTTCAGGGACTCGAGTGATGCCACCATTCATCTTGGGTTATAGAGCTGGCTCCTCATGGCGCGTCTTTGAAGGCTTGGTATGAGCAGTTGTAGAAAACTGGGAGAATCTTTCTTTTATCTCTAGCAAGTAAGTTATTCATAACTTATTAACTGGTTTTATAAGTCTTTAATATTTCAACAGCAGTTGACAACCTGAGCAGCTTACCTCCATGAAAACAAATATTGAATATATATAAAATGTATGTGTGTATGTATCTACAAATCTACTCAAAATTGTAAGTAGAAAAAATTATAATTATGAGTCATAGGGAATAGGAATAGGATCCACTGCACATAAACAAATCAGGCCTTTCGGTTTGCTGCAAATGGTGCTTTGAAATTTATTCTTTTCATAAATATGTAAGTTAAATTTACTCTTTTCATAAATATGTAAGTTAAATATTATGATTATAATATTTTTCCTAAAATATATGCTTCATCAATATTTCCTGAGGGTGTTCTCCAATATACCCTGCAGTTACCCAGCTGAAATGGCCATGGACATCCCATTACATGTAAAGTACTTTTTTAAAGGGGTATTGTGTTATGCTACTTTAAAATATAATTATTATTTTTATTGTTACTTTATCTTCATATTTAGAAAAATATAACCGACAAATCCTGTACCTCTGTCTAGTTTCTTTTCGTTAGTATTATAACCACAAGCAAAGAAAACAGATGTTTTTATCACAAAAACATTCTGTAAATATGCAAGGCCAAGAAAGCAACAATTAACACACTGTGCAGTTAGCACCATTTTCTCTAATCCACTAAAGGCAGTTATCCAAGAAGGGACCTGTTTATGCTATTCCTATATTGCTAGGGAAGTTGCTGACTGATGACTTATGATCAAGAAAAATTAATTTTCTCTTGTAATATTGAAATTCCCAAAAGCATGAGTTTTGTATCAATGCCTGACTTTCTGAAGTCATATATTTGGAATAATACGTAATACGTAATTTGAATTCAGTTACTCCAAATATCATTATTAGTTATTTTCCAAGAAAAATACATATATTGTATTTGGTATTGCCTAATTTCTGAAATTGGTTGAGTTTAAAATAATAATCTCAAATATGATTTTCTAATAAACATGTAAAATTAGCCACAAGTTATATGAACAATTTTATACACTGTAATCTTATTAGGGGAAAAACTTTTGTCTATATCATTTGGATTGCCTTTGGATAACAATTATATGTTAGAAGGCAAGGTCTAAGGTTGGCAAGGTCTAAGTTTAGCAAGGTAAGTTACTAATAAAAAGTTGTGATGTAAGAATTTGAATAAAAATTTAAAGTATGAAAATTAGCCATTTTTGATACAATCTATACTTTGCTTTGTGAATAAAATCCACGTCCATCATATGTAACACTTTTACACACAGCGTACCAACCAGCAATCAGTGGAGAAATACGCCATCCCTTTGTATTTATTACTAATTTTCCTGAAAACTAAACCCCTTTCATATTATAAATTTAATAGTCTACAAGTTTATGTTGTTAAATACACTGAATATTTTCTTAGGAAAATTCTTAGAAATACAACTATCATCCAAAATTTGATTTTATATTTAAATATTTGGTTCACACACACAAAAAATATATTTGGTTCACATGGCGAAGAATCTTTCTATAAAATCTTTAGCAATTGAGATGCTTTCCAGAGATCTAAAGACGCCCAATTCCTCCACAAATATATTGATATTTAGCATTATTATTCTTCAATTAGATTCCAACTTAAGAAAGAAACACATATTTTACATTTAGTTAAATAATATTTTCTTTGATTAGAATTTGCATCCATATATTCTGGATATGATTATACTTGTCTATCTATCTATGTATTTATGCGTCTATCAATCTATCATCTATCATCTCTCTAGTCTTCATTGCAAAGTGCGTGATAATATTTCCCACCCACTTGTATCTTCCAGTGCTTTTTGTTACTATAGATTTAAATTAACTCCTGCATTAGTGATTAAAGCTTTGTATGTGATAAATGTGTCCCTTTTTTCTCAATTTTTATTTACCTTTTAATTTTGCTTATTTATTATTATTTAATGCTCAAAATATTTGTTTGGTTAAATCAGTCAACCTTTTCCTTTATAGTTTTTGTGTGTGGTGGTAAAGACGAATTTTAAAGCAAGAGTTTTTCTTTTCAATAAACTTTTATTGAGCACTACTGTAGTTTAAGAACACAGAGAGTCAATTAAGTGCTTGTCCAGCCTGCAATTTCAACCCAGTTGTGGAGATAGAAATGTAAGTGTATATTCACACAACATTAAGAAATATTTTAGCAGCAGCAATCTACCAATAAATGCAAAGCGATATGGTGCAAATTGAGAACATATGTGCTGAGAATAAAGGAATATGTCATTGAATGGAGCTTCTAAAGGGAGGGAAATTAGAGATAATAAAAAAACAAGGCTTTCAAAATTTTCATGGCATCTTTTTTCAGTGATTCTTCTATGTGTCTATGAATTATTCTACTTTGCATATATCGGAAGAAGCTGGATCTTGCTACATACATTTTATATATTTCTTCTAGAACAAGAGGAGTTGAAGTTGATATGTTATAAATGCTTAAGTATAAATGCAATTTTCAGCATTATTTTTCTGGGAAATTGAAAGTGAGACAGGAATGGTTAGGAAATAAAAATTAATTATTTTCTTTACTAGCCATGAATGCACTCTATACCTTCAAATCCAGATATACCTTCCCACCCTGTTGCCACCTAGTACTTTTGACATTTCATTTCAGAAGTAAAGGTATAATAAGAGAGGAAATTATGGAAGTGGTGATAGTATTGTGAAGTTATCAAAGGAATAACAACCACAAAATAAGGAAACAGAATTGCTTATTTTCACTTTCAAATATATACATCATAATCTAGTTATTATTGCAAGTTTGATGTTCATTTTGAGTAAGAATAAAACAACCTCAGTTTTGGAGAAATATGTTAGTGAAATGTTCTCAATACTTTGTAGTTAAAACTTGGTTTTGTTCTAATGCCTTAAAATGACTTCCTGAGAGCTGTTTCTGTGCTCTCTCTCTCTCTCTGTCTCTTTCTCTCTATCTCTCCAGATGTCCTCAACACTCATCACTGATGTAAAATTAAAAGAGGAAGAAGTGATGACATTATAACTGTGGTTTTCCTTTTAGTTCCTATGTCTGCTGTGTATTTTACCTTCTAATTTTCCTAGAGTTGAATTTTGAATGATCCAGTTCTAAAGCGTAATTTTCACTCCTTCTTGAAGCATCTCTCTTGAATACTTAACTTCCATATTACTCTGGGGAGCAAGACAGGCCACTCCAGGGAAAACCCTCAAGTGCATTCATGTTCCTTCCTTAAACCAAAGAAATTCAAATCATGTTTCCCTTCCTTGGGAGTTAATCTAATTACTCCATACTAAGGTACTTGCAAAGCAGAACTTTTCCAGATAAAAATTTATCCAGAACCCATAAAACTATTTTTTATATTTATATCCTTTCTTCTTTCTCAAAGTTCAAGGTCTACAGCTTTTTCTCCTCTTCCCCAAACACACAATGAAAAAGTAAAAAAAGACTTTTGTAACTATGAGGTTGCAAATTCACTGAAGATCCAAGTTATTATTCATTTTGGCATTTCTCTTTTGTGATGACTAACGTATGCAGTTTCATCATTACCTATAACCATTGATCCCATGTTGAATTTTATTTTTTTATAAGATAGTATGCAAGAGTAAAATAATTCTCAGTTAAGGAAACAGAAGACTAACGTTCCAAGAAATAAATATGAATAAATTTTAAGAAAAAAGTTCTAATTTTTGAAAGTAATATTCGTGTAGGATCTGTGTATGAAGTTATAGAATAAACAACACTGGAATTGTTATATAGAGTAATATACAAATATATAGCCCTTAGGAAAAAAATAAAATATTCTTGCTCTTGGCTCCTGCTGACTAAACACTTTGCCATTTTGGACTTATTTCTGGTAACTAAACTCTTGAAATCAATGGTCCATTTAATTTTAACTCTTTTCTGTTTCTGAAAAACCCTACACCTGCCCACCTACCCTGTGTTCTACCTAGCACACTTTTTTGTTTCCCTTCAATTATTTAGTTCTTACTTAACCTATTAGTTTGGTATTTCAGGATCAGTTTCTTGAGCCTTCAAATCTGGGTCGGTTCCCATTCCCATTGCACCCTCTGGTGGCCGTCTCCATATCCATCTCAGTTAATTAAGCCAATTTTGATTAATTCCATACTCTTACACTGGAGGCATGTTGGTTCAGAAAAAGGCAACTGATGCGATACTAACCAATAGAACCAGAAGCGAATTCTACAGGAAGCCGCCTAAGGAAAATTTTCTTATTCACAAACTAGAGTCAACGGAAACTATAGTATCTCTCCTATTTTCCAGAATGCATTATTATTATCACTGCTGCTGCGGTGGTTGATGTTGTTTTATTGTTTTGTTTGACATAGTTCTGCATCTGCTATTACTATAGTTATAACGGCTACAGGTTAAAATTTTTTAAATGGAAAACAGAGACATGAGAAGAAAGTCTGTTTCTGTTCACTTTGTGATATCAATGAATCAGCTGGTGTTAGAGGTCAACTTCAGCAGTCATCTTACATTTATTTTGTCCATTCAGAACGTGAATTGCCTTCTATGTTTGCAGAATCTTCTGCTTCTTGAAAAACAGCCTGAAACTCGTTACAAAATCTGAAATGCCGTATATTCACTTTCCTATCCCTCCTTGTGTTGGAAGACATTTCTCCATGGATTTCTTGCATTCCTGCATTGTCTGAATACTCTGAGTAAAAGCATTTACGGCCAATTTTTGTGTATGGAAACATTCCAAGACAGTAAAGTACGTTTTTTTTGGAGGATTTTTTTTTTTTTCATCTCAGGGTAACAAACATAGAAACCCCTTTCCCTTCTCCCCCAAAGATATTTACTTATATTCCAGATTAAACTGAATATTCCTGTCTCTCTTTTTCTCTCTGGAGGGGAGGATCGGCAAGACATCAGTGACCCTACCTAAAATCGGTTTCCTAATTTTGAGGATTGTTTTTCTGTGATGAATTCCACGGAAGGTACACATAACATCTGGCTCTCCTTGTATCATCCTGTGTGAATTGATGTTCAGAGAGCCAACATAAGAGAGATAAATGGTCTTTGTCTCTGACTAAGGAATCATACGTACTGTATTAGCCTGCTAAGGTTATATATTCAACACAGCAGCTGCTGTCTTAACACTTAACAGAACGGATTCAGCATGGCAGCACGGTCTGTGTTTTCTGTGGCAGACTGACTTGGTAGTTTACAACAGAGTCAAATCACAGATCTTTCACAGACTTAGACTTCATACTTACAGCCAGTGTATTGTCACATGACTTCGAATTCAACAGTTGGCAGTGCTTGCCCTATATTTTCAACTGGAAATATTGATAGGAAAAATCAGGTACCATGCTGAAATTATAAACACATTGGTTGACTTCCCCAGCATCCATTGGTAGTTATGTCTGTAGTGCAGTCTGACCACACTGTGCCTATGGGCTTTGTCAGCCCTGGTGATTCTAGTAAACATAAGTCAGCTGATGTCACTCCTAAGCTCTTCCCTACCATGAAAAGAATTCATTATTCTCAATAACACCTACCGCAGTTTTGTTTACTTCATTGTATAGTCTCTATATTCCACACTGGAATGCATAAAGGAAGGGATTGCATAGCCCTCTGTCAACACGTGATAGACTCTCACAACTATTTCTGAGGAAATACACATCAGGAATTTGGAGAAAACCATTATTGACCTTTAACATTTTTTGAGGAAATTATCTACTGTGAGGAGTGTATAGATATTTTAGCATCTATAAGTTAAAATTTTCCCTCAGATACTTGAAGAATAAGTAGAAATATATAAAAATTTTAGTACTAAATTGCCAGTATGATTAGCAGTTTTATTAATTACCTAGCTGCACGTAGATTATTCAAAAACTTGGCATCTTAAAACAGTAAACATTTCATTATCTCACACAGATTTTGTGGTTGAGGAATCCTGAAGTGGCTTAGCAAGGGAGTTCTAGCTCCAAATCTCTCATGTGGTCGTTGTCATGATTTGGTTGTGGCTGCTGTCATTTGAAGGCTTGGCTGTGGCTGGAGGATTCATTTTCATGACGGGCTCACTCCCAGAACTAACAAATTAATCTGCCTGTTGGCAGGAGTACTCAGTTTCTCATCACATGGACCTATCCATTGCAGTGTTGGAGTGGACTTACTCATAGTAGCCGTGTTCCCCCAAAGGGTGATCTGATAGAACAACACAATACCAAAATGTCTTCTACGACCTAGCCTTGGAGTCACATTCTGCAATTTCCCTCGTATCCTATTGGTTACACCATTTAGCCTGATTCCACAATGGAAGAGACCTAACCAAGGCCTGACCACCACAAGGTGAGAATGGAGGAGGGCAATAGAGGAGGCTGCTTCTCACTGCAACAATGCCAGTCTTGGAAGTCCCACCTCCTACCGAGGGAAGCATAGATCTTACAGGCTCCGTTAGGCATGTTTATATTAATTGACAAAGGGAATGACAAGGATAGGCCAAATAACGAGACTAGTGGGTTTAGTTTTGTGAGACTTTTAATTTCTCTAGGCATTATTTTTCTTTCATTCCTACTTAAAAGAACTGTTACGATAATCAAATTGAACATGTGTTGAAAGACTTGACAACTCGAACATAGTAGTAGTATGTATGTAGTATTAATTATTTACATCATCAAAACACCTCTTATCCACACAATTCCCAGGAGAGATAATTTAACTGACATGGAGACTGAATTAGTACTATTCATATATTCTTGACACATTCTTTTGGATGTTGGTAGGATAGATGTATGATAAACTGACTGAAAACTCAAGACTTCCTCACATACAATAAGTGCTCACGATACTTATTTACTAATTCTAATCCCTGGCAGACGTTTTCATTAAAATAATTATAGTGAAAACTAACATATGACCACTGATTGGGAGCAGCCATCTTGTATTTACATTTTGATCAATTTCAGAAGAATTGCATAGACTCTCATAAAGCATGTTGAAAAGAGACCTTAAAGTGCATTGTATAATTTATGGTATGTACAAAGAATTTTTTTTCTCAGTTTCTAGAAAGTCTGAAGAAAGAGTATCTGGGTAGAAAATCATTTGTTTTGGATAACCTTCTGTCTCACAATATTTATCTTTCAATTTGATCTCTTTTATAAACTGTTACTTGAGTTCCATTTTTCCTACTTGGTTAGTTAGGCTCTATTTTCCCTGCTGTACCCAGGGCCAACTGAATCTATTACAAAAGCCCCTTAGCATTTTCTTCTGATTCTGTTGTGAAACTTCTTGTAATCTGCAATCATTAATACGTTTATGAATTTTTAGTGAGAATATTGCTCTACATAGTTAATTAAAATGTAAAGTTACACCTAAACTTATGCCTAATATGATATATATATATATATATATATATATATATATATATATATATATAAAATTTCTAATTTTACTTTAGGTATAGTGGGTACATGTGCAGATTGGTCATGTGGGAATATTGCATGATGCTGAGGTTTGGAGTATGGATCGCATCACCTAGATAGCAAGCATAGTGTCTGATATTTTGTTTCTAACCCACCCCACCTCCAGTAGTCCATAGCATCTGTTGGTCCCATGTTTATGTGTATGTGTGCTGAAAGTTTAGCTCCCATTTATAAGTGAAAAAATGTGGCATTTTATTTTCTGTTTCTGCCTTAATTTGCTTACAATTACGGCCTCCAGTTCAACCCATTGTTGCTTCAAAGGACATGATTTCATTCTTTTTTATCATTGCACAGCATTTCATGGTGTATATGTACTGCATTTTCTTTATCCAGTTTACCATTGACGGGCACCTGGGTTCACTCCATGTCTTTGCTATTGTGAATAATGCAGCAATGAACACATGAGTGCATGTGTCTTTTTGATAGAATGATTTTTTTAATATTTTATATTAGATAGGTAGATGTAGATACAGATATGGATATACATAGATACTAAAATCCAAGTAACAGGATTGCTGGGTCAAATGGTATCCCTGTTTTAAGTTCTTTGAAAAACCTCCAAACTGGTATTCACAGTGGCTGGACTAACTTACATTCACACAAACAGTGTGTAAGTGTTCCCTTTTCTCTGCAGCCTCACCAGCATCTGTTGTTTTTTGACTTTTTAATAATAACTATTCTGACTGATGTGAGATGACATGCCATTGTGGTTTTGATTTGCATTTCTCTAACATTTAGTGATGCTGAGTATTTTTTCATGCTTGATGGTCACTGGTATGTCTTTCTTTCAGAAGTATCTGTTCATGTCCTTTGCCTATTTTTTAATGGGGTTGTTTGTCTTTTGTTTGTTGGTTTGAGTTCCCTGTAAATTTTGGATATTAGCCTTTGTTGAATGCATAATTTGCAAATATCTTCTCCTACTCTGTAGGTTGCCTGCTTGTTCTGTTGATAGTCTCTTGTGCTGTGCAGAAGCTCTTTATTTAATTAGGTCCCACTTGTGTATTTTTGCTTTTGTTGCAATTGCTTTTGGTGACTTAGCCAAAAATTCTTTGCCAAGGCTGATGTCAAAAAGAATATTTCCTAGGTTGTCATCCGGGATTTTTATAGTTTGAGGTTTTAATACACAAATCTTTAATCTATTTTGAGTTAACTGTTGTATATAGTAAAAAGCAGGGATCCATCTTCAATCTTCTCAATATGGCCAGCCAGTTATCCCAGCATCATTTATTCAATAGAGAGTCCTTTTCCTATTTCCTGTTTTTGTCAGCCTTGTCAAAGATCAGATAGCTGTAAGTGTGTGGCTTTATTTCTGAGTCTTCTCCTCTGTTCCATTTGTCTATGTGTCTGTTTTTGTACCGGTTCCAAGTTGTTTTGGTTACTGTGGCTTTATAGTATAGTTGGAAGTTGGGTAATGTGATGCTTCCAGCTTTGTTTACAAAGGTATTCTCACTCATGTCTTAAGGTAATTAAGAGTAAATGTTCTAAAATGTGACATATATTTTAAAGATATTTGAAGGTCTTTAATTGCTACTGTTAAAAGTACAGTGATTGTGTTTCTAATATTTAAAACATTCACTGTGTTAAAATATAACAGATTATCAGTTTTTTTTTCTCAATTTGAATGGATACCCTCATATAGATCAATGGCCTATGTAAATTTCTGATTTTATATAGAAGGTATTTGGGACTTAAACCTTTTATCCTTTTACAAGTTCATATAGCTGAATTTAAAATTTTTACATGATTCTAAATACATTTGAAAGGAAAATTCAAAACTGAAGTGTTTAATCCTTTTTAAAAAAAATCACATTATGTCTAATGTCTAACTCACTGTCTGTGACTATTAGGTATCTTCTGGCACTATAATATTCCAGGTTGTTCCCTCCCACTGAAAATCTGTTCTCATATTATTTTTCCCAGATAGCAATGATATTTCATTTTTCAAAGTTCAATCTTGTTTTTTTCTCACAGTTTATTTAAATAAAAGTTATTCATCTTATAAAACTACTTAACAGTTTACCTCTATCTTCATAGTCAACATTTTATGTTCTGTCTTATAACTAATTAATTAAAATGTGATAAAAATGCCCCCAAAATAAAACTGTTAAACTACGTGACTTGAAGTAACAAGAAAGAGGACAAACGTTTCCATTTTCTTCAAAGCAAATTCAAGGTATGAACTTTATATGATTCTCTATGTATTCAATAAAACACTGCTCTACACAACTAATTAAACATTTCACACCATGACCTTTATTTGTGGGATTAATCTATGTACTACGAGATTTAATTGGATACTGGGTCAAGCATTGGATGATGTGTAGAAAAACATGTTATTAAGCTACTATTGCCCACACAAAGAAATTCATGAAACCGAACAAACAAAGACATCGATTATCTAGAAATTTCAGGTTTAAAATGACCTTCTCAGTTTTAAATAATAGGTTTGCTTTCAAAATTAGGTTGACTTCAAAGTTTTAGATATACTGGCATTATCCTAATTTTAATGTTGATTATTCATAGAAAGAGCCAAGACCTATTTTTTTAAAGGGTTAAATGTGTCTCATATGATATCCTTAGATTTTAGGCTCTATTATTACATTTATGAAATACATTGCAATTATATATTTCTATCTACTCAGCTAAAGGTGAAGCTCTCAATGTCTGTTCATTTAGCATCTTCCATGTTAAAAATGCAAAACAATTATTATCATTCAATTAAAGTGTTCTACACTTTCTAGAGGCTGACTTCTAAGCAAATAAGATAACTAAAGAATAGTAGTCATTCAGGGTTAGAAACGGATTATGAAATTTAAGTGAATTTCTTATATATGAGGCTAATTTTATCAGGCATTTTTCATGGTCGTATGGCTGATTAATAGAAGGCAAGCTAAAATATATCTCAATCACACAACAAATTAAGTACCATGCCATATTTAATTGGTGGTACTCATGGGGTATAATAATAAAATTAACTTTATTTCTGTCTTCCATCTTAAATCTTTCAGTCTGGATTTTCTTCCTCTTAAACAAACTTGAAAAGGGAGAATGACTCCATGGCATATCTGATCACGATTAAATAACAAAAATTCCAACAGCCATTTAATAATAGAAACACAGTTTCAACTCAGTAATTACAAACATCTAGTATATTAATCGGCACTGTAATGATCATTCAACAGTAAGACTTCTTTTTTGTCATCTAAATCCAGCTGTAATGAGTTTTCAGCTGCCTTAAGGTAGAGGAGGAATCATGTTTTGGCTCTCACTCATTACTCGTTAATTTTTTTTTCTACTGTGTTAACCCCAAGGGGACAAAGGGATTGGAGAGAAGAGAGGTGAGGAAATCACAGAGTTTAATTCACTGGTGCTTTGTAAGATGGCTTTGCATTCGTCTCATTATTAAATATTTAAAGCTTATTCTTTCACAGGTACTTTCATGCGTCCTTTGCTGAATTCTTCGATTGTTAAGACATGGCCTCCACTTTTCCTTTAGCCAGTTGCTATGGTTTGATGTGTCCTCCAGGTTTCATATGTTGAAAAGTTGGTCCCTGATGTGGTCATTTTGGGAGGTTAGGTCTTTAAGAAGTGATTAGGTCATTAAGAAGAATTAATGCCACTCGCTTAAGACTGAGTAATTTCTCACAGGAGGGAATGAGAATAGATTAGTTACCTTCTCTAGAGACTCAATTAGTTACCTTGAGAGAAGGTTGTTATAAAGTAAGGCCATCCTTTGTGTTTTGTCCCTTTCAAACATACCCCACTTCCTTCTTTCTCTTCTCTGCCATGTTACAATGAATTATGAAAGCCCTGGCCAGAAGCTGCTGCCACACTTTTGGACTTCCCAGCCTCCAGAATCATGAATGAAAACAAACCTCTTTTTCATAAATAACTGATTGCAGGTATATTGTTACAGCAACAAAAATTGGGAAAAGTCAGCAACCACTTCAGATTTTTATTCTTCAACGTCTGCTCCACAGGGTTCCTACTATTGCTGGGGTTCTACAACCATAGCAGACAATCTCTTGGGCTGACTTTCCTATGGTGGTTGCTATTGATTTTGGGAACCACACCTCTTTGGTCCACTGTTTGAGAGTAGTGTAGCTGCTTTCAAGTTTTTAGGCCACCTTTCTGATGACATTGGTCACTACTTTCCACAAGTGTGAATTAGAATTTCATTGTCTGTGCCCTTCTAACTACATAAAGTATAATATAAGTTCTAGGAATGATCTAGTTAAAATCTTATATGGTCTGAATATTTGTGTCCTGCAAAAGTTGTATGTTGAAACCTAATCACCAATGTGATGATATTAAGAGGTGATTGGGTGATAGCAGTAGAGCCCTCATTAATGGGATTAGTATCCTTATAAAATGAGGCCAATGGAGCTCATTAGTCCTTTTAGCTATGTGAGGACACAGCTGGAAGGCACAATCTATAAATCGGAAAGCAGGCCCTTACCAGACACCAAATTTATTGGCACTTTGTTCTTCAGTTTCCTAGCTTCTAGAACTATGAAAAATAATTTTTTGTTGTTTATAAACTACCAAGTTTACAACATTTTGTTATAGCAGAGCGAACTTGCCAAGGTAAAAGCTCTCTGACTAGGCTTAAGGTTAGAAAAAGAACCCTATCACCTCCTCTCTACTTTTTCTTCAGTGGAGAATAGGTTAAGGTTCACAGCACTTCCTGAAAATGTGGCTCAAAACTCATCATTTTCTATCCATACTCTCAAACCCTTTACATTCATAGATATGAACAAGGGAACCATTTATCAGTCAATAACTTTAAATCTCTATATGGACCAGCAAATCTTTTGAGATAAAACAAATTTTGTACTTTGATAGTTTAGCTAAGAGTTTTGAGTTAAGCTTTTTGTTATAAGTGCTACATATTAGACATTATCATGGAGGTGCAATTCTGAACACAAATAATTATGGTATCTGTGCTCATGGAGCTTAGTATCTATTAATTGAAGGGAAATTAGACATTATTTAAATAATAATAAAGTGTCTACATATGGGAGATGCTTGGAAAGGGAAGTGAATGTTGTTGTGAGACATATTCTAAAGATGGTTGGATGAGTAGGAGGATAAGTGGAGCCTTCTCTAGGTAAGGAAACATTTCTTTGAGATTTGAATGTTGAGTAAAAATTCCATAAAAGGAAAAGTAGGGTTTAGGGAGAGTTATGAATAATATCTTAGGCAGAGGAAACTTCTCTGTAATGTTTTAAGTTGTGACAGACAGAACAAAAAAGGTCTATGGGGCTTGTTTGAGAGACCAAGGGGTTCTTGCAGGAATGATGTGAGGACTGAGATTTTCAAAGAGAGCAGAAAATTATGCAGGGCACAATGGGCCATGTTAAGGGTTTATTTTTAGATCTTAAATGCAGTGCAAATCCAGCAAAGGGTTCTGAACTGAAGGTAGAAGTTGAGGATGAAATTAATATTTTGAAAAGAGGCATTGGTTGTAATTGGAAAAAAATAGATTTTTTTGGAGAGAAGCATGCAAAAGTGGATGAGGAAGACAAAGAGGCAACTGCAACATTCTGTGTGAGTTTTGTTTCAACAAGAGTGAGGTAGCAAGATCTTGCAACTTTACCACACAGCTTATAACCTCACTTTCCCAGCTTTACTTTTTAGACTGGTTGCCTGGTTGCTAGAACAGACACATTTTGACAAGGTTTAGAGGGGCACATTTTATAAAATGATAGGAAGCAAATGTAGCCACCCAGTGAAAGTCTGCCTGATGGCTGATGCACAAAGTTCCACTGACTCTATACACTTCAGGCTCAAGTATCATCTATGGTACTTTACTAAATTTGATATTGTTCAAATAATCAAGGAGATTTACATTAGATAACTACTGAAAAACAAACTAAATGGGTGCTACCTTTATCTTCATGTCTTTCTTACAAAATGCTTGCACGACTTACAAGGCAGTAGCATGCATAGAATAACTCCTTAGTGCAAAATAGTGTATCTGCAGTGATATTTTGGGCAGTTTCCACCACCCACTCTTAATCCTTGCAGAAAAGAGCTTTCATGACATGGATGCTTTCTATTACTAAAAAATTCTGTAATCTTCCACTAGTCCCCACCTCACAGTTTATACTCCAACTTTGGTAAGCTATTTTTGTTCCCATGACCCATCAAGTCGTTTCACGTTGGTAGAGTTTTCCAAGTCTCTTGGCCTAAAAAAAGGTTGTGTCCCTCCCATTCTCTTGGATTTAGATTTCTTGTTCTTTAGCATTTAGCTCAGATGTCGTCATACTCAGGAAGCCCCAATATCTCTTGTCGCTACTCCAATTCCAACCTCAAAGCAGGTTTAAATATCCTCCTCTTGTCTTCTCTAAAGCCCATTAAAGTTTTATTCGTTTCAGTTGTCATGTGTAATTAGAATTTTCTCTTTGAATATCTAATTTTCCTACTGCAAACTCTTTGATGGGTTTGCTTTAATTCTCTTGTGCCTACTTAGAACTTAGTTCACTGTGTAAATGATAGATACTTGGAAAATATTTGTTGGAGTAAACTAAGTTGGTGTCCCATAAAATCTTTACAGTGTTCACTATGAAAACACTTCTTTGAAAAATGTGTCTCGTTCGATGTATATCGGCTCTAATGGTTATTATTGAGTGCAATCATTCATTCAGGACATGCACCTTGACTTTGACACTAATTAGATTGAATCAGTTAATAAGATTGCCATGGTATATTTATGACAACAGTTGTGGAAATAAGTTATTACCCCTGTAGAGATATTTCAAATTAATTTTATATTTTCTCTAGTTTCTTCATCTTTAGATATGCCAAATAAGGCAATTGAGCATTCACTTTTTTTCAGAATGCATTTTAGGAGCAATTTTGAAGTGTGAAGTGTTGAAATAATATGCATTTATCTTTTTCCTCTTATCTCAGGACTCAAAATGATAACTCATTATATTGAGTTTATAGGAGCTAGCACTATGGAAATGCATAAAAATAAAGAATGTAAAACTTTTTGTAATAATTTGCTCTCTGGCAAACAAAGTTTACATTTTCTTTAAATCCTAAAAGTATATTTGTAACAACAAGCTTTATACTATTAATATTTTATGTCAGTATGCATTTGCAACTGATAATCTCTTCAAATATAATATTATTTCATTCAGAATAATATTTTTAGTATTTGTGGATCTTTGTGCTGTGCTAAGCACTGAGGCTACAAATAAAAATGTGACGTAGTTTCTATTCTCCTGGATGTTTCATTCTAATTAGGGAGAGATATAACAATTAGGATGATGAGAATTAAGGGCACAAAGTGCTTGTTAGTGTTAAAGGCAGTGACACTGAGGGTTTTCCTAAAATTTTTGAGGTAAGACAACATTTTCTTTTGGTTAACAAACGAATTTACAAAGAAATAATGATCCAAAACCTGAAGATATAAGGAACAAGTTACTGAATGTAGAGATCATATTTAAAGAAGTGGCTACTCAGAACAGAGGTTGGACAGTGGAAAAAGAGGATCATAGAAGCATGCATAGTTTTAATCAAAGGGCTATTTAGAGGAATAAGGATTTTAGCCAAATTGTTTTAAATATTTTAGCTCACGGCTATTTAATTATATCACTAAAAATTATGCAAGAAGTTAACACAAAAAAAATTTTAAGAAGATCACACACTTTGTAAAGATGGAAACCATAAAACACGTTATTTTTTCAATTTTTTCCATTATTGTTTCATGCTAACCAAGCAAACTTTTTTTTTTTTTTTTTTTTTGGAGACATTGGAGATGGGATCTCTCTCTGTTGCCCATACTAGAGTGCAATGAGGCAATCATAGTTCACTGTAAACTTTAACTCCTGGGCTCCAGCAATCCTCCCACCTCAGCCTCCCAAGTAGCTAAGTCTACATCCATGTGCCACCAGGATCAGCTAATATTTGTATTTTTTATTTTATAGAGACAGGATCTCACTATGTTGCCCAGGCTAGGCATAAGTGATCCTCCCACCTCCTCAGCCTCCCAAAGCAATGGGATTACAGAAATGAGCCACTGTGCCTGACCTAACCAGGCAAACTTTATTATTATGTGGCTTCTAGGTCTCCTACAGGGCAAAAAGTAGTGCCAGTTAGGCCAATATAAATATTCTTATCTCAATAAAAATTAGACATCTCTTTATGTTGACAGATGATGTTCTGATGTGAGCTGATGTGAGCTAGTTTAATATAAAGCTACCATTAGAAATAGATAGGTCCAAAATGTTCTAAAGGAATCAAGTTGCAGTACCTGCAGAAGTGAAGACTATGGCAAATTTGATAACATAGAAGAGATTCTAAATGGCAGAGATTTAGGTAGAATTAGAGAGGGATCAGGTAGAATTTGAGAGAGAATGCTTCTTAAGTTCATTTCCTGGGTTAACTACTGGTCACCTTGAAAGATTTGCTTTCTGTTCCTCTGTTTCTTCATCCATGTAAAGGGAGGAGTATATTGTTTACCTTCTATCATTCTTGTCAAGTTATTAATCTACTTTAAAACAGAATACTGTATTTACAGAATTATAAACAGAGTAATATTTTCTAAAGCCTACTTAGAACTTTTCAAAACTTGGAAGACTGAGCCTCCCTGTGCTTCAATCAGAAAGCTAGGGAATCAATAAGCCATTGATGCAGCTGTTGTCTCCAGAAATACGCCATTGTCACTTCTGCCTATGGATCGGAGAGCAACTGCTTTAGTATTTGGTTCTAGAGCCCACCCTCTTTGTTAGATCATTAATAACAAATTGATATAGTTTGGATCTGTGTCCCTGCTCAAATCTCATATCCAGTTGTAATCTCCAGTGTTGGAGGTGGGGCATGGTGGGAGGTGATCAGATCATGGGGACGGTGTCTCATGTTTTAACACCACCCCCCTCGGTGGTGTTGTGGCGATAGTGAGTTCTCGTAAGATCTGGTTGTTTAAAAATGTGTGGCACCTCCTTTCTCTGTCTCTTTGTCCTGCTCCTACCGTGTAAGACACCTGCTACCATGTGGCCATCTGCAACGAGTGGAAGCTCCCTGAGGCCTCCTCAAAAGAGATGGTGGCATGCTTCCAGTACAGTCTGCATAACCATGAGTCGATTAAACGTCTTTCCTTTATGAATTACCCAGTTTTAGGTATTACTTTATAGCAATGCGAGAACAGACTAATACATAAATGAATGGGTCATATAGTACAAAGTATTGGCATTCTCTGTTTTCTTAAATAGACTCCAAGTGAAACTGCATCTGATTATCAGATCCTCAATAACACCCATAACCCCAGTCACAGGCGCACCTACGGAATTAAATTTAGCTTCCCAGACTTTGTAACAGAGGAAGAGAGAAAAGTTTGCTACAGGGGTTTGGTAGCCCAATCTACTATAGTAGATGGTACCCTTCTATCTTCTTTTAGTCTTTAAAATTTATATAGATTGGGTAATCAAAGAGGTCTGCTATCGCTGGATACTTATAAAATGATTTTTTTAAAACACACAAATAACCAAAAACTCCATCTTGAGGTACTAGGGTAGCGAAAAACTGTTAGGGACCCCCAGACAAAGAGAAGCAGGAATAAAATTGCCGAACCAACATCTTGTGGTATATTTGTTTATTTCCAAGCTAGTTGTATTTGTATGGCTAGAGAGCAGAATTTGAAAATAAAGTGGTGAATTAAGGTTGGAACTGTGCAAATAAGCCAAGGCGAAGCAAACCTTGTAGTCAGAGTAAGAATATAAATTTCATCCTGTAGTCAGTAGGGAGCTACTAGAATTATTTTAAGTAGAGAATAACTAATTATATTTGCATTCGTGAAATAACACTCCACAGCAGTGGGAAGCATGATTTGGGGCGAGAGGAGAGTTTTCCATGCAGAAGGCAGGCAAGACAAGGGCCAAGAAGATTAAGTAAGTATTTACAAATCACTGAATCCAAAAAAAAAAAGAAAAGAAAAAGAAAAAGAATGATGAGAATATCAGTGAAGGGTATACAAGTGGTAACCGGGATAGGAGATTTTGTACATTTAGGGAGCTATAATTTTGTAACAGTAAATATTTGGATGGATAGGGTATTGTAGGTTGATCATTTCAAGATTAAAATAATTTTTCAACATTGGAAACATTCATACCTAGTGGGGTGGGTTTAGGGAGAACAAGATGATTTGATCTCCCTGTACTTAATATATTATTTACCTGTCCGAAGGTCTTTCATAAGAAGATACTTTACATAGAGTTAAATATGGCAACAACTAGTGGACAAGGGGAATAACTGATGTGACTTAAGTATTTGTGAATCTTAAACATAAGCAGAAAATAATGCCATGAGCGTATGTAAGGTTTTGCATATGAAGCTATCCAGAAGGAGCAAATCAGGGGAAGAAACCCTCCAGAAAACCAGCTTTTCAGTACAGAAAAAAAGGAGCCTCCAAAGAGACTGAAAAGATGTGGGGGGGATAAAAGGAAAACACCACTGCAGGAACAGAGAACACTAAAGGTTACAGAGAAGTCAAGGAAGATAACATTGGAAAATATTTACAGAGGTAAACACTCTGCTGTTGCAAACATTGGCAAGAGTAGTTAGTATAAAATGACAAAGGAAGAAATCTGAATTCATGGTTGGAATTGAGAATGGAATGGTTAATAAGGGAAACCAAACACTAAAAATAAATGATTTTCCCCAAATGTTTTGCTCTAAAGCAAAAGAAATATTTGGTAATGGCAAGTTGAAGGTCCAGGATTATAGAAGCGAAAGTACAAGGGCTGTGCGTGTGTGTGTATGTGTATGTGTATGTGTGTGTGTGTGTATGTGTATGTGTATGAGTGCGTATGTGTATGCATGTATATCCGTGTGTGTGTGTATGCATGTATATGCCTGTGTGTGTGCTTGTGTGTATGTGTTTTATCTGCTTTGTTGATTTGTTTGTTATGATTAGAGAGAATTCATATATTTACACAATAGAAGCATAAGTATTAAAGTCTATAGATCCATGGTTTGTCTTGTTGGGCTGGTGTTGCTTTTTCTGGGTTTGTGTTTGGGATAATCATAGGTTGAGAGACAAATAATCAGGAGGAGGAAAATCGGAACAGTTGATTTTCTTTTTGTTTTTTTGAGACAGAGTTTCACTGTTGTTGCCCAGGCTGGAGTGCAATAGTGCAATCTCGGCTCACCGCAACCTCCGCCTCCCAGGTTCAAGCAATTCTTCTGCCTCAGCATCCTGAATAGCTAGGATTACAGGCATGCACCACCAATTTTAATTTTAATTAATTTTAATGTAATTTTAATACAAAATTAAAAATAATTCTGTATTTTTAGTAGAGACAGGTAGTAGAGACAGGGTTTCTCCATGTTGATCAAGCCGGTCTTGAACTCCCAGCCTCAGGTAATCTGCCCACCTCGGCCTCCCGAAGTGCTGAGATTACAGGCGTGAGCCAGCGCGCCAGGCCAGAACAGTTGATTTTTATTAGGGAATAGATTGAGAAAGACAAACCATTAGCTGGATTAAGGAATAAGTAAGAGAGAATGAGAAGGTCCCTCCATTTTTAGCATTTTAGGGGCCAGAGGGCAGCACCCAGTTAATACAGTAGAAACTGTGAAGTATTGAAAGGGAGTGTTAACACATCAGAAAGTAATAAAATTTCAGTATAAACCCCCTTTTGCCAAATGTTTAAGTATTTGGGGGTAAGATTTTATTCATATTTCAGAGGCATATCATAATGACATTACTCATTGTTCAAGGGATGGACAAGCTTTTTCAAGTTAGAGCAACATGATAATGGTAAAAAGACAAGAAAATGGTGAAATTGAAGAAGCCACTCCCTCATTGAATCCTTGCACCAAATCGCAGCAGATATGGACCTCTGTAAACTATAAATGAGAAAATGGTGACTAGCATAGTTACTAAAGGGTATAGCCAGGATTAGGAAACAATGTTTAAAAAATAAAATTAAAACTTTCTCTTGTTAACCCATTCATCAATGTAAGGCAGAGAAAAAAATACCTTTAGAAATGGCATAATGGAGGCTGTAACTGGTACAGAAAACTTCTTATTCTTTTTTATGTTCTTAAAAAAGGTAAAATGAATATTTACATATCTATCAAAATCCTTAAGTTTTACTCCAAAGTGTTACTTTTCAGGAACAATGATTTATTGAAAGAGGGGAGTAATAACGGATTGAATAGAACAACTTTGAAGCTGTTTGTAATTTCCTCTGAGGCAAAGATATTGTTCAGAAAACATTCACAGAATAAAGAAATGTTTGCTTATTTAAACTCACGCATGATGCTTACTACACTATGTTCTTCTGAAAGTGCAAGCATTAATTCATTTATTCTTTCAAGTATCTGTGTCTATTAACTCTCTTTTGGGAAAAGAGACCCAACTCAGTATTGCAAATGAAGCTAATTTAATCCAAGGAATTGATTACAAGTGGAAGAGCTAAGAACCTCAACGAGGGAAGATGAAGTACCCCAGTAAGCAACAGCAGAAATCTGTACTAGTTTTTGAGTAGAGATAAAAACAAGAGGAGCAGAGATTGCGAGATCCTAGGGCCCAAGTCATCCAACAGAAGCTGGAACAACAGAGGTACTATCCAGAAGTAGCTGGAGTCGCGGCCCTGGGAGCTGCAGCCATTGTCTAGGCGGAGATGCAGCGATGAACGATGCACAGTTGTTGTTAGAGAAGCCACCAAAGGAACAGAGAGTGTTAAGGGCTGAATCGTGGTCCCTCAAAATTCATACATTGAAGTCCTAACACCCGGTACTTCAGAATGTAACTGTATTTGGAGATAGGGTCTTTAAGGAGGTAAATATGATAAAATGAAGTTATATGGACAGGCTGTAATCCAGTAGGATTGGTGTCTTTATAAGAAGGAGATATTAACACACAGACAACACACAGGCTGAGAGGCCACCATCTGCAAGACAGTAACAGAGGCCTTGGAGGAAAAAAATAATAAAAATAAAAATAAAAACCACCTTGCTGACACTTTGATCTTAGACTTTCAGCTTCCAGATTTCTGAGAAAATAAATCTGTTATTAATAAGTATTTTGTTATGGCAGCCCTGGCAATTTAACAGAGAGAAGCTAGAGCTATACCCTGGCTGCTACTTTCCTCTAGTCTCACAGCCCCCGATCTTTGCCTGCCCTTGGCAAACACAACAGTTGACCTGGATCCTGGAAAGTGAGCCTACAGGAGTAGATCCCCTGTGTGAGATGAAGCAGAACAGCTAAAAGCACAGGGAAAGCAGACATCATAACAACCTTACATACTATGCTACCGTATTATGCCTATTTTAAAGAGAAGAAACTGTGAGGCTCAGAAAGGTCAAGCTACACACCTGAAATCACATCTAGTTATGGCTCCAAGTCCACCCCTTAACCAATATCTGTGCTGACTCTCAGAGTTAATAAGCTCCAGGATTGTTACAAGTTGATGGGGTTACACCTTTCCTTTGCTACCCCTTTTAACATTTTCAGTAAAAATATTGAATTTCGGTCATCTCAGAATACTAAGGTAATGTACAGCATCAAAATGTGTGTGTGTGTGTGTGTGTGTGTGTGTGTGTGTGTGTGTGGCATATAATATATAAACTCTCTAGAATGTTTTGCCAAACTGATTCCACTAAATCGAATATCACCGAATGTTTAAAATGCTTAACATTTTAAATGTTATGTCTTGTTTCTTTCTTTTTCTTTTTTTAAATCAATAAGTTGATTATCATGAGTTGATTTATTTTATTTTATTTTTTTAAGACAGGGTCTCATTCTGTTGCCCAGGCTGGAGTGCAAAGGTTCCATCATGGCTCACTGCACCCTTGACC
The DNA here is from genome assembly GCF_037993035.2 of Macaca fascicularis. Taxonomy (NCBI): domain Eukaryota; kingdom Metazoa; phylum Chordata; class Mammalia; order Primates; family Cercopithecidae; genus Macaca; species Macaca fascicularis. Next base: position 26,337,395 of record NC_088377.1, on the reverse strand, counting down.
TAATGGAGTCAAGTGATCCTCCCACCCCAGCCTCTCAAGTAGCTGGGACTACAGATGCACACAACCACACCCACCTAATTGTTTTGTAGAGATAGGGTCTGGCTTTGTTGCCCAGGGTGGTCTGTAACTCCTGGGCTCAAGTGATGCATTCACCTTGACCTCCCAAAGTCCTTGTTTCTAATCTTTTCCTTTGTTAAGTGCTATGTGATATGCATTTATTTAAATTGGGTGTGTGTGTGTGTGTGTGTGTGTGTGTTTGGGAGAATTTAACAGCAGCTTAAAATAAGACTATTTAAATTAGATGTTCTGTGGGATAAAAATTATATTGTTTAAATTGTGCCCAAGGGCATTTTATTATTCCTTTCATTGGCTAACCAGATTATCAGATTATTGAGGCTTTCACTTCTGTACACACATCAGTCTTAGTTTTGCCAAAATAATTGGTTAATTAGGAAGGAAACTCATAAACTGCTGAGGGTTATAAAATGATAGCAACTAGATGATTATCTAACTCTTTTATCTGATCCAAGATGATGAGTGGCTTATAGATAGGGGATCCGTCTTAGGTGTTAAGCGTTTTATCCATAACAGATCATCTGAACCTACTCTTCCATGATTTATCATAATTCATCAGGGTCTCCTAACTCATGCTTGAGTGGCAGTTGTATTGCCATTAATTCCAATAATTTGGAATTCATACTTTAAGAGCATTAATGAGACATCTAATAAATGCACTGATTTCTGCCAGACAAGTAAATACAAATTGTTATTGGGTAATATGTTGTGCATATTAATGAAAATGGTTTCAAAGTACATGCTCTATCCAATGATATCATTGGTGCAGTCAGGCACTTCATAAATTGTTCAAAAGTACTTTATAAATAGTGTTTTTGAACAAATGAGTGGCCTACTGAATAAATAATTTTGATTACTTCATCAAAAATGTTTTTTTCTGGAGCGTTTCTCTTCTACTAGCATAAAATTTGCAATATATCCTCACTATCCTATTTCTGTTTAAAACTTTCAAACTCTGAGGAATTCTGATAACTCCATAATAACCTTGAGAGGAAAGCTCAGATGGTCTTTCATGTCTCAGGATCCTGAAGATGTATCACCTTTTTAATAGAATCTCTTGGTTGTTTTGCATAATTCATGGCTCACATAAGACTTTAACAAGGAGAAATGCATAGTTTATATGATGTTTTGCTGGCGTTCTGCATATTGATTGTCTATTATATTTTGTGTCTTGATTGCAATATTTTTCTGAAATAATTCACTTTTAAGTGGTAAGACTATAATACTAAGAGTGACTCAGAAATATATATACTAGTGGTTTTTGATATTTGTACACTTTAATCCTTTTTCATTTCATATTTCAAAGCTGAGGCAATTCTAGATGCTATATGATTTATAAGACGTTAAGAAAGACCCCTTTTGGATAGAGAGCCTCATGATCATCTGTCAGTAATACTAGAACACCAATGCTTTAACCAAATCTTACATCAGACCCTCCCCAGAAAAGCACTGGGGCCATCAGGGGGTCTTGGGGATGTTAGTGGGAGGGGGAGGATCAGGAAGAATAGCTAATAGATGCTGGGCTTAATACTTAGGTGATGGGTTGATCTGTGCAGCAAACCCCCATGGTACACGTTTACCTACGTAATAAACCTGCACGTCTGGCACACGTTCCTGGAACTTAAATGTTGAAGGAAAAAAATCATTTAAGAACAAAGCCTTAATACCGTTTATTATCAACCATTGTTATTTCCCCAAAAATTGCAGTTATGGTACTATGCAAATAAATATTTATGCAATAAGTGTCAAGATAAAGAAATAATATTTTCATTGATATTTTAAGCATACCTCACTCTTCACTTTCACTTTAGAGGGGGAAAAACAAAACAAAGCAATCAACCTATAAACATAAGTAGAATCATGTTCAAAATACTTGATTCTTTAAAAATGGACTTTAGATCGGGTGCTGTGGCTCACACTTTTAATCCCAGCACTTTGGGAGGCCGAGACGGGCGGATCAGGAGGTCAGGAGATCGAGACCATCCTGGCTAACACGGTGAAACCCCGTCTCTACTAAAAATACAAAAAATTAGCCGGGCGTGGTGGCGGGCGCCTGTGGTCCCAGCTACTTGGGAGGCTGAGGTGGGAGAATCGCTTGAACCCGGGAGGCGGAGCTTGCAGTGAGCGGAGACCGCGCCACTGCACTCCAGTCTGGGCGACAGAGCAGACTCTGTCTCAAATTTAAAAAAAAAAAAAAAATGAACTTTAATTTTTTTACAATCTACTTTTACTAGTTGAATAATCTAAGCCTACTTGTGTGTGGTTGAAACAGCTATTTCTTATTACTCATTTTCTCTGTTTCCACTAATAAACAACGTGTAGAAATAGCATGAAATTCATAGACATCTTTCCTACTCCAACCTGCATTTCCCAGTGCAAATATGTTTGCTTTTGAGTTTTCTGAAATTTGATTCAGAATGAATTTATCTTGAATGACAGAAAACAGGGATATGCTAAATAAACGCTAATCATAAGGAGACTCAAAAATAGAAAATGTATTTATAAAAGATGTATGTAATTGAACCTTTACTGAAAATATATCTAAGTACATTTCTAGGTCATGCAATAGAATCGAATCCTTCCAAATGACCACTTAATTTATCCCTTACTCTTCAAGAATAATACTGTGATTGCTTCACCCTTTGAAGGTAAAGTCGATGATAAACATAAAATATTCAGGAATCTGAGCAAGTAGGCGTTAAAAAAAAGTCAGTAAAAATGGTTATTCTTCATTTTTATGCAGCTGTTTGATTTTTTCTTTTGTTCAAATGATGGTATTGTTAAGTAGATACAGCCTGAGATGACATGATTGTACGAATATGTGTGAGAAGTAAACAGATATTCAGCTCTAAAGACAATGCTGCCTTTCTTACCCCACTTTGGCATGTAAAAGAGAACATTTTGACCTAGTACAGTCTGTGATATGACAATGACAATGAAAGTAATATTTGAGTTAACATGCTAAGGCACAACCCCAGGCCACATCGTTTTCAAAGTTAACTCTTCTTAAATTTAATATAAAGAATAAGCACATCCATAGTACTGGGAAAACTAGTTATTATATCAAAAAATAAAATATCTACTTTATTTGTCTAATTTGCTTTAGCCGGATAGATTTCTAGATCATTGCATAAAAATTCATCAAGCTGCTTTGGGAAACACAAATGAAAATTCAACCTCAAAATCTGATATATTTGTTTTAGAGTTGTTGCAAAGCCGTGGTTTTCAACTGAAGATGATTATTTTTTTCCCTCCAGGGGACATTTTGCAATGCCTAGAAATATTTTTGTTTCTCACAACTGGGAAGGTGTGACTGTCATCTAGGGGGTAGCAACCTAGGATGCTGGTCAACATCTTAAAATATTCAAAGCCCTCTCATAATTATTCAGCCCAAGATGTCAATCATGCTGAGACTGAGAAGCCCTTTCCGAAATAAATATTGTTTTGTGGAATGTGAAGATGTGTCTCTCCTTGAAAACTCTGTTATTGTGCTAGATGTCTCTATAATCTCTAAGTCAGAATTGTACCTCTATCAAATCTCTATGGATCTATGTTGAGAAAACAATTATATGTCTCTTTGCTCTGTGACCACATTATGATTTATTGGTACGATTTAACTACTGCTGCCAGCCAAATGTAAAAAAAAAAAAAAAAAGTTTATTTGTAAGGAGTCCACTGTTTATGATTACGTGAGTAGGATGGATATAATATAAGAGGGAGAAGAAAAAAAGTAATAAAAACAGTAAATTTGAGAAGTACATCTTAACATTTTGAAATGAATGACTAACTAACTTGCTTAGTTATGAATTTTGAAGTGATAGCAAGCATGCCCAGGAACAGTGCCCTGTTTGGAAACACAGTGAAGCTAAAATAAGTCAATAGACCCAGAATCTAACACCATAAGCTTTGATGTTCTAAGAAATAAAAAGATTAAAATCCACTGGCTAATATTGATAGGCTGGGGGACGTGGAGGGAAGAAATAGATCATGATTTCTCACTATCAGTATTCTACCCACTGTCAATGGAGCTCAATGGAGCACTCGTGCAAATGATGCCAAAGGACATGGTTAAAGGCCTGTATGAGGTGTTTTCACCTTGATGGATAAGAGGAGATAATGAAGCAAGTGTCCATGTGTATGTTAGGTATGTTTTACATTATTCTTCTGAGTTTTCTTCTTTTTAAAATAAAGAGAAAGCTCACATTAGTGCTTTTAGTTTTCAATATGTTTTAGAACTTTTTTTAAACAATCAAGAAATAATATAAATGGTAATGTTGACCCAATTAGCAGAATGTTTTAAATTAAAGTTGTCTTTCTAAATAATACTCCTTATTGTGGAATCAAAAAAAATCCATCATTCAGTCTTCTGAGTGGGTCTTTATAAAATGAACTCCTTGTAAGTTAGCCTCCTACTACTGATAGGGCATCAAGGAGCAATTCATGTCCAACTTGTGTATGACCTGTGCAGTCCCATGGGACTCTGCACTCACTTTAATATTATGCTGACATTGTCTTGAAATTATTAATGATATTTGAAGAAAGAGCCCTGCATTTTTATTTTCCACTAGGCCCTATACATTTATATAGCCAGTCCTGTGGGAAATACTTGGGAGAAAGGACAGTGAAGAACTGTCTTTGCTCTCATGGACAGACACTGGTAGAGAAGTAACCATAAGGAAGGGTCTGAGTCCTGGTCCTAGCAGATGGGGGCCACTGTAGTTGGCATTACATTCATCCCATTAAAACAAGATTCTTTATATGAAGCCATTAAAAAAATGAAACCATGTCCTTTGCAGCAACATGGTTGGAGCTGGAGGCTGTTATTCTAAGTGAAATAACTCAGAAACAGAAAACCAAATATCACATATTCTCACTTAGAAGTGGGAGCTAAACAATGGCACACATGAATGTAAAGATGGAAATAATAAATACTCGGGGCTCCACAAGGCAGGAGAGTGGGAGGGAGGTGAGAGTTGAAAAATTACCCATTGGATACTGTACTCAATATTGGGGTGATGAATACACTAAATGCTCAGTCCCCACCATTACACTACATACGTGTGATGGTTAATACTGAGTGTCAACTTGATTGGATGGAAGGATGAAAAGTATTGATCCTGGGTGTGTCTGTGAGGGTGTTGCCAAAAGAGATTAACATCTAAGTCAGTGGACTGGAAGAGGCAGCCCCACCCTCAAACTGGGTGGGCACCATCTAACCAGCTGCCAGTGAGGCTAGAATATAAAGCAGGAAGAAAAATGTGAAAAGACAAGACTGGCCTAGCGGCCCAGCCTACATCTTTCTCCCTTGCTGGATGCTTCCTGCCCTCGAACATCAGACTCCAAGTCCTTCAGTTTTGGGCCTGGGACTGGTTCTCCTTGCTCCTCAGCTTGCAGACAGCCTACTGGGACCTTGTGATCATGTGAGTTAATACTTAATAAACTCCCCTTTATATAATATATATACACACATTACCTACTCTGTGTGTGTGTGTATATATATATATACAGTACCTACTTATATATATCTATATAATTATATTTATTATATATAATTATATATTTTTATATAATTATTTTATATAATTATTACTTATATATAATTAAATATATAATTATATATGTAATTATTTCTGTCCCTCTAGAGAACCCTAATACAATACCCATGTAACAAACATGCCTATATATCCCCTGAATCTACAAACAACAATAACAATAACAAACACAGGGTGCTTAATCTGGGCACTATTGATAATTTAGTTGCCTTGTTGCAGGGGCTTTCGGGAACATTGTAGAACGTCCAGACACATGCTTGACCTCCTTCCACCTCACGCAAGTAATAACAGCCTCCTCTCCTCCTCTATCCCCCATGAATTTGTGGCTCAGGTTTGGAACCAGACCCACCTGCTGGATGTATGGGCATACATACTGGATGGACCTGAAGTGGGAAATATAGTTGCCATGTACTAAATAGTTCCAAACACCTTTTCAACACAAGACTGGAGAGTAGTTGTATTTTAAGTAGCACCTATCTGTCGCCAGAAGATCCATACGTAGCTGTAGGAGATGTGATGAGAATGTTATAATTCTAGAAATCAGATTTGAGCTAGCTATTTATTGCTTTTAATTTAACGGAAATTTTCTTTTGTTGCATCCTCAAGTCTTCTAAGGAATCAAAATGTGCATCTACTAAGTAAAAGATGATATTTCAACCCTTGCAACTGAGTTTTGCTAGAAGGGTAAATATGGCTATAGAAATAAAACAATGTATATCAGCATAAAGAGGTATATATTTGAGGTATCAAATGAGTGCTAAGAGTGATGAATTCTAGAAAAGTTTAGAGATTTAGAAACTAGAGTGTCATCAGTTCTTCCAGTCTACCTGCACTCCTGCCCCCAAACTTCCAAGAAATGTTTGAGTCTTATGGGGGGGGGAGAAGGCATTTAAGGCCGAGCATGGTGGCTCATGCCTGTAATCCTAGCACTTAAGGAGGCTGAAGCGGGTGGATCACCTGAGGTTAGGAGTTTGAGACCAACCTGGCCAGCATAGTGCAACCCCGTCTTTACTAAAAATGCAAAAATCAGCCAGGCATGGTGGCGAGTGCTTGTAATCCCAGTTACTTGGAGGCTGAGGCAGGAGAATCGCTTAAACCCAGGAGGCAGAGGTTGCAGTGAGCTGAGGTCGCACCACTGCAGTCCAGCCTGGTGACAGAGTAAGACTCTGTCTAAAAAAAAAAAAAAAAAAAAAGCCAGAGAAAAGAAAAATGAAAAAGCAAAAAAGCATTTGAGTATGGTGGTAATAGTTCTTAAAGTTCTGCTGTCAAAGCAATATTTGTTTTTATTGAGGGTTGTAAAAGTATGTGTTAGGGGCCCTGTGGGTTTGCATATATTTGTATGTGAAAGAAAGAGAGGGAGGAAGTAGATTAATGTCTTTCACACATGTCCAAAAGAATCTAAGAAACAATGCTATGTCTCACGATTTTGATATACATTGTGGACATATCGAATATTTTTCTTTTGCCCATTCATTTGTTCACTAGTGAATTTATTCCTTTATAATTTAATTGTCTGTTGTGTGTCAGATACGGTTCTAGGCTTACAATAATAATGGCAAAATATGTACTGACACTGTTGGAATGTTCCATATGCCTTTTAGATTAAACTGGTGTGTAGCAGAAGTAGCATTTGATTAGCATACCCAGAAAGAGTCAAATTCAGTTCAATTTATGGCAGAAGAAATATTCAAATACATGGCACTTATTTTGTCATTTTTATGCTTTCTGATTGTCTCATAAGACATAACTTAATACATTCTATATTCATTAATATTGCAATTCCTAATTATCCACTCTTATTCCCAGAAAAAGAAGAAAAAACAACTTTTTTCTAATGGAATCTACTTCACAGTATGTTAGGTGTTTACATTGAAATGCAGCATTTGTTGATTTTTCTGAAAGGAAGTTACAGATAAATTTTCCCTAGTTTCAGACATTCATGTAAATTTCTCTTGAGCAATATTTTGATTGTTACATTGTATACATTGTGCTTACATTGTATTCCTGTTGTTTATTATATACATTATGATTCAGTAAATAAAGTTAGCTGAAAAAGATCTTCCGAGAATAAAAATACTGTCCACTCAATTTTTTTGTTTCAAACAGGTCTATATATCACATTCTAGGATTTCTTTTTTTTTTTTTTTTTTTTTTTTGAGACGGAGCCTCGCTCTGTCGCCCAGGCTGGAGTACAGTGGCCCGATCTCGGCTCACTGCAAGCTCCGCCTCCTGGGTTCCCGCCATTCTCCTGCCTCAGCCTCCGGAATGGCGCCGCCACCACGCCCAGCTGATTTTTTTGTATTTTCATTAGAGATGGGGTTTCACTATGTTAGCCAGGATGGTCTCGATCTCGTGACCTCGTGATTCGCCCACCTCGGCCTCTAAAAGTACTGGGATTATAGTCCTGAGGCACCACGCCCAGTCCAAGGATTTCTCACCCCTTGAACCATAAATTAACAACACATGGAAGAATCTATATGGAGGGGCAATGTTGGGGCTGTTTTGCACACAAAACTGGTTTTCAACTAGTGATATCCGGAACCCAGAAGTCACACCTCAGTTTATCCTGGGCCTGGGTTGAAGAGACAGTACTATTAGCTTACTTACAAAAGTTTCTAAACACTGTTGAAATAACAATGTAAAATCATCTATAAACAAATACATCTGTATCTTCTAAATAGAGTTTAAAAATATTTCCGCTTACTGTTTTTAATCTCGACAATGCACCAAGAATATTTATTATATTTCCTCAAATAGTTGGTACAACAGTGATTCCACATAGTCCAATCATACTTTAGAGGTGCCAGAGGGACAACGCTAGAATTCCTGTGGAAAATACAATGGCGAGTTCTGCGTGCTACATCTCCGGCTTTTAATTGGCTTAATCTGAATATTACAAGCACACACGTACACATACACGCATACACAAATGTCTAGTGTTTTAAGTAAAAATCAATATGAAATGATCATAAAGGTTTGAATAAATATTACAATATAATTTCAAATTAATTTGGAAATATGACATATTATGAATATTTTAAATGACTTAAACATAATCAGAATCATTGGTGATGTAGTTGGCGTTCTAGCTTATGTTGTAATACAGCTGCTGGGAATCTGAAAGCTGAGTTCTTCACTACATTTAGGATTATAACTTTGAGTGGATTTGGTAAACACTAGGCAATTATGTGTGTGTGCAAGTACATCCACGAGTGCAAAAATATCAATCATGAGTAACTTTTTAAATAGCAAAAGTGAAAAAATTACCAATCAAAAATTAGTGTTGTAATCAAAACCGTGTCAGAAAGAAAAGCCTTACCTTGACGTCTTCTATTTCAAAAGTTTACAAAAGGAAAATAAGGGGCCGGGCGCGGTGGCTCACGGCTGTAATCCCAGCACTTTGGGGGGCCGAGGTGGGCGGATCACGAGGTCAGATGATCGAGACTATCCTGGCTAAATGAAACCCCGTCTCTACTGAAAATAAAATGAAATAAAATAAAATTAAATTAAATTAAATTTAGCCGGTCGCGGTGGCGGCGCCTGTAGCGGTGGCGGCGCCTGTAGTTCCGGCTACTCGGGAGGCTGAGGCAGGAGAAAGGCGGGAACCCGGGAGGCGGAGCTTGCAGTGAGCGCAGATCGCGCCACTCACTCCAGCCTGGGAGACGGAGCGAGACTCCGCCTCAGAAAAAAAAGGAAAATAAGGAAAGCATTCATTTCACGAAGGTAAAATAATATTAAAGTCCATAGTAGAGATGTACTTGTTAGAATGCACTTTTTAAATTGTATAAAGTTGCAAACAGAAAAATTGAAGAATGAGTTATCTGTAAGTTATTGAACTCATCCGGTGTCTGATTTTGTGTTCGGTATTCTGAAAACCTCATTGTTTGAATCTTTTTAAGCGTTCTGTCACGCTGACACCTCCATTTCACTAAGCAACGAAGACATAAAGATATAACGGGAATACCCAAGGTTAAAGATACAGTAAATACTAGATGTGGAGTTGAAATAAGTCCTACCGGAGTACTTACTCTTTATAAATAAATTATAATGTTTATAATATACAAATATAATGATTCTTTCAGGAGGTCAATGAAATAAAATTGTTTCTGGACAGGTTTTAAACAAAAAGTGTTCCTGCTGCTCCCAACCACTTTATATATACTTTATATCTTCTACGCCTTTAGAATTAAAGAAATATTTAGGCACTCCTGAAGAATCGAAAGGAGAAAATTACGGAAAAAAAATGTGAGAGAGGGTTTAATAGGCAGCAGTAGATTGTCGAGAGGTCTTGGTTGCAAAGATCTGTAGACTTAGCATAGGTGAGTGTATTTTAGAGAATGAGAAAATTAGAAGTAGTTGATTCCTCTGTGGTAGGTGCAGCTGGGGAACTGGAGCTTTTGCCTACATTGGCAATTGAGCAGATAGGTTGGAGGAGAGATTCCAAAAATGCCACTGCCTAACTAAACCAATTGCAAGATACTGTGGTACTTCTGAACATGGTACCTCTGTTATTCCCACCAGCTAATTCTGAGCCTTACTGAGAAGGCAAAAAGAATAACGTAACCAATGAAAAACAATAAAAATATTACTGGTAAAAAATTTAGTATCTAAGTTGGAAGGGAGTGGTCCTGTGTTCTTTGAGATGTACATAATTATATAAAGAAATTTTATAGCTGTTAATTATATATTTTACAATAAGCAAGGAACCAGCAAACTGGTAGAAAGAGGAAGAGTGTATAAAACAATTAGGATGAAAAAACTCAGTCAATTAAACACACATAAGAAAAGCAGTGAGCAAAAATGAGACTGAAAAAGTGGTACAAAGAAGAACATAAAATGAGATGTTTAAAATTATCCATACAGATAAGAATTTACAATATATTACATGAAATAACATTTCTTACTAACAGACTAATACGGTGAGGTTGAATAGAGAAACAAAATCCAGCTGCGTGCTGTGTATAAAGATATATTGACAATATAAGGAAAGAGAAACACTGAAAGGTAAAGGATAAAAAATGCATGCTAGAGAAATGATAACAAAGGAAAGCTGGTTCAGCTTCAGTAATATAAAAATAAGTGACTTTCATAAGTGGAAATTATTATTAAAAATAATACTGTCATATTAAATTCACAGCAATGAGATAAAGATTCAAAAATTATCTGCAAAGGATCACATAACTCCAAAATACATGGATAAAAATTTGATAGAAAATGGAAGAAAAAAATAGATAATCTAATTTTTTTCTTTTTTTCTTTTTTCTTTTTTTTTTTTTTTTGAGAGGAAGTCTCACCCTGTCGCCCAGGCTGGAGTGCAGTGGCATGATCTCGGCCCGCTGCAACCTCTGCCTCCCAGGCTCAAGTAATTCTCGTGCCTCCACCTCCCAAGTAGCTGGCATTACAGACATGCACCACCATGCCCAGCTAATTTTTGTATTTTTAGTAGAGAGGGGGTTTTGCCATGTTGGCCAGGCTGGTCATGAACTTCTGGCCTCAAGTGATATGCCCTCCCAAAGTGCTGGGATTACAGACATGAGCCACTGTGCCCGGCCCTAACTTTATTTTTTAAAACATATTTCTCTCTTATTAAGCAGATTTAAATAAAAAAAGGCGGGCCTAGCATGGTGGCTCACGCCTGTAATCCCAGAACTTTGGGAGGCTGAGGCGGGCAGGTCTCGAGGTCAGGAGATCGAGACCATTCTGGCTAATATGGTGAAACCCCGTATCTACTAAAGATACAGGAAAAAAAAAAAAAAGACAATTAGCCGGGCCTGGTGGCGGGCGCCTGTAGTACCAGCTACTCGGGAGGCTGAGGCAAGAGAATGGCATGAACCCGGGAAGCGGAGCTTGCAGTGAGCCGAGATCACGCCTCTGCACTCCAGCCTGGGCGACAGAGCTAGACTCTGTCAAAAAAAAAAAAAAAAAAAAAAGACACATATAATAAAACCAACACAATAAAAATTAGAAATTATCTGGTGAATAAGTGTAGAATGCGACATCAAACAATTTGATGTATATATTTTTCTCCAGCACAATTACAATATTTATTTTTAAAGGCTGTGTGTTAATAGTTTTAAAAGGAGACTTTAAAATAGAAACAAAAATATAAAAAGTACACACACATTAAAAGAGGATTTAAGTCAATGGTTAGATGTACCAAATTCTCAACTAAGAAATATAAACTCAATTTAAATTTGTTAGAAATTTTACTTGGTTCATCATAGTATATGTTAAGTTAATTCTAAAATGTTTATGAAACAACTACAACAAAAGACCATAAATACACTAAGTACTTTTGAGGGAGTAGAAATAAAATGGTTGGCTTGCTTTAAAATATTTTGGTTTATTGTGGAAATAGAGGTCGTATTTCTTAGACAACAATTGAAAACTCATATATATAATCTAGGGTTTAACTTTTTTTTCTTTTTTCTTTTCCTTTTTCTTTCTTTCTTTCTTTTTTTTTTTCTTTGAGACAAGGTCTCACTCTTTCACCCAGGCTGGAATGTGGTGGTCCAATTTCAGTTCACCACAACAATCTCCACCAGCCAAGCCCAAGAAATCCTCTCACCTCAGCCTTCTGTGTAGCTGAGACTACAGACATCTGACTAATTTTTGTATTTTTTGTAGAGATGAGATCTCACCATGTTGCCCTGGCTGGTCTTGAACTCCTGGACTCAAGTGATCCTCCCACGTCGGCCTCCCAAATTGCTAGGATTATAGGCATAAGCCACTGTGCCAGGCCTAGGGTTTAACCTTCTTATCAACACAGGAAACATAGAAGCTATAAAAGAAAAAATGCATATTTAGGTATATAAAATTCAAAACTTTTATAAGACAAAAGATATGACAATGAAAGCCAGGATATACACATAACAAAAACAATATTTGAAACTTAGGGATCAAATAAAAGGTTAATATGGTTATTGTATAAAAAGTGTGTGCAATTAAATCCAACCCAGAATATAAGTGGGTAAATTATATGAAGAAATCACAGGTAGCAAAACCAAATGACCAGTTAATATATGATGTCAAGTGGTGGGTCAGTCTTCTTGATGGTTAAGGAAATAAAAATCAAATTGACAATAAAATATCGGTATGCTTCCAGCCTACTACCAAAAAAGAAATAGTTCAATAACATTTACATTTGACAGAGATAGTGAGGGGCTGAGGAGTATTTGAAATAGCTAAAAAAAGAGAGTGATAAAAAAATAAATTTTTACACAAGGATTTTAAAAACTACGTCGTAAGTGTGTCACACAAATGATTTTGCATCAAATAACAGCATTTGCATCCATAACAACTCCATGTGACAAGGAAAAATAAAATCAGAGGAAATGGAAAAAACAAAAAACTTTAACCTTCACCATTCTGTAATAGAGATAAACCAATGAGATAAAACTAGATATAAAGACTTAACAGCGAATCAGATCTAATTATAATATATTGTATTACACTTATTGAAAATAGAGATTAGGCATTCTTTTCAAATGTACATGAAACATTTAAACAGTGATTATATCTTTTCCTTTAAAAATCAATGTATTTCGAAAAGGAAAAATAGTACATAAAGCATTCTCTAATCTTACTGGAATAAAACTGGACATTGTATTAGTCCATTCTTGTGCTGCTATAAAGACCTCCCTGAGATTGGGTAATTTATTAAGAAAAGAGGTTTAATTGGTTCCCAGCTCTACAAGTTGTACAGGAGCATGATGCTGGCATCTGCTCAGATTCTGAGGAGGCCTCAGGAAACTTATAGTCATGGCAGAAGGCACAGGGGAAGCGGGCTTGTCTTACATGGCTGAAGCAGGAGCAAGAGTGAGAGGGAGCTTGGTGCCACGTACTTCTAAAGGACCAGCTCTCACAAGAACTCACTCGCTATCACCAGAACAGCACTAAGGGGGAAATCCAACCCCATGATTCAATCACCTTCCATCAGGCTCCACCTCCAATACTGGGGATTTATGATTTGACATGAGATTTTGGTGAGGACACAGATACAAACCATATCAGACATGGATAACAAATCAGAAATAAAAAAGCCCACCACATATGAAAATTTTTTGAAAATTCTTTTTCAAATATCTTAGATCAAAAGCAAATAAAAAATGAAATTTAATCTGGGATACAATTAAAGTAATTATCACAAGGACAATTGATATTTACAAAAGGTTATATTAAATTAAAAATAAAAATTAACATATAACTCAAAAGCTTAGGAAAAAGTACAAAATGAAGGTGGAAGAAAAAATAGAAATTAATAGATCAGCATCAAAATAGTGTTACATTTAGTACCTTAATGTTAAAGCCAGTTATTTAAGTAAAACACTAGAATAATTAAACAGCCATGATAATCAGAAATAAGAAAACATATAACACAAATACACAATTATAATGAGAAAATAACCACCTATATTTTAGACATTTAAAGAACCTGAGCAACAACTTTGCTGAAAACTGTAAAAATAAATTGATATCCTGAATGAAACAATTTTGTATGAGCATATATTCCTCTAAGAACTTCTAGTAAAATAAAAATAATAACTAGTTAAGCCATTCATTAAAAAAAGAGAATTTTTTTAATTCCACAAAACCCTCAAGGTGCCGATAGTATTCACATTTTAAGATAGTATTGACACTTTAAGCAACGTAAGTTTCTACAGCTATTCAAACTATTTCAGAAAAGAAAAAGAAATAATTTTTTTTTCTGAAGCTTGCATAGCATAGATGCCCAAAGTCTTCAAGTTGTAAAAAATTGGAAAACAATAAACCAATTAATTAATATGTCAGAAAAATGCCAAGCATTAACAAACATAAACCAGAAACACATTAAAACAATAATGACAAGGAGCAATTTTTTCTCCTCACCAATGCAAAATAGATTAATATTTGGCTAAGAAAATATACAAAATTTACATATCTGTCTATCTAATTTTAATAAAAATTTAACAGCCATTCATAACAAAATAAAATTAATCAAATATGAATAAATAGTTCTGTAATGAAATTAAATTATTAGAAAATATGATAATGTGTATGAACAGACAGGTAAATGGGGAAAAATGGTACATCCAGAAATGCACCTAAATAGCTGTAGGAATTTAGTATATGGTAAAGGTCAGGAGGTAGATTGTTATAAATCGAGAATAGTTTTCCAATGGAGAAAAACTTGAAAGGTAGAAAATAGAGTCATAAAAGTGACAGAAGAAATCATGAGGATTGCTTCGTAATCACACAGTGGATGAGACCTTCTGAACTATAACCAAATGTTGCGAAGCTAAAAATGACACGTTTGCCTACATGCAAATCGAACTGTTTCTGACCTTACAAAAATCAAAATATTCTACATGAGAACGCAAGTCATCAAAAGCAAGGACAATTTGTAAAATGGTAAAATTATTTGTAACACATAACTGAGACAATTATATAATTATAAAAACCTCCTTCAAATTATTAAGAAATAGAAACAGCAACCCAACCGTAAAAAATAGGCAAAAGGGTAAATAAATAGTTTACGGAAGTGCAGACACAATTGGCTTTTAAACAAAGAAAACATATTCACCTCCTAATAACAAATAAATAAATGGAAAAAATCTGGTATGATGTTCCACTTATGAGATAGGCAGAAACACCAATGCTGGGTATTGCTACATTGACAGTATGTAGTAGAAGATGCATTCTCATATACTGGTGATGGAATTGCAAAATGCTGCAAATACATCAAAGACAAAATGTCTTTATTCCTTTTGTTTCCACCTTTATTTTAGGTTCAGGGGGTATATGTGCACTTTTGTTACATGGGTAAATTGCATGTTGCTGAGGCTTAGTATATGAATGATCCTGTCACCAAGTTAGTGAGCATAAGAGCCCATAAGTAATATCCCAACTTATGCCCCTCACCCACACTTTCCCCTTAAATAGTCTGCAGTGCCAATTGTTCCCATCTTTGTGCACATGTATATTCAATGTTTAGCTCCCAATTATAGGTGAGAACATGTGGTATGGTATTTGGTTTCTGTTCCTGCATTAATTTACTTAGGATAATGGCCTCCAACTGCATCCATGTTGCTGCAAAGAACATGATTTTATTATATTTTATGGCTGCATAGTAGCCCATGGTGTATACGTACCACATTTTCTTTATCCAGCCCACCATTGATGAGCATCTTGGTTGAATGCATGTCTTTGCTACTTGAATAGCATTGTGATGAACATACACATGCATGTGGCTTTTTGATGGAACAATGTATTTTCCTTTGGTATATACCCAGTAGTGAGATTGCAGGTCAAGTGGTAGCTGTTTTAAGTTCTTCAAGAAATCTTCACACTGCTTTCCACAGTAGCTAGACTAATATACATTCCCACCAGCAGTATTTCCTTTCTTTGCAGCATTGCCAGCATCTGTTGTTTTTGACTTCTTGATAATTGCTACTGTGATTGGTGTGGGATGGTTTCCCATTGTGATTTTGATTTGCATTTCTCTAATGATTAGTGAGGATGAGCATTTTTTCATATATTTGTTGGCCACATGTACATTCTTTTCAGAAGTTTCTGTTCATGTCCTTTACTCATTTTTCAATGGGGTTATTTGTGTTATTTTGCTTGCTGGTTTAAATTCTTTATAGATTCTTGATATTAGGCCTTTGTTGAATGCATACTTTGTGAATACGTTTTCCCATTTTGAAGGTTGTCTGCCTGTTTGGTTAATAGTTTATTTTCTTGTGTAGAAACTCCTTTGTTTAATTAGGTCCACTTTCAATTTCTGTTTTTGTTGCAATTGTTTATGGGAACTTAGTCATAAATTCTTTGCCAAGGCCAATTTTTGGAATAGTGTTTCCTAGGTTTTCTTCTACAGTTTTTATTGTTTTCAATCTTCATTTAAGTCTTTAATACATTTTGACTTATTTTTTGTATATGATGAAAGGTAGGAGTACAGTTTCAATCTTCTGCCTATGGCTAACCAGTTACTGTAGCCCCATTTATTGAATAGGTAGTCCTTTCCCCATTGTTATTTTCAACCTAGAAGTAATGAATAAATTCCTGGAAACAAACAGCCTCCTAAGATTGAACCAGAAAGAAATTACAGACCAATAACATGCTCCAAAATGGAATCAATAATGAAAAGCCAGCCATGCCAAAAAACAAAAACAAGAACATCCATGGACCAGAAAGATTCACAGCCAAATTCTACCAAATGTATAAAGAAAACCTAGTACAAATCCTACTGAAATTATTCCAAAACACCAAGGAGTAGGGGCTCCTCCATAAATAATTCTATGAAGCCAGCATTATGCTAATACCAAAGCCTGACAAAGACACAATGGAAAAAAGAAAATTTCAGGCCAATATCCCTGCCAGAGATAAACCCAAAAATTCTCAATAAAATTGAGCATCCAGAAGCACATTAAGGTTTATTTCACCATGAATCAATAGGCTTAATTCCTGAGATGCAAGGCTGGTTCAATATATGAAAATCAATAAATGTTATTCACCACATAAATTGGATTAGCAACAAAAATCTCATGATCATCTCAATAAACACATAAAAGGCTTTCAGTAAAATTTAATATCCCGTCATATTAATAACCCTCAACAAATCAGACATTAAGGGAACGTCAAAATAATAACAGCCATCTATAACAAACCCACATTCAACACCATACTAAATGGAGAAAAGCTGGAAACATTCCCTTTGAGATATGGAACAGAACAAACATGCCCAGTTTCATCACTCCTACTCAACGTATTATTGGAAGTCCTTGCCAGAGCAATCAGGCAAGAGAAAAAAAAAAATAAATTCAAATAGGAAGAGAGGAAGTTGAATTATCTCTCTTTGCAGACAATATACTTCTATACCCAGAAAACATCATAGACCCCACCACAAGGCTTTTAGAATGTATAAACAACTTCAGTAAAGTTTTAAGATACAAAATCAATGTACACAAATTAGCAGCATGTATATACGCCAATAACATCCAAAGTTAGAGCCAAATCAAGAATGCAATATCATTTATAATAGACACAAAGAAAATGAAATACCTAGGAATACAGCTTCCCAAAGAGATGGGAGCTGCAAAACACTGCTGAAAGAAATCAGAGAGAACACAGACAAATGGAGAAACATTTCATGCTCATGAATAGGAAGAACTAATATTATTAAAATGGCCATACTGTCCAAAGCAATTTATAGACTCATGTTATTCCTACCAAATTATCATTGTCATTTTTGAGAGAACTAGAAAAAACTATTCTAAAATTCATTTGAAACCAAAAAGGAGCCCACATCACCAAAGCAATGGAAAAGACACATAGACCGATGGAACAAGGTAGAGAACCCAGAAAAAAGTCACACACCTACAATTACTTGGTTTTCAAAAACAAAATCTTTCAAAACAACAAATACACCCTTTAACTCAGGCAAAACCCATTGGGGAGTGTATAGTTAAATTATATTTACAGTTTTGAAATGATATGCGAGCATATCAATAGAAGTAAAGACAGAGTAGAAAGGGATTTAGGGATAAGCTGCATATAACTACAGAAAAGACAGGGAAATAATGAGGAAATCAGAAAAAATAAGCTCCAAAACGTTGCCAAAGGAAAATGGAAGGATAATAACTATTGTATATAGTATGTTTCTGTTTATGTACAAATATATGTATCTAGGTACCTATCATCTGTCCATCTATTATCTATCTATCCATGAATGCCAATAAAATATCTCTGAAAAAATATAAAAGAATAGATCTTTATTTACCTTTTGAATTTTAATGTGTCACCTCATTAAAATTAGGAAGAAGGTCAATAAAATTCAGTCAAAACTTTTTCTATAATTTTTTTTCTAGATTGAGCAAATAAATGCAATACGAATGATTTCTCTTTCAATGACATTAAAGATAATTGCTTGATGATAGTTATGCATCCAATTCTGCCAAGAATATGTTCCTCATATTTCACATGCTTTATTCCTAGAATTTCGTATGGGAATAGGAAAACAGCAAGTGCAGATGTTGAATCGGAGATAGGGAGACCCAGAGTCACTTTGAGACATGTGAAGCCATGGGTGAGCCTGCAGGCCTCTAGATCTTAGGGTTGACTTATCAAGCAGAGGAAGTGTGATTGTGTGATTTCGTCCTAGTCACATGTCCTCTCCAACAACTTCAGTTTCTCCATCCGATAATGAAGATTATACCCCGCCCTCCACCCACACACATAGTCAAATCAATGTCGAGCTTGTACGGAATCTGAGCAGTATCCCAGTGAGTTATAGCAGTCAGAGGCCCTGAGGAGAGAAGAGCAGGAAAGAGCTGAACGTGAAAGCTCAGGAATCCATTAGGCAGGGCAAATTTAAGCATAATAAATCAGAGAGCTGGGCTGGTTGTGGTGGCTCATGCCTGTAATCCCAGCACTTTGGGAGGCCGAGGCAGGCGGATCACGAGGTCAGGAGATTGAGACCATCCTGGCCAACATGGTGAAACATCCATGGACCAGAAAGATTCACAGCCAAATTCTACCAAATGTATAAAGAAAAATTTTTTTTTTCTTTACTGAAGAAAACTTTTCTTTACCGTCTCTACTGAAATACCAAAAATTAGCCAGGCGTGGTGGTGGCGCCGGTAGTCCCAGCTACTCAGGAGGCTGAGGCAGGAGAATGGCGGGAACCCGGGAGGCGGAGCTTGCAGCGAGCCGAGATCGCGCCACTGCACTCCAGTCTGGGCGACAGAGCGAGACTCCGTCTGAAAAAAAAAGAAAAGAAAAGAAAAGAAAAGAAAAGAAAAGAAAAGAAAAGAAATTAGAGCGTTAGAGAAACAATCTGAAATTCTTGATTAACTGGCAGAGAATAATTAGGTACAAAAGTCAAATTCCTAAGGAATGGTTTTTTAATGACCAACAATTCATTTACCCATCTTATGAGCAAAGAGTTGGGTGCCAAAGAATCTTTGTCTTGGCTATTTCAAAGTTAGAACATTATATATACACATAATTTTTCTATCAAGTAGCTGATAAAATATAACTATATATAATTTTAATTAACTTACAATTATATATAATTTTAATTAACATATAATTATATGTATATTATAATTAACATATAATTATGCATATACTTATATATATATTCATGTATTATGTTTTTAAAGCCTCTTTAATAGCTCAGCATTCCATAGCTTTTCACAGTTGACCCTCAAAAGAGATTCCCCATTTTAACTACAGGTTCTCTAAACTGATATCATTCTTTAGTACTTTAAAGAAAATCACCTGGCGCGGTGGCTCAAGCCTGTAATCCCAGCACTTTGGGAGGCTGAGATGGGTGGATCACGAGGTCAGGAGATTGAGACCATCCTGGCTAACACGGTGGAACCCCGTCTCTATTAAAAAATACAAAAAACTAGCCGGGCGTGGTGGCAGCACCTGTGGTCCCAGCTACTCCGGAGGCTGAGGCAGGAGAATGGCGTAAACCCGGGAGGCGGAGCTTGCAGTGAACTGAGATCCGGCCACTGCACTCCAGCCTGGGCGACAGAGGGAGACTCCGTGTCACAAAAAAAAAAAAAAAGAAAATCACTACGTATTTCTTATATCACATGACTTTTCCTTCAATGCATGTATTTTTTATCACCTTTTATTTTTATTTTTGATATAATATGTTCTTCTACATTAAGCAAATTAGTCATGGGGAGTGTGTTTGAAAGCTATGTTTTCTGCTTTCTATACTACATAAATAAATGTAAAATATAGCAATCTAAAATGTGACATGTTACGAAAGTTATATTTATTAGTCAACTGAGAAATATTTTATAAACATGTGCATGCAGGAGCCCAGTATTTTGTGTACTAAGAAGCAAATGCTAATTACTGAAAGGCAGACAACTGTGAAAATATTTTTCTCTTATGATTGAGTTCTCTTCACATCACTGATTTATTTGTAGCATAAAGATAAAGAATAATTTAAAATCCATATCAAATGAGAATCAACTGGATCTAGTTAAGTTGAAAAACAAAAAGTATTTAATAAATAAATTGTTTCAAGGGCACACAAAAAAAACAGGATAAAATTTTCGTGAGGTTGACGTCTTTTATTCATATGATAAATTGAGTACTAACCTTCTTTGTATATGTACCACGTTCTTAGAAAACAATGGTTTCATTTCAAAGTGTGGGCTTTTTTTCATTTAAACTTGAATGTGGAAAACTTTTTCGGGCCTTATTTTCACAAAGATACTTCAGCAGAGTTAAATATATGAAAAATATCCAACGAATTCCTATTTTACTCAGATTTTTTTTAAATGTGTAGCTTCTACATGAGGCCAATATGTCAATATTGTGATATGATTGGAGATCCACAATTTTGAGTCAAACTCCCCAACAGCTTCAATTTCTCTAAGAGTGGAGATGACAATATCATAGGTAGATTGATGATTGATTGATTGATAGATAGATAAGATATACACATACATTAAAATCAATGTCAAGTACATAAGCAACTATAAAGAGAGGCTATATCAATAACAATCAAAAACTTGAAAAATATTTATTAAATACCAGTTATGTGTTGGGCATATTATTATAATAGTCACTATTATTTTGGCATAAATTAACATTTTACACAAAATATATGTCACTTTTTAAAGGTATTATCAGTGAGAATTTCCTTTTGGAAAGTTAAGGAATTTATTTCTATGAGAACTCTTAAGAATATCCTTTGTGTTTTAGCAAATAAATTGTTCTTAGGCATCCAAATTCAAAGTAAAATGTGAAAGTTTTGATAATTCATTGAATTATAATCAACAAATTATGTCCAGAAGTCATAAGGGAAGGGAAGAGCAAATTGGAAGCAGTAAGTATGGTAGTTGTTGAAGAAATAAGTAAATGCACGTAGGACTGAAATGTTAAGCATTGATTACTGGAAACAACATGGAAATTAATTAATTCATTTAGAATGTTGTTAAAATAATTCTTATTACAGAGGAACAGTGGGTAACTTTTAGTATTTTTTTATTATATTTTAAGTTGTGGGAAACACGTACAGAACGTGCATGTTTGTTACATAGGTATGCACATGCCATGGTGGTTTGCTGCACCCAGCAACCTGTCATCTACTTTAGGTATTCTCCAAATGCTATCTCTCCCCTAGCCCCCCACACCCAACAGCCCCCAGTGTGTGATGTTCCCCTCCCTGTGTCCATGTATTCTCATTGTTCAACTCCCACTTATGAGTGAGAACATGCAGTGTTTGATTTTCTGTTTCTGTGTTAGTTTGCTGAGAATGATGGTTTCCAGCTTCATCCATGTCCCTACAAAGGACATGAACTCATCCTTTTCTGTGACTCCATAGTATTCCATGGCGTATATGTTCCCATATCATTAATGGGCATTTGGGTTGGTTCCAAGTCTTTGCTATTGTGAATAGTGCTGCAATAAACATATGTGTGCATGTGTCTTTATAGCAGAATGATTTATAATCCTTTGTGTATATACCCAGTAATGGGATTGCTGGGTCAAATGGTATTTCTTGTTGTAGATCCTTGAGGAATCACCACACTGTCTTCCACAATGATTGAACTAATTTCAACCATTAAGTGTTGCTATTTCTCCACATCCTCTCTAGCATCTGTTGTTTCCTGACATTTTAAATAATCGCCATTCTAACTGGTGTGAGATGGTATCTCATTGTGGTTTTGATTTGCATTTCTCTAATGACCAGTGACTATGAGCTTCTTTTCGTATGCTTGTTGGCCTCATAAATGTCTTCTTTTGAGAAGTGTATGTTCATGTCCTTCTCCCACTTTTTGATGGGGTTGTTTGTTTTTTTCCTTGTAAATTTGTTTAAGTTCCTTGTAGATTCTGGATATTAGTCCTTTGTCAGATGGATAGATTGCAAAATCTTTCTCCATTCCGTAGGTTGCCTATTCACTCTGATGATAGTTTCTTTTGCTGTGCAGAAGCTCTTTAGTTTAGAGTTGCTGGCAAGATGGCCAAACATGAATAGCTCTGATCTGCAGCTCCCAGTGAGATCAATGCAGAAGACAGGTGATTTCTCTATTTCCAACTGTGGTACCCCGCTCATCTCTTTGGGACTGGTTAGACAGTGGGTGCAGCCCATAGAGGGCAAGCCAAAGCAGGGTGGGGCATCACCTCACCCTCTGGGAAGCACAGGGGTTTGGGGAACTCCCTCCCTTAGCCAAAGGAAGCCATGAGGGACTGTGCCATGAGGAGCAGTGCACTCCAGCCCAGATAGTATGTTCTTCCCACAGTCTTCACAACCCACAGACCAGGAGATTCCCTTGGGTGCCTACACCACCAGGGCCATGGGTTTCAAGCACAAACTGGGTGGTCATTTGGACAGACACCGAGCTAGGTGCAGGAGTTTTTGTTGTTGTTGTTGTTGTTGTTTTCAGTTTTTTTTTTTTTTTTTTTTTTTTTTTTTTTTTTTTTTTGCCAAGTGGCACCTGGAATGATAACAAGATAGAACCATTCACTTCCCTGGGGCTGAAGCTTCACCAGGGAGCCAACTGGTCTAGCTCAGCAAATCCTACTTCCACACAGCGCAGCAAGCTAAGAGCCACTGGCTTGAAATTCTCACTGCCAGTACAGCAGTCAGAAGTTGACCTGGAATACTCGAGATTGGTAGGAAGAGGGGTGTCCATCATTACTGAGGCTTGAATAGGCAGTTTTTCTCTCACAGTGTAAGCAAAACCAACAGAAAGTTCAAACTGGGCAGAGCTCACCACAGCTCGGCAAAACCACTGTAACCAGCCTGCCTCTCTAGATTTCTCCTCTCTGAGCAGGGCATCTCTGAAAGAAAGGCAGCAGCCCCAGTCAGGGGCTTATAGATAAAACTCCCATCTCAATGGGACAGAGCACCTGGGGGAAGGGACAACTGTGGGAGCAGCTTCAGCAGACTTAAACATTTCTGCCTGCCAGTTCTGAGGAGCAGCAGATCTCTCAGCATAGTACTCAAGGTCTGCTAAGGGACAGACGGCCTCCTCAAGTAGGTCCCTGTCTCCTGACCGGGAGACACCTCCCAGAAGTGGTTGACAGACACCTCATACAGGAGAGCTCCAGCTGGCATCTGGTAGGTGCCCCTCTGGGACGAAGTTTCCAGAGGAAGGAACAGGCAGCAATCTTTGCTGTTCTGCAACCTCTGCTGGTGATACCCATGCAAACAGGGTCTAGAGTGGACCTCCAGCAAATTCCAGCAGACCTGCAGCAGAGGGTCATGACTGTTAGAAGGATAACTAACAAACAGAAAGGAATAGCACTGATGTCAACAAAAGATGTCCACACAGAAATCTCATTTGAACGTGACCAACATCAAAGACCGAAGGTAGATAAATCCACAATGATGAGGAAAAACCAGCACAAAAAGGCCGAAAATTCAAAAAACCAGAACACCTCATCTCCTCCAAAGGATCACAACTCCTCACCAGCAAGGGAACAAAACTGGACAGAGAATGAATTTGATGAATTAACATGAGTAGGTTTCAGAAGGTGGGTAATAATAAACTCCTCTGAGCTAAACGAGCGTGTTCTAACCCAATGCAAGGAAGCTAGGAACCTTGAAAAAAGGTAAGAATAATTGCTAACTAGAAAAACCCATTTAGAGAAGAACATAAATGACATGATGGAGCTGAAAAACACCACATGAGAACTTTGTGAAGCATGCACAAATATCAATAACCAAATCGATCAAGCCAAAGAAAGGAAATCACAGAGTGAAGATCAACTTAATGAAATAAAGCGTGAAGACAATGATAGAGAAAAAAGAATGAAAAGGAATGAACAAACCTTCAAGAAATATGGACCTACATGAAAAGACCAACCCTAAGTTTGATTGGTGTACCTGAAAGTGATGGGGAGAATGGAACGAAGTAGGAAAACTCTCTTAGGATATTACCTAGGAGAACTTCCTCAACCTAACAAGACAGGCCAACATTCAAATTCAGGAAGTACGGAGAACACCACAAAGATACTCCTTGAGAAGAGCAACCCCAAGACACATAATCATCAGATTCACCAAGGTTGAAATGAAGGAAAAAATGTTAAGGGCAGCCAGAAAGTTCGGGTTATCCGCAAATGGAAGTCCATCAGAATAACACCGGATCTCTCTGCAGAAACCCTACAGCCAGAAGGGACTGGGGGTCAATATTCAACATTTTTAAAGAACATGATTTTCAACCCAGAATTTCATATCCAGCCAAACTAAGCTTCATAAGTGAAGGAGAAATAAAATCCTTTATGGACAAGCAAATGCTGAGCAATTTTGTTTCCACCAGGCCTACCTTATAAGAGCTCCTGAAGGAAGCACTAAATATGGAAAGGAAAACCTCATACCAGCTACTGCAAAACCATACCAAATTGTAAAGACCATCGACACTATGAAGAAACTGCATCAACTAATGACTAGAATAACCAGCTAGCATCATAATGACAGGATCAAATTCACACATAACAATATTAACCTTAAATGTAAATGGGCTATATGCCCCAATTAAAAGACGAAGACTAGCAAATTGGACAAAGAGTCAAGACCCATTGGTGTGCTGTATTCAGGAGACCCATCTCACATGCAAAGACAAACGTAGGCTCAAAATAAAGGGATGGAGGAATATTTACCTAGCAAATGAAAAGAAAAAAAAAGTAGGGGCTGCAATCTTAGTCTCTGATAAAACAGACTTTAAACCAATGAAGATCAAAAGAAACAAAGAAGGGCATTACATAATGGTAAAGTGATCAATGCAACAAGAAGAACTAACTATCCTAAATATAAAGGCACCCAATACAGGAGCACCAAGGTTCATAAAACGAGTTCTTAGAGTCCCACAAAGAGATTTAGACTCCCACACAATGATAGTGGGAGATTTTAACACCCCACTGTCAATATTAGACAGATCAACAAAACATAAAATTAACAAGGATATTCAGGAGTTAAACTCAACTTTGGACCAAGTGGACTCAATAGACATCTGCAGAACTCTCCACCCCAAAACAACGGCATATACATTCTTCTCAGCACTATATTGCACTTATTCTGAAATTGACCACATAATTAAAAGTGAAACATGCCTCAGCAAATGCAAAACAATGGAAATCATAACAAACAGTCTCTCAGACCACAGTGCAATCAAATTAGAACTCAGGATAAAGAAACTGAATTCTACATGGAAACTGAACAACCTGCTCCTCAATGACTATGGGATAAATAACAAAATTAAGGCAGAAATAAAGAAGGTCTTTGAAACCAATGAAAACAAAGACACAATGTACCAAAATCTCTGGGACACAACTAAAGGAGTGTTTAGAGGGAAATTTATAGCACTAAATGCCCACAGGAGAAAGCAGGAAAGATCTAAAATTGACACCTTAACACCACAATTAAAATAACTAGAGGAGCAAGAGCAAACAAATTCAAAATGTAGCAGAAGACAAGAAATAACTAAGATCAGAGCAGAACTGAAGAAGATAGAGACACGAAAAACACTTCAAAAAATCAACGAATCCAGGAGCTGGTTTTTTGAAAAGATTAACAAAATAGATAGGACACTAGCCAGACTAATAAAGAAGAAAAGAGAGAACAATCAAATAGATACAATTAAAAAATGATAAAGGGGATATCACCACTGATCCCACAGAAATACAAACTACCATCAGAGTATACTATAAACACCTCAACGCAAATAAACAAACTAGAAAATCTAGAAGAAATGGATAAATTTCTGGACACATATGCCCTCCCAAAACTAAACCATGAAGAAGTCAAATCCCTGAATATTCCAATAACAAGTTCTGAAATCAAGGCAGCAATTAATAGCCTACTAACCAAAAAAATGCCAGGACCAGACGGATTCAGAGCCAAATTCTACCAGAAGTATAAAGAGGTGCTGGTACCATTCTGTCTGAAACTATTCCAGACAATAGAAAAAGAGAGACTCCTCCCTAATCATTTCACAAAGCTAGCATCATCCGGATACCAAAACCTGGCAGAGACACAAGAAAAACAGAAAATTTCAGGCCAATATCCCTGATGAACATCGATACGAAAATCCTCAATAAAATACTGGCAAACCAAATCCAGCAGTGCATCAAAAAGCTAATCCACCACGTTCAAGTTGGCTTAATCACTGAGATGCAAGGCTAGTTCAACATATGTAAATCAATAAATGTAATTCGTCACATAAACAGAACCAATGACAAAAATATCACATGATTATCTCAATAGAGGCAGAAAAGGCCCTCGATAAAATTTAACACCTCTTCATGCTAAAAACTCAATAAACTAGGTATTGATAGAACATATCTCAAAATAATGAGCTATTTATGACAAACTCATAGCCAATATCATACAGAATGGGCAAAAGTTGGAAGCATTCCCTTTGAAAACCAGCACAAGACAAGGATGCCCTCCCTCATCACTCCTATTCAATTTCAGTGTTTTTGAAGGCGTTTCACACAATAGCAGTGTTAATATATGTGTAAAATTAACAATAATAAGTTAGTAAGCTACTAACCACATGCACAGAATTTTGGCATACAAGGTTGGGAATTACCATTGCTACATAAAGCTACATAAAGTATAGCTTAGAGTATAATGTAAATTACAAACAACTTTCTTGTAGTATAAGTTAAGCTTAATGGTAGAACAAATTTTAAATAGTCACTATCTTTAAGAACTTTAATAAAACAATAAATAATACATAAAATACATTAAAATTTACATGTTATATATTTTGAACTAGTTTATCTAGTGAAAATATATAAACAAATTACTGGTATACTGTGATGTGTGCATGTTTGTGTGTGTGTGTAAGCCTTCTTGTATATCCATCATATGTTAACAAATATTTTGTCTAATCTACATATTTTGACAAGATAGCATAACACAATAATATGATATTTTATCTATATAAAGTTTCCGAAATACAGATAAAAACTACTATCTTGATGTAAATTTGAGTAGAAATTCCTTCAGATTGAGCTCTTGGAAAGCTTCCTTCTGTGGTTACAATCAATCAATGAAGAACATTCTCCAGTTGGAGTGCACATAACTGAGATCTCTGCATATGTAATGAAATAACAACCAAATGTACATTTGTGATTCTCTACACAAGTGTATATTCATCACCATAAGTTTTACACTTTAATACTCATTGTGTGATTTTCAAGACTGACTTCTGAGAAGAAGATAAAAAAAGAAATTGCTCTAATAGAACATTTATTCTGGAACAAGTTAAGGGTTATTGGTTTTTTGCTTTTTCATTCATATTCACTCTTTTTCATTCATGAATATTCATTCATATTCATATTCTTTACCGAGTCACCTCTACTTTTCCCAAGCCTCTTGTTTTTCTGTAAGGTCTTCTTTATGGCAAGTAGTCTAGCCATAGAAGGCTAGTCAAATGTCTAGCGTGGCATTTGCAATGTTACAGGTTTCCTTTCACCTCTGAAGAATCTAATGAAAGGGAAAGGCATTCTTTTTTTTTTTTTTTTTTTTAACCAGTCATCTTTTATTTGGAGGTTAATTCCCATTAGGACATGAAAGGATTCAGCAACGATCGAGATTGTGTTCCTCACGGAGGGGCTCAGGCCAAGGTCATGGGGTCAGGGGGTGGTGCATAGTGTGTCCTCTTCGGTGGTATTTGCGGAGCCACTCGTGCTTGAGATGCTTGTAGGAAATGCTGTAGTTGAAGAGCACGTAGCATGCCAGCACCATGGTAATCCCCGAGATGCTCCCCTTCTTCACGTTAATGTACTTGTTGTAGTACCGGTAGTAACCTCTTTGAAATGCTCCGAGAATGCCACTAGGGCTGAAGTCCCGCATCAAGATCCAGTTTGGCAGCTCCCCCAGTTTGACCTCCAGAAGTTTCTTGTCCTTCACTGGTACCACTGACGCCATCTTGGAGTCCTGGTGTCCGCTGTGCCTCGGGAAAGGCATTCTTTAGTACAAACATTTCTAATCTATTTAATTATAATAATAAATATAATAATAATATTATAATAAATAAATATAATTATAATAATAAATAATAAATATAAATAATTATAATAATAAATAAATAATAATCTATTTAATTATTCTTAGTGGAATAAGTGAGAGACAGGACTAGCTGGATTTCCTAGGCTAAGAATTCCTAAGCCTAGCTGGGGAAGGTGACCGCACCTACCTTTAAACATGGGGCTTGTAACTCAGCTCACACCTGAGGAATCAGGTAGTAAAGACGGCTAACTAAAATACAAATTAGGCTAAAAGCGGGAGGTAAAGAAATAGTCAAATCATCTATCATCTGAGAGCACAGGGGGAGCAACAATGATCTGGATATAAACCCAGGCATTGGAGCAGGAAGTGGCAACCCCCTTTGGCTCCCTTCCCATTGTATGGGAGCTCTGTTTTCACTCTATTAAATCTTGCAACTGCACACTCTTCTGGTCCATGTTTGTTCCGACTCAAGCTGAGCTTTCACTCGCCATCTGCCACTGCTGATGACTGTCATCATAGACCTGCCTCTGACATCCATCCCTCCAGATCCGACAGGGTGTCCGCTGTGCTCCTGATGCAGCCAGGCGCCCACTGCCACTCCCAACGGGGCTAAAGGCTCACCATTGTTCCTGCATAGCTGAGTGCCCAGGTTCGTCTTAATCAAGCTGAACACTGGTTGCTGGGTTCCAAGGTTCTCTTCCATGACCCATGGCTTCTAATAGAGCTATAACACTCACCGCATGTCCCAACATTCCATTCCTTGGAATCTGTGAGGCCAAGAACCCCAGGTCAGAGAACAAAAGACTTGCCACCATCTTGGGAGCAGCCTGCCCCATTTTCCAAAGGTCCCACCCCATCTTGGGAGCTCTAAGAACAA
Organism: Macaca fascicularis; assembly: GCF_037993035.2. NCBI lineage: Eukaryota > Metazoa > Chordata > Mammalia > Primates > Cercopithecidae > Macaca > Macaca fascicularis. The sequence continues at coordinate 26,307,919 of NC_088377.1, read as the reverse complement.
AGACCGTCCAGTAACATAAGCACTTCTAATTCACCCATAACTTTTATTATAAAATACTTAATAACATAATAACTTTGTGTTGTCTTAAAAAGTGCAGTGCTATGCAATTTGGAAATAAACTTTAGTTTCTCAGTTTACTTAACAGTTCACTTTTTTTTTTTACTTAAAATATCCTCTAAAATCTCTATGATTCAGAGATGCTGAGTATTATATTTCAGCTGGAAAGAATTTAAAACTATTTATGAAAATCTCTTTAAATAAATTTAGTAAGTTCAATTGCCAAAATGAAAAAGGTTGCAAAATTAACAGCTTACATGCTTATTCTATGAAAAATTTTAGCTTTGTCTTCAAGGGTTATGTTTTAAACATCATTTTGTGGATACTCAGCAATTCATTTTGATTTAGTCATTTATTGGTGATTACCTCTTGATTCATCAAAGTAGAAATCCTGGTTGGTTCGGGAGTGCTTCATTTATGCAAAATTTGGTTAAGTCAAAAAGGACCATTCTTGCAGCATGGTTACCATCAACCTTGTTAGCCTCATATGTTTAGGGAAATTGTCTGTTTCATGGCTAAAATTTTTGCAAATGATTATGTCCATGTGAAGTTATATGAAATATACAGTGGTGTGTGTGTGGAATACAGGGAGACTTATCTGGATCATGGGGACCAACATATGAATATTAGCTATTTTAATGAGCCTCCACAGATTTAACAGGTGTATGTTAACCAGTTGTACTTGCATTATTATTACATATAATATTATACACAATATATAGATATATACAATGTGATATACATATAACTGAATAAAACAAATTAATTATAAATGGAGAGAGAGAGAGAATATATTCAAAATAGAATGAAAAGTAGGTGTAGAAGGAATCATTGAAATAGGAAATCTCCATTTGGCAATCATGTTAGTAATAATTTACTCAAACATCTATGGTTGTTATCACTAGTATACAAAAGTTGGATGAACATTGAAATATTTGCATAGTTTTAAAATACTTCCCTCCAGAATTCTCATCAATTATAAAGAGGAAAAGTGTAACATCACAGCAGAGATAGCTAGCACACTAGTATAACTGAGTGATTAAAGTCAATATTCCCAGGAATGTGATAGATTGACAGGCAATGATAAAAACACAGAATTACTTCTGTGATATTCCTGCCAAAAATGCATAACATGAATTTCATCATGAAAAAACATCAGATAAACCCAAACTGAGGAATATTTTACAAAATAACTGGCCTATTAGTCTTCAAAAATATAAGGTCATAAGAATCAAAGAAACATTGAGGAATTATTTCAGAATAAGCAAAGCTAAAGAGATACGATGATCAATGTAAGGAATGATCCAGGATTAGATTTATTTTAGGATATTATTGGGACATTGCCAAATTTGAATGGGATGTCTTGGCAAGGAGTTTTGTGGGACTACTTTGTACTGTACTTGTCATTTCTCGTAAAGTTTGAAATTACATCAACACACACACACAAATGAACTGATACTGCTACTAATATCTCAAGTGACTCCTAGCCTATTGGAGGATGTACTAATAAAATAAAATTGTCATAAAAATTCGGGACTGAGGGTTATTTATTGTTCAATCCTTTGTTAGGCATATTTCTTTTCTTACATAAAGAAAGTGTTCCAATTTCTTGACTGAAACACAGATATACTAATTGGGGAGAATTAGAAGCATTCTGTGATTAACCACAATGCTGACAATCCAAAGGAAAATGTATTAAATTCATTTCTACCAGACTTTTTAATGAATTACTCATCTGCCTCATAATGCTATCCAATTGTATGTCTATTGCACATGAAATATATTTGATTATCTTTTATTTAAAATTATTAGATTCCACCATATTTAGCCATATAACTATCATGACATTTTCTAGCATTTTACTGTTTCACATTTGAAGCAGTCTGAGCAAGATAATATGATTCATAGTATCATTGCTCTGATTATGATGTTGAGGCGAGAGGTTTTCTAACACAAACTTAAAATAACCTCTTGTCACAAATATTACCTTAAATGGGAAAAATGTAATTACTTTTGCACTAACCTAATATAAATGACCTTACATCACATGTCCGGCAGTTTATTACTTATCAACTTTAAAATAATTTTGAAATTATAAATGATTGTCATATTGCTTTTTTTTATAGACTGTCTCAGGTATAGAGAGATATATAACAATTTGAAAAGACCCAATGAAATTTAAGTGTGTTTATTGTACAATAAGCTTCATCCCATGAAATTTTACTCAGATCACAATGAAATGTATTTTATTCGCCATTTCAGGAAAAGAAATCACCAGTAAACCTTCTGAATGTTATGTTTATTCAAGTTCATTATGGCTGAAAAGAAAAGAGGTTTCCTTTGTAGTTGTATTTTTTCAATTTCAGTACAACAAAATGAGATTATATTCGTTTTATGAAAACACCTGAGTTCAGGTATACAAATCTTCTTTTCAAGATTAAGTGTAAGTGAAAAGTTATTTAAAGAATATTATTATCTTGTGCACTCTACCAGGAATGATGAAGAAAGGGATATGTAGAAACGTATTTTTAGAATCAGTGCTGCCCAATTCTTGTTAAAGCCTAAGATTTACATTTGGAGAAAGAAATCTCATAATCACAAATTCTAGCCATCCCTTGTATTAGTTTTTATAAATTATAGTAAACAGATGTGAGGTGTTTATTTAGAGAATGTTTCAGGTATTGATAATGACAAATTTGGTGTACTTTTCTAAAAATTCAAATATAGTTGTAATAATGGACTTTTATGATAGATGCAATGCTATAATTTGATTGGACTGTTTCATTTTTCCCCTGGCACATAAAAGACTCCATTTCTTTAGTTTCCTATCAGCTGGCTGGGGCCAGGTGGCAAGTAGAATATGGGCAGAAGTTATATAGTGCATTTCCAATTCTGGCACTATGGAGGATATACTAATACACATTCTTCTTATACTTATTTTTTAGTAGCAGGAGGCAAACGACTCAGTGGAAGATGGCAAGAGTCAAAGTGGTCCCAGAACCAATACATGAAATTATCTCCTTCCCTAGTTCACCCCTTGAAGGATAAATGAGAATGTCCTGGATGTCCTGGATGGATGGAGATGTCCTGTAGAACGTCTGACCAAGAACATCCACATTGGACTTTGCATGAGTAAGAAATAAACTTTAATGATATTAATCCATTGTGATTTGGGATTGTTATAGCAACTCCGGTCTGGCCAAGGTCTAGTTTAATCATGAGGTTACCTGGAAACAAACGGGATATGTTTGTTCAAAAGTACGTCATAGTGTATAATTTCTCATTAATTGTCAAGCATAGAGTAACTACATTTTCCCTCCCAATTTCCAGGTTATTTTGTAAGGATGATATGCATTAAAAACAAAAGATTCTGATTTTGATTTATTTCTAAAAGGAACTTGAATCAACATAGATGTGGCCAAGGTTTCTAACCGTCTATATCTATAGTAGCATGCCACCAATGCTGACTGATAGTCATAAAGATGGCTCTAAAACCGTATCAGATGTTTAACCCTAGGGTTAAACAAGGTTAAACAAGACATTATCTGAGATCCAAATTATGAAAATATTAGGTCTAATGTGCCAATATTATCTTTAGATATTAATACCCACATAAATTATATAAAGTTTAATCTGTAGAGGTTGACGATTGGCAAGTTCCTCACACACTGCCCTTCAGAGAGCAATTTAAGCTCTCTTACCACACTAACAGAATGCACAACTAATATTTACACAGTGCTGGGCACTACAGAGAACCTTTTCCATAGATTATCCAGTTTACTCCTCACAACCAACCTAGAAACTGAGAATTCCGATCAGTTCTATTTTACAGGTTAAGAAACACAGCCAAGTGGTAGTTATTCTGAGACAGTCTTGTAAGGAACAGCTTTATTTTATTCATCAATGTAGCTTCAATTCTTATTCCAGTGTCTGTTAAATGGTAGACACCAGAAAGGAATTTTCCAAAGAGCTAAATAAGCAAAGAACTAAATAAACAAGGATATCTTTCATGTCCTCTGATCCTACACTCATTCTATGTGCCCATAACTCCCCTGGTATTTCAGTTGTATATCTTTTGCAGGGCTCTTACTGTACTTTTTTCTTGTATCTCCAATAAATGTAGACTATATGCCCTATAATAACTCAATGAATAACTTAACTTCTCCTCCTAAATTGAGGAAACTGGAACTCAAATGCACTCTTGGAACTTGTTTTAATTTTGTACTGGAGCAATCACAAACTGACTGATAAAGTATCCCCGTGCTTAGCAAACCCCACTACTCAATTTCAGCCTTATGAATATTTTCTAATAGTAAGAAATGAAAGTAAGAAAAATTAAAAACATATCTCAATTTCCAACTCCAAAAATTAATGCTCACTCCTATCAGATCTCAAAATGATGCCTCAGCCTGGCTAGGAAAAATGGCAATTTCAGTAGAATCTTCAATATTAAAAGAACATTGTATTGTCTGAGTTAATCAATAATGTTCTAAGGAGAAACCTTCTCAGTTATTCAACTGTTATCTAAGCAGAATTCCTCATTCCATTAATGTTTTAAGAATGGAATTTGAGGTTTATAAGTAAAGGTCATAATTTAAATGCAGCTTTTTAATACATTTAACATTTAGTGACTTCCTATACTAAGATATAGGGAAACAACAGTAAAATGCATTACTTTTCCAGCTTTACTGATTTAGGGAAAAAGAAGAGAAGTGACGCATCTTCAGGAATTGGGGGCCTGAAAATAATTGGCATTGATAGTAAATCTAGTAGCCATATATTGATAGACTGACATATAGGGAATTGTTTCTTTCAGATCAAAACTTCAATTTCTTTTGACACATCAAAGTTATTAATTTATGTTCAATTTAGTTTTAAGTCTAGCTTTAGTTTTGTATTGGGGTCTTTTTAAAATTTACACTTTATGAAAGGTCTGTAGCTCTATTCTCATCCAGTTAATTCAACAGGAGCTACTTACAATGTCTTATTTTCCGTGCATTAAAGATGGATGGCGATCTACACCCTATCTAAATGTTAAACTGCACCAGAAGGTGATGTGTACAATTCAAATTAAAAGAGACCCCATTGTCAGTTTGTTTCTATGTGACTGGAGGATAAAGTAGAAATAACTTAAAATTCATTTGTATTTTGAGAATTTTACAAGAGTGGCTAATTTAACTCTCAAGATAACGTCATATAAAATACATACTGGTTCTCTCTCTCTTTCTTGCCATATCCCTTGCCCCATTTTAGTTTAAGTTTAGGAAAGTGAAACTTTAAAACTTTAATTATGTCGATAATTACTCAGAGCTTTGTCTGCCTGATTCCAAAGTCACTAGTTTATTTTTCTTTATTTAAGAAAATAAGGAGTTTCATAAATCAGATCCCTGCACTGGGAGCTCCTTCTTATAGACTGAATTGAGGAAAATAGCACAACCTGCTTTGAGAGAATAACTCCTCTTTAATATAACTGATTAATTCTTCTCTTTTGAAGACCAAAAAAGGGATTAAATCAAGATTCAACAGAGAATTCTGATAACAATTTGCATCTTTTACCTGCCCAATCATTGATAGTATGCTTTTATCTGGTATTATGGATGTAAAATATATCATTAAATTGTACTTACATAAAACACGAATTGTGACCTAAACTTCAACTAAACTTTGTCTCCCATCATCTCTTTAAACAGTATTTGGTGAGTATAATCTGACTTGCTCCTTTATGGAAGCTCCTATAGATGGGTTGGCCTTTCTGCTCTCTTATAGGAAATAAACAAATGTATGATTCTCATTGTCTCAAGAAGTCTGACTTCAGGACATTAAATGTTCAGTCCAAGATGTGAATCAATACTGTGAATCTTATTTAATGTAAAATCTTCCTCCCTTTTAAGATAAGAACTTGATTGAATTTGAAACTCTACTCCATAAGACAAGAAGATTTAAAGGTCAGACTGTTGGGTTCAGTGACTTGCATTTATTTTCCTTTTTGTTCACTCCGTCCCCCAAATTAGCTAGCTAGTATATCTGTGCACCAGTGTTGGTTAAGTGGAAAGTGGGACCAGCCACAGGAAAGGGAACAGGGAACCTTTTATTTGATTGGGTCCCATTATGACTTGGATGCACTCTCACAGAATCTGGCAAACGTTTCTTTTGAAATCTCATTCTTAGTCTCCTCTCTCCTGCAGTTATCTCATTTTGAATGGAAACATCTCTGCATCTTTAATGAAAGTGGTTAGGTACAACACTCCTTAGCCCTAGGCACCTGGTAGCCCCCTGCAGCCTCTTTTTGTTGAGATTTCCCACCTATCTAGGTAGCCTTATTGGACAGGACAGGAGATAACTGCTCCCCAGATTACTCCCTCCTACATGGCATGTATCTGAGTCATGAAGAAAACATACCTTTTGTCTCACCACTCTGGAGTATCAGGGCAGTCCAGGGTGTTAAGACTCTCTTGGCCCTGCCGTACTAGAAGTCCACAGACCAGAATGATCCCAAATGCAGATGGAGCTGCTGAAACTCTAGAGAATCCCGCTGCCCTTTAACTGAAGGGAGGAGTATCACTCCCTTCTCCTTCCTGGGAGATGGGATGGAAATATCAGTGTGTTCCTTTCTGCAAAATAGCCTCCCACAATCATTCAGCTTTTCTGATTTTTTAAATGTTAGTTGAAAAAGAAAGCAATGCTTAAGAGTCATGAGATAAGTTTGGATGTGTTTTTGTTGTTGTTGTTGTTTTTAGCTATGCATGTTGATTTGTCTATTTTGGACTCTCATAGAGGATATTGGCACCTCAATTGAAACAGACCACGAGAGTTAAATTTAAGCATTCTATTACAGGTATTTGATAATTTTACCATTTGTCAAGATATCATAGCTAGCCATAAAAAACATGGAAAAAGCAGGGAGTAAACGTATCTGAAGCCTGTTTCATGCTAATGTGAAGGATAAGAAGATATTAGATCTCAAACCTACATGTAAATATTAAAACAGGCACTATATAGGCCAGGCAAACAAATAACACTCTGGGTGTATTTAATAGGAAGAAATACAATACAGACAATTAGAAGCTTGCATGGTAGTCTGGAAGAGCTGGGGAATCCAAGTCCCAAGAAACACCTGGCATACTATCTCAGCTGCCGGTAGAGCCAAAATGAACAATTTGCTCATCTGGAAACATAGAGCAAAATCTCACATCTAATATCTATAGCTCTCCTAGTACTTGCCTACCTGGAGAATGCACTAAAGAATAATGGCTTTCTTATTATTATTATTTTTTTTAATTTTTGTGACAGAGTCTTGTCCTGTCTCCCAGGCTGGAGTGCAAAGACGTGATCTCGGCTCACTGCAACCTCCGCCTCCTGGGTTCAAGAGATTTTCCTGCCTCAACCTCCCAAGTAGGTGGGATTACAGGCACCCACCATCATGCCCAGCTAATTTTTGTATTTTCAGTAGAGACGAGGTTTCACCATGTTGACCAGGCTGGTTTCCAACTCCCAGTGTCCCCGATCAACCCTCCTCGTTCTCCCAAAGTGTTAGGATTAAAGGTGTAATCCTAACAGGTGAGCCATTGCACCAGCAGGAATGATGGCTCTAAATGCCTCTCATCAGCAAAGCCTAATTTACAGCACAACTAAAAGGGATTACCCTGTGTTCCCCAGGGAAGAGTGTAGGAGGGGGTGAAAATAGTGCTGAGTGAACAACAGACATTCCCACACAGAGATGAACATAACTTAAGTTGCTAAAACCTAGCAAAGATAAAGTGGAAAAAATTCTTAAAACTAAGTTTGGCAGCAGGAGTGAAAAATTATAAATCATCTCAGCAACATGTGACCTCAAATAAACACATGAATTAACAAATACTCTGTAAAAATACTGCCATACTTTGATATGAAAGAACACCGAACATTCATTAAATTTGCCTGCAGCTCTGGGGGCTCCTGTGGCTTTCTTCTTTATCGGAGCCAGGCCTACACACCAGCAACCATGTCCAAGGGACCTGCAGTTGGTATTGATCTTGGCACCACCTACTCTTGTATGCGTGTTTTCCAGCACGGAAAAGTAGAGATAATTGCCAATGATCAGGGAAACCGAACCACTCCAAGCTATGTTGCCTTTACGGACACTGAACAGTTGATCAATGATGCTGCAAAGAATCAAGTTGCAATGAACCCCACTAACACAGTTTTTGATGCCAAACATCTGATTGGATGCAGATTTGATGATGCTGTTGTCCAGTCTGATATGAAGCATTGGCCCTTCATGGTGGTGAATGATGCTGGCAGGCCCAAGGTCCAAGTAGAATACAAGGGAGAGACCAAAAGCTTCTATCCAGAGGAGGTATCCTCTGTGGTTCTGGCAAAAATGAAGGAAATTGCAGAAGCCTACCTTGGGAAGACTGTTACCAATGCTCTGGTCACAGTGCGAGCTTACTTTAATGTGTCTCAGCGTCAGACTACCAAACATGCTGTAACTATTGTTGGTCTCAATGTACTTAGAATTATTAATGAGCCTGTAATCCCAGCACTTTGGGAGGCCGAGGTGGGCGGATCACGAGGTCAGGAGATCGAGACCATCCTGGCTAACACGGTGAAACCCCGTCTCTACTAAAAAATACAAAAAATTAGCCGGGCGTGGTGGCGGCGCCTGTAGTCCCAGCTACTGGGAGGCTGAGGCAGGAGAATGGCGTGAACCCGGGAGGCGGAGCTTGCAGTGAGCCAAGATCGCGCCACCGCACTCCAGCCTGGGAGACAAAGTGAGACTCCTCCTCAATTAAAAAAAAAAAAAAGAATTATTAATGAGCCAACGGCTGCTGCTATTGCTTATGGCTTAAACAAAAAGGTTGGAGCAGAAAGAAACGTGCTGATCTTTGACCTGGTAGGTGGCATTTTCGGAGTGTCAGTCCTCACTATTGAGTATGGAATCTTTGAGATCAAGTCCACAGCCAGAGACACACACTTGGGTGGAGAAGATTTTGACAACTGAATGGTCAACCATTTTATTGCTGAATTCAAGTGCAAGCATAAGAAGGACATCAGTGAGAACAAGAGAGCTGTAAGACGCCTCTGTACTGCTTGTGAATGTGCTAAGCATACTCTCTTCCAGCACCCAGGCCAGTGTTGAGATCAATTGTCTCTATGAAGGAATCGACTTCTATACCTCCATTACCCATGCCCAATTTGAAGAATTGAATGCTGACCTCTTCCACGGAACCCTGGACCCAGTAGAGAAAGCCCTTCGAGATGCCAAACTAGACAAGTCACAGATTCATGATATTGTCCTGGTTGGTGGTTCTACTCTTATCCCCAAGATTCAGAAGCTTCTCCAAGACTTCTCCAATGGAAAAGAACTGAATAAGAGCCTCAACCCTGATGAAGCTGTTGCATCTGGTATAGCTGTCCAGGCAGCCATTGTGTCTGGAGACAAGTCTGAAAATGTTCAAGTTTGCTGCTCTTTGATGTCACTCCTCTTTCCCTTGGTATTGAAACTGCTGGTGGTATCATGACCGTTCTCATCAAGCGTAATACCACCATTCCTACCAAGCAGACACAGACCTTCACTACCTATTCTGACAACCAGCCTGGTGTGCTTATTCAGGTTTATGAAGGTGAGTGTGCCATGACCAAGGATAACAACTTGCTTGGCAAGTTTGAACTCATGGGCATACCTCCTGCACCCCGAGGTGTTCCTCAGATTGAAGTCATTTTTTACATTGATGCCAATGGTATCCTCAATGTCTCTGCTGTGGACAAGAATACAGGAAAAGAGAATAAGCTTACTGTTACTAATGACAAGGGTCGTTTGAGCAAGGAAGATATTGAACGTATGTTCCAGGAAGCTGAGAAGTACAAAGCTGAAGATGAGAAGCAGAGGGACAAGGTGTCATCCAAGAATTCACTTGAGTCCTATGCATTCAACATGAAAGCAACTGTCGAAGATGAGAAACTTCAAGGCAAGATTAACGATGAGGACAAACAGAAGATTTTGGACAAGTGTAATGAAATTATCAACTGACTCGATAAGAATCACACTGCCGAGAAGGAAGCATTTGAACATCAGCAGAAAGAGCTGGAGAAAGTTTGCAACCCCATCATCACCAAGCTGTACCAGAGTGCAGGAGGCATGCCAGGAGGAATACCTGGGGGATTCCCTGGTAGTGGAGCTCCTCCCTCTGGTGGTGCTTCCTCAGGGCCCACCATTGAAGAGGTTGATTAAGCCAACCCAAGTATAGATGTAGCATTGTTCCACAAATTTAAAACATTTGAAAGAGCTAAATTTGCAGCAAATTCTGTGGCAGTTTTATAAAGTTAAGCTGCTATAGTAAGTCACTGGACATTCTCAATACTTGAATATGGAACATGCACAGGGGAAGGAAATAACATTGCACTTTATAAACACTGTATTGTAAGTGGAATTAAATAAAACTATTTAAAATAGGCACCAAAAAAAGAAAGAACATAGAATTGAGTTAGTTCTAAGAACGTCCATGTACGTGTGGATACATAGATACAATTATCTAAAGGATAATTGCTGTAGATGTCAATCTAGATAATTGTAGTGGATGTCAATCTATCGTCTTCAAAAACATATGAACTGAATTAACCAATTATCCTGGTACTTTTCAATTTTCCAGTAAAAGTGACCTTCCTTTAGAGAAAGCACATAATCAGATTTATGTTTTATGAATCTGAGATATGATGAAGAGCAGTGCATTGTAACAGGCTTAAACTCATCTTCTTTTAATCTTTTTTGTTGAAAATATTTAATTTGTTGTTACTCATTCTGCTCAATATGTTGACTTAAATCTTTTTCTTTGTTTTTATTTATTTTTTTATTATTATTATATTTTAAGTTCTAGGGTACATGTGCATAACGTGCAGGTTTGTTACATATGTGTACTTGCGCCATTTTGGTGTGCTGCACCCATCAACTCATCAGCACACATCAACTCGTCCTTTATATCAGGTATAACTCCCAATGCAATCCCTCCCCACTTCCCCCTCCCCATAATAGACCCCAGTGTGAGATGTTCCCCTTCCCGAGTCCAAGTGATCTCATTGTTCAGTTCCCACCTATGAGTGAGAACATGCAGTGCTTGGTTTTGTTTTTATACTTTAAGTTCTGGGATACATTGTCTCAGCCCAAAATCTCAGCAAAGTCTCAGGATACAAAATCTATGTGCAAAAATCACAAGGATTCCTGTGCACCAATAATAGACAAACAGATAGCAAAATCATGAGCAAACTCCCATTCATGATTGCTACAAAGAGAATAAAATACCTAGGAATACAACTTACAAGGGATGTGAAGGACCTCTTCAAGGAGAACTATAAACCACAGCTCAAAGAAATAAGAGAGTACACAAACAAAATGAAAAACATTCCATGCTCATGGATAGGAAGAGTCAATATCGTGTAAATGGCCATACTCCCCAAAGTAATTTACAGATTCAATGTGATTCCCATCAAGCTACTATTGACTTTCTTCACAGAATTAGAAAAAAACTACTTTAACTTTCATATGGAAGCAAAAAAGAGCTCATATAGCCAAGACAATCCTAAGCAAAAAGAACAAAGCTAGAGGCATCACACTACCTAATTTCAAACTATATGACAAGGCTACAGTAAGCAAAACAGCATGGTACTGGTGCCGAAACAGAGATACAGACCAATGGAACAGAACAGAGGCCTTAGAAATAACACCACACATCTACAACCACCTGATCTTTGCCAAACCTGATGAAAACAAGCAATGGGGAAAGGATTCCCTATTTAATAAGTGGTGTTGGGAAAACTGGCTAGCCATATGCAGAAAACTGAAACTGGACCCCTTTCTTACACCTTTTACAAAAATTAACTCAAGATAGATTAAAGATTTAAATGTAAGACCTAAAACAGTAACAACCCTAGAAGAAAACCTAGGCAATACCATTCAGGATATAGGTATGAGCAAAGACTTCATGACTAAAGCACCAAAAGCAATTGCAACAGAAACCAAAATTGACAAAAGGGACCTAATTAAACTAAAGAGCTTCTGCACGGCAAAATAAACTATCATCAGAGCGAACAGGCAACCTACAGAATGGGAGAAAATGTGTGCAATCCACCCATCTGGCAAAGGACTAATATGCAGAATCTACAGGGAACTTAAATTTACATGAAAAAAAGCAAACAGCCCCATCAAAAAGTGGGTGAAGGATATGAACAGACACTTTCAAAAGAAGAAATTTATGGGGCCAACAAACAAATGGAAAAATTTCATCATCACTGGTCATTAGAAAAATGCAAATCAAAACCAAAATGAGATACCATCTCATGTCCATTAGAATGGTGATCACTAAAAAGTCAGGAAACAGTATTTTATTGATGATTTTTGTGTGAATGTTCATCAGGGATATTGGTCTAAAATTCTCTTTTTTTGTTGTGTCTCTGCAAGGCTTTGGTATCAGAATGATGTTGACCTCATAAAATGAGTTAGGGAGGATTCCCTCTTTTTCTATTGATTGGAATAACTTCAGAAGGAACGGTACCACCTCCTCCTTATACCTCTGGTAGAATTTGGCAGTGAGTCCCTCTGGTACTGGACTTTTTTGGTTGATAGGCTATTAATTATTGCCTCAATTTCAGAGTCTGTCATTGGTCTATTCAGGGATTCAACTTCTTCCTGGTTTAGTCTTGGGAGAGTGTGTGTGTCCAGGAATTTCTCCATTTCTTCTAGTTATTTCTAGTTTATTTCTAGTTTATTTTCTAGTTTATTTACTAGAGGTGTTAATAGTATTCTATAAAATACTGGCAAACCAAATCCAGCAGCACATCAAAAAGCTTATCCACCATGATCAAGTGGGCTTCATCCCTGGGATGCAAGGCTAGTTCAACATACGCAAAATCAATAAACGTAATCCAGCATATAAACAGAACCAAAGACAAAAACTACATGATTATCTCAATAGATGCAGAAAAGGCCTTTGACAAAATTCAACAGTCCTTCATGCTAAAAACTCTCAATAAATTTAGTATTGATGGAACATATCTCAAAATAATAAGAGCTAATTATGACAAACCCACAGACAATATCATACTGAATGGACAAAAACTGGAAGCATTCCCCTTGAAAACTGGCACAAGATGGATGCCCTCTCTCACCACTCCTATTCAACATAGTGTTGGAAGTTCTGGCCAGGGCAATCAGGCAAGAGAAAGAAATAAAGTGTATTCAATTAGGAAAAGAGGAAGTCAAATTGTCTCTGTTTGCAGGAGACATGATTGCATATTTAGAAAACCCCATCGTCTCAGCCCAAAATCTCCTTAAGCTGATAAGCAACTTCAGCAAAGTCTCAGTACACAAAATCAATGTGCAAAATTCACTAGCATACTTATACACCAATAACAGACAAACAGAGAGCCAAATCAGGAGTGAACTCCCATTCACAATTGCTTCAAAGAGAATAAAATACCTAGGAATCCAACTTTCAAGGGATGTGAAGTACCTCTTCAAGGAGAACTACAAACCACTGCCCAATGAAATATAAGAGGACACAAACAAATGGGAGAACATTCCATGCTCATGGATAGGAAGAATCAATATCATGAAAATGGCCATACTGCCCAAGGTAATTTATAGATTCAATGCCATCCCCATTAAGCTACCAATGATTTTCTTCACAGAATTGGAAAAAACTGCTTTAAAGTTCATATGGAACCAAAAAAGAGCCCGCATTGCCAAGACAGTCCTAAGCCAAAAGAACAAAACAGGAGGCATCACGCTACCTGACTTCAAACTATACTACAGTAACCCAAACAGCATGGTACTGGTACCAAAACAGAGATATAGACCAATGGAACAGAACAGAGCCCTCAGAAATGATACCACACATCTACAACCATCTGATCTTTGACAAACCTGACAACAAGAAATGGGGAAAGGATTCTCTATTTAATAAATGGTGCTGGGAAAACTGGCTAGCCATAAGTAGAAAGCTGAAACTGGATCCCTTCCTTACACCTTATACAAAAATTAATTCAAGATGGAATAGAGACTTAAATGTTAGACCTAAAACCATTAAAACCCTAGAAGAAAACCTAGGCAATACCATTCAGGACATAGGCATAGGCAAGGACGTAATGTCTACAACACCAAAAGCAACGGCAACAAAAGCCAACATTGACAAATGGAATCTAATTAAACTAAAGAGCTTCTGCACAGCAAAAGAAACTACCATCAGAGTGAACAGGCAACCTACAGAATGGGAGAAAATTTTTGCAATCTACTCATCTGACAAAGGGCTAATATCCAGAACCTTAAAAGAACTCAAACAAATTTACAAGAAAAAAACAACCCCATCAAAAAGTAGGCAAAGGATATGAAGAGACACTTCTCAAAAGAAGACATTTATGCAGCCAACAGACACATGAAAAAATGCTCATCACCACTTGCCATCAGAGAAATGCAAATCAAAACCACAATGAGATACCATCTCACACTAGTTAGAATGGCGATCATTAAAAAGTCAGGAAACAATAGGTGCTGGAGAGGATGTGGAGAAATAGAAACAGTTTTAGACTGTTGGTGGGACTGTAAACTAGTTCAACCATTGTGGAAGACAGTGTGGCGATTCCTCAAGGATCTAGAACTAGAAATGTCATTTGACCCAACCATCCCATTACTGGGTAAATACCCAAAGGATTATAAATCATGCTGCTATAAAGACACATGCACACATATGTTTATTGTGGCACTATTCACAATAGCAAAGACTTGGAACCAACCCAAATGTCCATGAATGACAGACTGGATTAAGAAAATGTGGCACATATACACCATGGAATACTATGCAGCCATAAAAAAGGATGAGTTTGTGTCTTTTGTAGGGACATGGATGCAGCTGGAAACCATCATTCTCAGCAAACTATCACAAGAACAGAAAACCAAACACTGCATGTTCTCACTCATAGGTGGGAATTGAACAATGAGATTACTTGGACACAGGAAGGGGAACATCACACACTGGGGCCTGTTGTGGGGTGGGATGCAAGGGGAAGGGTAGCATTAAGAGATATACCTAATGTAAATGACGAGTTTACATTGGGTGCAGCACACCAACATGGCACAAGTATACATATGTAACAAACCTGCACGTTGTCCACATGTACCCTAGATCTTAAAGTATAATAAAAAATTAAAAAAATAAAACAAAGTCAGGAAACAAAAGATGCTGGAGAGGATGTGGAGAAATAGGAATGCTTTTATACTGTTGGTGGGAGTGTAAATTAGTTCAACCATTGTGGAGGATAGTATGGCAATTCCTCAAAGATCTAGAACTAGAATTACCGACCCAGCAATCCCATTACTGGGTATATACCCAAAGGATTATAAATCATCCATTTAATTTTTTTGATATTCACCAAACACTTCAGCAAAGATCTCAAGCAAGTAAAAAAAATTTTAACAAAAAAAATGACAAAAAAACTTGCTCCCAATAGCAGTGCTTGTATGTTAGTTGCCTGTCTATTAACTGGCAACCCATAGCAGATATTGTTTAAAGCATACCAAAGTAATACAATGGCAGAGACATCTAACAGTTTAACATAGTGCACACTTCATTAACTTTATCAAGGAGCCACTGACATACATCACAGTACATTCCGGATTGTTTACTTTACACACAAACACACATAAAAGAAAAAAAAAATGACAAATGGCATTTAAGAAATGAGATATTCTGACTTTTAAAAGCTATTGCCCTGCAGGAGAATCGCTTGAACCCAGGAGGTGAAGGTTGCAGTGAACTGAGATCGCGCCATTGCACTCTAGCCCGGGTGACAACAGTGAAACTCCGTATCAATAATAATAACAATAAGAAATAAAACCAATTCCCCTGAAAGCAAAACATTTTGTATTCTATTATATTGTTCACAATATTAAATCCAGAAACTTGAATTTGGCAAGTGTAAAGCCAAGTGTAACGTATTATTTATTGCTCTCTTCAGACTGGTATAGGGACTTAGATTTCACCTAAAATGCTAATAGTGCTGTTTCTTCAAACAATGTAAAATGAGCTTCCAAGTAAAAAAAAAATGTGTTTTTCTTGGGTGACTGCTATCCTTTTAAAAAAATAAACAGGGAATATATCTGCAGAAACAGAAAAAAAAAATTGATTCTGACAGATTTTAAGCATTTTTTGCCAAGAGTTGTATTTTGTATCAATGTGTATGTAGAATAATATTATAAGAGTTAAAAAAAAACTATTATTTCAAGTTATGCTTTTTAACTGATGGCAATTTCAAAGTACAGTAAATAACAACAACAAAAAACTTTCTAAGCACTGTATGTCCTTTTGTTTTATTCTCTCATTTTGCTAGTTTCTTCTGTTTGTTATTAGTTTCCGTAATTCACTTCTAGCAGGTCCTTTAGTTCCTCCCATCCTTTGCAAAAGTGGTGGGATTTATCTCCAGTTATTGTATTAGGCAGGTTTCTCCAGAGGAACAGAAACATTAGGATGTATGTATATACCACTCCACTTACTATGAATTCATGTCCTGACAAATTCATCGTGGATTGATAATATCATGTCAAAAATACATTTAAAACACCTAACTTATGGGACATCATAGCTTAGCCTAGGCTATCTAAACATGTTCAGAACACTTAGCCAACAGTTAGGCAATATCATGTAACACAAAGCATATTTTATAAAACAGTGCTGAATATCTCATGTAATTTATTGAAAACTGTACTAAAAGTGAAAAACAAGATGATTGTATGGTATTTTAGTCCATTCTCACGCTGCTATAAAGAGCTACCTGAGACTGGGTAATTTATGAAGAAAAGAGGTTTAATTGATTCACAGTTCTCAGGCTGCACAGGAGGCATGGTCAGGAAACTTACAATCATGGCGGAAGGTGGAGGAGAAGAAAGCAGGTCTTACCATGGCAGAGCAGGAGAGAAAGAGAGCGAAGAGGGAGGTGCTACACACACTTTGAAAAAACAGATCTCATGGGAACTCACTCATTATCCTAAAAACAGCAAGGGTTCCGCCCCCATGATCCAGTCCCCTCCCACCAGGCCCCTCCTCCAACACTGAAGACCGTAATTCAACATGATATTTGGGTGGGGACATAGAGCCAAACTGTATCATATGGGTACTCCCAGCATGATTTCTACTGAAAGTATATTGCTTTTGCATCATTAGAGAGTTGAAAAATCATTAAATCAAATTGTCCATAAGTCCATGTTTTTTGTATGTATGTATGTACATATTTGTTTATTATAAGGAATTAGCTCACCTGATTATGGAGGCTGAGAAGTTCAAACTCAGAAGAGCTGAGGATATAGCTGTCCTTGGTCTGAAAGTCTGAGAACCAGTAGAGCCAATGATGTAGTTCCAATCTAAGTCTGAGTGTGAAAGCAGGAGAGGACTAATATCCCAGATCAAAGACAGCCAGATGGACAGAAATAATTTTTTATTATTCAGTCTTTGTTGTACTTAGGCCTTCAATGGATTGTAAGAGGCCCACCTGCATTGGGGAAGGGAATGTGCCTAACTATCTGCTGATTCAAATGTTAATCTCATCCGGAAACAGCCTCACAGAAACATCCAGATGTTTAACCAAATATCTCAGCAGCCTACAACCCAATTAAGTTGACACACAAAATTAAGTATCACAGTTACCCATATAAAAATAATTGCATTTGACTGAAAGAACATTGAATATTAAAATTAAAGTTGTTGGGGGAGCCTGTCAGCCAGACAGTTGACTAAGTGGTGTTTGTGAAGTCAAGCACCTTGTTGTCCCTGTAGTGGATAAATTGAGAACCAGCATCATTTATCATGAGATGAAGTATGATGTTGCCACCTTTTGTACAATTTAACTCTGCAGTTGTAATATAATTCCAAAAGTTACATTCCCTGTGTTCTCCTCCCATCTGGGAGATGAAGGAATAAAAGCATTGAACGTAAGTATAAGGCTTCTACTTATACTTTAAGTACAATAAAAGCCTTAAGTATAAGACTTTTATTTGAAGGAACGGTCTGAAGCATTCATAGAATCCGTAATAATTATTAGTACTTACAGACACATTGTTCAGTAAATATTTAGTGAGTGCCTATTATATTCCAACCACAATTCTAGGATCTAGACATAGGGTAGCCCAGAGTAGAAAATGGCTTTGAGGAGACTGGAGTCTTGCCACATATTTTCTGTAATGAAATAAGTTTAATTGAAGTGAAAAATACCACAACCATCATCATATTCTGATGAGTTGACAGCTGTACATAAGGCACCAAGGTCAAATAATATTTGACCAGCACTATTTTTTACAATGTCAGGTTTTAAAATAATCCGAATTCAAACAGTCTTCACTTCTATATCAGGGGAAAGGCAGTAAATCACATGTCCTTAAGTCCTTTGAACTAGATCACTATACTTTTGTCTACCACTTACAGGTTACTTAATTCTAAAGACCAAGGGCCTTTTCTGTCACCAATACATCACACAAACCTGGTGTTGGGAGTTCAGTATCCATCATCTCTCCATCTTGTGACTCAAACCTATTTAACAATACATGAGAAAGTTTGGCCTTGTGCTAAATCAACACTTCCTGACAGGGGTATAAATAAATTCTGGGGTTGGGAAGCTTTGTCAGCTTCTACACACACGACTTGTGTTGCAGTGGGGACTAGGAGAGCCTTGTCAGCAATTTGTCTGACTTGATCTATTCAGATATGACTATACTTCCTCAGCTTATCTGTGAGATGGGAAAAATCCTACCAGGTAAGGTTATATTTACAACCAAAAATTAAATCACCAACTATTGCATAGAATCTGGAAATGGAGAAATAGCATCTGTGGAATAGCGGTGTTAGTATGAAATGCAGATGGGACAGTGAAGGCTGCAGGTGATGAGGTACTCTAGTTACATGGAAGAAGTGACAGCAGGACTCTTGCAGTTGTCAGGACTAAAAATAACCCCCATTCCAGAATATTTAAGCAGCATAGAGAATCTTCAAAACCAGCTCCTTCATTTCATAGGAAGAGTTCCAACTAGCATAAACATCTGCCGAAAGTGATTTTTAGGTTATTTATGCCAGTGATTGAAATGAAAAAAGAATTGACTGTAACTCTGTCTACAAACATTAAGGGGTAATGCATGGACAATTGCTTAGCTTATGTAATTTATATTCCCAGTTACAGATAAAATGTTGCTCCTGGTTTTCGTTTTATGGTTCACACATACACATACAGGTACATATATACACTTACATTCATATGTGTCAATTCAAATATTTAAAATATAATGTGACTTGCACCAGTATCCCAGAATGTCAACCACTTGATTGATTTATAATCTAGTTAATTCTACATGAACAATAATAGTTGCATTTCAGAGATGATGGCATTGTTTTCATAGCAGATGACATTTTTGTTTTATTAAGCACCACAGTTCAGACTGCTGTGAGTCGGAACAATGTGTCTGCAGTTACAAATCAACAGTTATTTCAGATTATTTTCAAATGTATTTCAGGACTCCTCTCTGGTTTCTTGATGTTTATGGGGTTTTGTTTTGTTCTGTTCCATATTGTTTTTCTGGCCAGCTTACTTATCTAATTCCATGAAGACTTCTGTATATTTACTTTGTATTGACATACAGCTGAGCAATGACAAAAAGAGGTAAAAATATTTTAAATATCCACCAAAGCATGTTTTTACATATTGACAAAAATAGGGACTGGAGAAATAACGGCATGCAGATCAGTTTGTGGCTTAGATATCTGAAATGTTTATTTTTACTGTTAAGCAGCCCAAGAATAGGAGAGCTGTTTCAGAATCTTTGTTCAATAAAAGGGATCGTGATCCAAATCAAACACTGTCTCATATTTTCAACAAAGCTACTTGACTTTTACAATGGAAGCATTAAGTCTCATTTATTTGTAATGTCTATTGGTGATCATTGTTTGGTTATGACATACATATGAACTCACATATAGCTGAGGGTCAAAATACGAGACTGTATTTTTGAAAGGAGCAGAGGCCTCAACTGTATTGTTCACACTTATTTTACGGACTGATGTATCAACCAGGGAATGACTCTCAGGCACAGTTACTTTCTCAGTGCTTCTCAGATGCTTCTTAGAGTCAAGGTTGAAACCAATGGACTACAGTAATGCTTCCAAATTTTTAATATTCATGCAAACCAGCTGAGTATCTTGGTAAAATGCAGATTCCGATTTAGTAGTATTGGTTGGTTCATGAGAGTAGGAATTTCTACAAAGTTCATTGGTGATGTCAAAATCACTGTTCCATACACTGCATGTTGTATAGTGGGGATCAACAAATATGGCAGCAATAATTGAAAGCTCAGCAAAATGCCACACTTTAAACCACAGCTATATTGTCCAATATTCTTTTGAACAATGCAATACAGAAATCTCAATATTTCCAATTGCAAATAGATGTATATTATAGTTGTTTGCATTTTCCAATGGAGATTTATGATGCATTGCCAAATTGGCCTTTCACTGGTTATGCTACCTATACTCATTTTCCCAAGATCTAATTGTTAATAAATATGCATTATGAGTAACAGTTACATGAAAACCTATAAGTGTTTACATATATTATAAAGCCCATTACACTAAATATGCTATAAGGTAAAAATATAACAAAAATTAATTGGTGTATTATAATAAGAGCAGACTTTTGGGTACTTGTTCGGGAGTATACTCCCTGAACAATTATTACATAAAATTATTACATAAAACATTTAAAAAATTATTGCTAATCAAGATGTTGTATATTATTTCTCTTTGTATTTTCCGATATATACAACTGCTATATATTTCTAAGAGAATTCTGAAGCATCTTAATCATTTTATGAATGAAGAAACCATTAGGCATCACATCAAATCTAGAATTTTTCCTCGCATTGATAGCTTTACAGTCACAATCTTCCAAATCCACCAAGGGTTTGCTTTGATTTCATATTGTGGGAACATCTATTTGGTGCAATACAGGAAATAACAAATGTGGTAGTTTGCTCTCATCCATTTCTTAAATTATTTTTTACTCCATATTATGTTTTCCTAGGAGCAAGGCCAAAGTTCTCATTTGTTGCATTTTGGCAATGTGCATTTGGCAAGTTCATTTTATTGCTTGGTTCTGACAAGATGTGTTCAGAAAAGTGGTGAAGTTTCATGCTATTTGTGCAGAATTCCTTCTTTGTTAGTGGTGTGTGCAAAGCCATCTGTTCTCTTTAGAGCAGCAGTGATGACTTGTGTAGGACAGTAAGCACTTGTCAGCGCCTGGAAGACGGTCCTCTGCATAAATCATTATCCTGTCTTTATGTCTCACAAGCAGTGAACCCTTTTTAGGCTGCATTTCTGGCTGAGGTTGGCATACACTGGGGGAAGAGTATCAGAGTCAAGGAGAGTTGCTTATTAAATTACTCATCTCACTTTTACAGAACAGCTGCTAAACCAAACTGGCTAAAATATCTTCGTTATCCACAGCATATGTTTGAATACTGATGCTCACTCTTAGCAATTCAAAGAGCTGAGGCCGTGGAGGTTGATAAATGTTCAGCTTTTAGATACAAAGCAGAGGTTAAACGGATATGTCAAGATGCTTAGCTTGCCCTGCTCTACTTTTAGCTGAAGAATAAATGGTGGCTAACTTACAGCTAGGCTACCATCTAACCCTAGCATGTGAAAAACATAGCGAAAGTATTCATCTATTGCTTTTAATAATGTATTGGCCCCATTTTATTGTATTAGTTTTTTAAATGACAAAACCCCCTTAAAATACTATTCAAATCAGGACAAATCATAGAGTGATATATTTATTCATGCAATAAGATGTGCAAGTACATAAATCCCTAATATAATTTCTTGTGAGGCTTGCCATATTGGAGGCAGACAGTTCAGTACAAAGGACTACTTATTAAAGGCTAATGCATTAAATTATATAACTGTCACAAGATATGGCAATTTGCCTTCTAGAACTTTAAATCAGACCACTAGCAAATTCTCATGGGTCACCGAATATCCATCAAATTACAGCAACTTTTAGTCATGCTTTATCTTGATAGTGTTTGTATCAGTGACCTAGAGATGAAAGGTTTTATAACTCATTACAAATCCCCAATCAATCAAGTGATTCTGATTTGAGGAAAGAAGCTTCATTTTCTTTTTTTATTTTCAGTCAATTCCTAAGTTAATTCCTGAGTTGATTTTAGCTGCAAAATGGAGGATAAAGAAAATCTAGTTTTCACTTTGAACTGTTTTTTTTTCCTACGTAAAGAATTGGCTCAGTTAAAAATTATCATTATTCTTAGCAAATTAAGAAAACATTGAAAATTATGCTGGTATAGGCTGAGTTAAAATTCTTTCTCCTGATAAGTCTTTATTAAATGCATTCGATGGAAGGTCCTTATTTTTAATACTTATGGTTGCATAAGTATTCAAATCTATAGCATTTCACTAGGGCATATATAAACCCATGCAGTATTTAATATATTCTTTGATTAGCCAGATATTTAATCATTCTTATCTATATTTACTGCTCAATCCACAATATCACTGCTAATTTAAACAAAATTCTGCGTCTGATTTCTTTTACACAGTCAGATTCAGTTCATTCTCAATTCTTAGTATTAAGAAAAAGGGGAATAAAGTAAAGCTCAGGGAAAGTTAAAAATAATCAAAGACTGCATTTTCTTCAAAGGAATTCTTAAGCCATTCTTTCAAATATTGTGAGAAATTCTTTTGTGAAGACTGAATTTATCATATGTGCAAGTTACTGATATTACAGAATATGTGGGAATGTGACCTAATACTAGCAAGAAAGATCAACGTAGAAAATTAGAGTGACAAGGGTCCATTCTTCTGTTAAAATATTGAAAACTGGATCACTTTCAAGAAATTGCAATATGAAACAAATTGTGCCAAAATAGGCATAAGATGTGAAGAGGCATAAAGTTTTATAGAATTTTTAAAAAATAATAATCTGTGTAATTTGGAAAATGTCACTTAAAAACATGAGGCGCAGAAAAGATTCTTCTACTTTTCTTATTTTTTAGGCCTGTTGAAAGAATTCCAGATATTTGCAAAGAAAGCACTTTTGATTTAAAAAATATGTACAAATGGGAAGAATTTTACCTATTCTATACCTACCTTCATTCTAAGTGTTATATAGACATATTCTCAATGATTACATGATAGAGTTGGCTACTCACTGCTTCTACTATTCTTTTCTATACTAGAAAAGTACCCTCATTGGCTATATTGGCTATTGGCAATGTTCGTTTAGCCTGCTCTGTGAATCACTTTTGTTCTAACTCTTCTCTTAATTCCTGAAGGCTGTCTACAATCTGTCTTCTGATGACTGAAATTTTGTGTTTTATACAGTTATTTATTTTCCCTTATATTACACTTACCTATTATTTTACAACATTTTTGAAAGAATGCGAATACAAAATTATGTTTTCTCATATTCTCCACAATACATCATTTTTATGATTAAAAATATTAAATTTATGAACTAGATACACTATGTTTTCATGACAATTATTATAGGATTGCAAAAATAACCTTTCTAAAATTTACTATATAATATTCTGTTTTACAGATACACGGTAAGTTCAGGTATCACTTCTCTGTTGTTAGAGGGCTTTTTTTTACTTTTCTAGCTTTGCATTTTTATAATAGTAGAATTATGAATGAACATCTAAGAGACTAAATCTTCATCTGCCTTTGCAAACATTACTTTAGGGTTTCTTTTAAATTAGTGTATTATTTTTCCACTTCATTGAATCTGTCATTTCAAGGCTTATCAATTTAATTTAGACTAATTCAATGTCATTTTTGAAATCCCATCTTCACTGACCTCTCTGAAGAATTGATTCCACTCAGTGAATTGGCCTTCTTGAGTCTCTCAACTCTTTCACTTTCGGTGGTTAATATTTGATCTAGGCATGCATACTTCATTTAAGCAGATGCACAGGTAACAACTTCCTTTCATCTCAAACTCTAGGATTACTCTCTATGTTAAATGAAAACAAACACTATGATTCTTAGTATAATAAAATATTGCCTCAAATTTTTGTCATTGTGGAGCTTCATCTTTCCTAATAATTCACCTCCTGGTCTCTAAATACTAGCATCTACTATATTTTGTTTAGTCTTATGAATACATTCATGATTATCCTGACACACTTTCTTTTTTCTTTATCTTCTTTGTCTTTCCTGATTAGTTTATTTTCCACTTTTTTGGGATTATTTGATAGGCGAATCTTATAGACAGAAATGTGCATAAGTCATAAACATACAGCTTGAGGAATGTGATGGCAGGTATTTTTTTTCCTCATTTCTAATTTCCAAAGAATACATGCAATTTTTAAAAATTATGTATTGTTTTTCTTTAATTATATGTGTGTGCATACGTACATGTGTGTTTTTTAACAACTTAAGAGAGTTTCCTTCTATCCCAGTTTGCTAAGAGTTTATATCATAAATACATGTTGAATTTCATCTTTAATATTTCTGTATCTATTTATATAAAATTATATCTTTTTTCGCTATTTTGTTAATAAAGGGGGGTTGATTTTCAAATATTAAGACATTTTTATAACTGAAATAAGCCCCAGTTGATCTTCATATTATCCTGTTTGAGTATAGATGCAGGGAATTTTTTATTACAGTTTAATAGTATCAAACCACAAAATTACAACAAATTTAATTTTAAGTTGTGATTGGCTTTTATTTCTGATTCTGGAATGGAGTAATACCTCAATCTATAAAATAGAAAAAATATTTCAGTGGGCTGGGCAGAGGAGACTGGATTTATAGATAGAAGAGCACTACAGAAAGCAGAAACAGGAAGCAATTAATTAGATTGGTCCTTTCAAAGTTATTTTCCTTATAGGGTTAAAACAGAGGAGACTTCCTTATTATGGTGACTGTGACTGACTAGAATCTCCTATTTTTTTTGCGATTTCAAAGTTCGATTTAATTGCATAGCACTTAGCACAACTGACTCCATTCTGATTTGGTGTGGTCAGCTGGGTATAGTGCAGGAGGCTAGTCCAAACGATGGCCTCTGATAAACCTTAACAATGACATATCTTTTTCTGCTTTGTAACTTAAATCTCTCTGTGTCCTTCACTTTGATGTGCAGCTCTTGTAAACAGTCTATGGTTGTGTTTATTTTTAATCAAGGCTGACCATCTTTGATCTTTATTCTTAGTATTTAGTTCATATTTAGATGATTAATTAATGATATATTTTGCATTCATGTCTTCCTTTCTAATTTTTTTATTTTACTTATCCCTTTTTATTTCTCTCACCATTTATTATTTTGCACTAATAAAAAAATTCTATTTTTTTATCTTTACAAACTAGTTATAGAAGTATTTAAAATTTTAAGAGTTAAACTAGAGGTTATATCCTGCATCTTTGCTTTATTATTACTTTTTCAAAATAATATTATTCTGAAATTTAACCAATCATTTGTTGATTCTCAGTTGTTTGCTTTTAATACAATTTTATTTCCAGAATATTTTCCACTTCACAATTGCTTTAAGATTTAATTATCAAGATTCAAAATTAGTAATCACCAGAGACCAGAAATCAAACTTCCTTCTGAGCCTTCCTTCAGATATTTGGAATAAAAATAATTGTTTTACTAGAAAATGATCTTCAGACTAAAAGCAGGGAAAGAAGGGCTAGGAGTGACAAAGACCAAGGCCATAAAAAGGTATTTGTTGTGAAATTCAGACATAGCTAGTTCCAACTAGCTTCCAGAAGTTTAAAAAAAGTCATCTAAGCAAAGAAAACCCAGAGAAAGGAATCAGAAATATTTTTAAATTTTTAACTTAATTGCTCCTATTCTTGATACATTCTGAGCTTCCCACAACAGTTTCTTACTTTTCCTTATTTAGGTTATCCTTTTCAACACCCTGCATGCACTAAATACTGCTTCTTCAATAATGTCTTTGCCATTTCTACTTACTACACCAGTGATATTTTCAAAATAATCATTTTTCTATTTTCCTAAAAATAATTCATGTACATGCAGTATCTACTTTAATTGAATTTTGTAAATTTCTAATTGTACACATCTTATCAATCAACAATATAATGTACTGTGTCAAAATTACTAATCATCCTGAATTTATCTAGAATGGAAATTCCAAAATTTTCCAACCCAGAATAGTGGCAAAGGGGACATTCTCCCTAATAGTTGTGGTGGTGGTCGTGGTGGTAGACGCTTGTTTTCTAAAATTTCATATTGAATAACCGGCCCCTTATAGTTTTAGTTTTACATTTTTGCATTTAATAAACTTTAAAAGGTTTCCTTTAAAATAAAAATGTGGTTGTAAACTAAGAACTACTTACCAATAATTTTAGGATCTCACAATATCTACCATACTAAGATTTCAAGCTGAGTTTTCAGCAAATTAGGGTAAAAATGATTCAAAATTCTAAATGCTATCTTAGATTAAAACTTGAATACAACTGAATTTCTGTGTCAGGTACTAATTTTATCTCTGAATTCCTGTCCCTGATTGTGCCAATTGTCTCTTTGGTACTTATTATAGATCTATAGAAAAATTGCCTAATACATTCATTCAGATAACACAAAATTCCTGTAATTTTTAAAAATAAAATTGTGTGCACTTTGCATCTTTTGTAAGTTGAGGTTAAAGTATGATAATATCTGTAATAGGCATATGAAAGCAAGTGAATTAAAGCATTTATTTCTTTCCAATTACAGATGTAAAATGGCTTCCCATGGAAAAGTAATAAACAATATGATACAGCAAAAAAATTGAAAGTTGTACTGATAGTGAAAGAATTAAATTTGCTTTTACAGGACATTTATTGTACATTTCACTGAAGCTATTAAACCAAACGCATTAAATTAGAAAAGACCACAAGGACTTTAAAGAGGATGCAAACTTTAGCAAAATATTTGAATGTAAAGCCTGTTTCTTTCAACATTAATAATTTATCATGTTTCAAAAAATGTATTTAGTTTTGCTCTGCAAGTATTAGCCCAAGTTTTTCATAACTTATCTAAGCTATAAGTATGAATTATTCGTCAAAATGGGAATTAAAATTCATAGCATTCCACTGACACAACCAAATACTATATTTGAATCCATAGTATACCACTGAAATGGCCAATATTACATTTTATGAGACTGATAACTTACATTTTTTTTAAAACAACTGTAAAAATAACTATTATTTTAAAGGGGGTATTTTTACTAGAATATTATTACATATCCTGGTGAAGATCTCCCCAACTTTTTTCATTATTTCCTGCTACAACGTTCTTCCCCATGTGCGTAATATAAAGAATAGCAGGTTAATGCTAACAGATGTCATCAAAAAACAAGAAAAAGAAAAATTTCTGCCTTAATGCTTTAGGGAAAACTATAAAGATAGCATTTGATTGTTATTCTCATGATAAAGACATTAGGACAGGCTACGTATTAGCAAGAGAAATTATTTCCATCACATAAATCTGTGACATAAACACTATTTATAGGGTGTAGGAAATTCTGCATATGTTTAATTACTTTTATCCTGAGGCCTCGATTCACCAATTGTCTTAATTTTCAGCCTAGACAAATCATGCTTGTTTGTTCTCAATTTCATTCAATTTTGGGTAGGATGTTTTGATCCTCTCCAGAAAAATTAAAATTTGAAAAATAACACTTGTCTTTCTTTAACAGTACAATTTCAATTCCTTCCATTTCAATGAATCTCGGATTGGAGCCTCAGGGTGGAATTTGCCTCCAATTCTGGATGTTTTTCTCATAATACGGGATTTTTTTTTATCGTTTTGGAAAAACAAAAAAAATAATCTGGGTCGGGTGTGGTAGCTCACACCTGTAATCTCAGCACTTTGGGAGGCCAAGGTGGGTGGATCACCCGAGGTCAGGAGTTTGAGACCTGCCTCACCAACATGGTGAAATCATGTCTCTAGTAAAAATACAAAACTTAGCCGGGCATGGTGGTGGGTGCCTGTAATCCCAGCTACTGGGGAGGCTGAGGCAGGAGAATCGCTTGAACTTGGGAGGCAGAGGTTGCAGTGAGCCAAGATCATGCCATTCCACTCCAGCCAGGGTGACAAGAGCAAAACTCAGTATCAAATATATACATATGATTACCTTACTTTTACAAACAATAAAAAGTGTAAGTTTGCATCTTTGGCACAAGAGGTCGCGCTGTACTTAAGCCTTTAGAGACATCTGAATGTATTACAAGGAACCTGTGCTTTATTATAAATGAAGAGGTAGTTTGTTATCCTGTAAGTTTACAAATGTTTATAGATACGTAAAGTTTCCTTTATGTTTGAAAATTCAAAGTTGTCCAAGGAAACATATGAGTTTTCTGTCTTCCTTTATTCTTATAAAACAGGGACAAGAATAAAAATATAGTATAAGGATATTGAATCTACTATTTTAAAAGACTTTTAAGAGTTCATGATTGTAGCATTTGCCTAATCACCATGGCCTTGTTTTGTTGGCTTGTTTGTTTTGCAAGTGAATAATCAAGTAAAGATGGTTATTGGTCTGCTCATTGTGTAATATATTTTGTAATTCAGGACTTTTAAAAATATTTACTGAGAACTAGGATTTGTGTACGCATGAACTGAAAACCACAAATTAAGCTGCTGCTTTTATTGTGATGTGACATAGAAATTCAGAGTATAATATGGGGACTGGGGCTTCATTTCTCCAATCTAGAGTTATCACCTATGTCTCTTCTTAGATAAGCTATTTCATATAGAAATCACTTTAACAGAAGTATCTTTCTGATGTCACTCCTGGAGAGACTCACCCACATATGTGGGGTTCCTTCTTCAGTCAGTAACCCTGACCTTATTTTCCTGAGTATTAAAGTTCATTACAATTCCAATCTCTCTCTCTCTCTCTCTGTCTTTCTCTGTGTGTGTGTGTGTGTATGTGTGTGTGTGTGCCTCTCTCCCTCTAGTTTATCCCTTCTTGTTCTTATTTTCCAGTGAAGTATAATATAAACTTATCCATTTAAAGTTTATAGGCTCTAGGAAGACCTTCTTTGAATCCTCATTCTACAAATTATCAGATAAGTGTTCTAGAGAAAGATCTGACTTTTGTTTTCTCATCCATGAAACAAAAATACAAACCATGACATACGAGTTTGTTGTGAGGGAGGAGACGTTCAATGCATTGTCCCTAGCATGATACCCAAAAACAAGAACTGGTTAATGAATAATAGATTCATCCTTAACCTCCTTGTCTTATATTTTAATCACAGAAAATTTGTTATACCTATGTTATATGGTGCCAAAATTGTAATGAAGTGGTATAAAATATGGTAAGAGAGGATATCTAAATTTTTAGATGAATGTTTTGCAGTAAACTTTTCATTTTCAAAGACATAGAATATATATTTGTTCTGTAATGAATGACAAATTTTCCAATTAATTTGAGAAGATATCAATTTAAGCCTCTAAGTAGTAAGACATCTTTTAACTCTTTACAACAGCATTTTGAAACTAAAGATCAGTTTGTTGCTAGAATATGTTTTGCCAGTTTTTAAAAAGATTAGAATAGTGATAAAAAGAAGAATGAAAAGGAT
Source organism: Macaca fascicularis (assembly GCF_037993035.2). Classification (NCBI taxonomy): domain Eukaryota; kingdom Metazoa; phylum Chordata; class Mammalia; order Primates; family Cercopithecidae; genus Macaca; species Macaca fascicularis. Next base: position 26,278,241 of record NC_088377.1, on the reverse strand, counting down.
TTAGTTACCTTTATTCTATACTGAAGAAGGTGAGCAAAGAACTAAAATCATAAGGAAGAACAAAGAGGAGTTAATAAAAATAGTTTTCAAAGTCATATTAGGGGTTACTCTCAGTCAAAGAAAAATTTTAAAAATGAGTATACAAGTGTCTGATACTAACCCCTGGAGAAAATACATTTACTATTAGCAAATTCTACCTGTATTTTATGGATGATCAAACTTATGTTTAGAGTTTAAGTTGTTTGCACAAAGTAATAATAGTAGGTAACAGCAGAGCTAGATCTACAACTCAGATCTCTTAATATGTTGTCTTTTTTTTTCCTGCTCTATCATGACACTCATAGCAAAAGTCACTAAACCAGCCTCTCACTGCCCTCGGAGCTAAAACAGCAATCCAAGTTCAAGAAACATAGGTTGAAATAATACAATATCAGTCATTTCTCAATCTATGTTCCAAATAACAGCAGGTCCTATGAGAGGCTTAATGGAAAGCAACGACAGTGGCTTTGAATTCTAAAATATTTAGAAAATACAATTATTCTTCTCCACTGTGCGCATTTAGTGTGTTAAGGGAGAAGAGGCATCCTGAAGCAAATAAAACCATTCAAATTGTTATAACTCCTTGTTATTACAATTAACACACTTTTGTTTACGTTCATGCAAATATTGAATGAACAACCTAGACACTATTCTATTAAAGAATATGCCTTGAGTAATGGAGCTCTTTGTCAATTCCCCATGATTTGTGAGAACCACACAGGAGCTCAGATTCAGACACAATTATCATTTCTCTGACTTCCAGTCCTAATAATGATTTTCTTTCACATTTGGAGTTTTCCTTGAATCCATAAACTAGAATGTTAGGGCCCTAGACTTTAATTTAATTTACTGAAATAATTTTGTTGCAAATATTCACGTGATTTATTATGAATAAGATGCACCATCTTGAAACCATTTAACAAGTCAGGCTTAAAGCACATGTGTCATGATTTGTGTATTATATTTAGAAGCAACATTTTAAAGCAAGTCTGTGGGGACTTATAAATGTAAGAACCTCCTGGCCGAGCCATAAAACTAATCCTCACTGATTTTTAAAATGTATTTTCTATTTGAACCATTAGTATATAGAGTTTATCTTCACATGGTACAGTTTATCTGAGTATTTTCGGGTGTCTCTCAGATCACGGTGTAATAATTTAACATCACTTAAGTACAGCCCCTCTAGTGTACTGAAGGTGATGTTCCTTTTGGCTTAACTGGATTTTTGGTGCAGCTGAATAAATCTTAAATTTAAAATCAGGACTCTGTGGTTCAAGTCCTTGCTAAGTCAAGCATTAATTAATGACTTAGTGTCTCAGTTTATCATTGGTTAACGCTTTACAAACTCACTAAGTAATGAGTATCAAACAGATTTGATATGTAAAAGTTCTAATTCTCCAACAAACATAAATTGGCATTTTCATTATAATTTTATGTAGACATGACCCTTCCATGTTCTGTGAATACCCTGAGAGAAACTCTAACTTTTTTGAGCAATCTAATCCCATATTTATTGCCAGAATCTGAAGGCATACTAAAAATACCAACAAAAATGAGTTAGAAATGAAACAAGAAGAGTGATTAAGGCACATTTCCCAGGACACATGCTTGAAAAGAACGATTTCCCATTAACATTTGTATGTCCACCTGAAACCAAATGTAAATGCATCCATAAGTGCTCAGTGAATTTCTGTTGAACTGGACTGTCGAAGGATTATTTATAACAAGTTTTCAAAATACTGTAAAATTAACAACTTCAGTGACAGCCTTTTCTTTCTGTTATTTACTACATTTTTTTAAGTTTAGATTACCTGTTCTTTTTTCACTTACATGGATTTCATCAAAGGAGTATAAAACATTGTAAAAGCATGTATAGAGTCTTTGTCCTTTTAAAGGTATTACATATATACAAGTTTGGTCATTTGTATGTGATTCTCTTGCCTCAGCCTCCTGTGTACCTGGAATTGCGCCTGGCTAATTTTTGTATCTTTAGTAGAGACGGGGTTTCACCAAGTTGGCCAGGATGGTCTCAAACTCCTGACCTCAAGTGATCCACTCACCTGGGCCTCCGAAACTACTGGGATTACAGGCATGAGCCACAGTGCCCAGTCGAGATCATAGATATTAAGGATCTGATCACTTATGAGGAGTCATAAAGTGTTATCTCCATGCAGATAGATTTATTCAAATGCATATAATATATATTTTACCTAGTGGAAAAAATGGTCTATATATATTTGTTGTCCAATGCGTTAGTCAGTAGTTATGTGTGATTATTTAAATTACATTATTAAAAATTAAACAAAATGTAAAAATCAATTTATTAGTTGCACAAATGACATCTCAAGCACTCAATAGCTATATATGGCTAGTGGCTACTGTATTGGAGAGCATCAATTATAGAACAGTTCTGTCACAGCAGAAAGCTCTATTAGATAGTGCTGGTGTTGTTAGGAAAAAACATACATCACTTTCATTCAGTAATCAGGTGGTAGATTCTAATTCTAGTATAGAAACATTTTTAAAATCTTTATCATTTAAATTTCTACTCATTTATTAATAGTGTACATTTTGCATTGTGATGAGAAGAAGAGAAAAGTGGGATATAGTGATATTATGATATGATATTATGATATCCAATAACCTCCATTCGTCTTTATGTGCATGAAATAAAGTATGACGCCCTCTCTCACAACTCCTATTCAACATAGTGTTGGAATTTCTGGCTAGGGCAATCAGGCAAGAGAAAGAAATAAAGAGTATTCAGATAGGAGGAGAGGAAGTCAAATTGTCTCTGTTTGCAGAAGACATGATTGTATATTTAGAAAACCCAATTGTCTCATCCCCAAAACTCCTTAAGCTGATAAACAACTTCGGCAAAGTCTCAGGATACAAAATCAATGTGCAAAAATCACAGGCATTCCTATACACTAATAATAGAAAAGCAGAGAGCCATATCATGAGTGAACTCTCATTCACAATAGCTACAAAGAAAATAAAATACCTAGGAATCCAACTTACAAGAGATGTGAAGGATCCTTTCAAGGAGAAGTGTAAACCACTGCTGAAGGAAATAAGAGCAGACACAAAGGAAAAACATTCCATGCTCATGGATAGGAAGAATCAATACTGTAAAAATGGCCATACTCCCCAAAATAATTTATAGATTCAATACTATTCCCATCAAGCTGCCATTGACTTTCTTTGCAGAATTGTAAAAAACTACTTTAAATTTCATATGAAACCAAAAAAGAGCCTATATAGCCAAGACAATCCTAAGCAAAAAGAACAAAGCTGGAGGCATCACGCTACCTGACTTCAAACTATACTACAAAGCTACAGTAACCAAAACAGCATGATACTGTTACCAAAACAGATATATAGACCAATGGAACAAAACCGAGACCTCAGACATAACATTTATCTCTTCAACCATCTGATCTTCAACAAACCTGACAAAAGTAAGCAGTGGGGAAAGGAGTCCCTATTTAATAAATGGGGTTGGAAAAACTGGCTAGCCAAATGCAGACAACAGAAACTGGATCCCTTCCTTACACATTATACAAAAATTAATTCAAGATGGATTAAAGATTTAAACATAAGACCAAAAACCATAAAAACCCTAGACGAAAACCTAGGCAGTATCTTTCAGGACATAGGCATGGGCAAAAACTTCATAACTAAAACACCAAAAGCAAAGGCAACAAAAGCCAAAATTGACCAATGGGATCTAATCAAACTAAAGAGTTTCTGCACAACAAAAGAGACTATCATCAGAATGAACAGGCAATCTATAGAATGGAAGAAAATTTTTGAAAGCTACCCATTTGACAAAGATCTAATATCCAGAATCTACAAGGAACTTCAACAAATTTACAAGAAAAAATAGCCACATCCAAAAGTGGGTAAAGGATATGAACAGACACCTCTCAAAAGGAGGCATTTATGAGGCCAAGAAACATGTGAAAAAAGCTCATCATCATTGGTCATTAGAGAAATGCAAATCGAAACTGCAATGAGATACCATCTCACACCATTTAAATTGGCACTTATTAAAAAGTCAGGAAACAACACATGCTGGTGAGGCTGGGGAAAAATAGAAATGCTTTCACACCGTTGGTGGGAGTGTAATTAGTTCAACCATTTTTGAAGACAGTATGGCAATTCCTCAAGGATCTAGAACCAGAAATACCATTTCACCCAGCAATCCCATTACTGGGTATATACCCAAAGGATTATAAATCATTCTACTATAAAGACGCATGCACACGTATGTTTATTGCAGCACTATTTACAATAGCAAAGACTTGGAACCAACCCAAATGCCCATCAATGATAGCCTGGTTAAAGAAAATGTGGCACATATATACCATGGAATACTATGCAGCCATAAAATAGAATGAGTTCATGTCCTTTGCAGTGACATGGATGAAGCTGAAAGCCATCATTCTCAGCCAACTAACACAGGAACAGAAAACCAAACATCTCATGTTCTCACTCATAAGTTAGAGTTGAACAATGAGAACACATGGACACAGGGAGGGGAACATCACATACCGGGGCCTGTCAGAGGGTGAGGTAAGGGAAGGGAGAGCATTAGGACAAATACTTAATGCATGTGTGGTTTAAAACCTAGATGACAGCTGATAGTTGCAGCAAGCCACCACGGCACATGTGTACCCATGCAACAATCCTGCATGTTCTGCACATATATCCCAGAACTTAAAGGGAAAAAAGAAATGAAAATGAAATACCCTTAAGATGGCATGAAAAAAAAAAAAAGAAACAATGAAACTAATATTACATGCATGACAGGACAAGGATCAAATATTCATTCTATAAAAGTTTTTTTCTTCTATGTGATTTGCTACATTTTCATACTGTTTGTGCATTAAGCTTATAGTTAGAAAAACAAAATAATTTAAGCCAATTTAAAAGGATTATGTATTATGCTTACTAAAATTGATTTCCTGACCTACCACATCCTTCTTTACTTAGTAGAGATTTTTCTTTGTTAGTTTTAGCATTTTATCTAAACCTAGTATCTGCTCCATTATTAAACTGCTTGATGTAACATTGTATTTAACTACCTAAAGACACTTTCATACTTAGAAATTCTCTTTTCAAAATGGAAGACACTGAGATTGTACAGTTATTTCAGTCTGGCTGCTCAATGTCACATTTATGAAGATTTCAGCACTACTTTTTATGAGTATGTCCTGGCCTGCTAAAATAGCTAGGCAAATTTTTCTTGATATTTGAGATAATGACATGCTTTCAGCTCTTCTGGTTTAGGTGAAAAAGTAAAGGACAATAGAAAAAGCATAGCTATTATCCTGTTGCCTGTATGCGCACACGCACACACATTACATATGTAAAATATTTTTCTCTTTTTTGTGTTTAATATGTTACAACCTTGGAGAATTGAATGTATTCTTTTCCTGTCTTGTCAGTGTCTAGTTATCCTAGTGTTATTACAATGAATAACACTTAAGTCACTAGTCTATTGAAGTCATTGTTCAACATAGTCTTAACAAATCCTTGAAAAATAGTGACCTTAATCATTGGATGAATTGCTAACTTTAAACTCAAAGCGTTTTCATAAGAACACTTGTTGGGTTTGTTCAGTGTTCTGCCTTTCACATCACTGGCATCTTAACTTTCTACAATTGGAAATAATGTGGGTAGTTGATGCATTGCCCTTGTCACCTCTATCCACACTGGGGTTTTTCTTCTCTTGTTATCATTTGTCTTCATTCTTCAAGACAGTTCTTTATCCAAGTAGCTGTCTTTCACTTCTCTCCATAACGATTGACCTTGTAGATTTAGTTTTCTATCTGGTCATTTAGGAAACGATTTGTACTGTAGGAAAATTATGTCCCCAATTTTCTCTGACAACTGTATTATTTTATCAAGCAAAGCACTATCAGGTTTGTCAGATGTGCCTGTCTTCCTGTGATGCAGGCTGATTTTCTTTAAACAATTTATCACTCTCTGACTGATCTGTTTTCTCAACTCTGATCAGCATTTCCTGTTATTTTCAGTGTACCTAAATTCTGACAGAAAATAAAGCTTTCAATTTCTTTTTTAATGAAAATACTAGATTTTTCTCAAATAATGTATTTCTCATATCTTTTGAATTTGTTATTGGAAAAACTCTATGTTTTGTTGGCAAAGGGCTTCAGAGTGGATAACACAGTTTTACATGCATTATCTCATTGAGATTTACACTTTTTACATGGGTTACAAGACAGTAGTAAAAGAGGCCTTCGGTGTTGTTAAAAGATGATTTTCAAAAAAAGTCAAAATAATTTTCAGGAAAACATATGTAAAATGAACCCACGTTAAAATTTTATTTAATTTAATGAAGAGATCACTCTTACATTTTGGTTAACTTAAACACTTATATTATATTTGATTCAAAAGAGTAACCAAAAGGTAGAAACACTTATAGATTAGGAATATTGAAATGAATATGTATATAAGGGCAAAGTTGAGTTTTCCACAAAGTGGAAGAGAAAATTTGAACCTCAACTAGAATCAGCAGAATTTGCATGTTAACCGGCTACGTACAAATTAGTTATAAAAGAGCTCAAAGACAACAAAAGACTAGAATCAGATAACTCAGAAGCGTGAGCTGTAGGTTATTCAAAAAAATGTTTTTTCTACAGTTTTTATGAATTAAAAAGTTGTTCTACAGTTTTTATAAATTAAATAGCAATGCTTGATAATAATAGTAACTTTTAATTACAGGCATATAGATATTAATCAAAACAACTACTAATATAGAGTGAACTAAATTTATTGTAAGTTTTTACGTCCAAATAAGGTATAAAGCAGCCTGTAAGTTTTACTATATTTTTTTCATTAACAGAATTCATGTCAACAGTGTGAGTCTAGAAAATGCTCAAGTTAAGAGCTTTATAAATCATATACTCTGGCATCCTAATGTGTTCCAAATGGGCAAACAGGAGGGCCATGAGAAATTGGTCCCCAGAATCTACAGGACACCCTGGTAGAGCCTGGGTGCAGGCAAAGATAGTAGGCTTGTCACCACTAATAACAAGCAATCTACTTTGGGAATCAGAGTGACTCAAAAGAAGCACAATCTGAGGTTGCATCCCACAGACCTTGCAGGTGATGCATACAATAGAAAGACCCAAAACTTGATGTTGTGTGCCTGTGGCTAAGAACTTGCACAATCCCTGCATCTTTTTCAGCAGCTAGTTGCGACACTTGACTTTACCCTTTATAAGTAAGAGGCCTATGGAGCTGTGGAGGAGGCGCTGGGGCCCAGGTGCCTAGGCAGTACAATATGGATCTAAAGGTACAGAGGGTAGGAGTTGGGGATAGAGGTGGGAAGATAGAAGGGTTAAAACAAATGGTGACCTAAGGTCTGTACCTTCATATATGTAAGATTTCTCTTCATTTGCAGTTATTATATTTTTAAGTGATATACAGTTTAGCATCATGATGATTTCCTTATTACAACATACTCGTTGTCCCTTGTTAATTGTAAAGTTTGGATTTGTAAAAGTTTGATTTGATTGGAAAATACTTCAAGTCACATAAAACATTCAAATATGCCCTAGGTATAGAAGAAAAAGGTAAAAGCTGTGAGTTGTGTGAATATAATTACAAATACTTTACATGGTTCAAAAATATTTCTTGTCAATAGGAATTGCTAAGTCACTTCACTGATATATGTCCACTTCATGTGACATTATTAGATCTGATTCTTGGATCAATGAGGGTCTGATACATATAATCATCTATCCTAAAAACCTATTACTTTTACTAGTATATACCATGGAATTATAGTGAAGAGTATAGACAGAATCTTTCTTCTATAATTTATCTCTGTGTGACCCTGGGCGATGCATTTAATATTTATAAGACAGATTTCTCATATGTAAAATGAGAATTAAAATAATACCTGCTTTATAAATTTGTTATGACAATTGAATAAGTAATCCATGTAAAGCACAAAGTAAAGCTTGAAAAACTCTTTGCTCTATGAATTAGGTATTTCATTTACTTACCTATTTTGTAAATCTCATCTGCTTCAGGGACATGAAGGAGAAGATAGCATTTTAAGGACTCCTTTGAAAGGACACCTTTTAATCTCTCTCCTAATGGGTACCCCATTACACTTAGGTGAGTAGTTGATATGAAGACAGACAAAATTAAGATTAAAAAATGTTTGAACAGCTATTTGACAATAATGATATGTAATACACTCACTATATTTAAAAAACACACTCTGTAATAAATTGCCAAAATGTTTATTATGAATAATAAAAAGTAGCAGAGGCACTGATCAATTCTTATCACTACCAAGTCTTTATGAAGAGGGAAATGACAAATTTCTGAAATTCCTTCACTTCTAATGTTTCAAAATTGAGCTTTAAAAAAAAAGTTTTGACTGGGTGATGTGGCTCACACCCATAATCCCAGCACTTTGGGAAGATGAGGCAGGAGAATCTCTTGACCTCAGGAGTACAAGTTTACAGTGAGCTGTGATCATGCTACCATACTCCAGCTTGGAGGTATACTATTAACTGTTAACTGTAAGGGCTGTTTATACAGCAGATCTCTAAAACTCATTTATCCAGCATAACTGAGACTTTATACCCTTTGAATAACAACCCCTCATTTTTCCCACTTGCCAGACCCTGCAACTACTATTGTATTCTTTGCTTCAATGAGTTTGACTATTTTAAATACGACATATAAGTAGAATCAAGCAATATTAAGTGTGGGCAAGGTGAGGTAGCAGAGAAATTGGAGCTCTTGTAGAATGTTGGTAGTGGGAATGTAAAATGGTGACAGTTCCTCAAAACATTTAAAATAAAATGACTATATATTCCAGCAATCCCACTTCTAGGTATCTATCTGAAATAATTAAGATTTGGACTGAAAGAGATAATCTGCACTTCCGTATCCATTCCAGAACTATTCACAATAGCCAAGATTTAGAAACAAACCAACTGTCCATCGGCTGATCAATGGATAAAAGAAAATGTGGTATATACATACAATGAATTTTATTCAGTTTTTAAAAAGAAGGAAACCCAGCCATTTGCCACAGCATGGATGAACCTGAAGGACATTTGCTAAATAAACTGAGCTTGGAAAAGATACATTTCTTCTGCCTAAATAACAATGGAACCGTGAAACCTCTAAATCATCTAAGGGAGTTCAGTCCACCTTCATCCTCCATTCATTTTACAAGGTGGTGAAAAGGGACCTGCTTAACTGTCAGACATGGAACATTGTTCAGAAAGACATTTGCTTTAGCCTTATGCCTTTGAAACACTGAAGGATCCCCAAACTCATTGTCAAAGGAAAAAAAAAAAAACAGAAAGGGAGGTTATACTGTGTTTCCCACTGTTAAAACATTTCCCAAATAAAATATTAAGCACTTGAGTGTCATTATGGATTAATCTTTAATGACATTTTTCTGAGCACTGTGATGACCTGGAATGAATCTGTAATAACATGGCCTGGGGATCCCATAGGCATGGGACCTTTGATATCTACGCAAGATTCACAACCAGAGGATGGTCCCAAGGGGTCTATCAAAATATCCATTACAGCAATTATTTGATACCCAATGTAATACTGCATTTTTAACAATGTCCAGTGTGTTTCCCATGAGATCTGTGTCCACACTTTTAGAAAGTAGACTTTAATACCATGAATTGAACCAACAGTCTTTATTTGCAATCTTGTTATCCATTTGAAACTCACACGGAAAGCTTCTCACACAGGGGCGAAATATACTTTTGTATTTCCTTTAATCTTCGTTGATTTTTATTTAAAATGTCTTCATGTCTGCCCTTAACAATTTTCGTTATTCTATGCACTTTTTTTGAGCTTTCAAATTTGATATTTTACTGAATCGCAACTGTTCTTAAGACAGTCTCATTACTTAACTTTTTTTGCATCAATATAAATGACTTACATGCTGCTGCTCTTTTGAATTTGGTCTATTTCCTAGGTGGCATTCATAACTCATGGCCACGTACTTGCTTCTTAATGAAATATTTTCATTTTTACTTTACTTCCAAAATTAAATGTTTTTGTGTTTACTTTATTTCTTGCAACCCACATGCTCTTTTCTCCTTTTAGCTTATTCACCTTATTATGTTTTTATGATTTGCCATGTGGTTGTCATAAAGTTCAATTTCTTTACTTTCTTAATTTTGCTAGTAATTTACCACTTAATTCAAACATATCTTGAGCAGTTATGGTCACATATACCTAACTTAGCTTTATATTTTTTCTTCTCGTATCTGAGCAAGTTAAAAACAACTAAGATTTTCTTAATTCCATGAGAAAGAAACATTTAGGAAATGTGTATAATTATCACCATATTAGTTTGCATGCCAAAGAAGTGAGAGCTTTGAGTATGAAAACTATAATCATAAAGATACAGAAATAATATTTAAAACATATGAATTCCATTTTTCAGACTTTGAGATTAGAATGCTTCATTTGTATAGAGTTTTGTATATCAAGATTGCCCTATCAAACTCAATTTTATTGTTTAAACTCTTTAGTTTTTTATGTTTATGTCACTCTTTTTGATGTTTTCTAAACTACTGACACACACACACAAACACATATATTTAACTATAAATATTTACCCTTAAGTTAACGCATCAGTTATTCTGCTTCCATTACATTCTCATATAAATGTGGATCTTGTTTCCATAACTGTGTATTTTTCAGACATGTAAAATGCCCATTCATAACCAGCTTCAATCACTAGGTTGTAGGATAAAACATCTCAAGAAAACACGTTATATTAGATGTTCCGTTAAATGTCTACATCTGTGCCTATTATTTTAGGGTAGAAAAATACTTCAAAAGAAAGAGGTAATATTCAGTAACTAATATTGTAAGATTTTGGACTTATCTTTACTATTATCCACCAATTCCAAATATGTCTATGACATAAAGCACCTGGAGATGAATATTTAATATGGTTTCAAATTCCCATCAAGGCCACTAAACGACTGACCTAACTAAACTAACCAAAATACTGACATTTTCTAACAATTGGTCTAGGTTGTATTTGGTATACCTTCATTATCCTTTTTTTTTTTTTTTTTTTTTTTTTTTGAGACGGAGTCTCGCTCTGTCACCCAGGCTGGAGTGCAGTGGCGCAATCTCGGCTCACTGCAAGCTCCGCCTCCCGGGTTCACGCCATTCTCCGGCCTCAGCCTCCCGAGTAGCTGGGACTACAGGCGCCCGCCACTGCGCCCGGCTAATTTTTTTCTATTTTTAGTAGAGACGGGGTTTCACCATGGTCTCGATCTCCTGACCTTGTGATCCGCCCACCTCGGCCTTCCAAAGTGCTGGGATTACAGGCGTGAGCCACTGCGCCCGGCCTTCATTATCCTTTTTTAAGTTTAGTTTCATATGTATATGTATCTTTTCTTCTAAATTTGAATTGTTACATACTGAGATATAGAAAATACTTAAGAAATATTAGCTGTGGCTTTCTTTTGGGATAGGAGGGACAGAAATGATTGAAGAAATTTCTGATATTGGAAACTACTTCAGAAAGATAAATTAAACATGTATTAATGTGTCTAAAACATAAAATGTGGTATAAAATTTCATAATATGTAGGAAAGGTACAATAGTTATTGAAAATAGATCCACTTGAAAAGTACAAATAAAGAAACTACGCTAGATTAATTTCTTCAAGTTGCAAATGTGAAGCTAAATTTATTTTAGCAATAAAGATTTTTATATTATTAATCACTTTGTATTATCTATGTTGTGGCTATATTCTATCCCTTTTGCTAAACAAACTTTTACTGAATGCTGAATTTTGGATTAATTGCTTACCAATCAAAACAATTGAAAAGGAATATAATCTATTACATGGAGAGATGAATTAGCTATTTCCTGACACACCATTTTGTGTAGGCATTTTGGAATGCATAATAAATGCCAAGAAAAATAGAAGAGAGAACAAAAAACTACATTTAGTTTCTATATCATGACTTCACAGTGTTAATGCTGCAATTAATTCAGTGTTAATGACAATGAGAGTTTTTTTGGTGTGTTCTTCCCCCCTACATGTGAGAAGCTGGCTAAACTCTTGCAAGATTGGGAGTGAAGGGAATCTATTTCAAAATCAGGCCTTTCCCAGTTATCCAGGCATAAATAGTTCTAGGATCTTCATTAGGAAAGAAAACACAGAAACTCAAGTTTTTATGGACTGCAGTGGCTTATGCAATCAGCAGTTGCTAGCCGAGCACGCTTCCCTTATTATTTTGCTGCCCATGGCAACCACCTGTTCTGTCTGGATGATCGAGAGTATAGAAGCATGAAGGAGATATGTCCTAGCGTAGTCTGGGCGTTGGGGAATTGGATAGCACCTTCCTTTTGCTGTAATTGAATGCCACATATCTAAATCAGTAGGTAACAAATGCACCATTTGAATACCGTGAAGACACAGAAACATCTCTTCACTAGGAGTTTGTCACACATTTTGAAAAGTGGTTACAATGTACAAACACCATTTGCAACAAGATTTTAAAAATAGGTTATTATCAAAGTAATGTTCATATTATGGTGACGCTGACTGGGTGATACAGGCAGGTCACAGGCTTTTGGAACTTTTTTCTGTTTATGCACTCTGGTTAATATAAGAAAACGATAATTCATTTGAAAAATAAAAGACATACTTTTTATTGCTGCTTTCTGGCATCCAAATTATGGTAAATAAACATGATATTCTTCAGTACACTGTAACTATTATCAATAATTTTCTGTATGTATTGCATAGTCATTCTGTGCTTCAGACTTTTTCCAGCTAATATTTAAGAGGATGACAGTATTTCATTTTGACTATATTTCCAACACTCATGATACATATTTATTCATCAAGTATTTAAATTAAACTAAGACATATGCTGCCAACAGAAACTAGTAATTCTTTTTGTCAAGTCTGTGACATGTTTTTTGAGCATTCACTTAATATTTTTATGGATACAGTGTTAAACCCTAAACAAGTCATCATAAAATGCTTGTGAATTTAGACTGGATATACTGGGAAATGTGCCTTGAGCTGAGAAAGGGATGCTCAGATGCCAAACTGGCTGCTGAGCTAAAAGTGGAAAGCAGTGCTAGGACCATATCTGTCACTGTGGTTTGTTAAATCTCAAATCTCAGGTTTGGACTTTTCTATCCTTCTCCAAGTCAGTAGAATAGAAAGGGAAACATCACTGATGCACTTTTAGTTTTGGTTTTGGTCTTTGTTTTTTACAACAAAAAAATCAGTATAATGAAAAGAGAAGGCCCAGAATCCAGACAGCACTGTTTCATGGGAAGGGCAGTGGGGGACTGAGGCGAGGGTAGAACACGGCAAGTGAACTGTAGCTACACATCTAAATAGCAACTCGTTAGGGTTTAAGGTAACACAGATATGTGCAGCAGAGTATAAATGGATTTAATATCTCAACAATTGACAAAAACATACTTCTTATTCGCTTACTACCAAGGCAAAATGTACATATGTAAGAGTGTTTTTAGGAAATGGTCATGTAAAACACATTTCTTACTGATCTGCAACATCTTCTTTAGTATATCAATGTGCTCAGTAAAATAGCCCTGTCTGTTTATCTATCCATCTATCAATCACCTAATCTGTCATCTATCTATCTAACTTCTGATAAAAGTTCGATACAATATGTTGGAGGGAAAACTTGTAAAGATGAAGGTTATTTCCAGTACAACTAGAGTATTCATGTGTAAAAAATTTTTAAATATATCTTATATTTATCCAGTGGCTTTTTAAAATATAGTATGCCAAATATTTCATATAAACCACCCATTACATTGAGACAACAGTGTCATGAAATGCATAACATTTTTAGAATTTACAAACAAGGAAATTGAGAATAAAAAGGGTCTAGGAAATGTCATCAAAATTACACGATTAATAGGTATTACCAGTATATATGATGATTTCTTACTCTGTTGTTGTTTGTTGTTTTTTTGAGATGGAGTTTCACTCTTGTTTCCCAGGCTGGAGCGCAATGGTGTGATCTCGGCTCACTGCAACCTTGCCTCCGGGGTTCAAGTGATTCTCCTGCCTCAGCCTCCCGAGTAGCTGGGATTACAGGCGTGTGCCACCACGCCGGCTAATTTTGTATTTTTAGTAGAGACTGGGCTTCACCCTGTTTGTCAGACTGGTCTCAAACTCTCAACCTCAGGTGATACGCCCGCCTCGGCCTCCCAAAGTGCTGGGATTACAGACGTGAACTACCGTGCCCGGCCCTTCACCCATCCTTTTTCTACTTGATAATGCCATATCCAGTTTTAAAATGTAGCCATTAGAGAAATTAAAGATTCTTTGGATTGTGAACATACAGATTTAATTTGCTACTTAACACAATTGCTAATATCTGTTTCTTTTCTTACAGAAGTTTGTTTTAGGAGACAGAGGAAAGAACTAGTGACTGGGAGGAAGGTGTTAGCGGAACCTCACCACATTATGCAGGAAAAGTGGTGTCGGTAAAAGGAGGCTCTAGGTAATTAAGATGAACTTTATCAATGGACAGAATGCATGGATGGAAAAATAAATTAATGAAAAGGGTCAGAGATATGCATTATAATTAGGAGAAAAAAGGATAAATTTCATTCTTGAAAGGTGTATTCCAATAATATTAAGTTTAAAAATCACTTGCAAAATTTTTTAAATTAGGATTTAACAACAGTAATGAAAACGTATTCAGGAATTTGAATGATTTTCAAAAGGAATTGTGAGAGTCTCATATCTGGACTGGTTGTAAATAAACCACAGTTATTTTTCTTCCACCACTATGAAACACATTATCCATTTGTCTTGACAGAATATACTTAAAAAAAAATTCAAAGACAAAACATGGAAAAAGGAAGGGCATTAAATATCTATGGCAAATAGAACATCATTTTCACATGATTATATGAATTTGCTTTAGAATTATTTGAAAAACATGCAATCAATAGCACTTTTAAGAAGCTGAAAAAGGGAATTTAGAAATTCCTTTTGTTGTTCAAAGGCTGAAGCTCCAGATGTTTGAACTGTAGCCAGTAAGCCCCACCAAACACAAGCTCTCCCTTTCTTTTGCCTGATGTGCTGGTTTCAAAGAGAGAACTTGTATCACTAAATCATGAGTATGGTGAAATGTTGGAATCTCTATTTTGTTATTGCTGAAGTCCAAGTGAAAAAGCGAATTGTCTTAGCTGTAGATATTTTTTATATGCATTAATTTTAGGGAAAAAATAAAGTCTGGCTGGTAAAGAGGAAGAAGTGGAAAAGAGGCTTATAGAAGGGCTTTATCATTTATAAAATAACAAAGTAAAATGATAAACTGAGAATACTGTAAACTAATATGTGTTTTGAAATGGGGGAGGGAAATAGACCATGTGCTCCAAGTACACTGAGGTTCACATCTTCAAGGATTCACATTATACCACGTATTCATTTTCTCACTCAAGATTCCAAGTTATTTTAGAAATTGCTCATGCCTTTGCATAAAAACACTCAAAGTAATTTAAGAAACTGCAGTATTAGTGAAAAATATATGTTGCAGCATATTTTTTATAAACTTCAATAAATCAT
Source organism: Macaca fascicularis (assembly GCF_037993035.2). Classification (NCBI taxonomy): domain Eukaryota; kingdom Metazoa; phylum Chordata; class Mammalia; order Primates; family Cercopithecidae; genus Macaca; species Macaca fascicularis. The sequence goes on along the minus strand of NC_088377.1, from coordinate 26,262,571 downwards.
TTTTTTCTTCCATTCTTAGCTGTGCTGAGCTGACTCTGAATATTAAATCCACTTATGAAGAGGATGACTGATGTCACTTTAGCTCCTGAGAACAGGGCTGGGTAACTTGGGCTCCCTCTGGTGTCAGCCTCGTCCCTTTTTCAGTAGCTAAAAGAAATAGAAAAAAATGATCATCATTTAAAAAAATCAACCTCTGTAATAAAAACTATCATAAAATAGTAAGAATAACTTATATTTTTATACTATCTCTCATAATGAGTGAGCATGACTTTAAGTTAATTTGAAACAAGGAAATGTATATTCTTATGATGAATGTTTAATATTCAGAGACTGTTTCTTGGAAATAAGAACATAAGATAAAAGTTATTTAGAAATATCCTTTAGTAATTTTGCCATAAAAGTATGTAAACTCCAAAGAAACATGTTGTTTATTGCTAAAAAAAAAAAATTAAAATACAAAACAAAAACTTAACTGCTTACATTGATATTTAATATTAAGGTGAGCTAATTGGCATCACTATTAACTATATTTAATCGAAATATTAGTACAAAAACCACACCATGTTTAACCATGAATACTTGCACCTTACAAATAAACAAAACTTTCATTTAAGTATAGAGATAATTTTAGTAAATGCTAGATAAAATCACTAGTTTTACAAGGTTTATAAACCTTATTAAAGGCTGTTATGTGATTTAGAAAAGTAAAAAAAAAAAAAAGAGAGAGAACAGTTTAAAACTATAAGGAAAACACTCTATTTTTGGATACTTTACCTTGTTTATTTCATTAAACTCTATGATCTGAATGTGTCTTAGAATTTACAATCCAGGAGGCCGGGCGCGGTGGCTCACGCCTGTAATCCCAGCACTTTGGCAGGCTGAGGTGGGCGGATCACGAGGTCAGGAGTTCAAGATCAGCCTGACTAATATGGTGAAACCCCGTCTCTACTAAAAATACAAAAATTAGCTGGGCGTGGCACGCCTGTAGTCCTAGCTACTGGGAGGCGGAGGTTGCAGTGAGCTGAGATGGCACCATTGCACTCCAGCCTGGGCGCCAGAGTGAGACTCCGTCTCAAAAAAAAAAAAAGAGAATTTACAAACACAGAAATGTGTTTAAATTTAAATTTACATGCCTTTGTTATATTCATGCTATGGAATTAGTTCTGAACATTTCAACAGCAATTTCTATTCAAAGACTTAGGCATGGAAATACATTACTCAATATTTATTTTTATTATTTTTCATACTGCCAAGTTGTAGAATATAAAGTTTCATTACTTTCATTGTTTCCATAAACCATATTACTATGCATTTAATATTCAATAAATGTTTATTATTTATATTTAAAAGGTATATATTATTAGGAGTCTGCTTTGTGTATACTTACATAATTACTTATATATAAATATACACACACATAAAAATATAAATTACATATAGCTATATGCTTATTTAAATGACATGTTTGTATAAATTAGTTACATTTATATAAATTATAATTATATAGATATATACATTATAAATATTTGTATAAATTATATATGAGATAAATAAAATACTAGCCACTGAAATTTACTTATATGTGATTATCATCCAGGTGGTGTTAAAGTAAATAAAATTAAATAAAATATTTTACAGAACAGAATTTAATTATTTAAATACAAAGTATAATTGTCTAGAACGAATATAATTATCTTTTGAGAATGAGGCCATCATTAGCACACATATACTCCAACTTGAAAGTAGAAAATAAATTTATAGAATACAAAAAAGAAAACACAGAAAAGATGATGATTAGAACATGACCAAGTGCATGATGAAGAAACAAGTAAATAATTTTGGAATATTTTACCCAGAGACAAGACGTGCTAGCATAGGGGTAGTTTCATAATGGTTCACTTAGTTATTTATTTATTTATTCATTAATTCATTCATCAGTTTTAAAATATGTATTGAGCACCTATTATGCAATACACATATTTTCTGTTGCTATAAGATTTTATAATGTTATCTAATTCATTACATGCTGATGGAAAGGAGGAATGAAACATTCATTTTATTTCTCAAGAGAGAAAACAAAAAGCAGAAATATATTTTAAAAAGTAAAATGTATCTGTTAGTATAGGTATGTAAGCAGTGCTTTAGTTCTGCTTGGTGTAGTTAAATCTAGAAAGCTTAATCAGGCAGGAACTGTTACGGGTTAAAACAGATATGAAAACAAATTCAGGATCAGTACAGACATGGGAACAAGTTTAGGATTTGGCAAGAATGAGAAGGTCACAGTTGGCAACTGTGACACACAACCAGCATCGGGGAGCTGGGTACCAAGTGTGCATTCTACTGAAAGGTAAGAAAGGGTGATGCTAGATCATTAAGAACTGCAGGCTTCATAATAGATTTGAGCTAAAACACAGCTGCAGGCTACTTGTGTAGATTTTAGTGATAAAGAAGAATCATTTTCTTTCTTTGTTTCACAGATATTAATTTCCTAGACATGGAGATAGAGTTTAGGGGCAAGAAATCAGCCTCGAGGACAGAGTGGAGTAGTGTACAGCCTTTTGAGTGAAAAAAAGAAAAAAGAAAAAAGAAAAAAAGGTATTCAGTTACTGAGATTGGAGCACAGATTAATGCAGAGAAAGTAGCAAGTTAACTTGGAACTTGACAATGCCCCCTATCTTACTATTAGCTACAGCAGCTCATTATCTTCCTCTGTATTTAGGAATGGAGACTGATCAGAAAGGTATAGATCCAAAGGCAGAAGGGAAGGGAAGTGGGGAGGGTGTTGACAGATGTGGGGTATTAGACATACATTGCAAATTTCAGGTTTTTATTAAGATACTATGGGGAGAATATCTCAATATATTAGTAGTTCATCAATTCTTCTCACCTATTGCTATCTGACTTGCACTTTGCAAGTATTCAAATATTTTGTCCCCAGTGAACTTTTCATTTGTTACTTCCCCCTTTTGTCGTGGTGGTAGATGTAATCTGAATGTCTTTCTACAAAACTATAGCAAACTACCTAACTAGATTGATAAATAGATATAAATACACATCTGATTAATCAGAGACATGCAACGTATTCATATGCGTATGTACATGTATACTTATAAGTGAATACATTCTATTAATATTTCATAATTATATAATAATGGAAAATTTACTTCATTATCATATTAAAAATATAGAAAACTTTTCTGAAAAAGGGTCAAGCATACACAAAAGTTTGATCATATAGGAATAACCCAGCATCCTCTAACCAAGGTTTGGAAAAATTTAAAATTAAAAAAAAAAAAAAAACCAATAACAACAACAAAGGAAAAAAACAAAATCTGAACTTGTGCTAATTCTTACTAAGTATACCTGGCCAAGACAGGAATCTAAAGAATTATAGTTAATGTTATTATAGTTTATTGTTGTTTTAAGAAAGTCGGTTGTCAAAAAACAAAAGGGATGTCTTTTCTTCCTTTGAAAATACAGTGTATTTTCTCTGGAAAAAATACAAGTTTTTCTCAGTAAGAAGTGTTTGCTTTTTTTTTTTTTTTTTTTTTGAGACGGAGTCTCGCTCTGTCACCCAGGCTGGAGTGCAGCGGCCGGATCTCAGCTCACTGCAAGCTCCGCCTCCCGGGTTCCCGCCATTCTCCTGCCACAGCCTCCCGAGTAGCTGGGACTACAGGCGCCGCCACCTCGCCGGGCTAGTTTTTCTGTATTTTTTTTTAGTAGAGACGGGGTTTCACCGTGTTAGCCAGGATGGTCTCAATCTGCTGACCTCGTGATCCACCCGTCTCGGCCTCCCAAAGTGCTGGGATTACAGGCTTGAGCCACGGCGCCCAGCCAGTGTTTGCTTCTTAGGTTAACTATTGAGAAATTCATCTCCAGATTTGTCTTTGAGAAGAATAAACTAGAGTTTATTCCCTCTTCCAATGACTCCAGCCACCATGTTTCTACAGGGATAGCAACACATATTTGCAAAGAGGAACTTTTTTTTTTTTTTTGGAGATGGAGTCTCGCTCTGTCGCCCAGTTTGATTAAATATGGACAGAGATAAGTTCAATTTTTTCCTTTTATTTTTAGTCGACACATAATAATTTTAATTATTTATGGGATACAGAGTGATACTTCAATACATGTATACAATGTGTAATGATCAAATAAGGGTAATTAGCATATCCATCACCTCAAACATTTATCATTTCTTTGTGTTGGGAATAATCAAAAATTTTCCTCTAGGTTTAGAAGAACTTACAATACACACAGATTATTTTTAACTATATTTACCCTACAGTGCTATGGACACTAGAACTTATTTCTTTTATCTAGCTATAATTTTGTATTCTCCCTATTGAATCTCTCATCCACCATTCCCAACCTCTAATAACCATAATTTTATTCTCTCCTTCTATAAGCTCAACTTTTTTTTTTTTTTTTTTTTTTTTTTTTTTTTTTTTGAGGTGGAGTCTAGCTCTGTCGCCCAGGCTGGAGTGCGGTGGCGCGATCTCGGCTCACTGCCAGCTCCGCCTCCTGGGTTTATGCCATTCTCCTGCCTCAGCCTCCTGAGTAGCTGGGACTACAGGCGCCCACCACCACGCCCGGCTCATTTTGTTTTTGTATTTTTAGTAGAGACGGGGTTTCACCATGTTAGCCAGGATGGTCTGGATCTCCTGACCTCGTGATCCGCCCGCCTCGGCCTCCCAAAGGCCAGTAATTTGCCAGTAATTTTTTTTTTTTTTTTTTTTTTTTTTTTTTAAGATTTGTGCATCTGTGCTCATCAGGGATGTTGGCCTGCAATTTTCTTTTCTATGTGTATCCTTATCTGGTTTTGGTATCGAGGTAATGCTGGATTTGCAGAATAAATTAGAAATACAAATTCTCTCTTCTTTAATTTTTTGGGGTAGTTTTAGAAGAAATCAAGTTAGTTCTTTAAATGTTGATAGAATTCAGCAGGAAAGCCATGCCATCTTGTCCAGGGTTTTCTTTGTTGAAAGAATTATTATCACTGATTCAGTCTCATCACTCATATAATAATCTGGTCAAGTTTTCTATTCCTTTTTGGCTCAGTTTTTATAGGTTGTATGTGTCCAGGAATTTTTCCATTTCCTCTAGGTTTTCCAATTGTTAGCATATAGTTGTTCATAATAATCTTTAATAATTATTTTTATTCCTGTAGTATCAGTTGTAATGTCTTCTTCTCCATTTCTGATTTTATTTGAGTCTTCTCTCTTTTTTTCCTTAGTGTATATAAATGTTTGCCAATTTTGTTTATCTTTCCAAAAACTTACTACGTTATTAATCTTTTATATGATTTTTATATCTGTTTCCTTTAATTCAGCTCTTAGCTTTATTCTCTCTTTCCTTCTACTAACTTTGGGTTTGATTTTTTCTTGCTTTTCTAGTTCATTGTGGTGCATCATTAGGTTATTTGAAATCTTTCTACTTTTTTGATGTATTTATTATTATGAATTGCTTCTGCTGAATCCCATAGGGTTTTGTATGTCATCTTGCTGTTTGCATTTGTTTTTAAGAGATTTTAAAATTTTATTCCTAAATTCTGTATGGACGCCATTGGTTGTTCAGAGCATGTTGTTCAATTTCCATGTATTTGTACAGTTCACAAAGTTCCTCTGTTTATTGATTTCTAGTTTTATTTCACTGTGGTCAGATAATATACTTGATATGATTTCAATCATTAAAAATTCTTTTTGAGACTTGTTTTGTAGCCTAACATCTGGTCTATCTAGAGAATATTTCATGTGATGAGAAATAAATATATTGTGTAGCTGTTGGATGAAGTGTTCTGTGAATGTCTGTAAGGTCCATTTGGTCCACAGTGTGGTTTAACTGATGTTTCTTTGTGGATTTTCTATCTAAATGATCTGTCCAATGCTGGAAGTGGAGTATTGAAGTTCCCAACTGTTATTATGTGGTTTTCTATCTTTCTCTGTAGCTCTAATAATATTTGCTTTATATAATCTGGGTGCTCCAGTATTGGATGCATGTATATTACCATTGTTATATCCTCCAGTTGGATGGATTTCCATATTATTATATAATAAACTTTATTGTGTCCATTTATGTTTTTTGACTTCTACACATTTTTGGTTTTTGTTTGCATGGATTATCTTTCTCTATCCCTTTACTTTTAGTCTATGTGTGTCTTTACAGATGTTTCTTGTAGACAGCATACAGTTGGGTCTTTTTTTAATTTATTCAGCAAATCCATGTGTTTTAATTGAAGAACTGATACTGATTATATTCAAGATAGTTATCGATAGACAAGAGCTCACTCCTGTCATTTTGTTAATCATTTTGTATATCTTTTGTTCTTTTCTTCTTCTCTTCTGGGTTTACCTTTATGGTCTGGTGGCTTTCTTTAGTGATAACATTTGATTCCTTCCTCTCTCATTTGTGCATCTGCTCTGCAAATGTATTTTATAATTTGTGTGTTTTCAACATGGTAGACATCGTTCTTTCACTTCCAGATGTAAGATTCCCTTAAGAATTTCTTTCTTTTTTTGTTTTTAATTTATTTATTATACTTTAAGTTCTAGGGTACATGTGCACAATGTGCAGGTTTGTTACATATGTACACATGTGCCATGTTGGTGTGCTGCACCCATCAACTCGTCAAAAACCCATCAACTCGTCATTTACATCAGGTATAACTCCCAAGGCCATCCCTCCCCCCTCCCCCCTCCCCATGATAGGCCCCGGTGTGTGATGTTCCCCTTCCCGAGTCCAAGTGATCTCATTGTTCAATTCCCACCTATGAGTGAGAACATGTGGTGTTTGGTTTTCTGTTCTTGCGATAGTTTGCTGAGAATGATGGTTTCCAGCCGCATCCATGTCCCTACAAAGGACACAAACTCATCCTTTTTTCTGGCTGCATAGTATTCCATGGTGCATATGTGCCACATTTTCTTAATCCAGTCTGTCACTGATGGACATTTGGGTTGATTCCAAGTCTTTGCCATTGTGAATAGTGCCATGATAAACATACATGTGCATGTGTCTTTATAGCAGCATGATTTATAATCCTTTGGGTATACACTCAGTAATAGGATGGCTGGGTCATATGGTACTTCTAGTTCTAGATCCTTGAGGAATCACCATACTGTTTTCCACAGTGGTTGAACTAGTTTACAGTCCCACCAACAGTGTAAAAGTGTTCCTATTTCTCCACATCCTCTCCAGCACCTGTTGTTTCCTGACTTTTTAATGATTGCCATTCTAACTGGTGTGAGATGGCATCTCATTGTGGTTTTGATTTGCATTTCTCTGATGGCTGGTGATGATGAGCAACCCTTAAGAATTTCTTATAGGGCTGTTCTAGTGGTGATAAATTTTCCTAGTTTTTGCTTATCTGGGAAAGAATTTTTTCCTCTTTCATTTCTGAAGGATAGTTTTGTGAGATATAGAATTCTTGACTGGCAATTTTTTTTGAACTTTGAATATATCATCCTATTTTCTCCTGGATGATGAGGTTTCTGCTGAGAAGTATGCTATTAGTCTCATAGTGATTCCTTTAACGTTTGATTTGATGTTATTCTCTTGCTGTTTTTATAATTCTCTTTTCACTTTTACTTTTCAAAGCTTAAGTATGATGGGCCTTTTTTGTTTGTTTATTTGTTTTTTGTTTGTTTGTTTGTTTTTACTGAGACATAGTCTCACTCTGTCATCTAGGCTGGAGTGCTCTGGCACACTCTCAGCTTACTGCATCCTCTGCCTTCTGGGTTCACGCTATTCTCATGCCTCAGCCTCCCAAGTAGCTGGGATTACAGGCATGTGCCACCATGCCTGGCTAATGTGTGTTTGTGTGTGTGTGTGTGTGTGTGTGTGTGTGTGTGTTTAGTAGAGATGGGAGACAGGGTTTCACCATGTTGCCCAGGTTGGTCTCGAACCCCTGAGTTCAGGTGATCCACCTGCCTTGGCCTTCCAAAATGCTCATATTACAGGCGTAAGTCACTGCACCTAACCTGAAGTGCCTTTAAAAGATCTTTTTAGGTGGAAAATATTTGATGAATTTTTAAGGTTTCTTTACCTGAACATCTGCTTTTTTTCCCCCAAGACTTGGGAAGATTTTTAGCTATTATTTCATTAAATAAGTTGACTATGACTTTTTCAATCCAGTCTCTTCACTTTCTGAGATTCCCAAAATGCCCACTTAATGGTGTCTCACATGTCATATACAGTTTCTGCATTCTTTTTCTCCTTTTCTCTCTTTCTCTCTCTCCCCTCCCTCCCTCTCTCTCTCTCTTTCTCTCTCTCTTTCTTTCTCTCTTGCCTGACTAGATTATTTCAAAACACCTGTCTTCAAGTTCCCAAAATCTTTTCTGCTTGTTCTACTCTGTTGTTGAAACTACACTTGTATTTTTTTTTATTTTATTCATTAAATTCTTTAGTTCCAATATTTCTGTTGGTCCCTTTATATGATATATATTTTATATATATATATATCTTTATCAAAGTTCTAACTCATGTCATGATCATTTTCCTAACTTCTTTGTATTGTCTGTGTGTGTTTTCTTTATTGTATTGCATATCCTTAAGATCATCATTTTGAATTTCTTTTCACGCATTTTATATCTGTTCCTCTCTTTGGGGTCTCTTTTAGGAGAGTTATTGTGTTCCATTGGAGAAGTCACGTTTCTTTGATTTTTCATGCATATTGTGTCTCTTTGCTGATATATGTGCATCTGGTGTAATCACTGCTTACTTTAATGTTATGGAGTCACCTTCATAGAAGAAGACCTTTTCTGTAGATATATCTATAACATTAGTTTGGTAAGGTGCCTAACTTTGTTTTGGGTGGGCACGGTACTGTAGTATTTATATTATTTCTTCAATTGTAATCAATGTCAGCAGTGTCTTTAAGTTTTTTAGTGGCTTAGGTTGTAGTTGTTTGTGGAATGGTGGGGCAGTTTTGTTGGTGATAGAGATGCTGGGTGGGTGGATCCTTGAGCCCCTGGGAGGCATTTGACATTTCTGTTGCTTGAGAGGGTGGGGCCAATGTCAGTGGCAACGGCTTCAATCAGGTGGCTCTGATTCTTGGGAACATGTGCTTTGGCTCCCTATGTCCTGGGGGTAGCCTCCTTAATGCACTAGACCACCTGTTGCCTGGTGTGTAGGGCCATGCATCAACTGGAATGCCAGGGACTCAGCTGCATCAACTGGTCTAGCTGGTATAGCAGTGCAGTAGAGGGCCTCAGGAATGTGGAGATGCAGGGGCTATTGAGCCAAAGGGCTCAATATGGAGATGAGGGGCTATTGAGCCAAGGCAGAGTGTAATGTCTGGTGGCTCTACTCTCAAAATGGTGCTATGCTGCAGCAGCCTGGGTCTTGGGGGTGGGGAAGACTTTCCTTTATAAGACAATATGGTCATGTGCACTCCAGTCAGCTCTGTATACTAGACTGAGGGTCTGTGAGGGCTGAGAGGATTATCTGTAGCCAGGATTGCAGGCATTTGTGGTAGAAATGTAGATGCTAGGGATCTCCAACTCAACTTTTCTTCTCAGTGAGGTGTTGCTCTTGGCTCTGAGCCTATCTTAGCTGTCTGCTTCACCTTCTTCTTTCTGCTGCCATTGTGAGCTTCTGTCCTTCACAGGGTCTGTGCCACTTCTTTGCTGAGTTTTATTGTTCTCCTTTACATTCTCTATTTTACCTGTGGTTATTTGGGTCCTTCTTTGTGAAGGAGGAAAGTGCTGGGTGCCTCTAGTCAGCCATCTTGATGGCACAGAGCCTTCTGATTTTACCTGTGGCAGAAAAATGTTTTATTACTTTTGATTTGGGACAAGGTAGCATAGTGAAAAAGTCGCCTGTCAATCTACACATGACTTTAGGCATGTCTCTTAGTATCTCTGCACTTCAGTTTGAAGCCTCTGTTCTTGGATGCGTTCTGAAAATTCTTGCATCTGTGGAATTCTGTGGTCCTAGGGCATGCTCTTTAGGTACTTCCATTGGTTATATAGTTTAAAAGGCCAGTATATAACATATGGATTGCCTAGAGGGCTGCATCTGCTTTGTGAACATCCATGCCAACTTTCTCAGAAAACATTCCGAAACAGTATAGCATGTGGTCCAGGTTCTTTGCTCTTTGATCTACACTTCATTCGTTTCAGAATTCACCACTTTATTCTTATCTTTTAGAAACAGAAAATGCACTCAGGAGATATATACAATTTTCCTGTAGGACAGAATGACTCAAGTACAGCACGTTTTTTGTTAAGCTAGTATATTTTCAATAATTCCTAGAAATAATAAATAGTTTCACTGCAGAACTACATATTTTACTATTACTAAACTGATTTATGTGGATTATTATTCAATGCTTACTGAAATTCCAACTGTGTACCAGGTGCTGTCAGAACACAAAGTCACATATCCTACACAGTGAGCAAAATATCTATCTTAATTACACAGGTATTTTCAATCAACACAAACACTGACAGCCTTCACAAACACAGTGATCATTTCTCATCATGAATGAAGTTTGTAAGGTAATGGTATGTATCAACATAGCTTATTATCAGTTTATTCTCTCAGTTTATTATCACACAAAATTTATTTATAATTGCTTTTAAAAAATATTCGAACAAAGTACCAATAATATATTTGGGGGACATTTTCAAACTTTTTTTAGAATTTGAATACAATAAATAATATAGTTGAACACTGTAATGTAATTTATGCTAGTGTCTCTTTAATTGTGTTTGCAATAATCACAGGGAAGTATTCTGTTTGGATAATTACTTCACTGGGTGAAGATCAGCAATTTGGCTCATGAGCACTTCAGAAAATGACTCAAAATGTTGTAGGAAGAGAATTTCCTACAAATACCCAGATCAAAAAAAAAAACAAAAAAACAATTCAGTTAAGTGCTTCTTTTATACTGTTTCCACCAGAATATGTTAAAGATTTCCTCCAACTATTTATTCTCCTTTAGGTTGTTCATAAGAGCATCACTGTTAGTAAAGAGAGAGCCAATTATTTTTTTAATGTGTTCAATGTATTATGTCATACACTTTTAGAAATTATAAATGCTATGACTTAGGAGAAATTAAATATATGCTGAATAAATGCATAATAAAGATACACTATCATTAATACTTATTTAACAGTATACTGGTGATTATTATTTATTTGTAAGTTGTTGACATTCTTCTTAATTGTTTACATACAAAAATAATTTTTTCTAAAATGATTACTTATGTCACTTAACACAATATGTACACATATTCCATTTTGTGCGCAAAGCTATAAATGTTGCAATGAGAATATAACAAAATATGTAAGGGGGGTATTTACCTTTATCAGGGAACTTATAAGCATACTGTCTCCCTTTGTGTATGTGCGCGTGTGTGTGTGTGTGTGTATGTGTGTATGTAAGTCATAATTAATGTCTCTAAACGTTATGACTGTCAGAGATAAGCAAACTAATATTGTGAACTTTTAAAATTTTAAGCTATCAACTTAGAATTTTTGTTGATGGTTTTTCTCATTTTGGCCTCTAAGTACACTGTATTAGTCTGGTCTCACGCTGCTAACAAAGACATACCTGAGACTGGGAAATGTGTAAAGAAAAGAGGTTTAATTGACTCACAGTTTTGCATGGCTGGTGAGGTCTCAGGAAAATTACAATTATGGTGGAAGGGGAAGCAAACATGTCTTTCCTCATGTGGTGACAGGAGAGAGAATGAGAGCAGTGCGAAGGAGGACGCCCCTTAGAAAACCATCAGATCTCGTGAGAACTCACTCACTGTCTCCAGAACAGTATATGGAAACTGCCCCTGTGATTTAATTATCTACACCTGGTCCCACCCTTGACATATATGGATTATTACAATTCAAGATGAGATTTTTGGTAGGGGCACAGCCAAACCATAATATACATCAAAATTGTAATCTGTGGGAAAATTTTTAATTTTTTTCTACATTTTCCTTTTTAAAAACATCTTTGTTTTCCTAAGAACATTCAGGAAGTAGCTTATGATTGCATTATAGTTAAAAGAGATGTTTTAAACTGATTGAAATAAAGGCCCTTGCACTCAGGGATGCCTGGGTCCAAGTTACATCTCTGACACACAGTGACTCTATGATCTTACCAAATCTCCTCCACTACATGAGAGTAACAATGTTACTCCTAATGTTGGGAAAAATAAATTGGATGATGTGTTTAAAAAGCTTAAATTAGTACTCAACACATGTCACCTATTCAAATTTACAAAATTGTTACTGAATGTGGATGTCAGTAAGTTATTTAAATTTAGATATGGCACATAGATTATATTATACTATAAAACATTAATATATTTAATAGAGGCATTCCTTCTGTAATTATCTTTTACGTATGTCCTTTTTTCTCATTTGTATTAGAGCCATCATAATAAGAGTTTAGTCACTTTAATTACAGGCAATTCAAATTTAAATTTTACTTTCAGTTGGTATCTATTAAGCACCCACAATCAATAAAGTGATTTTACATGTTACAAACAAAACCAAAACAGGGTCTATTTAACAGAAGTGACAGTACCTTGCTTTCTGAACTACCTGATGGCAGAAAACATATCTCTTTTCTCTTTTTGCATTATGCTTAAAGAGTTGGTTACAGCCAATTACCTATTATTTATTGAGCATCTATTTGTTGACCAGGCACCTTTAGAAAAAATTCAACTAGTTCTTTGAGATTTTTAGCCAATAAATTGTCAAAGCCTGTGATGATTTGGCTCAGTTTTATACTTTTAAATAAGATTTTGGCATTTGTAGCTATAGTCACTCTAGTAATTAGAGATGAAAGCTGAATTAAGAAGATAAGAATCTATTAATATATAATAATGGCATCAGGGTTACCAATAAATAAAACTGTTCTTCTAAATTATTAGCATAGAATTTAACTTAAAAAAAAGTTTTAACAGGCAATATTCTCACACTTCATTTAGGACATAAATTATAGGATTATGTTATGCAGTGATTGGGAAATTAATCTAACATTTTTTTCTTTTTTAAGCATTCTGTAGCAGAGAAATCATTACCCTGAATACAAGTTATAGTTTTCCTACTGAAGCTCTATGAAATTGAGCAGGTCATTTAATCTTTCTCTGGGTTAATTTTTTTCCTTTGTAGATTTAGAGTCAAACTTAAATGTTATATTTAAAATCTCTCATACTGTACCTATGACTAAGTGGCAATAGAGTACAAATGATGATGGTACAGAGAACAAAATTTTAAGTTTCCTACTTTTATTTGATTCTTAGTGAAAGAAAACTTGTGTATAAGGTAATTATAAAAAATATTGTGACTTTTCATTTTAAAGTAAAATAGTCTTACAAATCTAAATAATGTATTCAGATAAATGGAGTAAAGATGGAAACATTGGATTGGACAATATTTTGGCCTGTGTAATATTGAATAAGCCTAATTTTACCATACTTAGGAGTTACTGTGATACTTTTTGTTAAAGACATCACCTATAATTTGAAGAAGATGTACTTAAAGGTCAAATTTTCTGAGCATTGATTTTTCTTTCTTGTATGAACAATGAATTTTGAAGTTACATTTTATGACCACTCTTTAATATTGCCATTTGCTAATTTCAAGGTGCATTAGGTATAATTATTCTTTTAATAAAGGCAGCAGTAAAAAGTATATTTGAGTAGCAGGCTTCACTGAAGTTGCCATATTCCTAGTTTCTCCCTACAATATTTCCCATCTCTGCTCTGCAACCAGTATTAACACCATTTTCTCAGTACCATAAGATTTTCATATACAACTGCTCTATTTCAAAATAAGTTAAAAAACAGACCCTCAAGTGTTTTAAAACAATGTTGCTTTAGCTCTGATAAATCAAATAACTATATGATAAATCAAATAACACAAAGAACTCTGTGATAAATCACATAACTCTTTGATTAATTTCAGAATGACCATAACCCTTCATTACAAGTTCTGTAACATAAGTTAGGAGCACTGCTATGTTCACACTCCTGGGATGCTTGTTGAAGGCAATTCATTAGTGGTACAATAAAAATAGCTATGAGAACAATGAAGGGAATCAGCCCTAAACTAGCATGAAATCCAGAGAGGCATGGTGGTAGGTATGAGTCCTTGTCAAATATCAGAATACATGACTTGAAGTGGTAAGAAAGGGATAAGGTCAAAATCAAAGATGGGAAAGAGAGTATAAAACTGACCTGTAAATATGACATCCTGAAAGGAGATGAGTAACCAAGATACAAAGCCATTAATGGAGTAGAGAAACCAAGAAAGACAATGAAGTTTGGCTCACACCTGTAATCCCAGCACTTTGGGAGGCCGAGGCGGGCAGGTCACCTGAGGTCAGGAGTTCAGGACCAACCTGGTCAACATGGTGAAACCCTGTTTCTGCTAAAAAATACAAAAATTAGCCAGGTGTGGTGGCAGGTGCCTGTAATCCCCAGCTACTCAGGAGGCTGAGACAAAAGAATTGCTTGAACCTGGGAGGCGGAGGTTGCAGTGAGCCGAGATCATGCCACTGCACTCCAGTCTGGGCAACAAGAGTGAAATTCCATCTTAAAAAAAAAAAAAAGAGAGAGAAGAAAGAAAGAGAGAGAGAGAGAGAGAGAGAGAGAGGGAGGGAGGGAGGGAAGAAGGAAAAAAGGAAGGAAGGAAGGGAGGAAGGAAGGAAGGAAGGAATGGAAGGAAGGAAGGAAAGAAGGAAGGAAGGAAGGAAGGAAGGAAGGAAGGAAGGAAGGAAGGAAGGAAGGGAGGAGAGAAATGAGGTTTTAAGTGAGTCTGGAGAAATTCCATAGAGAGATTGCAGGTTCCCATAGATGCTTTCTTTCTGGTTTACCCAGTGCTATGGTTGGAATATTTGTGTCCCACCAAAAGTTGTATATTAAGACTCTATGACCAAAGTGATAATATTCGGAGGTGGGGCCTTTAGGAGATGATGATATCATGAGGGCAGATCCCTAATGAATGGGATCATTGCTCTTATAAAGAGGCCCCAGCCAGTAGTCCTGTCCCTTCCACCGAGTGAGGACATACCAAGTGAGTGTATAATTAGAAAGATAAGCCTTTCTGGAAGATACGTTTGTCTTTATTTTTAGAAATAAGGTAAGATGTTAGTAGTTTTAAAACTACGGTTCGTTCTCAGGACTTTCTTATCACTGTTTCAAAACCATGCTATTGACAAATATTTGTTTATAAGATTGAGAGGCACTATCCAGTAAGTAGAACTGAGCAGACTAGTCTTCTCATAAGTTGTTTAGGTTTATACCTAACTAAGACATTTCATATAAATAATATAGGTAAAGGCCCACAAATAGAGGTACTCTAACCCTGGCATTTTTCCCTTTGGGTGCCCCCAGATGATATAATTTGAGAAAAGAAACGATCCAAAATTAAATTTCCACATTATTATTGTCTTTATTTAGGTCACATGAGGTCATATCATAACCTGTATGGGATCAACTTTTGCTCTTAAAAGAGATTATGCTATTCAAAATGTTTCTGAGAAGGCTGGGCACAGTGGCTTATGCCTGTAATCCTAGCACTTTGGGAGGACGAGGGAGGTGGATCACTTGAGGTCCAGAGTTCAATACCCTAGCCTGGCCAATATGGTAAAACCCGTCTCTACTAAAAATTCAAAAATTAGCTAGGTGTGGTGGCACGCACCTGTAGTCCCAAATACTTGGAAGGCTGAGGAGGAAAATTGCTTGAACCCGGGAGGTGGAGGTTGCAGTGAGCCAAGATCGTGCCACTGCCCTCCAGACTGGATGACAGAGCAAGACTCCGTCAGAAATATATATACATACACACACACACACACACACACACACACACATATATATATGGTCATACATTTTTGCAAAACTATTTTCTAGTAGTCTGAGAATGTAATCTATATCTTCAAAACTCTGTGGATAGAGATATTCACACTGTGGTTTATTCATCATAATTAAAATTACAGATAAATGCTTAATGTCTTAGTATATATAAGAATATATATAAAAACTATATGTACATATATTATGAATATATATTTCTTATATATAAGAAATACATATTTAAATATATATATATTTCTGAGAAGAATATGGGGTGAGACAGGCTTTGGTTTTGGAGAAGCAAGCAAATTGTTCATTTTGTAGAGATTCAGGGAGCTGTTCTTATACGCAGCCTAAGAAAGGACAGTTTAGAGAGTTCGGAGTAGAGTTCTTGAATCTGACATTTTGGGCTGGATAATTAACTGTTGTGGAGGGCTTCCGTGTGCATGAGATGTTTAGCAACATCTCCGGCCTCTTCCCACTGGATGCTAGGAGCAACTTCCTCCCAGTCATGGCAATACAAAAAGTCTCCAAATATTGTCACGTTTCAAGGGGCACGAAACCCAATCTTGAAGCTCTGGGTTAGAGAAACTCTTCTTTGGGATGTAATTGGTGCCTAAAAATTTCATGGGACCAAGAAAGGAATCCATGAAGGGACTCTGTATAGGGAATCAACGTAGCCAATAGTCTCCAAGACAACGGGTAGGTATTCATTACTCAATACTGGGTTTCCCTCTAATAAGTTATTGTGTCTCTGTTATTCTCAATCTTTCCATAAGTTGTAATAAACATCTTTGCGACCGGGCGCGGTGGCTCCCCCATCTAAGCCCAGCACTTTGGGAGGCCGAGGTGGGCGGATCACGAGGTCAGGAGATTGAGACCATCCTGGCTAACACGAATCCCTTCTCTACTAAACATACAAAAAATTAGCCGGGCATGGTGGCGGCGCCTGTAGCCCCAGCTACTCGGGAGGCTGAGGCAGGAGAATGGCAGGAACCCGGGAGGCGGAGCTTGCAGTGAGCTGAGATCGCGCCACTGCACTCCAGCCTGGGCGACAGAGCGAGACTCCGTCTCAAAAAAATAAAATAAAATAAAATAAAATAAACAAAATAAAAATAATGTAAATAAATAAATAAATAAAAGTGTCTTTGCTTGAGCCCTGTCCTCAGGACAGGGAGGCAGGCAGATGTGCACAGGCTTCAAGTGAAGTGATACAGAAGGAAGGTACAGCCTGGGGAAGCCTATTATAATATGGCCAAAAACAAGGGACAGCCTGGGGAAGCCTATTAAATATGGCCAGAGAGTAGAGCAAAGATGGGGCCGGAATGAGAAACAGCTTCCTGATCTTGTGTGTGAAACGTGCCAACATTCCTCAGGTATCCTCGGAGATCCCTAGTAGCAAATGGATGGGGATACTTAGGCTTTATCTGTGTGGATGTAGTACGGAAAGTAGAAGAATTGAGAACTTTTGGTCACCCTAAATTATAGAGTTTTGCAACATCTTCTCCTAAAAAGTACAGTGGGAATTCCTGGATTCTAGAGAAGAAGAAGAAGGTTTTCAAATATAACATATTAAGGTGGAGATGTCCTTCAGTACACCTTAAATTTGACAAATATGAATATGAAAATTTATCTACAGCCTCACAATTGAAGATGATTAAAGGTAGATATTACAGAATGGAAACTCTCTGGATTAACTAACAAAATATAAAATAAAATATAGTAAACAGTCAATGTTGATAGAAATGAAGTGTTTTCACATCTTCCAGATGACAGGGTAAATTATATAGTTTGGAAATCAATTTAGGCAATGTGAATTCATTACCTACATATGGTCATACGTTTTTGCAAAACTATTTATTTTCTAGTAGTCTAAGAATGTAATCTATAATATCCTCAAAGCTCTGTGGATAGAGATATTCACACTGTGGTTTTATTCATCATCATAATTAAAATTACAGATAAACGCTTAATGTCTTAGTCTAGGAAAATTGTTAAGAATATTAGATTCAGTCCATGTCAGCAAATTAATTCATTAAATTTATGTTTGTAAAAATTACTAGGCAAGGCGTGGTGGCTCATGCCTGTAATCCCAGCATTTTGGGAGGTGGGCAGATCACCTGAGGTCAGGAGTTCGAGACCAGCCTGACCAACATGGAAAAACCCCGTCTCTACTAAAAAATACAAAGTTAGTTGGGCGTGGTGGCTATGCCTGTAATCCTAGTTACTCAGGAAGCTAAGGCAGGAGAATCACTTGAACTCGGGAGGCAGAAGTTGCAATGAGCTGAGATCACGAGCCATTGCACTCCAACCTGGGCAACAAGAGTAAAACTCTGCCTCAATAAATAAATAAATAAATAAATATGTAAAATTTATTCCCTTTACCAAACAAAATATAAAGATGCCAAATAGTATTTCCTTATTATGTAAAGAAAATATATGTTTATATGAAAGACTAGAAGAAAATATGCCAAAGTGTTCAAGAGATAGCCACTGTCTGGTTGATAGGGCATGGACATTCCTAATTTTTTTTATAACTAGCATGCCAGAATTTGAGAAGAGTAAACATTAATTTATAAATAAACAGGCACAGCTATTTAATTTTATTTTTTATTATATTATTTTACATAGCTCAACTATTCCTTTTGAAGTCAATTTCTTTCATAGGTGTTGAGTTTCTTAATTTTAGAAAGGCTGTGAAATCCAGTAGCAGGTGTTAGGTACATAATTATTTAAATATGAGGACCAATCAAAGAATGTTGGTAGGGGGAATATATTATTTTCTTAAAAATGAGTTAAGATTATTTCATGTAGATATAAAGTATAAGAATTTTCCCCAAGCATTAAAATTAAAAAAAAAAAGTGTATCTAAATAATGTGCCTTCGTGGATTATTAAGTAGAATATTAATGGTTTGTGGTTATATAGGAAAGAATCCTATTTCTACCACTAGCTTACCTTTTACTAATAGAACTGCTTATCTAAGTTGAAAATTAATGGAAGCACATCTCCATTAAGGAAAGAACCAACTGATCCTACCCACTAAGAGATTTTTGAATGAAATGCCTAATTTTATTGCCCTGCCAAAATGCAATTGATTACTATTCTGTCCTATCAAATTTATACTTGTATTGGATCTGTTGCCAGTGGTGAAGGATTTATTGTTACCCGGTATGTGATAACTCCCCTCCACATGGAAGGATTTGTGCAGACATCACCTTGGTCGATATTACCTATGGACAAAAATATGGTCCCTGAGTGCTGTGATCAATAATTGGGCAACCTAAATATCACATCATGATCCTTGTCATATCAAATAGGTTCATTGCTATCCATTGCTTGATTCCTTTTTCCTCTCTTACTTTGTCCTGAATATATTCTTGAAATTGTATCAATGACTGTTTTGTCAACATGTTCTAGGTTTGTTAAGTTTTCCGCTCTGTCCATCATTGTATTTCCCAGGAATGTCTTGGTGAAGAAAAATACAATATCCCCTTAGAGTTAAGAAAATATTATTCTGGGAAGTGGCAAATTATAGGCAGTTATTGCATAATTTCTGAGCGAAGTGAGCAGTTATTTGCCCAGAGGGAGCATGAAGTAGCCATGAAAGAAAATGACCCCATGTATCTTGGAAGAAATTAAAAAGTAAGAATCTGTGACAATGAGGGTGCCTCAGTACCATAAATCTGTCTCTTCCCTTTCTTAATTTCAAGTAGAACAGCCAAGAAAGTAAAACATTTTAAAAGAAAGGTGTTAAAATCTAAAATCTATTGTTAAAGTAGCTGCTGTTATATGCTCACAAATAGCCTGGTAAAGGGTCTAAAATGTTGTGTCAAGAAGTTTAAAATTATTTTCAAAGACACGCTTATTAGAAAAAAGTGGCATTAATGGAGAGGGGAAGGCAGTAGCAGGACCATCTATTTATAGAGGTTTTAGGCTATCTGTCTATATATACGCTGGATATTTTTCTTCCTTTGTGGCAATAAGAAAAGTCAAAACAGGCAATTTTCTAGACAAGTAAATGAATAGTTATAATGGCTTGTGACATCTTAAAAATATAAATGATCACACGGAATGTCCTATTTCTTAATAGTATGATCTTAACACACATGAATTCTGTCAACGGAGAGATTAAACAAACATAACATCAGAAATACACAAATAAAAATAATGTTCAAATACTATCCACAGCACAGCATTCATGCCTAGGCTCTATGTGTACGTTATATATCCGCATGCTTTTTGCAAGAGCAGATTGCAAAAGTAAGAAACAGAATCTCTCTGAGAAGATCATTTCCACATACAATGCGCCTTATCATTTTCTGTCTCTCTGCTACTCCTTTATGTTCATTTTATTGATTCTTTTAAATCAAATTTATCTGCTTTGGGTTAACCATGCATCCAGTCCTGTTGGTATTTCTTACTACTCAGCTTTTCATAGATTCCTGAGTTTTGTTCAACCGGCTCTTATTTTTATAAATGAAATAACTATCACCCCAACTATGCCTCTGATACATTTCCTCGGATAGATGAAGAAGTGGATAAATTGTCTTACATGTAAATGATGAGCTACCTAGAGGAGGGAGGATGCGTTTCTATACCTTTTATATCCTACACTGCACATGGCTTACTCATGTTCATAGATTTGGTACATTCAGTAAAAGTATTCAATGTCTACATAATAGAACACACTCCTTTCAAACGATGGAGGGTAATAGTGAGAAGAGGCAATTTTTCTACATGGTGTCCTCACATGGTCAATCTATTAAGAAGAAGAACTGACTAAGGCAAATGTCAGGCTGCACATTACTTTGTCACTGCAATGCGAAATAAATGTGCATCTGATAGAGCCCTGGAGAGGCACTTCTACTTTTGGCTAAGAAGCAGTTGAGGCAAGTTTTTTTTTTTTTGAGTCTATGACACTCTGCTATTGAGTCCTTATGGCAACATAAATTTAGGCTAAAAATGGAGAAAACCCTTGAAAGCCTTAGAATTGTCTTAGTTCATTTTGTGCTGCTGTAACAGAACACTACAGACTGGGTAATTTATAAACAATAGAAGTGTATTCGGCTCACAGTTCTGGAGCCTGGGAAGCCCAAGTCGAGGGATTACACCTGGTGAAGGCCTTCTTAGCTGCATCATTACATAGTGGAAGGAATCACATAAACGACAGAGTATGTTCAAGAGAGTGAGAGATGGAACCCACAACCATAGACCATTTTATAGTCAGCGTGAATCCATTCATGACAGTGTAGCCCTCTAGACCTAATACCTCCTAGTAGTCCACACTCCCAACATTGCTGAACTGGGATTTCAGTTTCCAACACATGCTTTTTGATAGACGCATTCAAACTGTAATCCTCATGTGGGCCTATGATTCACCATCAGGCCTATAGCCCCTGGGATGGACAGAGCCATCCTAACTTTTTCTGACTATGCATGCTAGGACTTACATTGTGAGAGGCTGTGAATATCAGGTTTGTTAGCATAACTCTCTCCCACCTTGTATTTTACACTCTGTACTTTTTTCAAATTAGACTTCTCTCTGCTCTCCACACATGCTGTGTGGTTTCACGCCCCCAGGCTTTGCTGAAGTTTTTCTCTGCCCTGCCCACGTCCCTACCTATCTAATTTCTCCGCTTTCTTCAAAGCTTCATGAATCCTTTCTTAATCTTCTATTCAGAAATGATCCCCTCCTCTTATGTCACAATAGCAGGGCATTTTCACTTTTCTTATGGCATTTTTCAAAAACCTGATTTATATGATTGAATTGTGTACTTATGCCTGATATCTTCAACAAGTGACTATTAGCGAATTGAGGGGCAGGATCAATAGCTGAATCACCTTTCTTTATATATTCCTGAGTACCAAGGGTTTGTCCGTTTATCTTTTCCATACACACAGATGCTCTCTCTTTCTCTCTCTCTTCCTCTCTCTGTCTCTCTTCCTCTCTCTCTCTCTCTCTCTCTCTCACACACACACACACACACACACACACAGAAGTTTGGACACAGAACAGTCTTACGATACAAACTTCTAATCAGAAATTTCATTTGTGTCTGATAGATTATTGCTATCATCTCCCTAACCTCACTCTAAGAAGATTTAATATCTAAATTACCTTACAGGATTCCAGTCAAATTTTCCTCTGCCATGGTTTAACCCATTGCCCGAGACAAAAGCAATTTCACTTTTTTGTTTGTTTGTTTGTTTGTTTGTTTAGACAAAGACTCACTCTGTCACTCAGGCTGGAGTGACGTGGCACAATTTCGGCTCACTGCAACCTCCGCCTCCTGGGTTCAAGCGATTCTTCTGCCTCAGTCTCCTGACTAGCTGGGACTACAGGTGTGTGCCACCACCCTCCCTCGGCTAATTTTTGTATTATTAGTAGAGATGGGGTTTCACCATATTGGCCAGGCTGGTTTTGAACTCCTGACCTTGTGATCCACCCGCCTCAGCCTCCCAAAGTGCTGGGATTACAGGCATGAGCCACGCCCAGCCTGAAAGTAATTTGACTTCTAATAACACAGAGGTGAATTCAGTTGTCAATATTTCCACCTGATTAACCGGTGTGTGTGTATGTGTGTGTATGATAGGCAATTGGCCACTCCCAGTGTCAGGTTGAAAAATTGCAGGTTGTGTGAAGATGCTATCTGACACAGGGAGTATCCTTTTAACTCTCTTCTGTGATTGTGTGTGTGTGTGCGTGTGTGTTACAGTCATTCTTTGGTATTCACAGGGGGACTGGTTCCAGTACTCTCACAGATCCTTGGGTGCTCAAGTCCCTTATATAAAACAGCATAATATTTGCATATAACCTTCTCCTGCATATTACATCATCTCTGGATTAGGCGTAATACATTATATAATGCAAATGTTTTGTAAATAGTCACGTTGCTGTATTTTTTTTAGTTATGTTATTTTGATTGTATCATTGTTTCATTTTTTAAAGTTATTTTTCATCCATGGTTGGTAGAATCTGAGGATGCAGAACTGTGGACGCAGAAGGCCTACTGGGTAGCATTTATCAGTGCCCAAGAGAGATAAAGAATTGGAATAAATAAATGAGTCACTGGTCTTTCACATCTATAAATGGGTTACTTCCACCTTTTCCTGCAAAGAGCTGACCATGAGCTTACTTCAGTGTGGTTAGCACATTCCAGAACCAGTAAAGGGTGTGAGAAGGGTACCTTGGCAAAATAACTTTCTAAATATATTGTCTGCTATGAGATCAGAGGAAAGAAGAGGTTCTCCAGCTGTGAGGTGCTGAGAGGGCCATTGCTTAAGGGAGTTCAGCCATGGTGGGAGTTGAGGGCGCCTTTCCCCTCCCTCTTCCTGATAACCCCATCCCAGGATGCCAAGTGAGTGAATCATCTGTATAAAGCGCTCTGCCTGGGGAGGACAAATCGCAGACAGTATCTCCCCTATGCATGTTAGCCTGTGTCTACTCTTGCCCCCTGCCCTCCCTGAAGGCAATGCAACGTCCATTTCAGCATGAAATCCTCAGGCTGGGGCTGGATTCTGAGCTCTACAACATTTCTATATCCTCCCCACCCCCGCTATTTCTACGTCCTCACTGATAAGGAAGGAGCTAGGGTCCTTGTGGAGTCTGGGGCGGGGCAGTTGAGTTCTCTAAGGAACCAGAGGGAAAGAGCAGATGAAAGAACCCATTGTCAGCTTTTGCAGGTCGCGGTAACCCCGGGCCAGATTGACATGGGCTCCCCCGGGCTGGGGATTCTGCCTCTTACCGCTCTTGCAGGAGAGGTGACTGACGTTAATCTCACAACCTTTTTCCTACCCTTCTAGGAGAAATAACGATAAGCCCCAATCTTAAGGAGCAGAGAGTTAGTTCTGGGCACTTGCCACGGCTCCCTCACTTCAATTTACACTTTCACACACGCGCGGGTACGTGGGTGTTGGGGGTAGGGCACTGATCTGGGGAAGGTTCCACCCGCCCCCCGCCCCACCTCATCTTTGCACATTTGCAGTCCTCCCTCGGTGCACCCCTGGCGGGGATCTGGCCAGTGCAGCTCCCTGGAACCGAGGGCAGAGCCCGCGGAGTGAGGCCAGGAGAGACTTCAGGCCTCTAAGGACACAGTTGAGGCGGAGGCTGAGTTGAACGCAGCTCCTCCCGCGGCTCGCCTCCTCCCCAGTGTCTCTCCCTTAAGGTGCCGTTCCCAACAGTAATGGGTCGAGATGTAGAGGAAACACTGTACATTATTTTTCCGCCCCCCCTTTAGCGCCTGAGGAGATAGACAGTGTAGACTTTAGGGTACAATTGCTTCCCCTCTGTCGCGGCGGGGTGGAGAGCGTGGGAAGGGGGACAGCCGCGCAAGGTGCCAGCCTGCTCCAGGTTTGAGCGAGAGAGGGAGAGGGAGGTCCACGGAGAGACAAGAATCTCCCTCCTCCCACGCCCAAAAGGAGTAAGAGTCGCGGGGCACACCGCCCGCCTCCAGATCCCCCATTCGCGTTGAGCCGGCGCGCGCTCGGGGCGTCCGTCTGCAGTATCAGTATCAGCATCAGCATCAGCATCTGCATCAGCATCAGCTCAGCTCACTTCAGCTCAGCATCAGCTCAGTTGTCCCGAGGCGGCTGGCAGCTGTGAAGGAGCTCCAGGCGGACCCCATCCTCACGCCCTTCTCGGCTCAGGGCGTCCATGAACGTGCGAATGACCGGCGGGCGAGTGGCGTCTTCGCGATCGCAGCTGCCCCTCTAGTTGGAGGCACTGGGGACCGAACCTGTGGCTTCCAGCTCGACTGCGGACGAATCCCGGGACCGCCAGCCTCGCGGGAGAGCGGCCGCCGTGCGGCGCGGAGGGATACGCCTCGGCCGCACCTCCCCTCGCCGCGCCCCCGCCCCCGCCGCCCTCCCCGCCCGGCTCTGCTGCTGCCGCCGCGGCGGCCGCTGCTGCTGCTTCTGCCGCCGCTGCCGCCGCTGCTGCCTGGATATAGTGCGGCAAGAGCGGAGCTTGTAGTCACTTTGCGAGGAGGAGCGCGCGGGCTGCGGGCGGCTGGGGCACCGCGGGAGCGGCGGCGGCGGCTCTCGCAGAGGCGGCCGGGGCAGCGAAAGGTTCTCTCTCCAGGGCTGGACTTAATAACTTTGAAACTGTCCACCGGTGTCACGTCCTGAACATGAGCCTCCTCCTCTCCTTCTACCTGCTCGGGTTGCTTGTCAGTAGCGGGCAAGGTAGGAGTGGTGCTTTATTGCATTTACTTTCCCTCCCCCTTCCACCCGGCCAAGAGAGGCAAAGAGGGAGGCGCAGGAAGAATTAAATGAAAGAACTAAAGTTACAGTTATTGTTGTTATTATTATTTTGGTTCTTTCTCCTAGCTGACTCTAAAATTGTATCTGTTGTGTGGAGACCCTTAAGAGAAGGGAAAATACGGAATTGGAGAGGGCAGTCAGTGAGCAGGATATCCAGGGAAACCACTTCTTCTCTTTCTTTTTTCTCTGGGATTTTGGCTTTCTCTTATTTTCATTATCAAAAATTGGATGAGTGTGTTGGTGTGTGTTAACAGTGAAATATCTGAGGTTGCGGAAAGGAAGGGCACGACGGTGTTTTACAGAAGCAGCAAAAACTATCAGCGTTAAACTCATTTGCAGATTATCTGTTGTGTGCAAGACATTCGATTCTTGGAGACTCTTTTTTTTTTTTTCCACCCCTTTCCCCAAACCCTAATTCCTGACCATGAAGTGAATGATGATGGCTTATTTCTGTTGGAAACTAAGAGAGTGGCCATGGATATTGTGTGTAAGAAAGCAAATGGATAAAACTAGGGATGTGTTGCAGTCATTCATTTTGACCCCCAACCCCTTATTAATACAGAAAGGTGGAATAATTTTATAACATTACATTGTAATTACACCTGTAAGGGATTTCTGGGGTTGTGGGAGAACTGGTGGGAGCTTTTATCTCTTAAAAAAAAAAAAAAAAAAAAAAAAATGAATAGCCTGGTAGAATAACCTGAGAGGGAATTTGTGGAAGCTAACACTGTTTGTCTCTAGAGAGATAGATATGAATTTATCCGGCTGTTTAGAGAGTAAATATTCACATGAAATATATTTACAATAAATGGAAGCATTTTCAACTGTCCAGACAAGTTTGGACGTTTAATTAGGGACACGAAATGCTAAAACATGCATTGGTGAAAGTCTTTAAAGGAAAAATAAAATAGCGCTAATTTTGAAATATGTAATGATTGCAAAGAATGTTATCTTGTTAGTGTAGCATGAAATTGGTTTTTTAAAAGAATAAAATTACAAGACAAGTTAAAATATCCCCACGATATTCAGTTCTAAGCATTTTTAGCCTCTTCTGTATTGCTCGTTTGGTCCAGCAGGGGGTGGTAGAACTCCATTTTAAGCCCGGAAGATGGTGGTTTCTGCTCTTCCACGGAGTCCTTCTATCATTCTTCAGCAGGGCTTGACATTTTGGATGTGAAGCCTTCCTTTCTCTGCCCTTCTCCTCCCCACAGCTATAGTGTTAGTGGCTAATGAGACACGATTGGATGCAGATTTAATGTTCAGAAATTAGTATGCAAATGTTGGAGATTCCTATAGTTTGTAAAGTGTCTTGATAAGATTCTGCTCATTTTCCCTTCCTAACATAGAGTATGAAATATTTCAGTCTTAGCAAAATTGCAGATATGTCCATCTGAAACAAATGCTAGTCAAATTCGTTAATTCAGTGGTTCTTAAGCAAAGATCAACATACACATATGTCCTACAGATACGCTGCTTTGATTTTCAGATAGCTGCTGATTGTGTTTGACTGTTCATTTATAGCATAGACAGGTATTTCTGAGCACTAGGAAACAATCCCTGAAAATTGCAGTTAAATACAACTGCAATTAAATAAGTGTAGATAGTGTGGGGCAGCATGGGAGAATAATAGGAAGCAAGTTTATGCAGACTTATGATTACATTGTGAGTGGTTTGGAGAAGAAAAATCTCTCAGTTGTGGAGTCTGAATTTATCATTGCAGAGGCTAAGTGTGTTGGAATTTGGAGACATAGGAAATCTAGAAATGTTAGATACATAGGTTTAAATAGTACACAGAGACATACAATTTGGATGTGTACATGTAACATAGATGTGAAATTGTGATTCAGCTAATTTATAAGTTCCAGGATACAAGGTGGTTATGAAGAGGCACTCTGAGACAAGCGTCTCTGAAGGGGAGCCCATATTCACTGTAATGAAACAGGGTAGAAGGAGACCATCATTGTAAAGATCTCTCTAGTACAATTTCACAATGCGTGGCACTCATAGAGGCACAGATACATTTCAGAGAGACCTAGCTTTTGTGCAAAGGAATATATAGTACCTCTATGCCATGTGTTCTGATGAAGTCAGAGATGCTTGGATGTAGACATCCTCATCCTGGAGTCCAATTCCTCTATGCTAGTGTTTTGTTCTCTAATTAAGGATGCAGCAGCAAGTATCAGACACACCACTGGGAGCTGTTTAAAAAAAATAGACCTAGTGTAACTCATAATTTTGTTTATTCTCTTGTAGAGAGGGCCATGGAAAAGCCACCAGTCAGAGATCCCTGGTCTTGCCTTAGAAATACTAAAATCCCAGCTTGCTGATTTATGTGTCCAACAATATACTTGCAGGGGATTTTATGAAGCATGATTGGAACTATTGCTTTGGAAAGTGGTGTGCAGTTAGACTGAGGAAAGGCAACAATGATGTATTCCCTTTTTAGGAGTCAAAACGTTTTGAACTGAAGCAGTTGAATAGGAGAAAATGACATTAAATGAGAAACTGACTAACTTAAGTGAATGCCAATACTATAATTAGCTAACGAGGCCTAATAGTTTACTTGTAACTCTCAACACAACCTTATTGTTGTACAGTAGTAAGATGCTTTTTTTTTAATGTAGCAGAAATACTCCTTTAAAAGCCTCTAATTTCCACTGCAAGATTAATGTCTAATGAAGTGAGGTTAGAATGTTATTGTGAAGTCTGAATTTAATTGTCAATGGAAAGAAAATTCTGTAACTTTTGCAATTATTTTTCCTTTGTGTTCAAAACTTGGTCACAACCTTTGTAATCATAAATCTCAAGTGATAACTTCAGTTTCTGATTAACTACATTTGCTCTTTGGATCTTTGTATATTCAAATTCCCAAACTGTAGTATGTACGGATTGCTTTCGTGAGAGTTTTTACATTTTTAAAACCACTTCCTTCTTTCTTTAAAAATTAAACAAGTATGATTAATAAACATTTTTTCTGGATGTTCACATGTATAAAATAGAAGCCCTGTTATACTAAAACCGAAGGTAAGAATAATGCTATTCATCTCTCTTGCAATCCAGTTCAAATATACCTACTGAGAACACTTCCCTAAGCCAAAATTGTGAGGAAAGGAGGGGTGAATTGCCTAGTCGATTAGTTAAAGCAGACATCTGCTTACAGTTATTCTCTTTGGTGAAGTGCTAGTAAGTCATTGTACATTAAAGCAATGTACCTTCTAAAAATAGAGCACAGGTGTGTGAGTGTCTACTAGTTTGAAGATTACAGGAGAGGTCTCCACAAACTCATCTTCTGTCTAGGCTGTTGCATGGCTCCAGCCTCTCTTGTATGCTTTTTCTATCTGCTCTGCTCTAATTCTTTGCTATCAGCCTCTTTGTGCAAAGTTTCTATTAAATCAACTGGGTCTTCTTTTGCACTTGGGGAAGATGGGCTAATGTAAATTAATATCTTTATTGTCAAAGAGTAACCCAGAGGATTTCCCTCCCTACTTCATATCAAAAGAGGGAAGCAGAGCATTTTCTCACTTTTAATGCAAAATCGGAGCCCGTAGAGCAAGAAGGGAAGTTGGCGGATCCCGAGAGTGTCAGATGAGTCTTTTCAATGACACAGGGAGCTAATTTTCTCCCCGAGGTACTGTCCTACTAGAGAAGCAATTAATGAAACAAAAGAACCTCATTCAGTACCAAAAGTTAGACTTCATAGGATTTTGTAAATAAAATGGCCTTCTTTCAAAAATAGGGCTAGTTTGTAAGGAAACTGCGAAATGAGCTACAGAGATTGAGGCTAGTAACCAAGCTGAACAGTGTGATTTGTTTTTGCCTGTCCTTGTGTGGAAGCAGCGCAAACAGTAACAGGATTGACAATCTGAAGGCTCTGGAACTGGTCCTCCTGCGTTCTCTGCCTTTTAAAATTTGGGGAATCATTGTAACTTATCTCTTTTCAGGGCCATCTCTCACTGCAATGAATTTTTGAAAGAATGAAGAAAAGTGCTCAATAACTGATAGAGTGATTCTAAATTGCATTATTTCCCCCCAAATGAAATTAATCCCCTGAGTGTTGATGTGTGCAAAATTAATTTAATAATTTGAATCTACTTCTCAAGGGACTATCATTGTTTTTCAAATTTTATTGTCCTAAATTTTAAATTTATTGTTCCCTTTATACAATCCCAATTAAACTGAGGATAGGGCTATTTCAAAGATTATAAATTTGTTTTAATTTTCCAAATTACATGATATGAGAACACTTTAAGATGCAACCAGTGCTTATATGCTTTTATTAAATGTAATATTCCTGCACTTTATAGAGCCAAGCTCTCTCTAATTGTTCAACAAATAAAAGTGCTTCTCTCTGGTGCTCTTTTAAATATTTTAATAACTTTTAACAATTTACAGTTATGATAAGAGTACTAATCCCAAAGAGATATCAACGTATTTCCTAGTTTTCTATGTTCACTTGTGCCACTTACAATTCATCAAACATTACAAGACATTTTACAAAGCTATGAAGTAATGAAACATCTTGATTTTAAATCAAGATGTTTGAATTTAAATCATTAAGAAAGATAATGGGGCATTTCGAGAATATAAGCATGGCAATCAAAACATTATAGTTTGAAGAATTTCAGGTCCACTGATCAAATCTTTCTTGGCACTATTTGATTTATTAAAACTCACAGGGATGAAGAAAATTCATTGGATTTGGAATCAGAAGACCTAGGCTACTAAGAGTCTCTTAACCTTGAAGAAGCAACTTACACTCTTAGAACCACTATTTGCTTATTTGAAAGTTTGATATCATAAAATCTGGCCAGTTGACTTTGGTGCTTGGCCATGAGGAGCAATTGTGACAATAAATATGTATAGGCAGGCACCTTGCCAAAGGTCAACCCTACTATGCTAGGCTTTGTTTATGTTTTTAAATAATGTGTGTACAGATAAATTTGTCTGTGGTTTACAAACATTTATTTAGTTTTAAAAAAATCATCATAAGCTGCTCTGTGGTTAGAAAACAATATGAAAGGGACAGAGATTTCTTATTGATAAGAGTGACTCATTCATCATTTATTCATTTATCTAACATTTACAGAATACCTGCTGTGTCCCAGACACCTCATTAGACAGTATTACTAGGAATGATTGCATGGGTTGTGTGAAGAACAACTCCAGGGGGCGTCACTCATTGTCCTAGTGATGGAACACATATTTATTTTTACAATTTGCCAGCAGATGGCAGTAAAAGGTTTTGAGGAATGATGCGCTTTTTTTTTTTTTGTATCACGAATCCTCTCTATGGACCAACATCAGGCTGGTGTTAAACACCCAGAGGCTTAGGATGGGGCACATAATTAAGACAAATGACTTACTGAAGATCAAACGGAAAAATAAAAGGGATAGTTACTAGAGCTCCAGTCTCCAAACTCTTCACCTAACACCAAACTTGTTCATAGATTTTATTTAAATGAATCTAATATATCTTCAGCTCAAAGTAAAATATATTTAAATTCTGTGCCATTTTGTCAGTGAATCAAATAACAAGCACTTTTTGAGGCCTTAAAATGAGTACATTATCAGCACCTTATAACAGTACAGACCACTTGTGCAAAGTGCTGTCATCTTGTAACTCACGATTATCAATGAGTCAAGGGACTATTAGCTTGGTTTTATGGACGAAGAAATTGAGGTACAGAAGAATTATCCGATTTGCCTATATCACTTATTTTTGTAGTTATCTGGA
Organism: Macaca fascicularis; assembly: GCF_037993035.2. Classification (NCBI taxonomy): domain Eukaryota; kingdom Metazoa; phylum Chordata; class Mammalia; order Primates; family Cercopithecidae; genus Macaca; species Macaca fascicularis. The sequence continues at coordinate 26,231,774 of NC_088377.1, read as the reverse complement.
ACTAGGAGTAGATTTTCCAGCTTCTGGTTGCATACCTATTTTTGATGTATTGTTGATTCATTTGTTTAAAAATTCGCGTGTTTGTGGAAAATTCAATGTTGATAATTGCAGAAACAAATAATACAAATGTAAAAACCCAAATAAGCATGAGAGAAATATATAACTTGTTCAACAAAATATTATAAAATGACAAAATATATCATATAATTAAACACCAAGTAGTCGGAGTCCTTAGCAGTTTAGTGCCTAGAATGAGCTAAAATTGATTGTGTTTACTGACAGACTCTCTTGTCATAATCCTCTATTATCTTGTTATTATTATGATTATTGTTTCTTTATATATGAGGGCCGTGAGACATAGGGAGTTTAAATAACTGAGGTTGTACTGCTTGGAAATGAGGGTTTGTATTTGGGACAGTTCAAAACCTAGCCTCCTACCAGGACATTACCTTGCCACTCAGTGAAACAGAAAGGGCTTCAATATAGTGAGAGTAAATGGAGAAAAGTATTAATACAAGGAGAAAAATAATGAGTAAACAAATTGTAAGAAGGGAGGTGCGTGTTGGGAGAGTAGAAGTAATCCAGTTTAATGAATCCAAGGATTCATGAAGCAATTTGGAAAGGTGAGCCTCTGCACTCAATTATGGAAACAGTGGTGGAAATAGAAGATAGAGTGACCTGGAGACCAAGCTGTGTTTGACTCTGGTGTAGATCTTTGGGAGCCATTGTTTGGGCAGGAGAGTAACATGATTAAATTTTGGTTTGTTTTTATGTCTACTGGCCATGCGTAGGATGAAGAAAAGAAAAAGGAGCAAGTGGACATGGTACATGTGTCTATGGAAGACTTAATAGGATCTTAGTAACAGATACAAATTGAGTAACTGTTAGGAAGGTGCCACATGAAGTTTTAAGTCTATTTAGCAGAAAAAAAGGTTATATCTTAATACAAATAGGAAAAATCAATGAAGAAGCACACCCATTTTAAGTAATTTTTAACTTGTTGTTTTTAAAATTATATGTCAAGTTGCTGTATTCATGGCACATCTAGATAAAAATGTCAATAAACTTGAAAATGGAAACTGTTGATCTTCTTATTTGGCCAATTCTTCAGAATAATTTCTTCACTTTTATTCGTCATCTGTCTTTATCTTGTTCTTCCATCCCCATTTATGCTTCAAATGTTGTGTAGTATACTTCTGGAATTTTGGTAAAATCTCAGATGTATGTAGGTAAAATTTGTTTTCATTATATATTCTTCATTTAAATCATTTTCTCTGCTTTATTTATAACTTCTTTTTCTTTTTAGCACTGGCAGACCAAAACAAAACAAAAACCAGGAGAACTCCCCCCTCCCCACCAAAAAAACTCTGAACACTTACATGAAAAAATATTTTTGGTATTGAATATATAAAATTTTAACATTTTTCTATCCGTGCCCAAGGAAGGAAAAAGGAACTAATATTTTTGAGCACCTCCTCTATGCCAGAGAGCTGTGTTGAGCATTTGTACTCATTATCTCATTGAATCCTGATTAGATCATGTTTTATAGATGACATTCCTGAGATTAAGAATGACTGATTTGCCCAGAGATTTTAAGTTCCTTCTTTAGGCTGGCACCCACATTTATAACAAGGAACATTAAATACATTTCAGATAGGATTCGGTCTTTTTTGCTACAGTGTTTGTTTCTTTGATGCATTTTACCTTGTTACACCATTGATAAACAGGGGGACGTGGTGTTATAATGCAGAAATTGTGTTGATCCATGGGCTGGGAGTGGTGGCTCACATCTGTAATCCCAGCACTTTGGGAGGCCAGGGCCAGCAGGTCACTTGAGATCAGAAGTTTGAAACCAGCCTGGGCAACATGGCAAATCCCCGTCTTTACCCAAAATACAAAAATTAGCTAGGCGTGGTGGTGCATGCCTCAGTAGTCCCAGCTACTTGGACGGCTAAGGCTGGAGAATCACTTGAGTCTGGGAGGCAGAGATTGCAGCAAGCAGAGATTGCACCACTGCACTCCAGCCTGGGTGACGGAGTGAGACCCCATCTCAAACAAAACAAAACAAAACAAAACAAAACAAAACAAAAACCAAAACATTGTGTTGATCCGTACATGATTTTCTCCGCTCATTAATTTTTTAAGTAAGAGCCAGGCTTCCTTACAACTAAGGAGAAAGCCTTAGCAAGCTGTGAAGAAATTAAGAAAATATGAAAAAAATTAACTCAAGGCCCTTCCTTTAGTGCAAGTATTCATTTACTTCGTAGCTTTAAGAACATCTTGATTTTCGCTATAATAGGCATCTGGTGAAGTGAAAGTACGGCTGAAGAAGCTGGGAAGTCATTTTGCCTGGTGAAACAATGATGTTTGCTTTTGTTTACTTTGTTGTTTTTATTTTTTAAAGGCTACACTGTGAATCACAGTTTGCATTTTAAAGTGAATGCCCTTCAGGTCTTGCATCCTGATAGAGTGTGCAAAAGCTAGGTGCAAATACCAGCAGAGATTTAACTATGCTAGTATTATAATGAAGACTTCTATGGTTTTTGTTAGTACTTGGTTACAGCTTTCTGCAGGTTTTGAATGTTTTGCCTCCTAATCCTGCCTTTTCCCATAAAGTATGATATTTTTTACTGCACAAGTTTTCAGACCCCAGAGATTTTCAGGGATGCAAATATGGTGCTATATCAGAAATGCATGTCTCTACTTGCAAAATCAGCCAATGTATTATGACTAAAACCTATATTATAATATGAATAGATCCCAATGTAAGAAAATAAGCACACTTGTAGTTTGGTCTCAGTATTAATGAGAGGACTTGGGGACATTTTTTCTATTATTATAACTTGTTCATTCCCAACGAGTTTTTTTGGTACCTCTGTTACCAGAAAGGGGTCCGAATCCAGAACCCGAGAGCGGATTCTTGGATCTTGTGCAAGAAAGAATTCAGGGCAAGTCCATAGAGTAAAGTGAAAGCGAGTTTATTAGGAAAGTAAAGGAATAAAAGAATGGCTACTTCATAGGCAGAGAACCCTGAGGTCTGCTGGTGGCCCATTTATTGTTACTTCTTCATTATATGCCAGACGAATGGTGGATTATTCATGAATTTTCTGGGAAAGTGGTGGGCAATTCCTGAAACTGAAGGTTCCTCTCCTTTTTAGATGATATAAGGTAACTTCCCCATGTTGCCGTGACATCTGTAAACCCTTATGGTGCTGGTGGGAGTGTCTTTTAGCATGCTAATGCTTTATAACTGGCATACTATGAGCTGTGAGAATGACCAGAGGTCACTCTTGTGGCCATGTTGGTTTTGATAGGCTTTGGCCGGGTTCTCTACTGCAGCCTGTTTTCTCAGCAAGGTCTTTATGACTTGTATGTTGTGCCAACCTCCTATCGCATCCTGTGATTTAGAATGCTTAACCATCTGGGAATTCAGTCTGGTAGTTCTCGGCCTTATTTTACCCAGCCGCTATCCAAGATGGAGTTGCTGTGATTCACATGCCTCTGACACTTCTAATACTAGGCTTTCTGATTATTTTTATATCCATTGTCTCACTTAATTTTTCTCTGATTATTATTCTCTACTAATCACTGCCTGAAGAGAGCAGTTGAGTTTCTATGTTCTAGCTATCATGCATGAGAGAAATGCTAAGAAGAGATTATGTGAAGATTAATATATGTAGTGAGGTATGTCCCAGATGCTTTGAACCGTGACATTTACAGGCTTTTGATTTAAAAAATTATTTACTTAGATAAATCACTTACAGCATTCTGATACCAGCTGAAATTAAGCACATTTTTAATCTTGTTCACTCTTTATCATACTATGTAGGATAGAAAAACTGGCTTCATGCTACTTATTCCGTAGATTATACACTAATCTTTACACCAGCTAAAACTTTTGAATCATCAAAGGGTAAGAATTATACTATGGTAATATTTTTAAATGTATATACTACACATTGTGGGACATGTTAATTGACAAAATACTTACAGTCAATTTTAATTTACCTAATAAAGCCCCACAGTTATCCTGAAAAGTAGATAGTATTTCTGATTTAGAATAGGATAATAAACTTCAAAAAGGCGAAATTACTTGCCCAAAGAGAATGCTTTAAAAAATGGTAGGACCAGACCTGATATAAACATTTTACTCTAGATACATCATATTTTCCTGTCATAATGTTTCTGGTTTTACTTAAAGGTTTGTTTTACTCGTATCCATGAAGCAGTTACCAAAAATTCCTTCTTGGTATGAAACATATTTAATATCATTATGTTCTTCATAGTTTACTTTTGGACTGTGTTTCTAAGATGCCATTAATTTTAATTGGAGATCTACCTTTCGTTTGAAATATTTGGGAGTGTGTGACTTAGAACTGTTAATACTTTTGCCTTGTATTCATTGACACAATCCTATTCTCTCAGCCTCATTGCTCGTTACTGCGCACAGTAGTTCTTTCAACAAATATTCATTAATTACTTGTACCAGTCATTGTTAAAGGCTTTGAGGAGCCAATCAGAGATGAGGTAATATACCTGAATTCTGCACTTCAAACTTACGGTACTTTACTGTGACCTTCCATGTGAACTCCATGGGAGCAAGAATGCCTTTCCCTGCTAGCTTCCCATTAAATGCAATGTACTTGAATAGAGAGAATAGAGAGTTTGCTGTAAATTCCCATGTGTATTCCTAGAACATGGTAGAAGCCCAGCAAATATATGCTGAATTCATATTTAAATATTACCAGGCAGGAGCCAAACTGACTGATTTTAAAAAGCATATTTACTTTTGCCTTTGTATAATGATTTGTTTTGTTGAAAATATATGATGTGTTGGCCTCTGTGTTTATTTCACACATTTTGTTTATGTCACTACCATGCATATAGCAGATCTTCCGTAAACATATCAACATCTATAAAATAATAAAGTCACAGTTATTATCTAATTCGGGAGGAATAACAAGGATGAATCACCTTATCCCTGCTCTTATGTCCTCATTGAAAATTAATTAGGCTTGGAATAGAGAAAACTGAAATCTTTCTGTGAGATTTGTTCATTTGAAGTCTTATCTGAGGCATAGGAGATTGTTATATAGTTGGGGTCTCAGAATTTTTCAATGTATGTTCATTTGAAGTCTTATCTGAGGCATAGGAGATGGTTATATAGTTGGGGTCTCAGAATTTTTCAATGTATGTATTGAAATATATAAATAAATGAGGGGGATATAACATGTTGATAAAGGTATAATTAACTAGATTAGATATGGTCAATAGTAAGTGTCTGCTGTGTCGATAGAGCAAGTATTTAAAGTCCTCAAAATCAAGATAATCCCCCATGGTTAATTAAAAGTTGATTATTCATTCTATTCTTATTGGAAACCAATTCTGAACTGTGTGTATAGTAAGAGAAGTCAGAAAATACTTGTTTTATCTTAATTTTTAAGAGATACTTGCATGTTTTCTCTTTTTTAAAAAAATGAAATTTCATTTAACCTCAAAAATCCTTTGCCATCTGATAGCTGTGTGTATGTGTTCGTGTGTGTGCGTGTGCATGTGTGTGTGTGCGCGCGTGTTTTAATGATTTTTATGGTGTTCTCTAGGTCCAACTTCAGTGATAAAAGCATTTAAGTTTATTGGGCAGAATACATTTTCGGATACCCCAGAAAATCTTTATCACCTATTTATCTGTGTGCCTACCATTTATCTATTAATGTTACCATTATTATATATGCTGTTTTTCACTTGAAACACAGTTTGCAATTAAAGAATTTACCAGTGCTTCTGATTTATCTATTTTTAGTTTCATCTCCCTCCTCAGATTTTACATATAATCACTTTAATTGATAATGTAGTTATTTTATTTCAAAGCCCCCTCGTAAGCGCTATACTAATACATTTTACCTCTGTGTGGGTTGCAAGTGGTCTGCAATTTAAGAACAAAACTTAACCTAGGTTGTTCAATGGCATTATGAGGTCCTCTGTGCTAAAAAAAAAACAAAACAAAAAAACTTCACCATCACAACCAAAGTGGATATGAAACGTTCAACTTACTGTGCTCGTGTTATTAAAATAACACTTCTTAGTACACAATTCTGAGCTATTATGCAATACCCTAAGTTGTTAATGTATTTTTGCTTTCAATCCCTGTATCATTTTTATTTTAATGAAACATTTTATGAAAAACAGCCTTCTTCCTACACTGTGCATTAATACAGCAATTGTTTGATGAACAGTGACTTCTTTAATCAGGAAATACCTCTTTCTTACTAGGAAAATTGAAGGATTAAACTATTGACTATAGGAGGAAAGAGGACTTTGTTATTAGTCAAGTTTCGCTTGACCTTTCCTGCTCAGCTGCCTCTCACTGCCATGCCTTTTACCTCATTTTAAAGTCTCTAAGTCTCAGGTGATGGACATGGATGTGGATGTGTGATGGGAGAAGATAAATCTTTGTAAGTGTAAAGTGTCATTACTAATTAGAACTCTGAAACACATTCTAACCTCCCAGTAGAAACGCAAGCAGGGAGCTGAGGTTGAATGATAAAGGGAAGTGAATACTCAAAGACTAATCACTGTTTTGTTTCCAGGAGGATAATTCATCAGCTAAAGGAGAATGGGAATGTGGGTGGTTGTGTTAGAAGGGTGAAGAGCTTGGATAAAATCTCATATAGTTTCATGCATACAGGGGGAAAATGATACCCAGAATGTATAGAATGATTATAGGCAACCTTATTTCCTTAATGATCAGTGTGTAGTTTTAAGTATTTGGTGAATTAATTGAATAAAAGAAGGAAACCTGCCATTTACTCTGCAGGGTTTTGTTTTGTTTTGTTTTGTTTTTCATAGGGATTACATCAGTTTAAAATTCAAAACATATAGGAAATCTGAACTATTATTTTAGAGATGAGGGAACTGATTTTCATAAAAGATATGTAGCATCTAATAAGGGAAGGATCTGAAATTCAAATTCAGGAATATCTGATTCTAAAATGATGCTCATTACACTGACTGAAACATAGTCCCTTGAAGAAATGAGGAATTGCAGAAGGAAAAAGACAAGCACTAGGGCTAGCTCTAGCTTCAGGTTTTTACCATTTTTTTCTGGCCAATTCTCCCCCCACCTCCCACCCAGCTCTACAATACATATATTTACAGTATATGGCATGATTTTGACACATGTATGTATTGTGAAGTTATTATATCAAGCTAAGTATCTATCACCTTACATAGTTATCATTTTTTGTTGTTGTTAGAATATCTAAGATCTAATCTCTTAGCAATTTTCAGGTATACAGTACATTTTTAACTATAGTCGCCTTGCCATGCAATACATCTTCAGAACTTATTCAACAGAATGAAAAGACTAACTATGGAATGGAGAACATATTTGTAAACTATACCTCTGGTAAGGGGTTAATATCCAAAATATATAAGTAGTTCAAATAACTCAATATCAAGGAAAAAAAACCCCAATTTAAACAAAGTGGGCCAAACACCTGAGTAGGTATCTTCTAAAAGCTGGCATATGTGTGGTCAACAGATGTATGAAAAAATGCTCAACATTAGTCTTCAAGGAAATGCAAATTAAAAACCATGGTGAGATAGCACCTCACACCTGATAGATTGTCTGTCATAAAAAAGACAAAATCTAATGTTGGTGAGGAGAACAGAGAAGCCTGATGCATTGTTTTGGGAATAGAGATTAGTACAGACATGATGGCAAACAGTATGGAGGTTCCTCAAAAATGAAAAAATGGAGTTGCCATATCATCGAGTCATTACTTTTGAATGGCCAAATCCAGGTTAGTGACTGCCAATTGGTAAATGAGTAACTCTTTTAGAGACTTAAAAGGTTAATAAGCATGGAGAACTAGCAGGATTTAGAGATAATAGGGTGGGGTTTAGAGTGGTTGTAAGGTGGGGAAACTTGATTGTTTAGATTAGTGTAATTCATTAAGAACTATGTAACATTAATATTTAAATATGAGCTGTATCTTTCAATGGCTTTCCTTATTGTGAATCACTATAATGATTAATAATTTAGTAAGCCATCAGTTTGTGGATGACTGACTGAATATTATCATAGTGAAATTACATCAGTGTAGGATGCTTTTAGGGGCAAAGAAGAGAAGGACAAATTCAAAATGGCTTAAAAATAAAAATCTGTTATAGCGCAGGAGAGGCCATACAGAGATAGATTTTAATTTCATGTTTCTACGCATGGTTTTGGCTGTTTTTACGTGGCTTTGTGGAAGAAACTTGTCTTCAGCAACTCAAAGCGTCACATACTTCCGTGCTTACCTGAAGTTGGGAAAGAAAGAAATACAGGCGTGGTTTATTTTGTTGTGTTTCCCTTTATTGCATTTCACAGATACTGCATTTTTTTTTACAAATTGAATGTCTGTGGCCTCCGTGTGTCACACAAACCTATCGGACTCATTTTTCTAATAGCATGTGCTGTCCTTGGGTCTCTGTGTCACATTTAGGTAACTGGCAATATTTCAAACGTTTTATTATTATTGTGTCTTTATGCTGATCTGTTATCATTGATCTTTGATGTTACAATTGTAATTATTTTAGGGTACCACAAAGCATACCCACATAATGACAAACTTAATCAACTTAATTTATAAGTGCTGTGTATACTCTGACTGCTCCACTGACTGGCTGTTTCTTGGTATTTCTCCCTCTCTTCAGACCTTCCCTTCCCTCAGACACAACAATATTGAAATTAGGCCAATTAATTAACCCTACAATGGCCCCTAAATGTTCAAGTCAAAAGATGGGTCACAGGTCTCTCCCTTAAAATCAAAAGTTGGAAATAATTAAGTTTAGTAAGGAAGGCATGTTGAAAGCCAAAAGAGGCCAAAAGCTGGACCTCCTGCGCCAGTTCACCAAATTGTGAATGCAAAAAAAAATTATTGAAGGAAATTAAAAATGCCACTCCAGTGAATACATGAGTAAGGAAGCAAAGCGGCCTTATTGCTGATGTGGAGAAAGTTTTACATGGTTTGGATAGAAGAGCAAACCAGCCACAATATCCTCTTAAAGCAAAGCCTAATCCAGAGAAAGGTCCTAATACTCCAGTTCTGTGGAGGCTGAATTGGAGTGGTGAGAGATATGAGGAAGCCACAGAAGAAAAGTTGGAAGTGAGCATACATTGGTTCATGAGGGCCGGGCATGGTGGCTCACACCTGTAATCTCAACACTTTTGGAGGCTGAGGTGGGCGGATCATTTGGGGTCAGGAGTTCGAGACCAGCCTGACCAACAAGGTGAAACCCCATCTCTACTAAAAATGCAAAATTAGCGGGGCATGGTGGCGCATGCCTCTAATCCCAGCCACTTGGGAAGCTGAGGCAGAAGAACTGCTTGAAACCCAGAGGCGGAGGTTGCGGTGAGCTGAGATCACACCATTGCACTCCAGCCTGGGCAACAAGAGTGAAACTGTGTCTCAAAAAAAAATTTAAAAAGTTCATGAGGTTTAAGGGAAGAAGCCATCTCCATAAAATAAAAGTGCAAGGTGAAGCAGTAGATGCTGATGGAGAAGCTACAGCAAGTTATTCAGAAATTTTAGCTAAAATAGTTGATGAAGGCAGGGCCACACTTAACAATAGAATTTTAATATAGAAGAAATGGCCTTCTGTTGTCAGATGATACCATCTAGGAGTTTCATAACTAGAGAAGAGAAGTCAGTGCCTGGCTTCAAAGTTTCAGAGGACAAGCTGACTTTCTTCTTCGGGAATAATGCAGCTGGTGACTAAGCTGAAGCCAATGCCTGTTTGCTGTTCTTATAGTCCCAGGGTCCTTAAGAATTATGTTACATCATAATCCCAGCACTTTGGGAGGCTGAGGCAGGCAAATCATGAGCTCAAGAGACCATCCTGGCCAACATGGTGAAACTCCGTCTCTACTAAAAATACAAAAAGTAGCCGGCCGTGGTGGCACACACCTGTAATTCCAGCTACTCGGGAGGCTGAGACAGGAGAATAGCTTGAACCCACGGAGGTAGAGGTTGCAGTAGGCTGAGATCCCGCCACTGCATGCCAGCCTGGCAATGGAGTGAGACTGTGTCTCCAAAAAAAAGAAAAAAAAAAAAGAGTTATGCTCAATCTACTCTGTACTCTACAAATGAAACAAAAAGCCTGGATGACAGCACATCTGTTTACAACATGATTTACTGAATATTGTAAGCTCACTGTAGGGACCTACTTCTTAGAAAAGAAAAAAGTTCCCTTCAAAATGTTACTGCTCATTGACAATGCCTCTGCTCAACCAAGAGCTCTCATGGAGATGCAGAAAAAGATTAACATTGTTTTTATGCCTGCTAACACAACATTCATTCTGTAACTCAGGGATCAAGGAGTAATTTTGACTCTCGCTCTTATTCTTTAAGAAGTACATTTCATAATGCTATAGCTGCCATCGGAAATGATTCCTCTAATGGATCTGGGCAAAGTCAATTGAAAACCTTCTGGGAAGGATTCAGCATTCGAGATGCCATTAAGAACATCTGTGATTCATGGGAAGAGGTCATATGGCAACAATAAGAATTTGGAAGAAGTTTATTCCTTGTATTTCTCCATCCTCATGGATGGCTGAGGGCTTCAAGACTTCAGTGGAAGTAGTAACTGCAGATCTGATGGAAAGAGGAAGAGAACTAGTTAGAAGTGGAGCTTGAAGATGGGACTGAAATTCTGCCATCTCATGACAAAACTTGAATGGATGAGAAGTTATTAGCTTCTAATGGGTAAGCAAGGAAAGTGATTTCTTGAGATGGAATCTAATTCTGGTGAAGATGTTGTGAACTTTATTGAAATGTAAACAAATTATTTAGAATACTACATGCACTTGGTTAATAAAACAGTTGGAGAGTTTGAGAAGATTGACTTCAATTTTGAAAAGCATTCTACTGTAGGTCAAATATGATCAAACAATATTGCATGCTACAGAGAAATATGTTAGGAAAGGAAGAGCCGATTGAAAGCACCAGACATCATTGTTGTGTTATATTGAGAAACTGCCACAGCCACTTCAACCTTGAGCAAACCTCTACCTTGATCAGGAAGCAGCCATTTACATGGAGGCAAGACCCTCTACCAGCTAAAGGATTAGGACTCACTGAAGACTTAGATGATCCTTAACTCTTTTTTAGCAATAAAACATTTTTAAATTAATGTATGGACATTTTTCGACATCATTCTGTTGCAGACTTAATATACTATAAGTATGGCATAAACATAACTTTTACATGCCCTGGAAAACCAAAAAAATTTGTGTTCTTTAATTTATTGTGATATTTGCTTTATTATGGTTTTCTGGAACCAAACTGCAATACCTCCAAGGTATGCCTGTATTTATGGGTTTTTTTGTTTTTGTTTTTGGGGTTTTTTTTTTTTTTGTCTTTTTGTTTGTTTGTTGGTTTTGAGACGAAGTCTTGCTCTTGTCCCTCAGACTGGAGTGCAGTGGCGTGATCTCGGTTCACTGCAACCTCTGCCTCTCAGTTTCAAGTGATGCTCCTGCCTTAGCCTCCCAAGTAGCTGGGATCACAGGCACCTGCCACCACACTTGGCTAATTTTTTTTTTTTTTTTTGTATTTTTAGTAGAGACAGGGTTTCACCATGTTGGCCAGGCTGGTCTCAAACTCCTGACCTCAGGTGATCTGCCCGCCTCGGCCTCCCTAACTGCTGGCATTACAGGCATGAGCCACTGCGCCCAGCCGCCTGTATTTCTTTAATTGATTTTCTTTGGAGGAAAAATCCCCTTACCCTGTGTTGTCTAGCCAACTTCCCTCAGTCCTCACTGGCTATAATCATTTCGTATGATCACTCCTAAATTAATTGCTGGTGAGGAAAACGACATTAACATGATTTCCCTTCCCGAATCGACTCCCTTTTGATGATGGAGAGATCTGCCTCCCTTGAAGTACATGATTGGCCAATCAAATTAGGTGTCCCATCTTTCAAGGAAGAATGAAGGAGCGAGAATATTGTAGTCAAATGTGTCTGCCACAGGAATGTTGAAAAGACCGTTTTTGACAAAGAATGCAAACAATATCAAAGCCAACATTTATAAAGCCCTTACAGTGTACCATATTTATGCTCTTTGTATGTGTGATCTCTTATGATTCTCCAAACTTTTGAGATTAATTCTCTTTTATAGATGAGGTAATGAAGACATTTTAAAGAGTTTAGATGACTTGCCTAACTGACAACACTTCAATAGCAAAGTTGGGATTTGAACTCAGTCTGATTGGCAAGAAGAGTTGTCTTCTACCAGTCAAGTTGCCATAAAAGAAAACCATTAGCATTGTGCATAGTTTTACTCTTGTTAAGTTTAAGAATGATACGGTAAGGGTATTAACTTGCTTTGTGAACAGGCTATGTTCTGGGCACTTTCCAAAAAAAAAAAAAGAAAAAAAAAAAGCTGTTATGCTTGATCTTATTTAATGCCGATATCTGCATACAGATTATTATTATTTAAAAAATTTTTACAAATAAGGAAATTATGGGACAGAGCAATAAGTAATTTGCTGCAGGTCACATAGCTAAGAAATGGCAAAGGTCGGGTTTGAATTCAGGCTTTCTTTGGCTTTGAAGATCTGGGTGCCTCCCACTACACAGTGCTTGGGGAGTATAGTCCACTGTATGGCAGGAGAAGGGTAATAGATTTGGAATAAACCAAATTGCATACCCTTGACTAGTCCTCCAAAAGCTTATGATATCAAAGAAGCTAACATTTTTCAAGGCAAATATTTTTATTGTTTTTATATTCTTTTCAAGAGTAGGTAGGAGAATAACATTTTCAAGTGTAAGGAGGCTTAGGAAAATATCCATTTTGTTTCTAGAAGAGGAAGAGTTGGTTAAAAAATAGAAATGGGGCCAGGTGCAGTGGCTCACGCCTATTATGTCAACACTTTGGGCGGCCAAGGCGGGCATATCATGAGGTTAGGAGATCGAGACCATCCTGGCCAAAGTGGTGAAAACTCATCTCTACTGAAAATACAAAAAATTAGCTGGGCGTGGTGGCACGTGCCTGTTGTCCCAGCTACTCGGGAGGCTGAGGCAGGAGAATTGGTTGAACCCGGGAGGTGGAGGTTTCAGTGACCAGATATCACGCCACTGCACTCCAGCCTGGCAATAGATGAAATTCCATCTCAAAACAAACAAACAAACAAACAAATAGAAATAGAAATGGGAACCAGTGTCCTCTGTAGAGGGAGAAGTTGTAACTAAGAGTGTTGATTTGAAATGGACCGATGAGGCAAGTTAAATATTGAAGCATGCGCGATTGTGCAGACTCACTAGTCCGGGTGCATGACTCAACCAAGCGGTGAGCTATACTATTCCTCACTTTGAATTTCTTCTGAAAGCTGCACAGTGAATTAAAAGTTAGGGTAATACAAAATCATGGTTTGAAGCACTTGGTGTATGAAACTATGCACATGCTCTGTAATTTCTCCTTTTTAGAATAGCTATACTTTTTCTTTGCCAGGCATTTGCACTAACACTGTTTTCTTGAAATAGCCAAATCTATAAAATGTTATGTAAAATATATTTTTAAAATTTATGTAAAAAATATATTTGTTTGTATAGGTCTATGTATATATGTGTGTATATTTATTTGTGTGTGTGTATATACTTATATTAAATATATATGCATACAGGAACTTGGGGAAACCATTCTATGCTGTATCAAAATCTTTTAGTGCTGTATCAAAATGTTTGCTATATTTGTTTCATTAGTTTCATTAGTACTGAAATTCATGAATATTTTATGTTATTAGTTCTTTGCTGATTTTTGCTTCTAAGAAGAAAATGTACTCCATTCTAAAATATTGGACTCATTATTCACACTTCATATAACTGAAGACTAATTAGCCAGTGTTTAATTTCTCAAGACTACAAAACAATATCTGCTGTCTCCTTGTTACACAAAACAAAGAGCTAAACACCTCTCCCCACTGTTTTTTCAAAGAAACTCCCAACACGCAAGTATCCATAATTGATGATGTTTTCCATCAAAACATAGTCAGTGAATATAGATAAAATCGGCTTTTGGAGTATGAATGTTTTGGTTCCAGCTCAGGGACTGTGATTGAACTGCATGCGCAGACTTGAATTCTTCATTGCAGTTTCTCCAGTTCGTAATTAAAGAGATGAAGGCTGCTAAGTTTCTGATGGTGTTATACTCTCTTTTTCATTGGACTGCACCACTGAATTATAACACTTCTTGTTACAGTGCTGCTGAACAAATTGAACATATTTGTAATATCACAATAAGTATTGCATCATAAAATTGTAGATGCATATTCTCTTGTATTTCAGGGGTCTGTTGTCGTGTCCCTTTTGAGAATTACTAAATAGATAATCTGCTTCTGTTTCTGTTGCCAGAGAACAGATTTCATTTGTGTAAAGAGCTTTTGTGAGGTACGTTGGTTCTGTTTTTCATATAAAGCATTTCCATATTTTCAGGTACTCAGGTCAACTAAGTACACTTATTTGCTGCATAATAAGAATGTTCAAATTAGAGAGTTTCTAGTCACTTTATTGCTGACAGGTTTATGGGTTTATGGAAATACAAATATTCAGAGAGGAGCTTTCCTTTTTCTATAACTAGCATTGAATGGTTCTATTTTGAAACAGTTCTTTGATTTACTTTTGCTTCTTATAGATTGGTGACACCAGTCAAAATTGTTTCTGAGGTTTTCAGAATTCACTTCACGTGGCTGGTCATTGAAGCATTCTGGCTGAATGGTTGGATGCTAAATGGATTTGTGCCAGCACATGGCAGTTCCAGGCATTGAGGCCAATGGCTGCTTAGTGCTGGGGTAAAACACTTTCCCATGCACAAGTTGCTGGTGGTTTCCTGTGAATAAATTTGGACCCTGTGACCTAAATAATTTCTTCAGCAAATAATTCAGTGTCTGTGTTTTGTTCCCATTTCTGTTCCATGCTCACTGAAGCCTCGTTCTGTATACTTAAATATCTAAATATTTTTTCCCTTAGCTTCAAAGCAAACTTTTTGATAATTATACCCGCAAAAAATTTATTTTTATTTGTAGACATGCAAACTTCAAAATTTATTTTTATCTGTAGATATGCAAACTTCAAAACATTCTTCCATGCCATAGGTTTTACAATGATTAAACAGCACGGAGTTTGAGATCTGGCAGATTTGCATATAAATCTTGCTCATCCACTTGCTGGATGTAAGGTCTTCTGCAAGTGATTCAATGTTTTCCTTAAGAAAAGAATGTTAAGAGTGTTCCTTAATATTTTCATCCATAGAATGAGGATAATATTAGTACTATTCACAAAGTATCCAATTAATATTAGCTCTTTTCCTTAATATTACAATAGAGCCAATTAATTTTTTGTTATTTATTTTCCAAGCCTCCATTTAAAATATTCAAAGAAAATTTGGATATATGAAAAATGATGTTCTGGTAAAATGTCAGAATGTTTATCTTCAGGTAGTTATTAGCTTTGGAAAGTTACATTACCACTCTGTCACCGAATACATTCTATTCAGTTTTCCCATACTTTGCTAAGTGCCTAGGGCAGCTGGTAAGTTTGGCCTTTCTGGGCTTTATGGTGTCTAGATCCTCTCTGCTTTTCTGTGTTAGCTGGGTGCCATCGTGGTGCAGGGCTTCATAGCTGAGTCAGAATGTGGAATTGAGGGTAATTACTCAGTTTGGTAACTGACCAACTGCTTAAATCCTGAATCCAGTACAAAGTTCAGTTTCTTTTCTTTTTTCTTTTTCTTTTCTTTTTTTTTTTTTTTTTGAGATACAGTCTCGCACTGTTGCCTGGGCTGGAGTGCAGTGGCATGATCTAAGTTCACTGCAACCTCTGCCTCCAGGTTCAAGTAATTCTCCTGCCTCAGCCTCCCGAGGTAGCCTGGATTACAGGCACCCGCCAGCACACCTGGCTGATTTTTGTATTTTTAGAAGAGATTGGGTTTTACCATGTTGGCCAGGCTGGTCTCCAACTCCTGACCTCAGGTATCTGCCTGCCTTGGCCTCCCAAAGTGCTGGGATTACAGGCATAAGCCACTGCACCTGGCCGACCAACGTTCAATTTCCCTCTCAGGGCTGTCCTCCACTCTCAAAGACTTCCCCTTTCTTCCCTCACGTTACTCAAACTGTTGTCTAGACTCTGGTGGGAGCTTATTGTTGTTATTTTTCTCCACTTCTCTTCATCTGTAACTCACCTATAGACGTCGGTTGTGCCTCCACTTTGGGCAGTGTCTGTACTAGCGGGATTTCACAGCATGACCACAGCACAAGCACAAGCCCAGATGTTTCCACAATTCTAAGTAAGGCTCCACCTCAGCTCCCACTGATCTGATCATGCTCAGAGGCTCAGCACGCTCTCCCTCAGGACTTGGCTGGTGGAATTTCTCCCATAACCTGTGTTACCAGGTTTCCCTAATCGAGTTCTAGTGATGCCCCCAGCCAGTTCCCTAACAATATATTCTCTTCTAATATATTCATCTTATTAAAGGTATTACAGGAACACCTTTAAATATCTTCCGCATTATAGTAGAGCAGTGAAGACAAAGAGGAGAGAGAAAACTTGGGCTCTCTGTGGCCAAGTAGACTTCCCTATCTTTGTACCCTCTGGTAGCCAGTCATTCTAGAGTACCATCCATGCTTGCAAAGACAAAGTCCATTTATCTCTCAAATCTTTCTGTGGTGGTGATATAAAGTTTGTGGCAGTAGGGTTGGCAAGGTAGGTTGACCAGTTGTGTCCTGCGTCCCACAGAAAATTACAACACAGGAAAGGAAGAGATAATATGCCAAGAGACATTTGATGATCGTCTGTTTTCATCCTTCCCAGCAATTTATTGCATTTATCTCTTTAAGGAAATGGGAAACTATTCTTTTTATTTTATTTATTTATTTTTTTGAGACGGAGTCTTGCTCTGTCCCCCAGGCTGGAGTGCAGTGGCGCGATCTCGGCTCACTGCACGCTCCGCCTCCCGGGTTCAGGCCATTCTCCTGCCTCAGCCTCCCAAGTAGCTGGGGCTACAGGCGCCTGCCACCTCGCCTGGCTATTTTTTTTTTTTTTTTGTATTTTCAGTAGAGACGGGTTTCACTGTGTTAGCCAGAATGGTCTTGATCTCCTGACCTCATGATCCACCTGCCTTCGCCTTCCAAAGTGCTGGGATTACAGGCGTGAGCCACCGTGCCCAGTCCGGAAATGGGAAACTATTAAGCAGATGCCTTCTTTTTCTATGGATCTTTTTTTTTTTAAACTCTTTGTTATGGGCTATTTAGTTATTGATATTTAAAGGGGTCCTTATTAAGAAAACATTCATCTCTTTCAAGCACATGGATTTAGACTTTAAAACCCCAACATTCAAGGCCATCCATTCTGCCATGCTCTATTTTAAAGTTTGCTGTGAAAAGCAAAGCTGATGATGACTTTTTTGGTTCCCAGCTTTTGCAGACCCCATCAAGCAATGGATGGCTTAATTTACTTCCTTGGAAAGCTTTAGAGAGCTTGTTTAGAGAGTGAGACGGACTCAACACACAGACATGTAAGAACGAAATAGAAACAAACAATAGGAGAGAAAATTGAGTCAGCGGTGATTGTTATGTTTATAAAATCTAGAAGGATTGATTTGATTCCCAGCTTGCAATTCTAGAATACTTTTCTAGGCGTAGCTTTTTAAATCTTTCACAAGCTGGTATTTTTAAATCTATTCATTTACCCCGATTTATCTTATAAAACCAAGCTCAAGCCATACTTAATTTTTTAAAACCCTTCTTAGTCATTTTAAAACATATTTCTCCATCTCTTATGAACTACTAGTACAAAGATTAGTACTGCCCATTTGAACATGTAATCTCATACAATTGAGTGATAGGGTTTTTAAATTGTATTAATCTTGTCCTCTAAATTTGATTCTAAGCGTCTTACATTCTAAGCTTTTTATACACAGAAGTTTTATGTCATGCACATAGTAGATGCTCAGTAAATAGTTGTTGAAAAAATAAATGGATGATGCTCTGATATTGTTATTTATACTTAGAATAAAAGGAGAGATTGAAAACTGTAACACAAACAATTTGGTTTATATAAAGTTAAATAAATATCTGGCTGTGATAGCTTTTATAAATGAACATATACTGATAAATGTCATAGAATGTAGTCTTGTAAAGACTTTAAAGATAAACATGCCCTTTTATCTTATTAGAGTAGTTTAGTTGAAAATGAAAGTAAAATAAGTTGTATCCAAGTCTTTTAAAAAATGCATACTTAAAAAATTAAACTCATGTGCTTTCCCTTCTTTATTTAGATTAGCTTAGTAGTTTATTAGAAACTTAATGAAGAATATATACAACACTCTCCTTCTCAATACTTTACTTCCAGATTGTTAGACAGCAAGTAAATGTAATAGTCAAAATCCTAGAAGACATTGTGTATATAATTTAGTTATGTTCATGTCCTGCCTAACTAAATTATTTTAATTTTTGCATGGCTTTAAATGCTCTATAGTAGAATTGATTTCAGTTATAAAAATAGGAAATTGATTTTCAAATGTGACTATTCAGATAAATAATATTTGAATTATTTTACTGCTTAAACTGTTACACTAGTTATACTTACACACAGGTGAATTCTTTGTGACCACCCACTGTATCTAAAGAATAGATTAAAACACATGTAACAATTTATTAATACAATTCAAATTATTTTACCATAAGTTCATTTAAATAGTCCATTTGTGTTCATGCAATATACAGTAATAATAATGAGTATTTTTTAATGTTTCAGTTTGATGAAATGAATGTTAAAACTTTATAATCTCTTTTCAGTTGGAGGAAATTTAGTTTTAACCAGGAAAAGGTGAGAATGTCAAGAAGTGATTGTCATAGGCATGTAGATCTTACAATAATTAAATAACAAAAGCAGCAGTAACAGAGGCATAGCATAATAAAAGCTAGAGTAGAAGAAGTCACCCATTGTAAATATGTATTTGATTTTACATAAAATATTTACTTTAAAATGAGTTAATACTTATAGTCTAAAAATATGAAAATATATATATGGTCATAGTCTGAAAGACATATATACCACAGTATGCTTTATACCTAAATAAGAACCTGGGAAGTAAGAAAGATGACTGGCACAAAAATCCAGTCTGTGGACTGTTTTACTCCATTGAAAGTTGCATTTAATTTTGAGTTGACTGAGAAAGGAGTAAGATGGGATACACTATAATTCTTATTAGGAAATGAGGTAGCTGTACTAATTATTAAGAAGGAATATTAAGACTGGGTGTGGTGGCTCACACCTGTAATCTCAGCACTTTGGGAGGCCGAGGTGGGCAGATCACTTGAGGTCAGGAGTTTGAGACCAGCCTGACCAACATGGTGAAACTCCGTCTCTACTAAAAGTACAAAAAGTAGCCAGGCGTGGTGGTGGGCGCCTGTAATCCCAGCTACTCTGTAGGCTGAGGCAGGAGAATTGCTTGAATCTCGGAGGCGGAGGTTGCAGTGAGCCGACGTTGTGCCACTGCCACTACACTCCAGCCTGGGCGACAGAGCGAGACTCCATTAAAAAAAAAAAAAAAAAAAAAAAAAGAAATATTAAAATTAAAATATTGTGTGGTTCTTCGAGTTAGATAACTTTAAACAGCTTAATATATGACGTCTCCAAAACTGGTTTTAGAAACGATCCAAAACCTTTTTAACAGTGTTATTTTAAATTAACCTTGGAAACAGCCTGGAGCTTAGTGGATTGTATTTGCCTATAATCTAATTTACTCATATATGCATACGTGCATGCATATTATAAATATGGAGATATTTGTCACAAAGAAATGAGCATTATTGTTTAGCATTTATTGTTTATATATTTTAGATATGTCATTTGTATCTAATTTTTTACATTAAAGCAAAGAGTTAAAATGTAATTTAAAGTGATGAATAATAAAACAATTTTCACAAATGTGTTTCTGAGGATTTTGACTTTAATGTCATATACTCATTTCTTTTTGTCAAATCCTAGCTTTGTGCAACCACTGAGCCCAGTGGGTAATAAAAAGATGTATAAACCCTGGATCATTTTCTCAAGGGATTTACCATCCAAGCATCAGTAATAATACACTTGTTCCCAAAGCAATAATACAAAGAATATGTGATATTTCCATATAAGTGACGAAATGTGATATCAGCCTGCGAATGCTATTTGATTGTATGTTATGTGCATGAAATACTGACAATCTGATTGAAACAACATAGTGAAAATGAGTCTGTCACTCAGGAAGAACTATAAAATAACCATTTGTTCTACCACCTACAGGATATCAGTTCCTTTGTGATACCACTATTTGTGGGAACAGACATACACCTTGCCTTTGCACATGCAGTTTTCCCCTGGAACAAAGGAGATGGTTAGGTTTTGTGTTCTCCAAGAAATCCTGGAAAAAAAAATGGAGAAAACTGAAGTATTTATTTATAAAACATGCAAACTATTTTAATACAGCATCCTGATTTTACAAATAAAGACAAAAGAAATCCCTTTAAAGGCATAAGTGACTTCAGTTATCCACAGCCAGCACAGAGAATGACTTGGTCCTCAATAAACTTTCCAACTTAGGTAGAAAAATACTTTAAAAAGTGTACATTAGGGGCCGGGCACGGTGGCTCATGCCTGTAATCCTAGCACTTTGGGAGGCCGAGGCGGACGATAACCTCAGGTTAGGATTTCAAGAGCAGCCTGGCCAACATGGTGAAACCCCGTCTCTACTAAAAATACAAAAAAAAAAGAAAAAAAAAAATTAGCCAGGCGTAGTGGCGCATGCCTGTAATCCCATCTACCTGGGAAGCTGTGGCAGGAGAGTTGCTGGAACCTGGGAGGCGGAGGCTGCAGTGAGCTGAGATCACGCCACTTCACTCCAGCCTGGGCCAGAGAGGGTGACTCCGTCTCAAAAAACAAGCAACATACAAAGAAAAGTGTACATTAGGAAACAAAAAGCATTTTTTTAAAATTTTATTTTATTAAAAACTACCTTTAGGTCAGAATTTTATGTGCTTTAAAAGTTGTTTTAAATATGGTAGATTATTGTTTGCATTCTTTCATCTAAATACACACTATAGTCTTTTATTACAAAGGAAAATGATATAAAAATTAAGGACTATAACTATTTTTGTTTTTTTTTTTTTGAGACGTAGTCTCGCTCTGTCGCCCAGGCTGGAGTACAGTGGTACAGTCTTGGCTCACCACAATCTCCACCTCCCAGGCTCAAGTGATTCTTCTGCCTCAGCCTGCTGAGTAGCTGGGATTGCAGTGCTCCACTGCCACCCGGCTAATTTTTGTATTTTTAGTAGAGATGTGGTTTCACCATGTTGGCCAGGCTGGTCTTGAACTCCTGACCTCAAATGATTCACCTGCCTCGGCCTCCCAAAGTGCTGGGATTACAGACGTGAGCCACCGCGACTGGCCCAAATTTTTTATTTCCTGAGTTGTAATTTCTTAATTGACTACATGCAGTATTAATTTATTTATTTGACCCAGGCTATCTGGGGTATTAATTTATTTATATTTTCCATTGCTAGATAAGGTGAGCTCATTCATGTATTTATTTATTTTAAAATATCTTTGGAGAATCAGCTGTTTACCAGTCATTATGGTAGCATTATCATAGAAATTTGATTCGTAGAAATGAATAAAACACTGTCTTTTCCCACCAGGAACTATAAGTTTCATTTAGAGAATTTACTTATGCAGATTGTTCCAATACAATTTCTAATTATGACCATACTCTCATATTTGGAAATAATTTGTAAACATGAAGTAATACTAATGCATCACTTCATTATATTATTTGACTAGTCTGCTTTCAATTTATAATGATTTCTTCAATTGTAAAATATTAGACTATAGCTTAATTTCAAGCATGTTTTATGTCAAAGGAAGAACTATGAATAAAAATACTTCTATGGGCTTAACACCTACAGGGAATTCACATTACAGGTGTTTAGCCTGGATACATCATTTGAGCCTTCTACACTTGCTTTTAATTACAGAGCCCATTATGCGTTAATATACATTATTTTGTAGTTACGTTAGTAATTTATAGTATGTCAAAATTGAGTTCTGAATATGTAATTGCCCTTTCCTCTGAATTGTTTCTTAAGTTTTTTTTTTTTTTTTTTTTTTTTTTTTTTTTTTTTTTTTGAGATGGAGTTTCTCTCATTGCCCAGGCTGGAGTGCAGTGGCACGATCTCAGTTCACCACAACCTCCACTTCCTGGGTTCAATTAATTCTCCTGCCTTAGCCTCCCAAGTCCTGAGCAGCTGGGATTACAGGCATGCACCACCACACCCAGCTAATTTGTATTTTTAGTAGAGATGGGGTTTCTCCATGTTGGTCAGGCTGGTCTCGAACTCCCGACCTCAGGTGATCTGCCTGCCTTGGCCTCCCAAACTGCTGGGATTACATGCATGAGCCACCACGCCCAGCCTTGTTTCTTAAGTTTTAAGAGCGAACGGAGTTTTTGCTAAAAGATCTCTTATGCTCACTGGATTGTTGTTTTTACAATTTTGGCATTTTCACATGTACCAAATTTGTTGTTTTGGTTCTCATTAGCAATGATGCAAGACTCCCAATTCCAATCATCTTGTTATTGAACAAATAATTTTAAAATTATAATCCGATCCAAAAATTTAGATTGTGTGAAGCGTATTTACTTCTAAGATTCTTTAATGAGGCCTGACCAGCTCTTTCGAGAGAAAACCAAACACAGTGATTCACTCTTCATAAACAGACTTTCAGTCTAAATGAATTTGGGTCATATTTGAGGTCACTTGGTTGTTGTCGTTGTACTTCATCTTCTCAGCATCTCTTCGTTATTACCAGAAAACTTTGGTGTGCAGCCTGCATATAATCAGGGACAGAAAACTGCAGCATAAGCCACCTTAACTGAATTTAAAATGAGACAGTGCAATACAATATGCAGAACTGTGCAAGACAAAAATATTAAACTGGCACACAAAATGCCCCAATAGTCTTTTATTTGTGCAATAAGTAACGTAGATATGATTTGTCTGTATAGTCTAATACTCTTATGTAAAAATCGGTGTTTTCATATGAAGAAGCAAAGACACCTGGTTATATTTAACAGTCTGTTGGGGTAGAGGGAAGCAAAACAAGTGTATTTGGGGTGTGTGTTTAACATTATAATAAAATTTAAAAATTATGTAAGCTACCATTATAGGTATGTAATCCTTTTTTCATAAGTCTGAGTATATAAATTTACATTTAGTATTAAAATTCAGCATGGAGAAACTATTATAATTTTTGACAGTATTTATTTGAATACAAACAGAGCTGTTTCTAAACTATCTTGAAATGTGAACTTAGAACTACAATGAAATGAAAATGTTTTAGTGTATGTAACAAGGTTATGTGGTAATTCATAAACAGAAACCCACAATCTTTGTTTTAAAAACATATATAAACTGTTCATTAAGAAAGATGTGCTTTTACACAAATATTTACAATGATCTTCTTTCTTCTTCTATTTGACTTCCTACATTGTCCCAAATTTTAATTGTCTTATTTTTCAGATGAAATCTGTGACAGTGGTCAAGGTGTACTCTGACTTAATCACAAGAATGTAATGCAATTCGGAGAACAATAGATTCTTTCTGATGTAAAATTCTTGGTTGTCATGTTGCTAGTGTGCTATTTGTGACCAGAATGGCAAGTAGTTTTAATCCATACGTCCTTTTTTCTGTGCTGGGATGCCTGCCAAACCTATGTCTGCGATTAACTTTTGAGGTTGTCAGTTGGAGACAAATTTAGGAGCAGGAGAACTTAGGACAGTGCATTTGTAGTTAATGCATATTTCACAATAGCATTACCTTTCAGAATTAGAAAACAAATAGTTATCTTCAGAAACTTAACCTTTGCTGAGCATTACATTTATTGTTTTATTATTATTATTATTTATTTTTTTGAGATGGAGTCTTGCTCTGTTGCCAGGCTGGAGTGCAGTGGCGCAATCTTGGCTCACTGCAGCCTCTTCCTCCCGGGTTCAAGTGATTCTCCTGCCTCAGTCTCCCCAGTATCTGTGACTACAAGTGCGCATCACCATGCCCAGCTAATTTTTTGTATTTTTAGTAGAGACAGGATTTCACCATGTTGGCCAGGATGGTCTTGATCTCCTGACCTCGTAATTCACCAACCTCGGCCTCCCACAGTGCTGGGATTATGGCATGAGCCATCACAGTCCAGCCACATTTATTGTTTTAAACTGCCCTATGCTGTTCATGTAAATCTGCAATAAATTTCATGTAAACTTGATTTAATGAAATATGTTGAAATCATATTACATACTTATTCATAATTATTCATGGTATTCGAGTGTCTAAAAATCCTGCTCTGTAGCTGGGGGCAAAAGACAGCAACATTGAAAAGCACTGGTTATCTGGTTTTCTTTCCTATTTCTTGAACATTTACTATGCCAGAATACTGTCCTAAGCATTAGCCATGTATTATGTCACTTGAGCCTAAACATAATCTTTTAAGGTGAATACTGTTACTAACACATTTTACAGATGATGAAAGCAATTCTCAGAAATTTTGTGGCTTAGTTTGAAGACAAGGTAGCCTGATTTCAAAGGACACGTCCTTGACTACCACGATATTAATTTTCTATTGCTATTGTCACAAATGACCATGAACTTGGAGGCATAAACGATACAAACTTTATCTTACTGTTCTGTAGGTCAGAAGTTTCCCTCCTCTTCTGTCATCACATCTTCATCTGAATGACCTGCCCTTTTTTTTTTTTTTTAATAAGGGCTCTTGGGATTGTTTTAAACTCACCCAGATTATTCAAGATAATCTCCCCATCTCAAGATTCGTAGCTTAATCATTCCTGCAAAGTCTTTTTGCCACGTTAAGTTAGGCAACATTCACATGCTGGAGGAATTTGAAAGTGGACATCTTGAGCAGAGTCATTCTGCCTATCACGATTATTATACTGACTTTTGACAGTGTCTTTCCTTTTAAAATGAGTGGTACTAAGGGAGGTAATTTGGAGAATGTGCTACTACTCTTATCTGTGAAGAGCTCCAGAGCGATGATTCAGTATCAATTGATGAGTCAGATAAATAGTAATACCATTTAAACACAGCAACTGACTTTGTTTAAAAGTTAGATAATACAGAAATAAAAAATATAATGGACTTTAAAAAGCTGCATACATTGTATGGCAAGGAATTCATCATCATAATTTTAACTGATAAATATTAATGTAGTTATGAATTTAAAATAAAAGAAGATAATGACAAGGACTAAGGTGAATAGAGAAAATTTTTCATTTTAAATGTTTCATTTTCTGCGGAATGAGAAAGCCCTTACATTAAGAAATACTTTAACTGCATAGTACTTTATTCTTTTTGAAAAACTTTCTAATCTATGATTCCTTTTGATTTTTAAATAATCTTGGAGTTAATAGAACTGAGGCTCTTAAAACCACTTTATAAATAATTATCTCTGTTGTGGTCTGGAAGCTAACATGTATTGTTTTACTATTTATTTTTTGGCCATTTTAAATTTCAAGTTTGTCATTTTATATTGAGTTGTTTTATAACCTACTCTAATATTTGTAGAGACTAGATGAGGTATTAATCCCAATAAATAAAATACCATAAATCGATACATGAAGAGCCTTAGTAAATTCCCCCGAGTCACACAACTAATTCACCTGCTACTTGGTTCACTGGACATCAGTCTAAAGTGGTTGCTGTTTGGCCCAACCACCTCCCAAATCTAAGACAGAGATTAGTGAGCTATTGGCCTTCTGATTTTATTGCCTATGCAGGTTCACATGTGTCATATACTAAATGGCAATAAATAGTTGTCTATTGGTGTGATCTATACCATCTTCGTTTGGCTTTGGAAGAGGAAATTTATATCTTATAAAGCTGTAAAGTATGTCTCCAATATGCAAGTAGGCAGTGATAGGCATTGATTTGACAAGCAAATTAAAGCTGTATTTAATATTCTGCTATAAGCCTTTTCAAATGAACTGAACATTTTTTTACCTTAACATTTACTAAATAAATTTTGTCTCTCTCAATCTCACACACTCTCTTATACACACACACACATTCACACACAGGTGTGCATGTGCAGTGCCTTTATTTGTAAAAGTAAAAGTTAAATGTTATATTCTTTCTGTGACTTCGGCAGATTTTTG
The DNA here is from genome assembly GCF_037993035.2 of Macaca fascicularis. Lineage (NCBI taxonomy): Eukaryota > Metazoa > Chordata > Mammalia > Primates > Cercopithecidae > Macaca > Macaca fascicularis. The sequence continues at coordinate 26,205,547 of NC_088377.1, read as the reverse complement.
TTTTTTGTTCATGTTTTTGTAAATCTCTTGCAGAGATCTTAACGGAGCATGCTACATAGAGGAATATTAAGGCAAATGTGGCTTGATAGATTTTATCATTGATTAGATATATTAATCTAATCAAAAATTGTCAGGCACCATTATTATGCCATCTCAATGTAATGGTGAGCATACAAATTTAGGAAAAAAACTAGCTGTTCTTGAGCCTTTTTAATTAGTTATTTAGAAAAGCATTGGTTACACTCTAACTCTATAAATAATACTTTCTTAGAAAATGATCTTTACCTGGTGGTAGCATGCAATAACCAGTGATTATGAAAATGGAAATAAATCTAAAGCAAATATGTTTTTTATTTATTATTTAGCAAGTAAATTAAACTGTAAGTTACGTTTTCTTTCGCCTAATATATAACATGGCTATTTAAAAAATTTAAACTTCATCGTGAGATTTCCCTTATAATGTAGGCTAATAAGTCTCTATGATTCTTTCTTCTAGAAACCACTGGCATTAGTCTGTAAATTACAGGGTACCTGTGCATTAGCACCAGCAAATGTTATTGTAATTGCCAGAAGCACCGTCAGCAATGTAATACTAATGTCTACATTACATCAGTTTGAAAAGAAAAATATGTGTTGACTACAGCAAATCAAAATAAACCTTCCCATGTTTCACTTCTAAATTCTTCATTTGCCTTAGTTATAAAATATAAATTAGTCCTTAGTTTTTTTAAAGAATATAATTACAGTGCATTATGAAACTATAAGGCATTGTTATTTCAAATACCAATTTACCCAAATATAGAACAGTCAGAAACATAATAATTATCTTATTTGATAAGGTACATTAATGGTTATTGGTACCTAGGAACAAGCTCATTAGTATTTTTGTGTAATCTGAATCCCTCGTTTTCATAAAACATATTTAGAACTTTATCTACATACTTTGGCAAAATACTCTACTATTTTGTTTCTGGTAACAAATTTAATTGCTAACAGCACATGGTTTCTTTTTTTTTTTTTTTTTTTTTTTTGAGACAGAGTTTCCCTCTTGTTGGTCAGGCTGGAGCGCAATGGTGCGATCTTGGCTCACTGCAACCTTCATCTCCTGGATTCAAGGGATTCTCCTGCCTCTGCCTCCCAAGTAGCTGGGACTACAGGCGCCCGCCACCATGCCCAGCTAATTTTTGTATTTTTAGTAGAGACAGGGTTTTACCAGGTTGGTTTTGAACTCGTGAGCTCAGGTGATCCACCCACCTCGGCCTACCAAAGTGCTGGGGTTACAGGCGTGAGCCACAGCACCCGGCCGCTTTCTTGGTTTTACACAAGATTAATAATGTGCGCCATATTGTTATCAGGCACATGGGATAAGTTGGCATGGGAAAGTTTAAATTCATCCCCTGCAACTTGGATAATTTAAGTCTATAAAATAAACTGATAAAAGATTAACAGGAAAAAAAGGCACACAAATTTATTAGCTTGCATATATAGTCACAGGAGTCATACAATATGTATAAGCTCAAAGGAGGTCCTGATGGTGGACACTTAAATATCCTCTTCACTGCGGAGAGTGGAGATGACAAAGAGTGGGAGTAAATAGTTTTTCAGGTGAAATAAATGCCCCCCCCCCCAAAACAATGGCTTGAGACCAAGTTTCTCTGGGCTTGGGGATGGCATCACAGGGTATGGGACAGTAAGGGGAGGTAAGTATGTGAAGCAAAGGCTGGTTTATTAAGCAGATGAAAATATCTCGGGTTATCTCAGAGCTGCCCTCAGAAAGAATAGATGGTAGCCTGACGTAGAGTTCATCTTTCCTGGATCTGGCCAAGACAGGAGCCACAGAGAAAGCTTGGCTGTTTATTTCACAAATCATAAGAGTTTTCTCTATAGATGCAAATCTCTTTCACACAAGGCAGCTTTTCAGAACTATCCCCGTCTGCAGACCCTGTGAATAGTCATCTGAAAGTGTATCAGAGTAGTATCTTTTGTGTTTTTTGTTTGTTTTCTTTAGTCCCCCATTTGAAACTTTATTTTCAGAAAGTTTTACATATTAAAGTAGGATTGGTACCTTGGGAGAGATTTAGGTTAGAGGTTGTGAGATAACAGGTAGGTAAAGGGGGGAGAAAACAAAATAGTAGAGTATTTTGCTATTTTGCCAAAGTATGTAGATAAAGTTCTAAATACATTTTATGAAAATGAGGGATTCAGATTACACAGAAATACTGATGAGCTTGTTCCTAGGTACCAGTAACCATTAATGTACCTTATCAAATAAGATAATTATTATGTTTCTGACTATTCTGTTGTTTGGGTAAATTGGTATTTGAAATAAGCAGATAAAAGCAAATTTGAGTACCCTGGTTTATACATTCTTGAATCTCCTAGTCCTGAGAATAGGTCAGCTTGTTAAACAGCTGCATCTCATTCTTGGAGTTGGCATTGCAGATGGGCTCCCATCGAGGTTAAATCTCTGTATGGCATAATTGTCTCTATATGGTGTCAGCATACAGGTGTTTAGTAAGAGATTTTTCTGTAGGAGTGTACGAAAAAAAGGTTGCTGTTTGGAGTATTTTTAAGCTCGTTTTCCTAGAGACTCTGAAGCATCTTCAGTTGGAGTTGGCAAGCAGTGGCAATCTGACAGATTTTCCTGGATTGCACTTTGAGTCAGGTATTCCCGTGAACTTTCTCAGTAGTCCATACATCAACTGGCACAAAGGCTGATGTTCAGTTTCTGTAGTGATTTCCACAGAGGTTTCCATCAAGATGTTTTCCTTCAGTTTGTAGGCCTTCAACAAGAGGACAGTTTTCATTTCTAATGATTTGAACTCAGAAAAATGGAAGAAAAATTTCAGCTATTCATTTGGAAAGTTAAAGTCAGATATTGGAAGAACCTTAAGTTTAGAATTTAGTTGAGTTAATAAAAACTCAAAAACAATGGATAGGGCTAGAATCTGTTAACTGGTGCACCTTAGATTTCTTAGATTTTTTTTCTCTCCAGTCCCTCATCTGCAAAACATATTTATGGCAAGGTTAATTTATTTGTGAAAAAAGTTTAGTTTCATTAACTTGACTTAATTATTTGCAGAAAGTATAGTAGGAACAGTGATTTAGCATATAGGCTTTTTAAAAGTTACCTTGCTGGAACTTTTCATAAGAAATCTCGTATTGGACTTCTAAAAGCATCTCTAGGTTAGGAAACCAGGAAAAGGATTTGCCATTCCCTCAAACTTGTCTGCAGCAAATGTATGACTTGGGTAAATTTCTCTCTTCTCAAGGTCTTCAAAGTATCTTGAGGTTCTTGGACCTGTCAAAAAGTAGCATTTTTTGACTTAACACAAAGTCAGAGACTTTATAAGGGAATTGTATAAACAAGGGACCAGGTTAATCTTTCCAAAGGACAATTTATTGGCTCCATAAATCAACCTCAGTCACTCAAAGCAATCAGGATAGATCTGAAAACAGGACATCCCAGTCAAAGCCTTAATAAAATAACTAGTATTTCCAATTGTGTTTGTTCCAGAAGAAAACAGATTCTATTGAACTTATGCAAATAACTCTACTGCCATAAAATAAGAATACTCATGGGTACTTACTGGATTCTAGATAAATCAGGTAGAGAGAAAGGTAAATGTTTCAATTTTGCTCTCAAAAACATACTTTACCCAATTGCTATAACTATAAATAGTTTAAAAGAAAAAAAGTTAGCCTAATTCTAGAAAACAAAACATAAAAATAATCAATGTTTTAAACAAAAAAGTCATAAAAATCATTTCAGTCCTTCATTAGTTTAGTGCTGTGTAATTAATTCTTGTTCTACTTGATGTTAAGTCTCGTGATGTTAGGTTAGCAATTTTATGTCTCCAGTTTTTTTCCATTGGGTTTCTTGAAATTCTTACCCGGTTCAATTATATGATCTCAAACTTGTCAGAAACTGTATTTAAGAGTATTTGATAAGAGCGTTTGATAAGGGTATTTGATAAGACTGTTTTCCATAAACCTGCTTGAACACACAATTTATGATTTGCAAAGAGCTTTTGGAAGAAAAAAGAAAGCATCAGTATAAAGCAGTTTACTTTGGACAAGACTTAAAATAACCATGGTTAAAGACACAATTGACAAATCAACTTATTTATTTTCTGTGGCCTATAGCAGTTTAACATATCAGACTTGGAGCACATATTAATGACGTGTCCATACAAATATAACTCAAAGAAAATTAAACATATTTTTATTTGACAGTGAGTGCTTCCCCCATAATTTAACATATGAAATAAGCTTGTTTATTCTCTTTCTTTTTGGAGCATTAAGGGCCCTCGATAGCACTCCAAAGTTAGTTTGTAGTAAAAAGATTTAATTTAGAATTTGAAACTTGATTTTGCGAAGCTTGTCAAATATGTCATGGATTTAAAGCACTTGATCAAAATATGATCACCATTCACTGTGAAATAATCATCATTGACTTAGCCAAATTGATAACTAAAAGATTTTGAAAAGTGAAGTCCTTTGCTCTTTGACAGACAAAAGTCTCAATTTCTGAGTAACTCAAGGACTTAATAAAGACAACAGGAGGCACACAAAATCTGTTTCTCTTTCTCTCCCCTCATTTACCTTTCCTGCAGTTTGCCCAAAAGTGAGCAAAAATATTTTCTTATCTCTTATGACACCAAAACGGTAGGGAAGTTTCAGTTTTTCCCTGAAACTTTGATAATTTCTGTCTATAAAACAAATTGATAATAGATTAACAAGAAAAAACATACATATTTATTAATATGCTTATGGGCACAGAAGTCATACGAAATATGAAAACTCAAAGAAGGACCAGATGGTTGACACTAAAGTACTCTGTTCATTTTGGAAAGTGTACATTAGGAGGTATAGGAGTAAATGATTTTCGGGGGAAATGAATGAAGCCAAAGAACAATGGCCTTGGGACCAGGTTTCTCTGGACGTGGGTGGCATCATAGGTTTTGCTGTTTATTTCACTAATACAGGTTTTTCTCTACAGAAGCAAATCTCCTGCACAAATGGCAGCTTTTCAGGGCTGTTCCTCTCTTTAGGCCCACTAAGTAGCAATATACGTCAAGTACCTGTATTTTGGGGTGAAATACTTTTTTTTTTTGAGGTGGTCTCACTCTGTCACCTAGGTTGGAGTGCAGTGGCACACCCACAGCTCACTGCAGCCTGGACCTCCCAGGCTCAAAGGATCTTCCCACCACAGTCTCCCTAGTAGCCGGGACTACAGGCATGCACCACAACGTCTGGCTATGTTTTGTATTTTTTGTAGAGAGAGGGTTTCCCCATGTTGCTGAGGCTTTTTATTATTATTATTATTATTATTATTATTATTATTAATAGCAAGTGACTATAGCTAAGGTCATGGTATTAAAAATTATTCATGTCTTTCTTACATATGGAATGATATTGGTTATAAAATATAATTTTATACCCATAGCTTTCCATGTTTTCCTGTTATATTGTATGTTGTTATTCTACTAAAAACTACTGAGCCATTTAACAGTTTTTAAGAAGACAAATGAAGGTATGGATGCTATTCAAACTCTTCAAATGAGAGAGATTAAATGATTTTTGTTTGATTATTCACTTAAAAGTTGTTTCAGTTTGATGTAATTCTTAATAATAAGAAATGCTAGGCATTTATTTGTAGGCTCTGTGTTAGGGTATGTGTTCAGTAAGAGACTACAGGTAAACACTAATTTTCTAATTTTCAAACTAACTGTTAAGGCATCATGATTACTATAAACCAAGCATAAAAGTAACACTGTAAACATATTACTGGAATTTGGATTTTGTCAGTTAAAAAGTCAAGCATAAGAGTAGAATGGGTATATAATGTTAGTTTGAGTGGACTGATTCATTTTGACAGATCCTTTATATACTACATACTTGAAGTTGGAATTTTAGATTTACTTGAGTAAAATTGGAACAGGTATAGAAGAATGATTTAATTTTTTGGTAGTGTTGAAGCAAAAAATTCTCTACCTCACAAACACAATTCCCATTTTAAGGATACATTAATGTAGATAATCTCAACATTTTGTCTTGTGATAACTGATTAAATTAATTATTCTGCTTTGCATATGACATTATGAAAAATGGGAAGAAAATCTATTGGATGTGATCCCTCCTCTTTTCTAGCCATAATCCATGGTTTACCTTGAGTTGCTTCTGTTCACGAATCTTTTGGGAACGTTTCAGTTGATACTGTTAACTTACCAATTAGCATGATCTAAATCTAAATTCATTTAAATAACTGACAAGATTGACATTTATTTCCACATAAGAATGATACAGATATATAGAAATATTATTTCAGCTGAAATTTTGTCTATAAAATAAAATGTATACTTACTAATTAGATACTTTAAAATGTTTTATTCTATGATGAAAGAAGAAAACATATTTGTTGTTCAGAAAATGCAATTCCTGACTTTCTACTGCCACTCCTTGATATGGTTTGGCTGTGTCCCCACCTAAATCTCTTCTTGAACTGTAATTCCAGTAATCCCCATGTGTTGTGGGAGGGACCGGGTGGAAGGTAATTGAATCATGGGGGTGGTTACCTCATGCTCTTCTTGTGATAGTGAGTTCTTACCAGATCTGATGGTTTTATAAGGGGCCTTAACCCTTTTACTTAGTACTTTTCCTGCTGCTGCCATGTGAAGAAGGATGTGTTTGCTTCCCCTTCTACCAAGGTTATAAGCTTCCTAAGGCCTCCCCAGCCCTGTGGAACTGTGAGTCAATTAAACCACTTTCCTTTATAAATTACCAGTCTCAGGTATTTCTTCATAGCAGTGTGAGAACAGACCAATACGCTTCTGAAATATACTGATTCATCAAATCCCATTTGACTGTAGACCAAATGCACAATCAGTGTTTATGATCCCCAGGTTTCAATTAGCATGGCTCTGCGTGAGGAATACTAAGGCCACTAAAACATGGCAGAACCTCTTTCTGCTGCAGGAAGACCTTCTTTTGAGATGTATAATCTTGGAATTGTAACCATTTGAATCACCTTTCCAACAATATCACTGAAGGATATATTTCTTGATCAGAGAAACTAGACTTAAAACTATAAGATTTGTTTATTCTGTTAATAATCTCCATAAAGAAATATATTTCTCTCACTTGTTACGTAGACTATATGTAGACTATATGACATGTAGTTAATTAACAAAGTACATGTAACAGGCCCATTTTTATAAACTTATTTCTTCTAGCTATATGTTTGCACCCATTAACCAGCCTCTCTTTATCCTTCCACTACCCATACACCCTCCCAGCCTCTAGTACCTATCATTCTGTGGTCTACCTTCATGAGATCAAGTTTTTAATCTTTCACATATGAGTGAAAGCATGTGTTATTGTTATTATTTTTACAAGATTTGTGGTTCCCTTGAAAAAGATATCCCCTATTAATCCACTATTGTGAAAGAATAAGTTCTAATGTTCAATAACAGAGTTGGATGACTAATATTAACATCAACTCATTGTATATTTCACAATAGCTAGAAGAAAGAACATGAAATGTTCCCAACATATACAAATGATAAAGCTCGAGGTGATGAACACTGCAAATGTCCTGAATTGATTATTATACAGTCTATACATGTAATACAATATCACATGTACCCCATAAATATATGCAAATAAATATTTGTATCAATAAAAAACATAACTTCAGGGAAAAAGGACTACATTCAAATGTGTGCATATTTTGAATTAATATTTAAATAATCATTTGGATTTTTCATGTGTGAAAACATTACAAATGGAAATGAGAACATTTTTCCACAGAACTCATAACTTTTTTGCCGTAGACATATGCAAATCCCTGAAGTTGCCGGAGGGTCACTTATGTGATTCTCTCAAGTACAGCACTAAATGTTAGGATTGCTTGTTGATACCTAATCCTCAGTCAACATCATAAATCAGCACTTGTCAGATCAGGGAAGCATATTAACTAGAGTTATTATATTTCAGAACAGTTAAGAGTGTTTTTTATTCTGACAGCTTCCCAGAGAGGGGACTCTGTGATGAGTAGCTGCAGATATTTCATACCAGTGAGGAGGATACACATTGCCAGTTATTACTGTTAAGGGCAACCTTTGCTAGCACATCGTAATTCTCTCTACAGTCCTCTATTTTAATTTCTGTCATACCACAGCATTATTTACTCCTCTTCTAGGCTAACAGCTGCCAGCCATGAAGATTTTTATAGAGGTATAGAATTTTAGAAAGAGGGAAAAAACTATAGAGGATATCTTACTGAATCTTTATTTTCCTTTTGAAGATACTGATGCCTTTTTATTATTAAAGACTCATGAAGCTTTGGCCAAGAGAAGATATTTAACTCACTTTCTTACCATTACACAACTGACTTCTCACTGCCAGTTTGAGTTCTAGTGTCCTACTCATTCTTTCTGACTGAATGCACCATGACTTTATGTGTGTTCATGTGTATGTATCATTATTTAGATATATGAATATATATATATATCTTTTCCAGTCTTACTGTACTGTTTTGCATTACAATATTAAACCAATGGAACCGTTCACTATAGAAATGGTGCAGTATTCTATAGTAAGTGCTCACAAACATATACGACAAACCTGCATGTCCATCAGTAGATGAACAGAAAATATGGTATAGATACACAATGGAATACTATTGAGTCTTAAAAAAAAAAAGGAAATCTTGTCATTCACAGCAACAGGAATGAGCCTGGAGGATATTATGTTAAGTAAAATAAGCCAGACCCAGAAAGACGAATATTGCATGTTCTCATTAATATGTGGAAGCTAAAACGTTTATCTTGGAAGTAGAGAGTAGAACTGTGGTTCCTAGAGGCTGGGAAATGTAGGTGGGAGAGGGGATGGGGAAAGGTTGGTTAATGGCTACAGAATTACAGCTAGTTAGGAAGAACAAGTTCTAGTGTTCTATGGCATGTTGGTGACTCCAGTTAATAAGAATTTATTATGTATCTTCAAATAGCAAGAAGAGAGGATTTTGAATATTCCAAATAAAAATCAATGCCAAATGTTTGAGGTGATGGATATGCAAAAAACCTTACTTGATCATTACATGTTGTATACATGTATCAAAATATCACTCCACTGCTCATAAATATGGACAATTATTATGTGTCACTTAAAAATAATTATAAGAAAGACTATGAAAAACAACAACAACAAAACAAACACAAAGAAAAGAAAGAACTATCAATTGAAAAGGATTTTTCTGGTAGATTCACATTTTCAAAGGGTCATATAAGAAACAGAACCTATGACGAATACAAAATAAGATCTTTTCTCTATAAGAATATTACAGAGTTAGTACAGTCTAGCATAAGATAAGTCTTTTGAATGGTGTTGACAACAATAAAAAGCCACTTGGGGAAGCTGTGTTATGATCTCAACCGATATTTTTCACTCATTAATTGTATAAGATTTTAAATAAAACAACTATATAGGGTGCTGGTGACAGAGAGAAGGTGGGCAGACAATTCTCTTTAACTTCTTTGAGAGGGATTTTAAGAAGAGATGGTACAAGAACATTAAAAGTGGAATTAGGTGAGGAGTCTTTAAACAATTACCTCGTATAAGTGCTTCTCAGCTTCCTTATCTCAACAGGTTATGTTAAAGAGTAGTTCCTGAACCTGGTGGGAACATTTCATTATGCAGTCTTTGAAGTAGCTAAAACATAGTGGTGGTGGTGTAACGATATGAATATTTTGAGTTTTTCACAAAGTAGATGCAGCAAATTGTAGATTTGTGAATTTGACTTTGCTTCAGGGAAAGACTTCAGAATATATAATATAGTAAGAGAGAGAGAAAGGAAGAGAAAAGTATATGTGTTTGTCTGTTCACAAACACTTGTCCTGGAAGACAGGTGAGAGATGATTATTCCCATCTTGGTTGACTTCATGGTAGTCATCAGACAAATAATGAGGGAAATTCTATATACCTGGTATATCAAGAATTTGAGACCAGCATTGAATCAGCTTACCTTGTGATTAAGATGGAGAAATATGGACTGAATAATCAATTTGTAACAGGTTGAATGACGATGCCAACTTTCATTAATTTTAAGTGCAGTAGAACCCTTCCTAACATATTTTCATGTTTCTTCTCAAACTATAACACATATACAAAGGCAGGGATTATACTCTCTAAAAAGAATATAAAGTTTGGAAAATGGGTCATTTTGACTCTACCATCAATAGACTGCTCTGTGGAATAAATAGAAATATCTCTACTTGCTTTCTTGGGTGAGCATTGCTTTCTTTCTTTCTTTCTTTTTTTTTTTTTTGAGACAGAGTTTCACTCTTGTTGCACAAGCTGGAGTGCAGTGGCGTGATCTTGGCTCTCCGCAACCTTTGCCTCCCAGGTTAACGCGATTCTCCTGTGTCAGCCTCCCAAGTAGCTGGGATTACAGGCATGCACCACCACGCCCAGCTAATTTTGTATTTTTAGTAGAGATGGGGTTTTTTCCATGTTGGTCAGGCTGGTCTTGAACTCCTGATCTCAGGTGATCCGCCCACCTCGGCGGCCTCCCAAAGTGCTGGGATTATAAGTGTGAGCCATCGGGCCGGGCCATCATATTTTGAGAAATTAATTTAACAGACATAAGGCTCATTTTTCTGAATTCAGAGGTAAATGCTAATATACAAAAATCTCAGGGATTCTTTTCAGATATCTTAAATTCTTTCAGCTTTAGTCTTGCCGTCTCTAAATGAGGAATGTTGCCAACTAAAAAATGAGGTGTGAACTGCTCCCTTCAGGCCCTTCATCTCCCAGAGCATCTGTTATACAGTGTTGATGTTAAGCACCTGAAATGGGCTTGAGGTTCTAAAATAAGGAAGAATTGGTGTGGCTAAGTAAACAGAATGCAAGCGTTGTGTAAATCTTCTTTTCTGCAAGAACTGTCCTTGATTAATAGGCTTAAATAACAACATTATTTATCTCAGAGGACATGTTACTGTACTTTATCTGTTTGAAAGCTTTATAAAAGGCAAGGAAAAGAAAATGTGTGAAATCCAAATACCAATATCATCATTCAATTTTATTGTAACATGTACTGTCAATATAACTTACTCAAGCACTTATGTTTTCTAAATTATTAGACTAATGAAATGGAAGGCATTCTTTTCAAAATGTCAAATTTCAGCTAATTTACAAGTGCAAATTTTATCTGGTTAAACATTTACATATCAAACCACTGTAAGATTTAGGGGAACTGCTTATTCCTTTAGTCCTGCCCCATGCCCTCTATTAAGATCTTTCTGCTAAAGTTCATGCCATTATCAAAAACATAGTAATTGAGTTAATATAGGAAATTTAGCTCAGTGGCTAAGAACCAGGACTCTGGACTCAGTATAATACGGAATTATAGTAACACAGGTTAGAATTTAGGATGAGTAATTTAATCATATGTAAAACAATCATTATTATAGTATCTCATGGGGTTATTTTGAGAATTAAATGAGATAATATATATAAATTGGATAGCAGCATATATGGCACCTTATAAGTAGCTGTTGCTTTTATATTACCCTTTTATTCTTTCTTCAACTGGCATGGAATTCAGAAGGTAACTTTTGTTTTAAAGACAAAAATTATTTTTGAAGAAAAAATATTATATACAATGTTAATAATTTTTATTTTTGTTAGATGATGTTATCAAATTATGTTTTCATTTAAAAAGGAAAGTATAGTGGGTGGGTCTCAATGTCAGGAGATCAAGACCATCATGGCTAACACAGTGAAGCCCCGAATCTACTGAAAATACAAAAAAAATGAGCCTGGAGTGGTGGCGGCGCCTGTAGTCCCAGCTACTCAGGAGTCTGCAACAGGAGAATGGTGTGAACCCGGGAGGCTTGCAGTGAGCCAAGATCGTGCCACTGCACTCCAGCCTGGGAGACAGAGCAAGACTGTCTCAAAAAAAAAAAAAAAAAAAAAAAGTAAATATGTGAGTCTTTGCAAATATTAAAATAATTTAAAAATGTAGATTATGGAATTTTCAACAGACTTTACTGGAATACTCCAAATCAAAGATATTTGAAAATTGGTTTTTTGATCATTTTAGCTGTAGAAATCATATTTTATTTGAAGACTTTGTGTGTGTGTGTGGCAGAGAGAGAAAGAGATTATTAATGAGAGCAGTCACTGCAAAACATACTAATACATTTTACCCACCAAAATATGAATTTCAGTCAATATAGCCTGAGGATATATATTTCATAGCTTCGATGATCTTTAAAAGTATCATCTTATTGCAGGTTTGTGTTCAGAGTAGTTGATCTTTTCAAGTCTGTGGAAGATCTTGAGCAACAGAAGAGCAGGGTTTCTAAGGGTATATTTCATAGCTTCGATGATCTTTAACAGTATGATCTTATAGCAGATTTGTACTCAAGGAGTTGATCTTCCTTTTCAAGGCTGTGGAAGATCTTGAAGAGCAACAGAAGAGCAGGGTTTTTAATAAATGGTTCTTCTTTGCTGCAATATTTAATATTTCATTATTGCATTTAAGAATGGTAACTGTTGCTCAATATTATAATTCAGAATGCTAATTAAATCTTTATATTGTATAGATAACCAGTCTGCTTCATATTTAAAGTCCTTCTGCCCAAACAATTAAGATTTTTAGATATATTAAAACCAAATAAAAATGAATCATTTTTAAAGAATAAAAATAAAAGAATTATGTTCTGTAAATTTGGGACCATACTGTTGTTTTTTAAAAACCCTGAAAGGATATGGCCAGATACGGCAGCTCATGCCTGTAATCCTAACATTTTGGGAGGCCTAGGTGGCCTTCCAAAAAAAAAGATTGTTTGAGCCCAGAAGCTTGAAACCGACCAGCTTGGGCAATACAGGGAGATGCTGTCTCTACAAAAAATAAAAAAAAAAATTGGTTGGGCATGGTGGCGTGCACCTGTGGTTCTGGTTACTCAGGAGGCTGAGGTAGGAGGATCCCTTGAGCCCAGAGAGAGACCCTGTCTTAAAATATGCATGTTTGTATGTATGTGTGTGTGTGTGTATATATATATGTGTGTGTGAATGAAAATACATATATATCTATATATAAAAACACAGATATAGAAAAATATGTGTGTGTACGTATGTGTGTGTGTCCTGAAAGGGTGTTGTAAATGTCAAGAATAAAAATCATCCAGTTTGATGTATTTTATAGTACATTTCTAGAATGTACATATTTTGATACTTAAAAATGTCAACAGACATTAACAAAAAACATACAGAAACTTTAAAAGATGGTCATGGTGGAGAAATTCAAGCACACTCCAGTCCACTCTTGATGTCACTTCAGTCTGCTGTTAAAAGTGAAATACAGGCAAAGCAAATAAATAAATAAATAAATAAGATACAAATATCATAGGATTTTTTCCCCAAGAAAGTTCACATGCAATTCCTGCCTCAGAATAGATAGAAACTAGGCTGGGGTTATGGAAACTCATGCCTGTAATTCCAGCACTTTGGGAGGCCAAAGTGAGAGGATTGCTTGAGCCCAGGAGTCCCAGACCAACCTGGGCAACATAGTGAGACCCCCATCTCTATAACAGCATTTTAAAAACAGTATATGGGGATGATGGTCCACACCTGTGGCTTCACCTACTCGGAAAGCTGAGGCAGGAGGGTCACTTGAGCCCAGGAGCCCAAAAATACAGTGAGCTGTGATCACACAAACTGCACTCCAGTCTGGGTGACAAAGCAAGACCCTGTCTCAGAAAAGACAAAAAAGAAACCAGATGTTTGTGGAGTGCATAAGTCAATGGTCAATGTTCTGTCATCTGATACACTGGCACTGAGTATTAAAGTAGGCCTATTTAAATGGGAAATAATTATCTGAACCTTTAGCTTCCTTAAATTTAATGTAAAATATGTCACATGATGTCAGCCACATTCCCTTCCTTCTTAGATATCTTGGGAAGTGTCTTTCAAGACTATTCTCTCTGACGTATCTGATAACCCAGCTGTATAGTGGATTCATATCAGATATACGTATTTTTACAACTGCTGGAGCCACACTGCCTGGATTCAAATTTTGGTAGCACCACTTGCCAAATTTCTGACTTTGAGCGACTTACTTACCTCTTCTGTGATTCAGTTTTCTTACCTAGTAAAGGTTTATGATCATAATGATACTTAAATGCAAGGATGGGTGTGCAGGCTAGGTGAAGTGATACATGTAAAGCACTCCGAAAAAACTCTGATCTCTATAGATGTTACCCATGTTTTTTATATAGCAGTGTCTCATGATACAAGTTTATTCATCTGTATTCAGCAGGACATTGTGAACTTGTGGCATCAAGGAAACTGTTACTTATCTTTTTGTATTTAAAGTTTATCTCAGTGTCATGCAAATGGAAAGGGATTAGCATTTGGGTTGTTGTTAGACTTAATTTTAAAAGAGGTTCCTGCAATTTCATAGGTATTCATTATGTCTTAAATATGTGACCTCAATGACCAGTACTAAATTTTGTTCAAGGTTCTATTGGATTATCTGTTCACAAATACAAGCGTTTAAACATTTACATCTCAAATTTCCCCCATATAACATTTGTTTTTCTTTTAAAACAGCTTTTCAGTGTGTCCTTTTCAACCAACACTTCCAACCAACGCTTACTGTCATACTCCAAACTGTTATTTTACAGTTTTTTCTTTCTATTTTTGCTTCACCATTTTGGCATCACCTCTTGGTTCAGATTTTCTTGCCAGCACCAAAACTCCTGTAGCTTATTTCTCAGTTATGTGACTGCATTGGTACTGCAGTTCAGGGAAACTTTATTCTTATTGTTTTGTTTTGTTTTGTTAGTTTAATAAGAGATAATGTCTGAAAGGACATGAGCAAAAGTAAAGAAACAAAAATCTAGTCCTGCTGCTTGACGAAATAGTATGAGAAAAAAGCGGACAAGCACCAAACCAAAAATAATAGCAAAATATCTAAGAAAATTTGATAATTGTTTTGTCAGAATGAAAACTTTTTCTCTAAGTGGTATTTTTCAGTGATTTTATTCCCCCTAATTTGTACATCTCCTTTATTGTATTAAATAAAACAATCTGCCTAAATGTTTATAGCTGCTTTATGCAACAGCCTATATCCTTTTTTTGAAAGGGGTTTGTGACATCACTTGGTTTGTACAAGTTAGAGAAGCTATGCAATTCATAGTGAAATAGTTTTATTAAGTTTGCTGTCAATGATAAAGATTTTACTTGAAAACACTCTCAGAAAGTTTCCGTTTTCACTGGGGTATTTAAGACAGTGCTTGTAAGTGTTCAGTGATTTCTTTGATATAATTTAGTGAAATTTGGCTAAACACATATTTTTAAAAACAACAATTATTTGAAAATAGAAAAATATGCCAGAAAACAAAACTGGTTTTCTAATGGGTTGCTATTTAGATTCTAAGTATTCATTAACCAGGAGGTGGCTAATGAGCAGATGTTTAATGAGCAACAGAAATGAATAGACAGGTTTTTTTGCTTGTTGATTTCAGACAGACTAAAGGTACAGACATGTTGATGAAACAAACAAAAAAAGAAAGTATTCAACTTGATGGGACTTAAGGAAAGATGTTCTAGTAATAGAATTGAATATGGTAGAGAAGCTTGCATTAAAATTTCAGAAAAATAGTTCTACAACTGTAGGGATAAATTAACACACAAAGAGCACTAATAGTTAAACTTATTGAAAGAAATGTAATCAACTCATATTCAATACATTATGCATTTTTTTCTTTTATAACTCATTAACTTGCTAATAGCCATTTTACTTCTTATTTTCAGGGGTAAGAAGCTGTGTGGATTTTTGTTTTGTTTGTTTTTGAGAATTAAGCTCTGATTTTTTTTATTTTGCCCAGATTCCTACTTAAGGGGCCTGGGGAGTCATGCCCTACAAATCATAAATTGTCATCACATGGATTTTATTTAACACTATATTTCGTAACTTACTTTCCAGTCTGACTCTGGTATAACAAGGAAGAAAATCAAAATGGTTTACCCCAAAATATATTTCCTTGCCATACATTGAAACTGCCCTGCAATGTCTCTTGTGGGAAAAATCCACATTCTATAGAGAATCTCCTTTCCCCTTTGTTTTCCTTTCCTCCTTTCCAAATCCAGGAGATAATCAACTAAGAGCCAGGCACCCTGTTAAGTCCAATAAGAAACATTTTACAACTTGCTCTCTTTGAAGTGTACTATCTGAGAGCTTCCTCTGTACAAAAAACTTGGTCTCCACAATCTTTTATCTTAACCTAAACATTTAATTTCTATTAATCCCAGGTCTTCAGGTAAACTCAACCAATTGTCAACCAGAAAATGTTAAAATTTACCCATAGCCTGGAAGCCCCCCTTTAAGTTGTCCCACCTTTCTGAGCTAAACCAATGTATTTTTTTTTTTTTTTTGAGACAGAGTCTCGCTCTGTCGCCCAGGCTGGAGTGCAGTGGCACAATTTTAGCTCACTGCAAGCTCCGCCTCCCGGGTTCACGTCATTCTCCTGCCTCAGCCTCCCGAGTAGCTGGGACTACAGGCACCCGCCACCACACCCGGCTATTTTTTTGTATTTTTAGTACAGACTGGGTTTCACTGCGTTAGCCGAGATGGTCTTGATCTCCTGACTTCGTGATCTGCCTGCTTCGGCCTCCCAAAGTGCTGGGGTTACAGGCATGAGCCACCGTGCCCGGCCTGATATATTTCTTAAATGTATTTGATTAATGTCTCATGCCTTCCTAAAATATATAAAACCAAGCTGTACTCCAACCACATGGGGCACATGTTCTCAGGACCTCTTGAGGGCTGCGTCACAGGCCATGGTCTCTTATATTTGGCTTAGAATAAATCTCTAAAAATATTTTACAGAGTTTGACTCTTTTTGTCAACATGTTTTAGATCTGTGTATCATGCATTCTTCTTTGTTGGGTTTAATTCTCCTGACCTTAGATTTCTCATACACTTTGTAGCTCTCATAAGATTATCACAAAGAATAGAAAAACAGAAAGTATTAGGAAATTTTGTATACTTTCTATTTACTATTATTATTATTACTAGTTTTTTTAGATGGAGTTTCGCTCTTTTTGCCAGGCTGGAGTGCAGTGGCACGATCTTGGCTCACTGAAACCTCCGCCTAACAGGGTTCAAGGGATTCTCCCACCTCAACCTCCCAAGTAACCGGGATTACAGGCGTGCACCACCATGCCCAGCTAATTTTTGTACTTCTAGTAGAGAGGGGGTTTCACCATGTTGGCCAGACTGCTGTCAAACTCTTGACCTCAGGTAATCCACCTGCCTCAGCCTCCCAAAGTGCTGGGATTATAGGCATGAGCCGCCACACCTGGCCTGGCCCTATTAAATGTTTTAGTTGTAAAACATTTGGAAAAATATATGAATTGAGTTTACATTATAGGAAGAGAGAAAAATCTCAGTATTCAGATGTCTTTTCCGTTTGAAAACTACTGTTTCTTCACTTTTTTTTTTTTCCCCGATTCATCATTTAAAACTGTCAGGTACAGAACTCTAAATTTTGGTCTCCTATATGATAATTTTCAAAGAAGCAAGTCATTACACGTTTGCCTTAATAAAATCTTTACTGGTCCATCTGTGCAAATGTCTTCCTTTTATGGGCTCTTAAGCACTACATCATTTAAACAATCAGTTTTATTTTACTCTGACTTGCTACAGTTTTCACCAAAGCAAAAATAATAGCTTTTCTCCAAATTTTACCTCATGCTTGCTGATGAAATCAGATTGCTTAAGTCTTAACCACACTCCCTCATTCAAATATGGAACACATTTTGGGATTACTGGAGTTGAATCAATCATCATTTAGTCAATAATTTATACCTATAGTTGTGAAGGAAAAGTATAGTATTTTGATATTTTATTTCCTTTATTTTTGTATATAATTTATATGCTGTTACAATTAAACTATACTGATTAAATACCATATAATGATCAAATTCTAACATAATTTTTCATGCCCATAAAACACCACTACATTAGGCTTCTAATTACATGTTTGATTCTTTTTAATGGATTCATAATTGATGGCATAGACCCTTCTGCATTGCCTAATAAAAAGAGCATGAAAATTAGAGCCAGCCACTGACTATCACACTGACTACTTTTTTTTTTTAAATGTTACTCTAAGGAATTTAGAAGTCTTCCATTTCCTTGTAATATTGTTGTTAGTTGGGCACAGGGGCTCACACCTGTAATCCCAGCACTTTGGGAGACTGAGGTGGGCAGATCACCGGGAGGATCACCTGAGGTTGGGAGTTCAAGACCAGCCTGACCAACATGGAGAAACCCTGTCTCTACTAAAAGTACAAAATTAGCCGGGCATAGTGGTGCACGCCTGTAATCCCAGCTACTCGGGAGGCTGAGGCAGGAGAATTGCTTGAACCAGGGAGGCGGAGGTTGCAGTGAGCCGAGATTGCGCCATTGCACTCCAGCTTGGGGAAAATGAGTGAAACTACGTCTCAAAAAAAAAATTGTTGTTAATATTACATAATTATGCATATAAATGGGTTTTTGAAGATGTAAATAGTGTGCAAGTGGAAATGTTATTATTAGGCTAGAAGCATTTGAAGCTAGCTTGATTCATTTCCTTAGGTTAATAGACGCACAGTTATTATTCTACAGTATGCAGCAGATCAAGTGACTGATCGAATGATTTCTCAGGTTGACTAACTGGACTTTGCAAAATTTGAATTTTTTTTTTTTTCATTTCACATGAAGCACTGTAAAGTGCAAAAAAAATGATTTTTCTCTTTAGAATCTGTTTTAATCTGATGTACTCCTTGATTTGCATTTCACACACTCTCCTAATTTGTACCAGACCTAAAAAAGTGAAAGGATTAACTTCCTTAAGGATGCACTGGAGAAACTGTCATTTTAGAACTCATGTAGTTCAAGTGTGCCAAAACCTGATTTTAGCAGTAGTTAAGTCAGGGATTATGTACCATTCATAGGATTGTTTTGGGGGATGGTTTATGAGTGTTAACAGAACTCCAGTAAGTCCGGTGCCACCATTTTGGTCAAAGTAAAGAAGGCACGTTGATTGTTATTGCTTTCTGTGTTCCTTGTTGACCCATTTTGGTTCCTTCTTTCATATTCCAACTCAGTGATGCCAACCCCCCTTAGCCTAGCAATTCAGTTTTAGATGTGTAGCATTTTTGTTTGTCCTGCCAGGATGGAAGATGTTAGCATCAACCACTGTTCTTCATTCATCTCTGGATTCCCCACAGCCCCTGTCACTGGAGGTCTAATGTTGGAGATTTAACAAGGAACCTGAAAGATGTTTTAGTATTAGAAGTGTTGCCTTCTCAGTGCCTTCATCTCCTGATCTGGGAAATGACAGTGAGCACCTTGCCCATACGCCTGTATGATTGTAAAAGTTAAATGAGTCAGTACTTGCCATACGTAGGCACTAAAAATGTTAGCTGTTTCAGTTATCATTAGTATTCTTTCTTGAGGTTGTAGGAAACATGATCACAATATCAAAATATGAATTTGGCTATGGAAATAGTTACCTATTTCTTTGGGAACAGCATGATACGTTTGATTTCCTCTTATCAAGATACTTTAAAGTTGTTATTCTTCAGACCAAAATATCTGGACCCAGTGCCACTTGGTGTCCACTATGATATGTGGTGCAAATGCCTCTTCAATAAAAGAAGTGTTTGTCCCAGTTGAAGGGAGGGATGTCAACAGTAGATTTCAGTCTCTTCAAGAATTGCTGCACCTCTAGATGGTCCCAGGTCCAAGGTAATACCCTTTTTATGGTTTTTTCATAGCCAGCAAGGCAGAATATAAAACCCTGACCATCTCAGAAAAGTTCTAAAGCATCCTTCAAGCTCCAGAACTCCCCGTGAAGTTAGCCAAGGCTGTCATTGGGCTGCTGTTGCAGCTTGACTTCTTCCCAATTCTGCATCCCTTTGCTTCCCCTTTCACATGTGTTGATCCCAAGGACACTTCTTATAAACTTCCTTCAAGCTAAACCGGCTCATAATTTGTATCCAGGAAACCCAGTCTGGGATACTCACACAGAGCTATGACTTTTCATATAGTGGATGCTTAATTACATGGATACCAAACTGAGCTGAAGAACAAAATATAAAACAGACTTCATTTTCAGAAGGCAAATTGTTTGCAACTCAGGTTTCTCAGGCTGTTAGGCTGGGGATAAAATTAGTCATAAGAAGTGTTTTGACTTAGCATTGTAGCTTCTGAACCCAGGACAGTGTCTTGTGCCATAATAGGCTCATGGCAAATAGTGTTGCGTGGAAGAACAAGCAGACATTTCTGTAAATTTGGCCACATTTGATAGTTTACAACTTCTGTTGCCCGTTTCTTTTCCAAGTTTACTTTCGGGAGTCTCATGCAATTGTAGGAACTTCCTCATCTCTATTGCTTCAAGACAATTAATAACTTCCCTTTTTGTTGCTCTCTGTAACTGATATTTCTGATGTAGTAATAACAGTGGCACAGATAAGCGCCAAAAACCTTTCTCCCACAGTTATTACTGCTGCTATCATGCTAAGTTTTCCAGAGAAGAACAGAATTCCTTTTTTTATTCAACTTTTATTTTAGAATCAGAGAGTATATACGCAGGTTTATTTATTTATTTATTTATTTTTATTTATTTATATTTTTTAAACAAAGGTATATTGCATGATGCTGAGTTTTGGAGTGTGAATGAATTCGTCACCCAGACAGTGCTCATAGTACATAATTTTTTAACCATGATTGAGTAAGCTGTATCATGGGAACTCAAACTCTTGATGGCCTTTTTTTTTTTTTTTTTTTTTTTTTTTTTTGAGACGAAATTTCACTCTGTTGCCCAGGCTGGAGTGTGGTGGTGCATTCTCGGCTCATTGCAGCCTCTGCCTCCTGGGTTCAAGCAATTCTCCTGTTATGCCCAGACCGTTTATTCCCCGAAGAAGACCACCAGAGTCCAGAGTCAAAGCTAAGCAGCAAGGATTTTTATTACAAGTTCGAACCTGGAGCTCTCACTTGCTCGTGAAACGAGACGGGCAGGAGAGCTCCCCCACTGAGCTCCAAACAATGTTATATAGTCTAAGGAAAGTAGGCATAGAATCATTATACAAATTAGAGGTATGATTGGCTGGAGTTTGAACAAAGCGATTTGGCAAACTATGATTGGTTCCCGCCATTTCTGATATTTCAGTACAACCCTTGAGGCGGAAGAGCAGTTTTACACAAAGGCAGTTAATTATATTGCGTCAGGTTGCACAACCAGTTTATGGCTATCTTGCTTAAACACACCTTGTGACCTGGCTATCTTACTTAAACATTCCTTGTGACCTGGCCTCAGAAAGAAAAACATGTACTTACAGAACTTACGAAACCTCTGGTACGTGCAGAGATTAGAAAGCAGAACAAAGAGTTTAGCAACATCGGGGGGAGGAAGGGAGGGTACGCATTTTTGTATCTTTGTGTCCTTTCATTTCCCCCTCCCATAAGTAACTGGATGTCCAATCTTGGATTTCCAGAGTCTTATAATGTAGCCTCACTTTCTGGGTGCAGGAGAGGCTGGTGATGGCTACGGAGGACCATTAGTTGGATGGTATCAAACCTTTCTCTGACAAATTGTAAAATTTTATTTACCACACAGGGGCCTATAGTGAATAGAAGTAGTAAAGACATTAGGGGGCCTAAAAGGGGTGCCAGAAGGGAAAACATTGAAGAGCTCCACCAATTGTTAGCGGCTGTAGTGAATTGTTGCTTTTTCATTTCTAAGCTTAGTTTGTGTAGGTGTTGGACCCTTTCCTCAACTAACCCTGACTCATTTATATAGAAACAGCATTCTTCTTTGAGGAACATACAGGTACCTCCTTTCTCAGCCGTGAGTAAGTCTAAGGCTCTGCGGTTTTGAAGGGTGACCTGTGCTAGGGAGGTGAGCTGCCGCTGAAGGGAGGCTAGGGAATAGGCGGAGTCTTCCATAGCAACAGAGAATTGTTGTAACAGCTTGTCGTTTTCTATCATGGAGTGTTGTAGGGCCCCTCCTGCTAACCCCGCTGCGACGACAGAGGTGGTTAAGGATATTCTGGCAATTAGTGGTAGAAAAACTGCTCGTCTATGTCGCGCAGTTTTAGTTGGGGCGGTCCCTGCCCAGCCTATGAACTCTGCCGGGGTTAGCAGTGTCAGTCGGGGAACTAGGGTAACAGGGATACACAATTGTCCGTCAGAGATGCTTTTGGACAGAGTTTTTAACAGAGTCATATTACACCAGAAGAACACACCAGGGGGAGCATATATGGGACTATTAGGCTATGTAGCCGATTGGTTACAGAGGCTGTTGCTAAATGCCGAATAACAATAGGGGTATTTCTCTTGGTATGGGTCACGGTACAGGGCCACATCGGGTATCGTGACTATTGATGAGTTAAAACCTGTATAGTTTGTGGGAGGGGAGGATAGAGGAACAGCCGTTAATGGTGGTCTTCCTAGGGTTGCACACATAAAGCAAGAGGACAGGTCGCCTAAACCGGTGAGGTTGGCGAATGCTAGCCCTTCCTGTAGTAGGGTTAGCCAGGAGAAGGGCTGCAAGTCTTGTGATAGCTTGGTTTCTTGCCTGTGGATTTGTGTATGGATTAAGGGTTGAATCTGGACTAGACTTCTCCACAGATATAAATGGCTACTGGGCCAGGTACTAGTTGATGAGTAATATACTCCCCCATGTTGTGGGGTTGTCCACCAAGAGTCCCATGGGTCTCTAATTATCCAAGTGTAAGTGACGGGAGACTCAGTTTTGTAAAAATACCACCCTTGTTGTTCTCTCCAGTATCGGACAGAGTGCGTCTTACAGTAGCTATATGGGCAACCTGCACTCTGGTGCCACCAATAATTTTTACAATTATATTCAGTTTGATCATATTCAAAACAGATCATGGGTATTGCTGGTTGGGCAATCTGGAACCTAGTGAAATTGAGGTAAACTATAGTATTACACCCTGAGGGGGGGGGGCAGTCTGCGCTAGCTAGCAGTTTACCCGCTTGGGGGGTTTCCCCGGGGTGAGTTTTGTTCTCATAGAGCCAGAACCTCCAGACATAGGGATTAGACGGCGCAGCAGTGAGGAGAGTCAGATGCATAAGGCATAAAAGCATAGGTAAGCTAGACATGGTTACGGTTATGGGGATGACGGCGCAGGGTTAGCTTTAAGGGATTGTTCTTAGCTTTGTCTACAGTCCATGTAACCAGTGCTCCAGACGGCCCGAGAAGGTCGGATGCTGGGTCCACTGGTTTGACGTGTGTGTAGTGGATCCACGAAGCGATGCCTTCTACCTTGAGAGCGGTGGGAGTAGTCAGGAGTACTTGCAGTGGTCCTTTCCACCTGGGTTGAAGAGTTTCTTGCCGGTGGCGCTTGACTAGGACCCAGTCTCCTTGCTGGAACGGATGAGGCGTCGGCGGAGGTCCTGCCTCGTACAGTTCTCGTAGTCTGGGCTAAATTTCCTGGTGAATTTTCTGTAAGGCTTGTAAGGAGAACAAGAGCTCAGAGACATTTTCAGTTTCAGGTTTGAGTAAGTCATCTTTTAGACTGGGGACCAGGGGTGGGGGTCTGCCATACATGATTTCATATGGTGTGAGGCCCAGTCTGTAAGGGGTATTTCGGGCCCGGAACAGAGCGTAGGGGAGAAGTACTACCCAATTAGCGCCAGTCTCCATGGTCAATTTAGTTAAGGTCTCCTTTAGAGTCCGATTCATCCTTTCTACCTGTCCTGAGCTTTGGGGCCTATAAGCACAATGTAATTTCCAATTTGCCCCAAGAATGGAAGCCAAATCCTGACTTACCTTAGCAACGAAGGCTGGTCCATTGTCTGACCCTATTTGGACGGGAAAGCCATACCTAGGGAGGATTTCTTCCAAAATTTTCTTTGCTACAACCTGAGCAGTTTCTCTCTTAGTTGGGAACGCTTCTGTCCATCCTGAAAAAGTATCTACAAAGACAAGTAAGTACTGATACCCATATTTTCCAGGCTTTATCTCAGTAAAGTCTATTTCGCAATAGATACCAGGCCTAGTTCCTCTACACCTGATTCCTGCAGCGGTCTGGGTTTGGGGGCAAGCGTTGTTCAGTTGGCAGGCTTTGCAATTTGTTGTGACATCGCTGGCCAGTTCAGCTATGCGTCTGATTCTGAACTTGGCGTGCCTGATTAAGTCTATCATTCGCCGGGCACCCAGGTGGGTTGTCCGGTGGATATGTTCCAACACCTGCCGTCCTAATTTTTCTGGTAGGATGGTTTGGTCATTTATATCAGTCCACCACCCATTTTGAACCTGTTTTAGGGGAAGCGTCTCCATCCATTCGCGATCCTGTTCGGTATAGTCGGGAAAACATGGCAAATTTCGCGGGCCAGGATCAGGGAGCTGGAGCGTGAGGAGCTGACTGGGAGCTTTTGCTATGCTCTTTGCGGTTTGGTCGGCTAAGAAGTTGCCTCGAGCAATTGGCGTAGTTGGTTTCTGATGCCCAGGGCAATGTACAATAGCCAATTTCTTTGATTTCCACAAAGCAGTTAATAGAGCTAGGATCTCTTGCTTGTTTTTTATTTCTTTGCCTTCAGCTGTTAATAGTCCCCTCTCTCTGTAGATGGCTCCATGTATGTGCGCAGTAGCGAAAGCATAGCGGCTATCCGTGTATACTGTTAGTTTTTTCTCTGCCCCTAGGGTGAGGGCCTGTGTGAGTGCTATCAACTCGGCTCTTTGGGCCGATGTCCCTGGAGGCAAGGGTTCCGCCCAGATTACCTCAGTCTCTGACGTTACAGCTGCTCCTGCATACCGCTGGCCTTGGTGGACGTAGCTGCTGCCATCAGTGAACCAGATGAGTTCTGTGTCTGGGAGCGGACGATCTTGCAGGTCCTCCCGCACCCCATGCACCTGAGCCAGTATCTCAGCGCACTCATGGGACGGGGCATCCAAGTCTGGATTTGGCAGCAGTGAAGCAGGGTTTAAGAGGTTGGGGGCAGAAAAGTTATTCTGAGGGGGTTTAACAGCAGTCCTTGATAGTGGGTGAGCCGGGCGTTACTCATCCATCGGTCCGGCGGCTGCCGGAGGACGCCTTCAATGGCATGCGGGGTTATAATGCGCAACTCTTGCCCCATGATAAGTTTATCAGCGTCTCGGACCATTAGGGCGGTCGCCGCGATTATCTGGAGGCAGGGTGGCCAGCCAGCAGCCACTGAATCTAATTTTTTTGACAAATAGGCAACTGGCCTCTGCCAGGGGCCTAGGTACTGTGTTAACACGGCTTTTGCAACACCCTTACTTTCATCCACGTATAAGTGGAAGGGCTTGGAGACATCAGGGAGCCCCAGCGCGGGGGCTGATAACAAGGCAGTTTTGATTTGCTGAAAGGCCAGCTCAGCCTCTTCCGTCCAATTGAAGGGCTGCCGTTCCTTTGTTGCCTGGTATAGGGGCTTGGCTAACTCAGCAAATCCGGGTATCCATAACCTACAGAACCCTGCTGACCCCAGGAATTCTCTCACTTGCCGTGTTGACTGGGGTCTAGGGATGCGTAGGACTGTTTCCTTTTGGGCTTTGGTTAGCCAGCGTTGCCCCCCTTTTAATAGGTACCCCAGATAAGTTACCTCCGACTTGCAGATCTGAGCCTTTGTTGCTGAGGCTCGGTAGCCTAGCTCCCCCAGAGTCTTCAGGAGGTCCTCAGTCCCTTGAACACAAGTTTCCGGGGACCTGGCCGCTATTAAGAGATCATCAACATATTGCAAAAGAGTTATTTCAGGGTGTTGCCGCCGGTACTCACCCAGATCTTCATGAAGGGCTTCATCGAACAGGGTTGGCGAGTTCTTGAACCCTTGTGGCAGTCTGGTCCATGTTAGCTGACCGTTGATGCCCCTCTCAGGATCCGTCCCTTGAAATGCAAAGAGTTCTTGACTTTTGAGAGCCAGAGGAAGGCTGAAGAAAGCGTCTTTTAGATCAAGAATGGTATACCACTGTTTTTCGGGATGTAAGGCACTCAGAAGGGTGTATGGATTGGGCACAGTGGGATGTATGTCCATGACCCTTTAACTTCTCTTAAATCCTGTACTGGCCTGTAGTCCGTACTGTTGGGTTTACGAACAGGTAACAGTGGAGTATTCCAGGATGAGTGGCAAGCCCGTAGGACTCCCTGGTCTAGGAGTCGGTGGATATGGGGCGTAATTCCTTCTCTTGCCTCCAGGGGCATAGGATATTGCCGAACCCGAACCGGGTCCGTCCCTGGCTTAACTTCCACAAATATGGCAGGTCGATGTTTAGCTAGCCCCAAGCCCCCAGTTTCTGCCCACGCTTCAGGGAAACGCTGGAGCCAAGAGTCAATTTCCTGATCGGGGGACTTTTGCTCTTGATGGAGTCGGTACTCATCTTCTAAGGTGACAGTCAGGATAGATATTGGCCTGTTTTGGGAATCAGTTATCTTGGGCCCTTCTGGCTCAAAGTGGATTTGGGCCCCCATCTTTGTCAGCAAGTCCCTCCCTAGTAGAGGGCAGGGGCTCTCTGGGATGACTAGGAAGGAATGGGAGACTTTTCCCGTTCCTAAGTCTACAGTCCTCTGGGTTGTCCAGGGGTATTTTTTAATGCCTGTGGCCCCGTGCACCCAGGATGTTTTCTTAGACATTTTTCCAATTGGTTTGGTTAGGACTGAGCGTTCCGCCCCAGTATCGACCAAGAAGCGAACTGGGGACCCCTCCACTTGCAAAGTTACCCTGGGTTCGGGGAGGGGTCCGAACCCCGTCCTCCCTAGTCAGAGTCCTGGGTAACGAGTACGGAGGTAGGGTTAGCTGGTCTCCGTTTCTTTGGGCAGTCTTTAATCCAGTGGCCACGTTCCTTGCAATAAGCACACTGATCTTTTTCTAATCCTTGCCTAGGGCCTTGCTTTTTCTGCTTTCTGTTTTGGCCATTTCCTGCCTGGGGGAAAGCTGCTACTAAGACTTTGGTCATTTCTTTGGTTGCCTTGAACTGTTTTTCTTCTGGAGTATCCCTATTATTATAAACTCGCTGGGCCATCTGAAGGAGGTCCTGAATCTGCTTTCCCTCTAAACCTTCTAATTTCTGGAGTTTTCTTTTAATATCTGGTGTTGCCTGGTTTACAAAGGACATTACTACCGCTGCCTGATTTTCCGGTGCTTCCGGGTCCATAGGGGTAAACTGTCTGAAGGCTTCCATTAATCTCTCTAAATACACAGCGGGGCTTTCTGTCTTACCTTGTAACACAGAATATACTTTAGCCAAATTGGTGGGCTTGCGAGCTGCAGCCCGGAGACCTGCCATTAGAGTCTGGCGATAAATGAGCAGTCGTCCCCTACCTTCTGCCTTGTTGTAGTCCCATCTGGGCCGGGTCAAAGGAAAAGCCGCGTTAATGAGGTCAGGATTTGCAGTTGGCTGGCCGTCATCTCCTGGAACCAGCTTTCTGGCCTCAACTTGGATTCTTTCCCGCTCCTCCATGTGAACAGGATTCGGAGGAGCTGTTGACAGTCATCCCAGGTCGGCTGGTGAGTAAACATGACACTGTCTAACAACGAGGTTAGATCTTTGGGATTATCTGAGAACCGAGCATTTTGGGACTTCCAATTGTATAAATCACTGGTGGAAAAAGGCCAATACATGAGACGGGAGAGCCCGGTATCATCGAGCGATCCTATTTCTCTGAGAGGCAGGGCTACAGTGGAGTCAGGGAGTCGGGAAGCTTGGTCCCGCTGTACGCGGCCTCGTGTTCGGCCGGCCGGCCCCCCCAGGTTACTTTTGCTCTCGGCTGCTTCCGCTTCTCGGTTTCCCTCTATGGAAGCACCACCCTGGGGGACTGGGTCCTGCGGGATAAGGTGCGGATATGGTGGGGGAAATGTGGGTTCTAACGTTAGGGGGTCCTGGCTGTCCGGCAGCACAGGGGCCGAGGGAGCAGAGGGAGTCCTTTGTCTTGTAGGTTGCATTACTAGGACCTTGCAAGGCTCAAGGATGAATGGAGTTATCCAGGGCGGTGGGTCTTCCACAAGATTTTGCCACACTAGAATATAAGGAATTTGATCAGGATGTCCTGACTGCCCTGGCAGGAAAATCTTAGTTTTTACCTTAGTAATAATAGAGAGACAAAAAGTTCCTTCGGAGGGCCACCCTACGCCGAAAGAGGGCCATTCCTAGCGGCAGAAAGTAACTAGCTTTCCTTTCTTTAGCTCTACGCTTAAGTTATGCCCCCGAGCCGTCACATCCTTAAAATTGGTAACAAGGAGTGAGAGCGGCGTGCTCTGGTTGTTGCCCATCTTTGGACTGCTCCTACAAAGAGAAGGGGGGACGAAAATGAGTGTGAAGCAGAGGGGAGTATCCGACAGGTCCGGTCCTGGAAGGGGAAGAAAAGGTTTTATGTTTCGTTTTGGGCTTACACTTAACACTTAACAATAACGGACAGACAGTGATAACGATGAGCATTCGCGAGCGCGTGTCGGACTTCCGACCTGAGTCAGACGGGGCAACCAAGGATGGAGGCCCCCAGATGGGCACTGGGGAACGTCTCCCACCAGTCCCGAGTGGCTGTCTTCTAGCGCGTCCGCCAAGACCGTGCCACTTACAGAACAGACCAATACAGATTACAGATTACGGATTTCGCGAAATTTCAGGGAGACAGACAGAGACAAAGACAGAGACAGTGACAAACCCGGCTTACCTACAGATTAAAATCCGTTGACTTGGGGGTCTGGTGGGCTTGGGGGAAATCCCGGACGAGCCCCCATTTGTTATGCCCAGACCGTTTATTCCCCGAAGAAGACCACCAGAGTCCAGAGTCAAAGCTAAGCAGCAAGGATCTTTATTACAAGTTCGAACCTGGAGCTCTCACTTGCTCGTGAAACGAGACGGGCAGGAGAGCTCCCCCACTGAGCTCCAAACAATGTTATATAGTCTAAGGAAAGTAGGCATAGAATCATTATACAAATTAGAGGTATGATTGGCTGGAGTTTGAACAAAGCGATTTGGCAAACTATGATTGGTTCCCGCCATTTCTGATATTTCAGTACAACCCTTGAGGCGGAAGAGCAGTTTTACACAAAGGCAGTTAATTATATTGCGTCAGGTTGCACAACCAGTTTATGGCTATCTTGCTTAAACACACCTTGTGACCTGGCTATCTTACTTAAACATTCCTTGTGACCTGGCCTCAGAAAGAAAAACATGTACTTACAGAACTTACGAAACCTCTGGTACGTGCAGAGATTAGAAAGCAGAACAAAGAGTTTAGCAACATCGGGGGGAGGAAGGGAGGGTACGCATTTTTGTATCTTTGTGTCCTTTCACTCCCACCTCAGCCTCCTGTGTAGCTGGGACTACAGGTGCCTGCCACCATGCCTGGCTAATTTTTTGTATTTTTAATAGAGATGGGGTTTCACCGTATTGAAGAGGCTGGTCTCGAACTCCTGACCTCAGGTGATCCACCCACCTCAGCCTCCCAAAGTACATGTCTATTTCTTAAATGTTTTCCAGGTATTTTAATCCATATTCTATTTCAGGTATGACTTGTACATGTCTCTCTAGCAGGTAGTAAAGATTCCACAAAGCCTAGGCTGGACAAAAAAAATAAAAAATCTGAGGAATTGTCCATAATACTGAGCATTCAAAATCATCCCTTTATGTAGACCCAAACACTTGATTTCTTGGAATGAATTCTTTCCCCAGAAGCATCTCATCCCTTGGGCAAATAGACCCCTGGTGGCCTGTAATCCTACCAGCAAACAAAGTTTGGACAGATTAGAAACATTATAACGGACTAAATTTGGACTCCATCTGGGGTTTCTACTATAGTTAGAAAATCAATCATTGCGTAATACCCTATGCACTCTCTTTTTTTTTGAAAGTGAAAATGGAAGTAGGTAATGTTAGACCAGTCAGCACAAAATTTGTGTCCTCTTAAAAAATTTAGACGAAATAAAGTATTCATAAGCCTCATATACTCATTTCTAAGGATTTATTTTGTGTGTTTTTGTATTTTGTTTTGCTTGCTTATTCTCCTTACCATTTCTTACCACCTATTTATGCTTTAAGAGCATGCATACATTTATTTTACTTAGAACAGACAAACTTGTTATTGAATAGTTGAAAAAAAAAGTAAAAAAAAATTAATTACTGATATTTCATTGTGAAGATAATAGTTATTATAATTCTATGAAATTAAGTATTATGGTAACAGACTCAAAGTAGCATTTAAAATTTGCTTCTGAGTAAATATTTATATAATGATTGTGCACTTAAATGTCAAAAGGACAAATGGTTTGCATTATAAAAATTTGTGGGGACATCAGAATATGGTTAATAGCTTTTTCTCATTCTTAGGTTTTCTCCATTTCCAGTATTATTTTCATTGCTTCCATCTTCTTAAGTGAATATGGCATATTATTCCTTACTTGTGTGCATTACAAAATTTTTTATTACCAATGCTGATGAAACTGACCTGTGAAGCATGTGGACCGGTTACCATTTTAAATTATTTAATTAATTTTCAAATCTTTTTTGTGTGTTTTCTTTGTTTTTATTTTTCGGAACTCTCAAGGTCAACTTTGTAGACTATGTGTTATTTTAAAAAATTAATTTGTTTTAATTTTTGCCATTTATTTACATATATCTTATAATACTATTTTCTACATATATGTGTATGCCCCTTTATATCATTTCCAATGCATTATAGTTTTTTCTCTCTCATTTTTTCATTTTTTTGTCATGAGCATATTTAAGAAACCAGTTTTGTTTTTATTTACTCCTTTTCTGTCATTTTGTGTTTTGTTATTCTAAATTCATCTTTTATCCATCTTAATTCCCCTCCTAAATTTTTCTTGGTTTATTTTGTTGTTCTTTTTCCACTTACTTTATATGTATATATGTACATATATACATTCATATATGGTATTTTTAATAATAAAACTTTTACTATTGTAAACATTGAGTACATATCTGTTCCTATAGGTTTAGGTTGAAACCATTCTTTTGTTTTAAACTCTGCACCTTTATATAATTTGGTATCTGTTATGATTTCCATGTAGGTTTGGAAGATGATCCTTAGAAACACCAGTTATTTACTCCATACCAACATCCAAAAGATCATTTGACATTTTCATTGGTTTGACTTCAGAATTAGAAACTCTAATTTTCATAAAATAAACATCATAAACTATAAGTCATGCCCATCCAGTCAACCAAAGCTTTTCATGACTTTGTGATTGAATAATCTGAATTAGAATTTTTTTCAATAATGTTACATTTTAGGAACCTAGACATAAGTACAAATTTATTGGTGAATATTGATTGTCACCATACAGGACAGTATTTCAGATATTCAAACAGATGGGTTATTTTAAAAAATGTGTTTGAACTTCTTTACTTCAGTTTGTAAATCTTACTGCTAATGTACTCCTGTGGTCTAACAGATTAACGTAAAATGTTAAGGTTGTAACTATGATTTAGTACATGAAGATATACTCCTTACATACTCAAATACTAGTTCATGATGATTAGAACAAAATTTAAAGGCATGGTTTATAATCATAGACGAGATAATGTCTATCAAGATGTATTGCCAGAGTAATTACCTAAGTATTAACAAACAGGCATATGAAATCAATATATATAGTGATTTAAAACACACGTAAATTGATTCCAAAAGATGTGATACCAATGTTTATTTTAAATTGTTAGGAGAGAAATAAATTAAAAGTTTGACATAACATACTTTTTGCCAAAATTAATTCAAGTCTCTCTGTTAAATTTAGATTTTGAATATTTGTCTCAAAGAGAACTATGAGTATAGGAAAACTGACAAAATCTGAACGGTGTACTACTTAAAACTAGCCTTTAAGTTTTTTAGATTCTTTTCTCTCAGTCCTGCAGAAGTAGTCCAGGTTACTGTTTCTGCCTCCTAAATTTTTAAATACTTTCTTAGAATGAAGTTTTCTTATGTGTAGAAATGAAGTTGGCTTAAGACCCTAAGTTGGGAATATTTTCTTTAGCTTTGAGATCCATTGGAAAAAATGTATCTCACGAACACCCTTAAGGAAAATGAAACTTAAAAATATTAGCTACAAGAGAGAAATACAAACATGGTATTTCTTTTTGTAACATCTCTTAATTTTCAGACAAACTTTCTTATCTATTAAGTATTGGTATATTTTTGATAGTACTGTGTAAATCGAGAAAGGTGATTAAAATCAAGAAGCGACATAAAGTCATCTAAATTATCTCCAAAACACTTAAAGAATGACTAAGTGATTCTCCTCTGAAATCATTCAGATAATTTGTATGTGTCTGTGTGATTATGCCCACTGGGCACCTTTAAAGATGCTTTAAAAATAACCTTATTATCTCTCTTGTCCAACAACGTATCCAGTAAATAACAAGCAGAAAATTTCATTGACCATTCCTTTACTAAAATAATGACAGTTTTAATTTATTAATAGGAGACTTTTTTAGGTATTGGGTAATGATAGGGAACCTGAACAGCTTTGAGAGCAGACTTGCTTACCTATTTTCTTCTCAGTCTAACTTCTTAATTTGTTTGAATTATAATGAACTCTAAGGAGGAAACACAGCTCCTTAGTAATACGTTAAAAACTAAAGCTCATCTCAACACAGTGGAGATCACTGGGGAACTGGTGTTGGAGGTTAGCAGTTAGGAGAAGGCTCAGGGACACCCCACTTGAGATTTGAGATTAGACTAAGTAACTCATCACTTAGTAGCTGTTATTTACACTTCCTAAACCTTACTTTCCCCATTTGTAAAGTAATAGTGCTAATCAAGCCTAACTCGTAGACTTGATATGTGAAGTGAAAGAGGAAACACGTAAATACAATGCTGGCACAATCCATGCTTAGTAATTAGTAGCTCTTGTCACCATTATTATGACACTTACACATCCCTAAATATTATGGGACTAAAAATCCATCAAGATGAATAAAAGATAAAAACAGGACACCTCTTCTTAAGGTACCTCATTTTGTTAGCAATATTTTTATGGTCAGTAAACCGTTTTCTCTCTAGGTAAAGAAATTCTGGCTTAAGTATTTTTTATTTGCACTGTATTAACTACTGTCTTTACACACAGTAACAACATAATTGGATTAAAAAAAGCCTGTGTCTTTATATATTAGAAATGCTACCTAGTACTGAAATGATGCATTGTAAGATCTAAACATGGAGTCAGGGAGTCATATTTATTCACTACACTTTCCAGTAGCTTTCCCCTTGATTGACAGTGTGTATTGAATATAAACTTGGGGAAAAATTACAGAAACACTATGGAATTCCTATTGGAATAAATGAGCAAATAGATTATATTTGACTTCTTTTTTTTTCCACCAATAATGTAATTTTAATTTACATTGGTAATGTTGCCCGTTCATCTGACTCAGTTATCAAGTTGCAAAAATTCTTCCAGATAACACTAAAATAAATGGGTAACTGACAGTTTCGAGCAAGTGACAGAGATATGTCTGTGTGTGTGTGTGTGTGCGTGTGCACGTGTGCATGGCTGGGGGGAGAGAGAGAGTCTTTTTAATCACAAAAATGATTACTTCTCCTAAAGAAAAAACAGAGGTTTGGCATGGCTCTCTAGAGGTCAAACTGATCTGAAAGGCAGGAAGAGTCAAAATTCTTCCACCATGGAATGCAACCATGAAATTGTTGCTACTCATAGAAAGTCTTAGTATAGTTTGGTTTAAACATTTTAAAATTGCAAATAAATGGAGACAGATAAATACTATGATGAGAAGGTCAGGGGAAGCCTGGAGATTTCGGAGTACTCTTTCATAATTCGAGAATCATGTAACAGTTAAGAAACTAAACTCTTGAATCTTCATAGTCTTTGCTTTCTCCCCATTGATTTATCTGACATTATATAGCCTCTTCAATTATAGACTGGACTGAAATGTTTTATTTTTGTTTTATTATAAAAACTCATACTTGTCTTTAAAATATTCCCTTAAAGAATGTTTCATATATGTATTTTCCCTCCAAAATATAAAGAGGCTAAACCACTGTAGTATTGAAAGATTGAAAGAAAGACCCAGGGTGTCTGAAACCAAATTTAAAGGCTCAGTTCTAAGAGGAGTTAAAATGCTTCCTTTGTAAACACTTTAAACTTCACCTTTAAACATTGATGAGAATATTATAAAGAATTCACCACAGCAGTTTCATGGAGGTAGAAAAAAGTATTGAGAAGAAGGAGGGTGATTGCAACAAACACAAAGAAACTACTGAGATGTACCAAAGAAATGCAATTATCTATGAATGGGTAAACCAGTTACATATTTTGCTTTCACAGCATGAGATCATTTTTAATTAGAATTGGTTTACCATGTAATGATACTTCCATTTTAAAGATTTTATGCATGTAACCTTAATATTCTCAAGGTTTCCAGACTTCAGAGAGGTAAGTGATACTTTTATTATACAATGTTGGAGCACTTATATTCCACAAGGGTAAGTGATCCCTGCTGGGACAAAGTCCTTATGCACCTGACAAATCCTTCCTAATCGTTACTTGTCATCCTTCATCTAATCTGTGCTCCTAACTTTTCCCCATCACGACTGGTTTTGGGCCCTTCTCCATGCAATTGCCATTCTTACATATTTAACAAAAGCATTTTTAAAGTTGTCATTTAAGAAAGACTTTCCTAAGGGCTGAGGATAATATAATGCAATTACGACATTGACTAGCTAAAACTGGATATCATCTACCTGTGCTCCTAAAAGCTTCAGGCCTCTCTCTTTCCCTGTGAGTCCTTTAACAGCTATTTCTTCAAATTCTGACCTTCTCTATGGGATATCCCTCATGTTAACTTTCCCTACTCCATATGGAGATTCCAATACGTGTCTCCTTTAGGCCTAGCCACTGGCAAGAGAGGAGCATGATATGATGATGTCTCCGAAGAATTTCCTGCTCCCAATCAAAATGACTTCTACATGATTGAACATAATGCCTTGTACTTAATCAAGAGCCATCTGCTCCAGTGATCACTAATGCCCAGGAACTCTGGGTGAATTGATTATATATACTGAACAAAAATAATATGCCAAAGTGGTCCCTAAGTCTCTTCAAAAAAACAAACAAAAACAAACAACAACAACAACAACAACAAAACTGGCTTCCACACTTAAAACCAAAGGGCAAAGAAAAAAACAAGATATAAAACAGCAGTTTGCTCCCACTTTCAGTTGATTAAAGTTTGAAATATTGGAACCCACTTGCTCTGTGTGTGTGTGTATGTATGTGTGCTTGTTGTATGACGTTTCATTGCACACATGAATTCCTAAACCTAGTTTCACATTTATATGTTGGGGTCACTTTGAATACTTATCTACTTTGCAATAAAGCAAATGATATTTTATTTTGGGAATATGCATTAAATATGTGTTAATATGTGTTAAAGATTATTACCAAATATGTCTATATTCTCAAGGAAAAATAAAAAGAAACATGTAGCTATTGGCTACAGAGGCAGAAGCATGTTGCCTCAAGTATTTTATTTACCTATGTAAACTTATGTAAAGTGTTTTGAATACTTTTGTCAGCCATGGATTCAGGTATTTGTGAAAGCTGACTTGCATTTAAATTCACACAGGAGTTTTTTTTTATTCATTGTACTTTTACATTGACCCACTGAGTCATGTAGAAATACATGTTGTTTTGCATACATTTCCATATGGAAAAACAAAGAAAAAGAAGAGTTTTCTCTTTCAGAACATTTTACTATTCACTGCATTTTTTGCTTTTCCATTCTTCATTGTATTTCTAACCGTTGCTTACTAATACAGATACCTCCATGTGAATTTCTATTAGACTGTTTTTAGACTTTCTAGTGCTTTCTTTGAAGGACTATCCATGGTCATCAGTTTCCAGTAGTTACTTAAAATATGGCATTTATAGCTGAATTTAATATCTCAGATATTTCCTTGACAGTGCATATCTCTGTCTTGTTTAATATGAAATGGACATTTTTCTTTTAAAGCAACTTAAGTTTATATTAACTCTTTATTAATCTGTCATGTCACATGTTTGACTCATTTTGTGAATCTCTCTGTCTTATATACTTTATATATGCCAACTTCTTTGCATTTCGTTATTTTTTGATTCAGTATACAGTATTTGAGATATAAGAGAAGTGTGTATAAAGGCAGGGAGAGGACCAGATCCGAGCCAGGAAAATAACTTTTTACAATGTCATTTGATTCAGAAGAGGATTTTAAAACCACATTTTTAAGCTAAATAAGTCAGAAACTTGGGGACATTGAGAGAGGGTATTGGAAGAAAAGAGTGCAGCGGAGATAGAGCATTTCAGAACTTCAGATAATGCAACTTTGGTTAGCTTAATTTAAATAAAATTAATATTTAACTCTAGACTTTGTGGCTGCTGAGTTATATATGCCAAGACTGTTTTATAAATAGGAACAATGGACTAAATGGCCATACTATTTAGGGAACCTAACATAAGAACCTTTTTATATTTGGAATATAATAGCTTCTTGTACATATTAATCTAGACTTCATCTTTTACATAGCATTTCTCATACAAGCCACATTTTATTGACGAGTTAAAAATGGTTTTGCACATAATCCTCTTTGATTTTAGATGAACAGACATTCTCATTTTTTAAAATAGTGGTTCTGAATGAGGGTGTTTTGTCCCACAGTACACATTAGACAATGTCTAGAGACATTTTTGGTCGCCACACTGCACATGGGTGTGGGGCTGCTAATAGTATGTAGCAGATAGAGACCACGGAAGCTGCTAAATATCCTACATGCAAAGCACCCCCACCCTTCACGAAGTGCAAAATGTTAATAGTGTCCAGACAGAGAAATTCTGGTCTAGGAGTTAAAGGGCTGTAATGGTGCAATTATTTTGGTAATATGTTAGCTCAGATATGGAAATGTCTAACCCTGTGGATTTAGTATCATTATAATTAATTATGTGAAATATGCCATTCACATATCTGAACTAATCTGATAATAAGGTGAGGATTGCGTTTGTACATGCTTGACGTGTTTGCGAGTGGCCATTATCACTATACTTATCACTGTGTATTTACTCCACTGCGGCTACATTGAATTGGATTTCTTACGCATAATGCCCACTTGAAGTAAGTCGTATTTTGATGTATTTCAACTTACCACATCACTGATAAACAGTAAAATGATTATACTATATGTGAAAATAGTCACAGTAATCAAATTATATTTTAATTTTGGCATTCAATAATATGTAAACAAACATATTATGTTTTAAATGCACCAGCATATCTGTATATGGGTTCTGTGTACTTTTTTAGTCTAAATCTTCTAGATTCTGGTAGTTTTTTTTTTTTAGAAAAACTATTTTATCTGAAGGAAAAAAAGTCTGTGGATTTATGTTTAATTTTCTTTCCAGATGTTTAAAATGTTGTCTTAAGCAGACAATTTTAGAAATCAAAACATTATCAGAAACAAGTTTTCAAGGCATATGGGAACATTAATAATACTTAATGCTAATTAAAATTGTCTATTATGATGGGATATAAATTTATCATGCCCTATGAATCAGGAGTAGAAAATGACAAAATTGGGATACTGCAATGTTTCGTTTTAATATGGCCTGGTGGGTATATGAGTAGCATAGACACAGACATTTACCCACACATACAGTTTTATTTGAAGAGCACATTTTTAACCTGTTTGTTGACTTATTTTTATGTGAGCTTAGAACAGGTACAGTGGAAGAATTGGAAGATTTAAAATGGAAAAGCCTTGGTTGATGGGGAATGCCCTTGAATGCAGGACAAGTCATCCAGGGCCCGGGTAAAGAGATTATTCTTGGACAACAGACATGCAACTAAAAATGCTAAGAAGAAAGGAAGAAGTCAAGGAAAGATGGGCCTAAAATGAATGTTGTATGTAAGGAAGCTTTTCAGATGCCATATTTTTTTCCTCCCTCTTTAAGGTATAAGTTTGCTGAGAGGAAAAGGAGTAAGGATTGTATAAGGTGTGAAGATATGTGACGTTTCAGAGTAGCAATTTACAGCAGTGGAAACAGCTGTAGGCATTAAGTGATAGTCTAAAGAGTTCAGCTAAATAGTACCAATCTACATCGTCGGCAGATACTTTGATATTTCTCTTCTAAAAGAGTTAAAGACCTTTATTAAATATTTCCTTTCGAAGTGTTCTTGAACATAGTCTAAGTGTCATTTAAAGTTATTGCT
Organism: Macaca fascicularis; assembly: GCF_037993035.2. Taxonomy (NCBI): domain Eukaryota; kingdom Metazoa; phylum Chordata; class Mammalia; order Primates; family Cercopithecidae; genus Macaca; species Macaca fascicularis. The sequence continues at coordinate 26,167,291 of NC_088377.1, read as the reverse complement.
GGGTCTTGGCTTAATTACAAGGTGACTGCTGTAAAAAATCACAGTTATAGATGCTGAACATATATTTTCTGTCATCAGGTGGTATGCTTTAGTTTGTTCCTGTTTTAATGATAATCAGATAATTTAGATTTAGATGCATTTTATACTATCAGTCGTGATAAACATTCATGATACCTTTCTTATCTAAGTTTAAGATAATAGAACTTACCACATAAAAAGTATGAAGCCCCTTCGATTGATAACCTGATTGGAAATATTTAATCAATCTGTTCAGAGATGAGTTAAACAGAAGATACTACTTATGTTTGAATCATACAGTCTATTCTTTTTGGAGGTTTTCTTATGAAATATGTACTATGACAAAATAATAGAAATCAAGTCATTTGAATGTTTTAAAATGGATTGAATGTTTTAAAATATAAACTTCTTTTAACACATAGATATGTCTTAACAGTATGCCTACTTGCCATCCTTTATCTGGGCTTGTACTGTTATTTTACTTAGTTATGTTAATCTATTAAATATTCATCATAGATTTAAAAAAATTATGTATTTACTTACAGTGTTGTGATTTTCAATCACCATAACATCACAGGAATATTACTAGTATTTCATTGTAATAATGGTTGTCAAAACTTTGTGTTTTCTATGTTGGAAAGCAGGCATAATGGAGAGGGTAGCATAGAACTGACTTTAAAACATATGGATTGTCTAGACACCTTTAACCAAGATACACCATCTCTCCTCACTTAAATGATAAAGGGAAATACCACTCATGTATTTTCTTAATATTTAGAAATGGTATAATGTAAAGTTTTAATATTAATTTGGAAGGAAAGGGGCTTTACTTTAAGTGAGGAAAATATCTTGAAAAAGAGAGGGTTTGTTTTTGTTTTTAAATATTGGCATATACATAAGTATAAACAAAGTTGAAGGATAGTGGAATATGTTTAAAATTACTTCCATCTGCAAAATGCTGATTTACAGAAATATCTCAAAGTATTTTGTAGTAGTTTTTATTTTGCTTTTTTTCCGCCTAAGTATACAGAAATCATCATCCCCATCCATAAAGTTAGAAGCATAGTATTTAAATTTTAATCACAGTAATACAATCATGAAAATGATATTTGACTGGTAAATCATAACTTATGCATACTTTCACAAATCCCAGCGAGTTATGCATTCAGCATATATTAGGCGTCTATTCAGAGCCACGTGTTAGGCACTCCGGGAACAGCAAGCTTGCCCTTTAGGACTTGACCTCATAAGGAGCTAACCCTACCGATATCTTGATCTCAGACTTGTAGTCTCAAGAACTTTGAGATAAATTTCTGTTGTTTTAGCCGCCTAGTTTGTGGTACTTTGTAATGTTAGCCCTAGCAAACGAATGCACCAACTACTAAGTGAGTGTTTTTGAAAGACAAACGTGTTGCTGGTTTTTAATTTTATACTGATAAAGAGGTCAGTTACACCTCATATCTGTGGTTGAAAATAATCATACAATGTAATCATTTTCAGAAAAATTAATAAGTTTATCGCATTTAAAAACATTGCATCATATACAGAGAAAGGTGATCATAACTCATACACAGATAAAGTAATTGAAATACTTGATTTTGGTTCTCAAATATAAAGCATTTACATTCCATGTATCTTTGCAGTGTTAGTGTTATGTTGTATCATAATGCAATTCATGCTGGATAAAAATTCTTCTAAAAGAGAAAACATTAACACAAAACAAAAGATCTGAGTAGTTTTCTCGTTTTCTGCTAGTACAAAGTCCATCTTGCTTTACCTTCTTTTTTCCACCTACTGCTGGCAAAACCAGTTCTGCAGCATAGGTAAATAGCCCTGAAATCTCTTTGAATCCTTCCTGAAAATTACACTGGTCCCTCAAGTTATAGCACTATTTATCTTTACATTCTTTTTTTTTTTTGAGCCAGAGTTTCACTCTGTCACCCAGGCTGGAGTGGCGACCAGGGCTCATTGTAACCTGTCTCCTGGGTTCAAGCGATTCTCCTGCCTCTTAGCCTCCAGAGTTGTTGAGACTACAGGAGTGCGCCACCAAGCCTGGCTGATTTTTGTATTTTTAGTAGAGATGGGGTTTCACCATGTTGGCCAGGCTGGTCTCGAACTCCTGGCCTCAAGTGATCTGCCCACCTTAGCCTCCCAAAGTATTGGGATTACAGACGTGAGTCACCGGGCCTGGACATATTACATTCTTAATGCCAAATGAAATGTATAATTGGGAAGATTAAAAATGAATATCGAAAGTGTCAAAAGAAAAAAGTAAAATTTCTCGTCATTAAAATCCTTATCTTAGTATGTGTGTGGTACTTTTGAAAGAAAAGGAAACAAGCAAAAATAAAGAAACATAAAACAAAAATCAAAATGAATAAACTGAATATTTTAATACCCTAATATCAGTACTTTCTTTGGCATTTATTACTGGTATACATTACAATTATTATATACTTGGTTTTTTTCTGTGTGTGTGTATTAAGAGCTTATGTATGAGGCATATTACTTTTTTTCTTTTTTTTTTTTTTTGTTTTCAGACAGATTCTCGCTCTGTTGCCCAGGCTGGAGTGCAGTGGCGTGATCTCGGCTCACTGCAAGCTCTGCCTCCCGGGTTCAAGTGATTGTGCCTCAGCCTCCCGAGTAGCTGGGACTACAGGCGCACACCACCACCCCCAGCTAATTTTTGTATTTGGTTTTTAGTAGAAATGGGGTTTCACCATGTTGGCCAGGATGGTCTCAATCTCTTGACCTCGTGATTCTCCCGTATTAGGCATATTACTAAGCTCTGGGGTAAAATGTTAGCAAACTTTATAAAGTTTCCTATGTCAATAGCGTTTCTGTTCTGGCCATGGGCATGTGATATTTGCACACATACTGATTTCTTGGTAACAGCCAATGAGAAAGCAAAGTTAAATTGACTTTGGACATCCAGGAAGTGACTTGTTGTCTCAGACCTGAGGGATACTAGGAGATTCTTGCCAAAGAATTAGAGGGATACAGATCTGATAGAAGGAGCAGGGTGTATGAAGGCCCTGAGCTGTGAGATTTTAGTGCATGTTGGAAACAAAATTAGGTCAATGTGGCTACAGCATTGAATGTGGAGGCTATGAGGCTGGAGATATCGGTGGCAACAAGGTTCCACAAGCCACTGAGGGCGTGCTAAGAATTGTGACTTCAGTCCAAGTACAAAACCCTATAACTAATTTAGGGTATAATAAAAGGAGACTCAGTCTAGCTATCTTAAAGAACAACGTTAATGTTTATTCTGGTATTGATAAAAAGGACTGGCCTAGAACTTCTATGGAATGTGCTGGGCAGAAAGCTTCTTTAAATATCTTGGCTCCAAAGTTTCTCAATCACAGAACTCATTAAGAATTGTACTATATTGTATTATTGATGTCTTACTGAGGTCCCCCTGTTATGGTTTCTGTCATTTATTGTCTTTTCTCCACTGAAAGCATTGTCTTCCACCTGCAAGTGGTCACCAGCTAGGTTAGTCATTCTAGGAATTGCTGTGGGAACAAGTGTTCTCTTGCCCCCCAGTGATCATCACTCTGAGATGTGTCATTTTTTAAAATCACTTTGACGTTTTCAGTAGAAATTCATATGGACAGTTTTTCGTAATAAAATCCTGAATCAAGCTACAGAAAACTGAGAAACAGTAATCTCAAGGCCTCAGGAAATGAGTTTTAGCTTATTATGACTGTTTACTTTTGGGACTGCTACTATATTTTTCAGTATGTAAACCTAGATGTCAAATGAGATAACACCTTGATCAAGGGCGACCTGATTACTCTGTGCTCACTTCTTTTCTAAGGTTAAGAGTCTCACTTCCAAGTGTGGGAGCGGTGGCTCACACCTGTAATCCCAGCACTGTGGGAGCCTGAGGCAGGTGGATCACCTGAGGTCAGGAGTTTGAGAGCAGTCTGACCAACATGGTGAAACCCCGTCTGTACTAAAAATACAAAAATTAGCCAGGCATGGTGGTGCACGCCTATAATCCCAGCGATTCAGGAGGCTGAGGCAGGAGAATAGCTTGAACCGGGGAGGCGGAGGTTGCAGTGAGCCGAGATCACACCACTGCACTCCATCCTGTGTGACAGAGTGAGACTCTGTCTCAAAAAAAAAAAAAAAAAAAAATCTTAATTTCGAATAAGAGAAAATTGTAGAAGTTGTAAACCAATACTACTCCCTTCCTTTAATTCCATTGAACAAAAAATTATATTAAAACCCCAAGACATGTGGGTCTTTTTTTTCCCCACTTGATTACATGAGTCTTAAACTTTATTGCTTTTACTTATATCTGATCTGTGGATAACAAAAACTGCCTATTACAACGACAAAAATAAAAATAGCAAACACTTTACACAGCCCACAGTCAGTCTAAGCATCATAAACTGTAAGTGATATGGCACTGCGTGAATACTTCTTATTCTCCTCATTTTTGAATAGGTGGGTCTTCTTTACATTGTGTTTCTAATCATGTAAGTATCTCATTATTAAAAATGATGGCTTGAAAAATTATTCTATAATCAATATACTGCAGGGTTTCTGGAGCCCCAATTCATTGAGGATGGCTATTACAAGATAAATTCAATATTCACTGTTTAAAATTCGTTGAGTTCTAATTATATTCAAGGTCATGGAAGGTGCTGCATTATTTTGATGGGAGTGTGTACTGTGAGTAATATATTTATTCTTAGCCATTTACAAAATGGTTTATATGTAAGAATTTTATGTCAATAAATTTCAGCAAATTAGACAAAGGAGTGTTCTATTTCAATTCAAAGATAATTTTAATTCACTAACTCTTAGCTAGATTAATGATCCTAGTAAAAATTAAGCACTCCCCAATGCATGGTATGTGTACCAGATGACCTCATTAACTAGGTATATGGAGAACAGATGCCTCTATGACCTGTCTGCAGATTTACTGAGCAGGGAGTGTCCTTGTTAAGTACCCCTATGATCAGTGAATGAATTTCAAATTAGAGACACAAGGACGATACTTCCTCATGGGATATTCTATGTCATTTGGATATTTCTCTGTTCAGTTCTCTCTGCAGTTTGGTAGAATTTGAAATGTAAAAGAGATTCATCTTTTGCTGATGAATTTATCATTTTCTTACAAATCAATAGATGCCTGATTTTATGGTCAGAGTTTAGCCTGCGGATACAGTTTTTCATTAGCAAACCCCTGCTTTGCCAGACAATGGAGATGGGTGTTTTAAGTTAATTTTTGTATATTAGCACATTTAAAAATGACACCTGATTTGATTTGAATTATTCCATGTATAGAATGTATGACTCTAAGTGCAGTTTTTTATAACATACACACCAGATATATACATCTTTAAAGTACTTAATTCAAACCATGATTGTTTTCCTGTTGCTTCTGCTATTGTTATTGGCATTATAGGACACAGCTAAAAAACTATGTAGCTGTGAAAACACTGCTTGATCTTCTGACGTGCTACCATTAATGCCTCATGCACAAGAAAGTTCAATATAAGTATAAAGTAAAATTGTAAAATTCATTTTCTAATGCTGGATTTTAGGTCGTTGGCTTTTTTTGTTGTTCCATCTTTTACTTTAAAATCCAAAGGAAATTTAGAATGATTTTGGAACCAGATTTACATTTGGAAAATATTATAAATAGATTCACATTTAAGCCGATAGCAAGCTAAAATTTGTTTTAAAGTGTTTAATGTATCCAAAGCATTATTAGATGGTTTGAAGTCAGTTTTCTTAATGTTTCTATGGAAATATTGAATTACTGTGTTATTGATAGGAAGTGATCATTTGATCTTAGCAATGGAGGAAACTACAGTATAACTGTAGCATGTGTTAGAGACGCTCATTCCATTGGGGATGTTACCTTAATGTTAGCTAAATGTTATGTTGCTACTGGAAATCATTAAAAATATGTGCATCTATTTAAGTAGGTTTATGCAGATATGGAGTATAAATATTAAGAAAGTAGCTGTATGCATAAACAACTTTTAAAAATTATTTCTAATATACTTAAATTTATGTTAAAAATACATATATTATTATACAATTATATTTAAATATGACAAGATTTATTACATAGCAAATTTGAAGGCAAAACTTAATTGTTTGATGTAACGATCTATCTTTAAAGCTGGCCTGAGAGGAAGAATATTACTTCAATTAAAAATGTGTTACTAAAAAGTGCTCTTTTCTAGAAAAAATAAACTTGGAATTGTGTACCATGTTTGTAATAAAACATGAGAACTATGTTAATGAATATTACAAGTATAAATTTTACAATATGCTACTGGCATATATAGACAAATAATGGAGTATTGATCTTAAAATATGGGCTATCTCTTTTATATAGGAATCATGAATTTCCATATGAATGAGCATTTTCCAACATTTCACTCAGTTCTTCTCAATATGTATTGAAAACTTTGGGATAATTCACACTCTGATATTATGCAATACATTCTATATTCTTTCTTGCATCATCCTATTTTTCACAGACCCCTCTTTAAACACTGGTAAGACCTTTGTATAAATCTAACATAATTATTCTACTTATATTAATTACATACAATTATTTTAAATTCCTATGAAGAAAGACAAAAGTAGACTTGCATAAATTATTCTAAGAACATGAGAGAAAAAATAAAGTGGCAGGGCCAGATCTATTTCTCTGTTGATAAAAATAGAATCAGTATATATTTTGTTTGCTTATAGTTGTATAATCAAAGGAATTATGGAATATAGCCCCTTGACCCTTTTATGTGGGTTATAATAGAGATGAATGGTGTATATTGGGGCAGAGGAATTAGGTCAGGATACATAAAACAAAAATGAATTTCTTGTCTTCTTGTCTTCAAAGAAGTGTTATATTTGTAAAGCTCAGTTTCTTGATGAAAGAAATAACTTTCTGATTGAGTAACTTGGTTTTCATGTACGTAAGGTGTTCATTTAACTTTTTGTGAAAGACATACATAACCAAATAAAGACAAATTATTTATGTACTGCCAAAATAAAAACTTTTTTTTTTTTTTAGAGGGAGTCTCGCTCTACCCAGGCTGGGGTGCAGTGGCCGGATCTCAGCTCACTGCAAGCTCCGCCTCCTGGGTTCACGCCATTCTCCTGCCTCAGCCTCCCGAGTAGCTGGGACTACAGGCACCTGCCACCTCGCCCAGCTAGTTTTTTGTATTTTTTAAAATAGAGACAGGGTTTCACCGTGTTCCCCCAGGATGGTCTCGATCTCCTGACCTCGTGATCCACCCGTCTCGGCCTCCCAAAGTGCTGGGATTACAGGCTTGAGCCACCGCGCCCGGCCAATAAAAACTTTTTTTTTTTTTTTTGAGATGGAGTCTCACTCTGTCTCCCGGGATGGAGTGCAGTGGCACGATCTTGGCTCACTGCAAGCTCCACCTCCCAGACTCAAGCGATTCTCCTGCCTCAGCCTCCAGAGTTGCTGGGATTATAGGCACCCACCACCACACCCCGCTAATTTTTTCTAGTTTTAGTACAGACGGGGCTTCACCATGTTGGCCAGGTTGGTCTCGAACCCCTGACCTCAGGTGATCCACCCGCCTTGGCCTCCCTAAGTGCTGGGATTACATGTCTGGGCCACCACGCAACAGTGTCCTGTGGTAGTCATGGTATTGCTTCTTTTTTTTTGTTTGTTTTCTTGAGACGGAGTCTAGTTCTGTCACCCAGACTGGAGTGCAGTGGCGCAGTCTCAGCTCACTGCATTCTCCACCTCCCAGGTTCACGTGATTCTCCTGCCCCAGCCGCCTGAGTAACTGGGATTACAGGCGTGTGCCACCACACCCAGCTAATTTTTATATTTTTGGAGAGACGGGGTTTCACCATGTTGGTCAGGCTGGTCTCAAATTTCTGACCTCATGATCCACCCACCTCGGCCTCCCAAGGTACTGCATTTTTATGCAATGACCAATGACTTACTGTTATTACCCTCCTTTTTTGTATTATCTGGGTAATGGGTGCTTCACAGTTTTTCCAAGTTGTTAATATTCCAGTTTGTGAAGTCATTTCATATATATCTGAAATTTTCCTTTTTTTTTTCTTTCTTTTTTTTTTTTTTTTTTTGAGACGGAGTCTCGCACTGTCGCTCGGGCTGGAGTGCAGTGGCCGGATCTCAGCTCACTGCAAGCTCCGCCTCCCGGGTTTGTGCCATTCTCCTGCCTCAGCCTCCCAAGTAGCTGGGACTACAGGTGCCCGCCACCTCACCCGGCTAGTTTTTTTTTGTATTTTTTAGTAGAGACGGGGTTTCACTGTGTTAGCCAGGATGGTCTCGATCTCCTGACCTCATGATCCGCCCGTCTCGGCCTCCCAAAGTGCTGGGATTACAGGCTTGAGCCACCGCGCCCGGCCATATCTGAAATTTTCATACCACCTATCATTGCTTTTTTTCACTACTAGTTCAACCTTGTAGTTCATGATAAAATGTAAAAGTACTGTCATATTTCCGTGGCCAAATGCTTTCCTGGAATCACCTGCTGAGTTGATACTTTGTAATTTCCAAAGGGATGCAATTTCATGTGACTTTCAAAACTGATTTTATCTGATAATATACTCTAGATAAATTGCATATGATTAAAATTCAATTGTAATTATATTCACTATGGAGAATATTCAGAAACTCATGGAAACTCTGGAGAGTTTTTCATACATTGTGTGTTATGTCCCCGTGTAAAAATTTGATTGAAGCTAGTTGAATTCACTAATTCTTAAATCTAAGAAGAAATGTGGGTGATTTATTAGTATGTACTTAATACTGATGTGTCTTTCATTGTGTATGTCAGTTCGTTTTCTAGGAGCAGAGAGAATGTAAATTATATAGGAACAGTATTTTTATTTAACCTTTAAAATTACAGAAAAGACCTTTTAGGTTAAAAATGCATTAGCTATCAACATAATCTCCTTCCTTAACTTGACTGTTTTCCGAGAGTAGTAATTGCAAACCAAAAAGAGGTTTAATTCTCTTTCCGATAGCACAGAAAATGTTTTCTTTCATAGCCTAGCCATAGTGTAGTAATATGTCTTTGCCACAGGTAAGTTCTAATACCTGGTGATGATTCCCGTACTGTGTACCCACTCTAACACTTTTCGACCTACCCTTCCTTTAAAAGATGTTTTGAGGAATTCCAGAAATAAAATGTATGACCCAAATTATGGGGCTAGGTTAATACCATGATGCCTGTACTTTTGAAGGCAGGGAAGTGATAAGTGGTAAAATGAGACATTTCCTAGGGGTAGGGGTACAAAGCTAAAAAAGAAGGAAATACAGATTGAATTTTAGATTTCTTATTTCCAGCCCCTCTTGAAGTCTACCTGGAATATTTTCCAATCTTTAAGCATTCAACTGCAGTGAAATATCCTCTGGGGACCTTCTGTGACATCCCAAGACAGAGTTCATCACCCTTTTTTAATAGTGTCCTGTACTTTTCTTATCTTTCTATTGTATTTTCTTGCAATTACCTTCACATACACAGCGAACACCAGCAATTTAATGTGTGTGTGTGCATGTGTATGCATGCATGCTAAATAAGTTCCTTGCATGCTAAAAAATATTTCAACCTACAAAATAAATAGTAATGTCATTGCCTGGTTCATGAAAATTTGGTGATAATAGATTTCACAGAACCTGGAGAAACTTACAAAGATCAAGCTCCAGACATATGACTATGGAGGCCAAAATATCAAACAATAAAACAAAAAATGAACAACCCATTTATAAAAGTACACACACCTATGTAATCTGATGTATGTACATAGTGTGTATGTGTGTGTGTATATATATCTCTCTCTCATCTAATATGTAAATATGTTATCAATTTATGGAAAATCATGGCACAAATAGAAGATAGAAAAAATAAATCGTTAAATGACAATACAAAAAGTCTTTCCCTGTCAAAATGCTGTATAATTAGATGGATGCATTAATATAAAAAACAAAAACTAATGAATGGGGAGTAATCAGCAGTGATAAAAGGGTAGACAGAGGGCAGTGGAATTGAAGAGAGGAAGAGGAGGGTGAAATGAGGGCAAGAAAGTGAGGAAAACGTGATTATTTATTTACAGTGAGTAGTTGGAGGCTGAAAAGAGAAGTTGCACCAAGTTTGGGTCTAACATGTTGTGGTAATAACTGTGGTCTTCATGTTATAGGTGAAGAAACCATTGACTATTTTTAAATAGGGAGATTGGGTGGTCAGTGTAGAGTTGCTGGGTGAGTGCAATGCATAAATGTGCCTGAGTAACTAAAGATGGCAAGAATTATGCATATTCCAATAGCCTTTCCCACCTCTGTTGATGAATTGGTAGTAACCTACATCCTGTTGGTAAGTAATGAGTCTAGCTAGGAACGGGCTATCCAATAAATAAATATTGTGAGAGGACAATGAAAAGTAGTTAGATATTAAATTTGAAGAACACTTAGTAATTTGAAATGTCTCCAATGGGTTTGGAAAATTGGTAGGATGACAGTCTCATTAAACAGTAAGAAAAGAAGGCAAATGGGAAATAAAGTTTTGAGTACATTTCTAAACTTAGTGAAATAAATTGAGGGTTATTAAAGAGGAAATTTGAGCCAGCTGATTTCAAACACATAATCAGAGCTTCTGAGCAGTCACAAAATGAGATAAAGGTTTCAGCGTTTTCACAAAAAACTGATACACGAATTCATGTGAGTAAATGAGATCTTCAAGAAAGAGAATGTAAAGATTAAAGAACTTAAGGCATGTTGTTCAACCTTCGGGAACAGACATTTGAGAGGAAAGGAAAGAACATGAGGAATGAAAGGAACAAATGAGAAAGATGTGCCTGCTATCAATTTAGAGTCAATGAAGCAAATTGGTAAAAATTGGTGAATTGTATGGGGTTATTGATGACCCAAACTCTCAACTTCCTTGGAAATTGGGAATTTTTCTAAATAAAATGTTCTGGGAGATGGTAAAACAGATGTGGAGAAAGCAAGTCCAGGGTGCAGAGCCCAGGCTAAAAAAAAAAGCATTTGATTTTGTGTTTGAGAAGATAGCACTTGATATTTAAGATTTTCTTGTCTTTGAAGTGAAGTTGTGGGCATTGAATTGAAAAGGGTTTATGCAGCTATAGGATTGAAATATAGAATTAGAAGTTATTGAAAAATAGAAATGGATAAATAGAGTTAGAAGTGAAAATAATTTATCACCATCCGTCATAATATTAACTTGTTTTAGTATTTTTTTTCCTCTGGTTTTCCAAAAAGTTGTGGAAATTGACAGTATAATTATTCTAAGGTGGAATAATTAAAATGGCATTTTAATAAGCTGTGGAAAATGTTTCAATACCTGTGGAAAAATGGGAAATGGAAAAAAGATTCAGTAAATGTTAGCTACATAATAAAGTGTATACCGCCCAATTATTTGTCTCTTTTTTTTTTTTTTTTTTTTGAGGTGGAGTCTCGCTCTGTCACCCAGGCTGGAGTGCAGTGGTGCGATCTCTGCTCACTGCAAGCTCCGCCTCCCGGGTTCACACCATTCTCTTGCCTCAGCCTCCTGAGTAGCTGGGACTACAGGCGCCGCCACCTCGCCCGGCTAATTTTTTGTATTTTTAGTAGAGATGGGTTTTCACCATGTTAGCCAGAATGGTCTCGATCTCCCGACCTTGTGGTTCTCCCACCTTGGCCTCCCAAAGTGCTGGGATTACAGGCGTGAGCCACAGTGCCTGGCCTATTTGTCATATTTCTGAGGGTAGTGAATATAACATGTTTAAATGGAAATGGAATTATCAGAAACCACATAACCCATGTCGACTTCTTTCTCAGTAATATATTGTAAGGAAACAGTGGCCATGTACACACTGGCTGCTCTAAAGTGTTTCTCTTACATCAAAAATTAGCTAAGATCTCATGGACAAATCTAAGATCTTCATTTAAGAAATACTTATAGAAAACATACAAAATTTCAAAAGTTAAAATCAAACTATTATAACATAGAGGAATGGCAGGAAAAGTGTTCAGTGGCATTGTATGATAATGTAAAATATCATTAAAAAGTTTTATGGAGGACCAGATAAATAAATTAGACTTTTTGCTGGTAGGAATATTACCATCTACAAAGGGAAATGGATCTGAAAATGTTTCGTTGAAACTTTCAAACATGGAAATTCTGTTTGTAGTACTAAAGGAATACAAACTTGTTGAGTGCCCTTTATTAGTGTAAGTTGCCTAAAATTTACTGCTGCCCTATTTATTTCAGTATTCTGACCTCTATTTAATTTTAATAAATATATATTTATAATTTTTTAAAGATTTATTTATAACTTTTTCCTGTGGTAAAATATACATAATATACAATTATCATTTAGGCATTTTTAAATGTGTAGTTCAGTGGCAGTGAGTGTATTCACAGTGTTGTGTGACCATCCCACCATCCATCTCCAGAACTTTTTCAACTTCTCAGACTGAGACTTCATGCCCATTAACAATGACTTTCAGTTCTCTCCTCCCTCCAGTCCCTGACTATCTCCAGTGTACTTTTTGTCTCTCTGAATTTCACTACTCTGTGTACTTCATGTAAGTGGAATAATGCAGTATTTGTTTTTTGTGATCAGATTATTTCACTTAGCCTAATTACTTGAAGGTTTGTTCATATTGCAGCACGTGTCAAATTTTATTTACTTTTTAAGGCTGAATTATATTCCATTGTATGCATATGTCACATTTTGTTTGTCCATTCATCTCTTGATGGACGCATTTATAAATGCTGTTCACCAAGACTCTTTTAAAATTCCATAAAATTTTTAGTTCTACCAGTGAAACACTGTAATTGTTAAGATTTTCTGGTAATTAAGTTTTATAGTTGATAGTATACTATTATTAATCTATGTCTGAAAAAGAGTTGCAAATAGAAGATACAGATCACAATATTTAATCAAGTGTTTTTTTTCCCAGCATATTACTTGGAGATGGCCATTTATAAAGTCATAGTATGACTCTAAAGCTTAAACCTCACTGACAATACATTGCGTCATGTGTTATATCTAATGTATTATGCCTCACTCAGAACACATTCAGCGCTCCTGCAAAATTTCAGTGAACAGTGAATTTCTCTAAGACCTTGCACATGCTGTGACATGTACAACAGAGGAGCTGTGTCTCTGATTTTCACTGTACCTTTAATATGCCTCAGAGTAATGAAGTAATTAGTATCTGGAAGATGAAGCCCACTCCATACAACCACATTGTCCAACCCAGTTTTAGGAACAGGCATTCAGCAATTTGCTTACAACTCTGGCATAATAGAGTGGTCACCAACTGGGTGACTTTCCCCTAGCTTGTCAAGTGCAAGCATTTACAGGTCACATAACATGAGCAGAAATTCTAATATATGCTCGTTTCCAATCCTTATAACCACAATATATGTTAGGCAGGTTTATCGTCCATATTTTACAGAAGACGAACCTGAGACTCTGATTGAGGATTTGAAGTGACTAGTAGAGGGTCAAATACTTTTTTTCAGAGCCAGGAAAACAATGAAGACCTTCTGATTCCCTCCCTTAGCTCTTTCTACAATACCGTGCTCTTACTAGTTTCTACTGTTATATTGTTTTTATTACAAGTTTGTTTGCTTAACATTCATTTGATATAATTACACATCCATAATTGTGTCATAAAATTGTCACTAAGAAAATCACATTTAATATCTTATCTCTTTAGAAAAATTTCAAAGTATGCTATATTTCTGTCCATCATATAGCAGAAAGAAATGTAATTGAATATCAACTTAATATTAGAAAATTATGATGTATAATATAATTTAAACTACTTTGATGAATGTAAAATAAATTTTACATTTATTTTACATGAATTACATTTATTTTACATTAATTTACATTTATTTATTAGCATTTATTTATTACATTTATTACACTTATTACATTTCTTATTACATTTATTTTTTAACATTTAATTTATTTTACTTTTGTTTATTAATTTACATTTATTTTACATTAATTACATTTATTTTACATAAATTTGATAAAATGAATTTGTGTGATACATTTTAAGTGTAAAGACACCATGAAGATTTACTTTCCTATTCAGGATCAGGTGGAAAGGGATCTCCTCTAACCTAATCTTAGACCCCATGTCAATGTGCTGGACTCGTCTAGATGGACCAGGAACTGAATTTCATTATGGGAGTCGGGTTTGGCAGGTGGAGAAGGTAAGAAGCACTGTTTCGCTTCTACAGAATCTAGAGCCATCCCTGAGATTAGATGGGTCAAGCTAACACTCATTCTTTCTTGCTTCCTCTGTCTTTTCTTCTTGTCCATTCTGATTTTAATTAAATCAAATTAGAGAGATTTTTGGTGACAGAATCGATGCAGGGAAACTATGAAGGTCATGTCGCTGTTGATGATGGTGGTGATAGTTTTATCTTCATCATTCTGCAAAAACACATGCACATGTATGTTTACTGCAGCACTGTTCACAATAGCAAAGACTTGGAACCAACCCAAATGCCCATCAATGATAGACTAGATAAAGAAAGTGTGGTACATACACACCATGGAATACTATGGAAAAAAGATGAGTTCCTGTCCTTCATAGAAACATGGATGAAGCTGGAAACCATCATTCTTAGCAAACTAACACACGGACAGAAAACCAAACACTGCATGTTCTCATTCATAAGTGGGAGTTGAACAATGAGGACACAGGGAGGAGAATGTCACACACTGGGGCCTGTTGGTGGGTGTGGGGATATGGGAGGGATAACATTAGGAGAAATACCTAATGTAGATGACGGGTTGACAGACACAGCAAACCACCATGATACGTGTATACCTCTGTAAGAAACCTGCATGTTCTGTACATGTAATCCAGAATTGAAAGTATAATTTAAAAAAAAGGAAAAAAAAAACCTAGTTAATTTTCTTATATTGATACTGTCCTGCAACGATGCTGATTTGATGTATGAATGCTGTCTGTGATGAAGATACTCATCTTTTTTTAAGTATGTATGTTTTTAAATTTTTCTTGGCTTCAGTGCAACATTGAGTAGAAATGGTGAGGGCAGATGTATTTGCCTTATTCTTTATCCCAGAGGAAACTGTTCAGTATTTCACCATTCATTAGGTTGTGAGCTGTAGAGTTTTCGCAGATACCTTTTATTAAATTGAGGAAATTTCCTTTTATTCCCGGTTTGCAAAAAAATCTACGGGTTTTATTGTTTTATCATGTTTTGTTTTATTTTATCATAAATGGGTATTGAATTTTATCAAGTACATTTATTTCCTGGGTATGTTGAAATAAACATATAGTTTTTCCCCTTTAAGAAAAATAAATAAATAGAAATCTTCATGTTTAAAATGATGTAGCTTAAGAATATGATTGGCCAGGTGCGGTGGCACACGCCTGTAATCCCAGCACTTTGGGAAGCTGAGGCGGGTGGATCACCTGAAGTCAGGAGTTGAAGAGCAGTTTGGCCAACATAGTGAAACCCTGTCTCGACTAAAAATAGAAAAATTAGCCAGGCGTGGTGGCACCCACCTGTAATCCCAGCTACTCAGGAGGCTGAGGTTGGAGAATCCTTTGCACCCAAGAGGCAGAGGTTGCAGTGAGGCGAGATCACGCCACTGCACTCCAGCCTGAGCGACAGAGTTCTCCATCTCAAAAAAAAAAAAAAAAAAAAAAGAATATGATCATAAAAATCAACATTTTCAAAGTAAGTTCAATAAAAGTATAATTTATATTACAAGGGAAATGAGCTGAAAACTTTCTTCTCTAGTACTTTTATGAGATTTGTTTAAGCTGACTGTGCATTTAATGCAGCACATAATGAAACTCCATCCCTTATAATTTACCAAAAAATAAACTTAAACAAAAAGCATATTCTTCAGTTTCTGTTGTGATCTCTTTGAATGCTTTGCTAAGTAATTATTTTGGCCTTATACTTGCAAAAATTTGTTAGAAAATTAGAGCCATTTACTTTTTTTTACTAGGTTCTTTTGTGCATATTTTGCTTTGTCTGGTTTCCCCTTTTAAAGATCTTTATAGTTCTGTCAGTTAAGTTTGAAACATGCCATTCTCTCTTCCATCCTTTGTTTTTTCTCTCATCATCATTTGTTTTAAAACTGGGTCAGTCTACTTTGATCTCATTTTTCTTATTTTCTAACAGTTGTAGATTCCAAAATAAAGAATCCTCCTGATATCAGTGGTACATATAATTCACAAAGTTTAGTTTTTAGCATACTCACAACTAAGTGTATGAAGATATAAAACTGTACAGTTTTGTAATTGGCTTTGTTTTTTAGTGCTCAGTGAAAATAACATTTTTGGCTCTAGCTGGTCTTTTATGTTGGAGCAAAATGGGAAGAATCCAATAAGCCGTTTATGTACACAGCTTCTTTCTCAGTTTTCTTCTTTCATTGAGCCAGGAAGGGTAGTAGAATTGGAGGGCTGTCCTTTGCAGAATGAGTACATTGACATAGATTCTGAGGTGACTGCAACCTTGGCCCAATTGTTGAGGCTGATTTCTTTCCATGATCGGAGTTTGGTCATAAGAGAAAAAGAGGCAGTGTGTGGAGTGGAGAGGTCAGAAAAGTGAGATTTTGAATCATTTTCTACCACATGTATCGTCTGTGATCTTGAGCAAGTTACTCAACTTCTCTTGTTCTTAGATTTTTATTAAGGAAACTTTTCCTGTTTTTCAAGAAAACTTATGGCAACATATTTTAGATGAAGTGCCTGTTATAGATTATTTATTCTGTAATATGCAACTGATATGGTGATTATTTGATGTAAATTACGTGTGGCTTTGGAATTCACATTTTACTTCAACCCAGTATCTTCACATTAAATGATTTTAGCCTAAAAGAGAAAACATTTTGCCTTCTGTTATAACTTCATTTTAATGTTTATTGGTAGGATAGATCCTTGATAAACTTTGAAGGATAATTGAAGGATTATTGAGAAAGAAGCATCTACTGGTCATTGTACAGAAATTAAAACAATAGACCTCTGCTACTCCATCTGTTTCTTGATTTCAGATTAATGAGGCCCATGGTGTAACATTTTGTAGATGAGAATGCGCATATGTAACAAATTTTATATGCTCTAAAAAACCAGGACCTTTGCTTTCATGTTAGCAATGCAAATTTTATAAGTAAAAACAAAAGAGAAGTACAAAATAAATATTATGTTTCTCCTGTAAGAGTAAATAAAATAGTCTAAACAAATAGAGGCAGTAACTCAAAATTTTAAGATGAATTTGAAACGAACTTTCCCTGACTCCCTTAGAAACAGTTTCAGATGTATTTTAACTATTTTTAAAAATAGATTATTTATAGGTAAACCTTTTATATCACGTAAGTATATTAATCTATTGGCAGATTATTTTACACATTTACTCAAAACTCTCTCTTAGGGAAAAAATTGATATGTAACTTTTACTGGCCAAGTCTCATCTAACCTTTTTAAAATAAAGCATTGGTGAGGTGCACCAGTAAATTTTGAAGGTTACTTTATTTATAGAATCTTACAGGCAAATTTTGTTTTTTAGGTAATAGAAATAGTACCAAAATAATCTTAGTGATAGTAAAATTAAAATCAGTAAAATTCTGATGTATATTATACTGTGAATATAGTTTACTTATAAGTAAAAGATACTGTCTCACTTATAAGGGGAGTTTATTTGATTTTGTTTTATGCTAACCTGTAACAAAATAGAAGCATTTAGTATTATTACCTCTAGTTTGTTCTCAGCCATTTCTATTAGGGAAAAATATAGTGCGTTCATGTATTAGAGTGCTCAGGTATATATGTGCTTTAATCATGTAAAAATTATAATTGCTAAATAGATAAATTAGTTCATTTTATTATCTTGCCATCCTGCTTTGTGCGGATGTAGCCGAAGGTGAAGATTATTATAATATTCACAAACAATTCTTTATTTACTGGTGATGTTCCTTTGGCTGTAGAATGAAACAAAGCTTTATATTAATTCAGATGTGTAAAAAATGTCAGTTTTTTGCAAATCAAAACCACAATGCAGTACCATTGCATGCCGGTCAAAATGGCAATTGTTAAAAAGTCAAGAAACAACAGATGCTGGCGAGACTGTGGAGAAATGGGAACGCTTTTACACCGTTGGTGGGAATATAACTGAGTTCCACCATTGTGGAAGACTGTGTGGTGATTCCTCAGGCACCTAGAACCAGAAATACCATTTGACCCAGCAATCCCATTACCGGGTATATACCCAAAGGAGTATAAATCATTATATTATAGAGATACATGTTTATTGCAGCACTGTTTACAATAACAAATACATGTAACCAACCCAAATACCCATCAATGGTAGATTGGATAAAGAAAATATGGTACATATACACCATGGAATACTATGCAGCCATAAAACCGACTGAAATCATGTCTTTTGCAGGGACATGGAGGAAGCTGGAAGCTATCATCCTTAGCAAACTAACACAGGAACAAAAAACCAAACACTGCATGTTCTCACTCATAAGTGGGAGTTGAACAATGAGAACACATGGACACAGGGAGGGGAAGAAACACAGCGGGGCCTGTTGGTGATGGGGGAGGGGACAGGAGAGCATCAGGACAAATAGCTAACATATGCAGGGCTTAAAACCTAGCTGACGGGTTGATAGGTGCAGCAAAATACCGTGGCACATGTATATCTATGTAACAAACCTGCATGTTCTGGACATGTATCCCGGAACTTAAAGTAACGTTTAAAAAAAAATTCTTTTGAATTCAGTTGCATGAGAACGTCTTACCCTGAATTCCTGTTGCATCTTAGAGATGATTTTTGCTTTTATCTTTCTTAAGAGATAATTACATTCATTCACTAAACTTTTAGTAAGACACCCCTGTGAGTGAGAAACTATGACAGAATTTGTAGAAATGTCAAAGATGAAAACACTTTTCTGACCTCAAGAATTTATATTTAGAGAGAAAATAAGACTGCATTAAAATTGTGCTAAAAGGATTTCTTATAATAAAATATTTTAAAGGGGTAAACAATGTATTACAGTACTTGGTAAGGAAATGAATATCATGTTTTCTAAATTCTGCTTTAGTGAAAATTCTCTTGCCCTTTTTTTTTTAGTCACTGCGTTCTTTTCTTATTCAGGCCATCACCATGACACTCTTGTGTCATTGTTATAACTTCTTCCACCTCCCCTTTGTTTCTGACCCCTACACAGCTACTCTTTCCTTCACATTATCACTGGATTGTCTTCTAAAAGACTCATCTCCTTAAAAATATTGATAACTCCCCATCCCTATGACAGTAAGACTATCTTGCCAGCTTACCCTAAGAGTCTGCTCACCATCTGGGTAACACTGTGCATGTCACATTTTTCACATATTCAGTGCTATAACTGTTACCTACATGAAACATCTGTTTTCTAACTTTATCCGTTTTCTGTTCCTTGTGCTTAAAACATCCTTCACTTGCTGCTCCTGCCTGTTTAACAATCATGCTTTTATTTAAAGATGCTACTATTGAACAAAATAATGTCTATAGTTAACAATAGTGTATTATGAACTTAAAATTTTGTTCAGAGGGTAGATCTCAAGCGTTCTTATACATGCAAATGAGCTTCCCAAACAAAACAAAAACAAAAAGGGCAAAGGAATCTTTTGGAGGTGGATGGACATGTTTATTGCCTTAATGGTAATGATGGTTTCATGGGTGTATGTATTTGCTCAGTCCCATCAAATTGTGTACATTAAACATGTGCAGTATTTTTGTGTAATGATTACATCACCATAAAGCTATTATAAATAAACAGATAAAATGTCCAAAAAACCCCCTAATGACATTAACATTTCACCTTTACCCCAATTAAAGACTTCCTGGCAGGGCATGGTGGCTCACACTTATAATCCCAGCTTTTTGGGAGGCCAAGGTGGGCATATCACCTGAGGTCGGGAGTTCAAGACCAGCCTGACCAACATGGAGAAACCCCGTCTCCACTAAAAATACAAAATTAGCCAGGTGTGGTGGCGCATGTCTGTAATCCCAGCTACTCGGGAGGCTGAGGCAAGAGAATCGCTTGAACCCGGGATGTGGAGGTTGTAGTGAGCTGAGATCATGACATTGCACTCCAGCCTGGGCAACAAGAGCAAAACTCTGTCAAAAAAATAAAAAAAAAGACTTCCTAAGTTGGAATTGATAAGATCATTTTAAAAAAACATTGATTCATACCTCTAACATTTATTACTCTCTAAATTATTATAGAATTATTCAGGTAAATTTCTGTTGTGACTCTCTGTTAGCTTCTGGAGCTCAAAGTGTTACTGGAGGCAGATTCATACCGTCTGCAGCAAACCTCAGTTCTTGCCTCCTCAGAAGAAGATGTTCAACCAATGGGTATAAAGCAGAAGGAGAGATTGAGGCAAGTTTTAGAGCAGGAATGGAAGTTTATTTAAACGCTTTAGAACAGGAATGAAATGAAGTAAAATACACTTAGAAGAGGGCCATCCAGGTGACTTGAGAGATCCAGTGCACGGTTTGACCTTTTGACTTGGAGTGTTATAAGATGGCATACTTCCTGGATGTTGCATTGCTTCTGCCCTCCTTCTTCCCTTGTGGTGAGCTGTCCGCGTGTACAGTGGCCCGCTTTGGCTTGGGAGGGGAGCATGCGCAGTGTGTTTACTAGAGTTGTACGCATGCTCACTTAGGCGTTTTTCCCTTACTGGCTGAATGCTCGTAGGAGGTCGTTTACCAGTTCAATTCTGCCATTTTGCTTTTTAATGCACGTGCTTGAGCTCACTCCCCCAACTCCTGAGATCTTGTCAGGAAGCTGCTGAGTTTTAGGCGTTTTCCATCTATTGGGAGAGTTCTTTTCCCTGACGCCGGCTGTCACCAGTTATTGTTTTAGATAGACAGTTAACAACCATCCGACCATCACCTGATGGTTGCCTGACATTCCTGTTGTGTGTTGCGGTGGAACCATCTCCTGTCCTGCCTATTTCTGACTGGCTACCTATTGTAACAAAAGGACAATGTATTACTTATTAAGAATTCTCAACTGGGCGTGGTGGCTCACGCCTGTAATCCCAGCACTTTGAGAGGGTGAGGCAGGCGGATCACATTAGGTCAGCAATTCAAGACCAGCCTGGCCAACATGGTGAAACCCCGTCTCTACTAAACATACAAAACTTAGCCGGCCGTGGTGGCAGGCGCCTGTAATCTCAGTTGCTAGGGAGGCCGAGGCAGGAGAATTGCTTGAACTCGGGAGGCGGAGGTTGCAGTGAGCCGAGATCGTGTCACTGCAGCCTGGGCGACAGAATGAGACTCCCTCTCAAAAAAAAAGAAAAAAAAAAAAAAAAAACTCATGCTTTATACCTATCAGAGCTAAAAAACAAAACACTTTATTGATTGCAGTAAGTATAGAAGTGCTGTATGCATTCAATAATTGCTCAGTAATTTCTAATTTAAAAAAAAATTGGGCCGGGCGCAGTGGCTCATGGCTGTAATCTCAGCACTTCGGGAAGCAGAGGCGGGTGGATCAGGAGTTCGAGACCAGTCTGACCAACAAAGTGAAGCCCCGTCTCTACTAAAAATACAAAAATTAGCTGGGCGTGCTGGCAGGCGCATGTAGTCCCAGCTACTTGGGAGGCTGAGACAGGAGAATTCCTTGAACCCGGGAGGCGGAGATTGCAGTGAGCGGAGATTGTGCCACTGCACTCCAGCCTGAGTGAAACTCTGTCTGGGGAAAAAAAAAAAAAAAAATCTAATGCTTTATACCTATCAGAACTTTAAAAAAAAAAAAAAAAAAACACCTTCTTGATTGCAATAAATATAGAAGTGCTGTATGCACTGAATAATTGCTTAGTAATTTCTAAATTAAAAAAAAAAAAAGTTTTGGTCATCTTATGACCATTGCCATAGGTGGCATTTGCCTTAAGTGTCCTGTTTCACAGACTAAATTCTCTACCACGATAATTAAATTTTGTTTTAAAAGTAGCTAGCTCAATAAAAATTAGGTTTCATTTAAATAAAGTCTTCTGTAAAAGTTACACTGATTATTACTACTACCTATGCTGTTTTTACCACTACTATTACATCATTATATCATTGCTTCCAATACTTAAAATGTTTTATATTTGCCATGAATGTAGAGGGTAGTTTGGAGGTAACCTGAGTCTTTGATACCAACTGAAGGTTTTACTGGGCTGATTTATTATGTTTATCTTTATATCATGTGTTTTTATGTATTAGAACTGCAGTTTTCTCCTCTCATCTTTTTGTTCTAGTTGTAGTGCCTGCCTTAGATTTTCACAAATTCACCATCTCTCTAAGGTATTTGAACCTTTGTACTTCTGTTTCCTCTCCCTGAGAAGCCCTTCCACTCTGCTGGACTCCTATGTAACTTTCAGAATTGAGGTCAAATATCCAAACATCCTGTGTTCTGGAAAGCTTCCTGGTTTCTCTTTTTAGAAATCTGAGTTAGAGGTCTACTGTTTGCTCCTTGAGCAGCCTTTACTTCTATCAAAGCATTTGTCAGAACAGAGTATCTCTGTAAATTTGTCTGTCTCGCTGGCTTATGCATTTTTGAGGTCAGGAAGCTCTATTATAATTAGTAATAGTAGTAGTAACAACAGCAAGAGTAATAATAATGGCAGTACAGTAGTGGTAACATTTATATTCCCAGCTTCTTAATGTTGTATATGAAACCTGGTCTATGCCTGATATTTGGATAGATGAGTGAATGAATCAATGAAGTTGTATCTTTGATATTTGGTGGTATTTATTACTCCATTTTATTATTGCTTTGCTGGTAATTATTATTTCCATTTAACAGGGGAGAAAACTGAAGTTCAAATTGTTGAAACTAGTTTTTTATAGATATCCAAGCTGAACTTGGAATCTAGACCCCAACTGAGCACTGTAAGTCATCTTTTTTTTTTTTTTTTTTTTGAGACAGGGTCTCACTCTGATTGCCCAGGCTGGACTGCAGTGGTGTGATCTCAGCTCACTTCAACTTCTGCCTCCTGGTGATCCTTCCATCTCAGCCTCCTGAGTAGCTGGGACTGCAGGTGCACGCCACCACACCCAGCTAATCTTTCATGTTTTTAGTAGAGATGCGGTTTCACTATGCTGCCCAGGCTGGTCTTGAACTCCTGGCCTCAAGCAATTTGCCCACCCCGTCATCCCAAATTGCTGGGATTACAGGTGCAAGCCACCACCCCCAGCCTCATCTTGTTTTAAAATTCTATTTTTTGAGGTAATTATGGATTCACAGATAACTGTGAGAAATTATGCCAAGATTTTTTAATGTACTTTGCCCAGTTTCTCCCAATGACAGCATTTTGGAAAACTGTAATGTAATATCATAACTAGAATATTGACATTGATAAATTATACCTATCTTATTTAAATTTACCCGAACTTTACTGTATTCATTTGTGTATATGTTGGGAGAGTGGATGGTATCTTAGTCCATTAGGCCTGCTATAACAAAAACACCATAAATTGGGTGTCTTAAACAACAGAAATTTATTTCTTACAGTTCTGGAGGCTGAGAAGACCTAGATCAAAAAGCCAGCCAATTTGATGTCTGTTAAGGGCTCACTTCCTGGTTTGTAGAAGGCCATTGTTTCGCTGCATCCTTATGTGGCAGAAGGAGCCAGGAGGCTCCCTGGGCTCTCTTTTCAGAAAAGAGTGCTAATCTCATTCATGAGGGTTCTGTTTTCCTGACTTGATAACCTCCAAAGGCCCCTCCTCCTAACACCCTTACTTTGGGGTTTAGGATTTCAACATGTGGATTTTGAGGGGACACAAACATGCATGCTATAACTGATGATAAGTCCTGAACAGTTTTATTATCTGTTCAGATTCCTATTAACCACCATTGTCAAGGTACTGAATAGTTACAACATCCCAAGTATTTTTCATATTGTTCTCTTATAACCACACTCATTTCTCTCCTTCCTAACTCTTGCTTCAGTTTCTAACTCCTGGCAATTACTTATCTGCCTATTATTTAAAAAACTTTTGTCATTTCATAAATGTTTTATAAGTGGAGTCAAACAGCAAGTATGATTTTTAAGTTTCTTCCAGTTTGAAATTATTGTAATCAATAATGTAATAACACATTAGAAAATTACTTTCATTTTTGCGTGTCATACATGGATTACGAAACTGTCATATTTGGACACTTCCTCTTCATGCCATGGAGGTAGGGAATGTTATTTTTTTCCCCTCAAATCTTTTGTTTCCCAATTGTCTTGTGAGGCACTCATAATGTAATTAACATTCAATAAATATGTTTTTATATGGATGAATAATTTATAGGAGTTAAAATTATAGAGCTTTATACTTAGGGCTTATAGTAAAAATAGTACCTTTTCATATTTGAAAGTCTTGCTCACGTTAAATAAAATATAAATACAATGCTTGAATATAGGGTTTCAATAGTCACTGTGCTAGTGTGATTTTACAGGAACTAGAGAAACCACAGTTACCATCTTCAGTCAATGGGACAAATTCCTCCATTAAGACAGGATTATGAAAACCTGAAATCGAATCTCTTTATTCAAAATATACTTGATTAAGTTAAAGCCTGTACAAAAATCTTGCAAAGTTATTATTGTTAATGTTGTTATTGTAATTAACTATTATGTGTGTCTAGTTACGGGTTTTTTTTTTTTAAATTATAAAGAATGGAGAGTTTCTCAATTTAACTTCCTTCAAAAAGGGAGTTTCTTGAAAAGATGCATGCACTCAGGAACCTGGTAGCAGTAAAGAGCTTAGTGCAGGGCAGCTTGCCAGATTGGGCACTCTCTTCCATCTACCCTCCTTGCCCTTTCTGTCATGGGACTTTGCCCTCTGCGCATCTGCTCTGGTTATCTCCACTGACTGGGTTCCTCAGCTTACACTGGCCTCTTATGTTTCAGTTCCAGCCATGTTGCTATCTCAGGCTCATTTTGCTTGATTTCTCCCTTGTCCAGCTGGGCTCATGAGCCAAAGGCTGCTGTTCGGTCTCTGGATGGGCTTCTTTCTCATCAAATTTTCACGACCCTTCTAGCTGTCATGGTTGGAGACATGGGGCCCTCTGATGCAGAACACTAGTGTGCCCTTTCTGCTGGGGTGTGAGTGATTACAGCTTTCTAAAGGCATGTGAAGATATCTTTACAGACTCTTGCAACAGTGAATAAAGATTAGTTTCCAGTTGTTTATTGCTATTTTCTTGAAAGTTAGTATCACCTCACTGCTTTCAATCTGTGAGCAAATATTATTCAGCATATATTGTATATTAGAGAAAATCATGGGAGGAAATTAATTTATTAAGCACTTTGCGGAAACTATGTAAGACTTTCAGATTTAACTTAACGTGCTTAGATTCATTTAAAGGAAAATATGAAGAGATTTTAATGTTTCATTTGCAGTATAACCTTGTTATAGGAATACATTGAAGGCTTTCTCATGTGACTCAAGTGTAACATGGGACACATTCTTTACATGAGATATAGAATGTTTTTTTGTAATCAGTCAGCACTCTCCTGTTACCTCTCCTGTAAAACCGATAAAAAGTGAGGGAAATCAGGTAGCTGATGTGTCACCTAATATCACTGATGCTGAGATAGCAGGATGCTTTGCATGACCATGAAATATAAAAGACCATCTCGAAACAGAAGATGACTTTGGTGACACAGAAGAAAAACAAAAGAGGACAGTTTCACTGAAGGGCATTTTATCCTTTGATTCAACAGCTCGTTTTGCAGACATGAGAGTCTATTCATAACCATTTACACATTTTACATTTACATTTCTATTTACATGAAAAGGACTGTATAATTGGCAGAATCGCATGCATACAGAAGACATCTGTTCAAAATATATGCTATAGCATACATGGTCAGAGAAAGTTTATCTCTGACACCATTGCATTTGTGTAAAACAGAGAGAGTTGACTTTAGGGTACTTCAGAGATTAGAACCATCAAGAGAAATGAAATATTTTTCAGTGCAGCAAAATGTAACATCACAAACGATAATTAGACTTTTTGAAGTATTTTTTTTTAAAAATGGTTTTGGTTTACTGAAATGTGAGTCCTGAATGAAATGAACAGTTAATTTAACCAGAACGTTTGTAGCGGGCCATACTGTTGTATTTGTGTTAAAACTGCAAAGATTATGGTTTAAGAGGTTTCAGTTTAAATGCAGGGATGTATGTGTGTGTGATTTTCTTCCTATTCTTAATCTTTACAGTTTTATTCAGTGTACTTATTATGTCTTGCTAGGATTTTTTCAAATTGAATTTTATCTTTTTTTTTTTACGAATGCAGAAATAACTATCCTTTTGATAATGATATTGATAATTTTGTAGACATATCTAACATTGTAACCTGTCTTCCCAGAAAGGTGACAAGAATGACATGAACATTTATATTATCTTTAAGATTATGTGTTTTTGTGTGTGTGTGTGTGTGTGTGTGTGTGTTGTGTATTTTCCCCTAAGTCCTGTCATGGTAATCACTAGCGTTAGAAAGGAAATGTCAGTTTGTAAAAACAATCAAAGATAATCTCCACATTCTGCCTAGAATTTATGTTTTCTATTTTCCGTTTGCCCCTTTGGATTTCATCTACTGTCTTCTGTACTGTGCACTGGCTTCCCGAAACTGACTTGTATTTTTGCCAATTGAGATTGGCCAGTGGTGAGCCAAGTCGCGAGACCGAGGAGAAGAACAAGCTCTGAGTATTTTTCTCCTGGCTCCCTCTTTGAGGTTGTGTCCTCATCTACTGTCACTGCTCCTCTCATCAGAGCACAGTCCACACAACTCTTTCTCCTCCTGGGTTCTGATAACCTGTTCTCCTATTAGTCCTTTGGACTAAGGAGTTGCAACAGCTTTTCTAGTGTTATCTCTGGTCCTGGACCTCTCCCTTATGGTTCTTCTGTAGCTTGCCCAAAACTTTGTAATTAGTCCTTTTGTAAATAAGGTGTTATCTTAATTTTGGTGTGCCGTCTGTTTCGTGTTGGGACCACTGGGAGATACAGCACCCTGGGTCACAGACAGGAATGGGCATGCAAGGAGAGAGGAAATGGTGAGTTTATTGCATAAGGTACTAAGGTTGCATCTCATTTAGATCCTGGCCTCGCAATTTAGACCAGTCTTCTCTTTGGCTCTGGTTTTGGCCCTTGGAAGGCTGAAATAATGAAGGTCTGCTTAACGTAATCTCTGGCAGATCTGGGACTGTGTATGATCAATTGTTGGGTGATCACATAGGGAATCGAAATAAGAGTCATATGTCAGGAGTAAGTCATGTCATTGACTTTATCCATACTATCTGAATATCACCATTCAAATACACGTAAGCTCTGTAAATTCACCTTGAAATAAATATTTTCTCATGTGTTTTATGTATTGGAATTCTATAGAATGATGTGGAACTGTAATTGCATATGGTTAGTATATGATGCTGTATTAAATAATGATAAAATGCTTTAAATTTGTGTATTAGTAGCTTTCAAACTGTTAAATATAAACTGCATTAACTATCAATCCAAAGGTAAAGAAAATATGCTAAATCTAGATCACTTTAGGGCGAGCATTATATCTTTTTTAAGCCAAGCATTTGTTAATAAAAATTTAAATAATGCAAAGCCAGATATTAGGTTATGCCATAATTGTAATTCATATATGAATAGAATTGTTTAATATACTACTATTCTTAACATCAAATTAAACATCTTCAATAACTGTATTTAAATTATATATAATTGCATATATGGCTGTAGGTTTTTAAGAAAATGTGCTGGGTTGGAATTCATTACGTCTTGTGAGAATGAATTAAAAACATGATGCCAATTTTGTTTCCTCAAATTTTCACATAAAGGGAAAGTTCAAACTACATATAACAACTCCAGGATCTATAATGTTGCATGCAGACAAATTTCACATAGACGTGCATTCCAGATTTTGTGCTTATTTCTTTCTTTCTTCAGGATCAAATATGGGGGGGTTGTTGACTTTGACATTCAGGGTTTGGCAAACTTAATTGAGCCTTTCCAGTCTTAAGAAGAGACATTCTTAGGTACTGTTTTTCAGGCTTCAGGGATCATAGGTTTACAATTTTGGTATTTAGCTACATTATGTCAGTCATTTTTATTAGTTTTTTTTTTGTTGGTTCTGTTTTCCTTTTTAGCAAAAACTGGCAGTGTTAAACCTTCCACTGAATACAAGGATTAATTTGGAGAACTTATACTTTGTTAGAAAATAGATTCTTTATTTGAAAATATGATTAAAAAGTTACCCCAATATAAATATTTGGGAACAATTATTGTTAGTAAATGAAATTGCCTTTAAAATTTTTTTGGTTATTGAAGAATTTCATCCAAAAGAATTTTGCTGTTCTCAAAGTTATGATGCAATTGAAAGTATAAGTGATTATTTTGACCCAAAACCTATGAAAATTTTCTCTCCCTAATGTGTCTATACCATCTGCTGGCTATTAGTGGCAATCAAACCCACAATAAAAAAAACAAAAACAAATTAAAAAAACACACTTTTTTCCTGTTAGTTCCCTGAGCTCTCTCACTACAAATATTCTTCTTCTTCTTTTTTTTTTTTTTTGAGACGGAGTCTCGCTCTGTCGCCCAGGCTGGAGTGCAGTGGTGCGATCTCGGCTCACTGCAAGCTCCGCCTCCTGGGTTCACACCATTCTCCTGCCTCAGCCTCCCGAGTAGCTGGGACCACAGGTGCCCACCACCACACCCGGCTAATTTTTTGTATTTTTAGTAGAGACAGGGTTTCACTGTGTTAGCCAGGATTGTCTCGATCTCCTGACCTCGTGATCTGCCTGCCTCGGCCTCCCAAAGTGCTGGGATTACAGGCATGAGCCACCACACTCGGCTAATTTTTTGTATTTTTAGTAGAGACAGAGTTTCACTGTGTTAGCCGGGATGGTCTCAATCTCCTGACCTCGTGATCTGCCCGCCTCGGCCTCCCAAAGTGCTGGGATTACAGGTGTGAGCCACCACGCCGGGCCTCACTACAAATATTGATGTGGCAAGGCTGAATATTTCTCTGAACATCTGTTTCAGATTGAAACTAAATGCCTATGCCAGAATGACTTTATCTGGGATTTGGGCCTGTGTGTGCCTGACATCTAAAGCAACTGCTCTCTGCTTTCTCTTCTGTTTTCTCTATGTTTTTTGGTTCAGTGATTGTGCCACCTGCCCCTCCTTCCCATTGCATCCTGCACTGAGATCTACCACGACTCCTTACAAAGTGCATTTAAGCTGTCTGGCCATGGGTTTCTGAAAGTCAGCTACTGATGTATGAATGGTGAAAAACATGATAATATTATTTCTTCTGAGTTTAGACATATATGGCTTGTGTGCATGGAACAGTAATTCTTGGTTTAAAAATGGCCACTCTATTTACTTATTTTATCCGAGAAGCCATGTCATAAAAGCAGGGAATACAAACTCGAAAGCCAACGAACAGCAACACAGTCAGCCAGCCACATCAACAACAAATAGGTAGGGATGCAAGGACTGGGGGTGGGGGATGGAAACCACAACTACCCTGCAATGACTTTCTACTCAAAGCATGGACCTAGGACCTGCGGCATCGGCAGCAACTGGAGGCTTGATGGAAATGCAGAATCTCGGGCCCCACCCCAGAATCACAGAATCAGAATCTGCCTTTCACAATCTTCCCAGTGATGTGTGTGCACATTCAAGGTTAAGAAGCACTGCTTTTATCTATTCTTGTCAGATATGCTGACTTTTTAAAATATTAAAGATATACAGATTTTAAATGGGGAAGTTCTTAATTTTAAAAACTTATTGTCTAATTCAGCCTTTTTAATTATTATTTATTTATTTTTTACATTTTCTGGGAACACTAAAACATATTGAAAATGTCAATAGGCCTAGGGGCCCATTAGTTTTAAAAATCTGCAGCGTCAAGAGTGAATATGAATATGGACAGTTTTATTCTTGTTATTTTCTAGGAATAATGATGTCTAAACAAAACTCTTGATGGTAAAAAAACCAAGCATTGCCATAAGATGTATCTTACTTCCTTTTCAAGAAATATCCCATGCCTGTTTTAGCTGTAATGCTGCCTGCCTTCACCACTCTGCCCCCAGTGTGTGTATCTATATAGCAGCTAGAGTGACTCATTTAAAACTTAAGTTGAAACTATTCGTTTCTCCAGTAGCTTCTCTCTTTCCGCTCAGGAATAAAAACCAGTACTTTACAGGGTTTTTGAGAGCACCTCAGTTAGTTTTTCTTTTGGAAATTTATGTCCAGCCACCCCTGCAAGCTTGCAGTTTCTTCCACCCTTTAGACAAACTCTGCCTCAATATTCTCTCCTCAGATATGTGCAAGGCTTACTCCCTTAACCTATCCCAATCGGTTTCTCAAATGTCATTTTAAGAATCTGGACTTCCCTGATAGAAACCATAAATCAATAGACCACAACCCTACCCCCAAATTCTCCTCATTAATGCTGTTCCCCAGAGCATTCACTACCATTGAATGTCTGTAAGTTATTTCACTGATTTATTTGTTTACTCGACGTCTTTTGCCGCAAGAATGTTAGTTATTGGAAAGAAGAGACCTTTGGTCCCTTGTTCATGTTGTTTCCCCAATCTGAGTCTGATGCCTGGCACATACATAATTGGTTCTCAATACTGTGTGCTGCATGAATGAATGATATCTAAGCTTAAACATTACATGACACTGCTCACTGAGGTTTTTAATTTGTTTTTGTTAGTGGTACATGGTTGAAGGTGATTTTATTATGTAACTATGTAGTTCTGGTGTAACTTATTATTACAGTCTTTTTTTTATTCTATACATGAGATATACAACCTACTTCTGGGTTATTTATTTTTCTTCCATCTTGGAAATTTGTCATCCCTATTACTCACTTCCAAACGTGCCTGTAACAAATCTTTTTTTAAATTTACTTTTTAATTGACACACAATAATCGTTGATATTCGTAAAGTACATAGTGATTTTTTAATACATATGTATTAGTCTGTTTTCACAATGCTGATAAGACAAACCCAAGACTGGGCAATTCACAAAAAGGGTTTAATTGGACATACAGTTCCACATGGCTGGGGAGGCCTCAGAATCATGGCAGAAGGCAAGGTGGAGCAAGGCCTGTCTTACATGGATAAGGATTACATGGATCCTTTACTGAGGATAACATATATGATTGCAGGTTCTACTCAGTTATCAATTTAAGAAGGAGATTTGACACTGTACATTACTTTCAAGTATACTAGTTAGCCTCATAATTACCTGAAACCAAAATAGAACACTCATATATCTTAAAGTATAGAATGTAATTTATTCCTGTAATTAAGTTTCAATATTAGAAAATACTTTTTAAAATAAAAATACTATTCCTTTTACTTTTTTAAATAAAATGCTATGAAAATGTTCACAATGATATCTTTTTTTTTTTTTTTTTTTTTGAGGCAGAGTCTTGCTCTGTCGCCCGGGCTGGAGTGCAGTGGCCGGATCTCAGCTCACTGCAAGCTCCGCCTCCCGGGTTCCCGCCATTCTTCTGCCTCAGCCTCCCGAGTAACTGGGACTACAGGCGCCCGCCACCTCGCCCAGCTAGTTTTTTGTATTTTTTAGTAGAGAAGGGGTTTCACCGTGTTAGCCAGGATGGTCTCGATCTCCTAATCTCGTGATCCGCCCGTCTCGGCCTCCCAAAGTGCTGGGATTACAGGCTTGAGCCACCGCGCCCGGCCTTACAATGACATCTTAAAGGCTAATATTCATCTTTGTACTCCACGTTAACTAGAGGCTCGGTTTCAGATACCTCTGTTTTTAGTACTTAAAACAGGACCTGACAAAGTTGGTGCTTAATAAATATTTGAAAATAAACAAATGAATGAATCAATGAGTGAATTTCTGTTAGAAATATTTATTTGTGTATGGAATGGGTAGACCTTGTACTGAGTTCGCCGTGATACGTGAAGAAATTGCCTGTGATCACAAGGGTCTCTTTATTGAAATGAAATAGGTGAATGGTTAGAACTCTTGACTAAAGAGTTGCTTAAAATATACTCTCCACAGCATTGTTAAACAGTTTTATGTGGTAGACGCAAAACTTTAAAGAGAGGAAAGCTCTGAAATATCATTAATCTACTCTAATGATTTAGGAGTTTAAGTAGATTTCTTATAATAATTTCATTTGGGTGGAATATAAGTTTAAATATTAAAAATATTATAAATATTTATTTTATCTTTATATAATACAAATTCTATGGCTAGTTTAGACGAATTTACTGAATGAATAACATTATTAATTTTATCTGTCAGTTATAAATATGAATATTTATTAGCATGAATAATTGTTTTTATTTTAAACAATGGTGACTCATAGAAACTACCTGCTTTGATACTAGTAGAAGCCACACAAGTGAGCTAACATTTTTCTGAATACTAATATTATGTCAACTGAATATCAGATTGTTGACAAATTGTTTCTAAGTGAAAAACAAAATTTGAGGACAAAGGAGTGAAATATACTGGAAAATCTAGGACAAGAACTTGAGTGTCTTGATTCCTAGCTCAGACCCATATATAAATGTGATACATAATTACATACTGTAGATGTGTTTCAAAGACATTGAACTGATACCTAGCTCAATTAGTTTGTAATATAAAATAATAATGTATTTATATCTCTTTATAGATATTTGTGAATGTCATTTGTTAAGCAAAATTTTATTAATAATTATAGAAAATATTAGAACAAAGCTAACAATGTAAGTTTTCAAACGTTCTACAGAATTTTTGCAACAATGAGTAGAATACCAGTAACCTGACATTGCCTGAGTCTTTCTAAATTTTTTCATGACCTTCATAACTTTGTCAAACCCAAAGAGATCAGTAAATATAGGGATCAGAGGAAGATCAGGAAGACAATTTGTTATGTCCCGGAAAATTATTTAATAAGAATAATAAATTGGGTCAAGGTTTGAATAAGGTGATGCTTAAGACGGGCAAAGGACGTGAATGACAGGAAGGCAGACAGAGAGTCTGCCAGCTGTCTCCTGTGTGGAGACTTCTTTTGTCTCTTCACCCTTTGCTGCCTCCTGGAAATAGAATACCTCTTCTTTAGGGAACTGTCCCTTTATCTTGTGTCATTAGGGATCACAGTTACAGATGCTATTGGACATTGTCATTAATCCAAATGTGGACATGTGCAGATCACTGCCATCCTCAAACCTCTTGTCTTCTAACATTTGTGTCTGTGAACAGCGACTCCATTCATCCATTTGCCAAATTGACATCGTGGCATTATCCTTGACATCTCCTACTCAAAAAGTTTATTAACACATCAGGCAGATTTGACCTGTTAAGGAAAATTGTCTTTGGTTACCATTCACGTTTTTTCCATCTTTAAAACTTGAATCACAGTGTAAGCCACCATGCTGTGGTAACCTTGTAACTGTCTACATCCATTCTAGCATTGTAGGTGTGATTATACCAGATTTTTTTTCTGCTTAAAAAATTAGCGACTTCTCATTAGTCTTGGGGTGAAGATATAAGCAACTTAATGTAACAATACTTCCTTTAATGTTCTTTGTCTGCAATGCCTCATTTCTGCCTCCAAACCCAGCAGCATCTTTCTCTTTGTTACTGACATTGGAGTCTAGACTCCAAATTACTGCCCTTTTTTCCAGTCCTTTACTTTTTTCATCTGTGCTTCTTTGCCTAGAATGCTCACACTCTCCTTCTTTTGTTTACATTTTATCTAAAGTGTAATTTTCTCAAGGAAACATTTTCCTCAAGTAAATTTCTCTGAGTGGGTCAAATGCCTCTTTTCTAAGAATTCTTTATATCTCTCATCAAATTGATAATTGCACACTTATATTTATTTTGTTTCCATGTCCATGAGAGGAGATCCGGTGTCTCATTTTGTCACAAATTATATACTAAATCTTGATTATATATTTGATACACTTGATGCTAGGGAATTGAAGTTGAAAACCAGGCTATACATGCTGAATATTGAAAAAATTAGAACTTGAAAATTAAAATTTGTTGATGAATGAAGACAAAATTCAAATGTTTATTGTCAGTCTTATATACACAAATATCCATTTGAAATGAAAGAGAAATCAAATTGTTTGAAAGACATGCAAACAACATAGAAAATACATCATCAACTGGATAATTCAAGAAGAAAATGTACCAGGAAAAAGAAGGAAATAGTTTGCCCTAAAACATCCTTCAGAAAAGGTGATATATGGATAGTTAATTTTTTTTTTTTTTTTTTTTTTTTGAGACTGAGTCTTGCTCTGTCGCCCAGGCTGGAGTGCAGTGGTGCGATCTCGGCTCACTGCAAGCTCCGCCTCCCGGGTTCACGCCATTCTCCTGCCTCAGCCTCCCGAGTAGCTGGGACTACAGGCGCCCACAACCGCGCCCGGCTAATTTTTTGTATTTTTAGTAGAGACGGGGTTTCACCGTGGTCTCGATCTCCTGACCTTGTGATCCGCCCGCCTCGGCCTCCCAAAGTGCTGGGATTACAGGCGTGAGCCACCGCGCCCGGCCGACAGTTAATTTTTGAGCATTTTCTGTTACCTAAAAGCTAAACAATATACTCAGACATTGAGTATAATAATGGTTTATCTAGAAGATAAACTGTTTATCTAGTTTAAACTATGATTGATCTTCTAGATAAACTATTATTTAGAATTGCATGTGTAATTCAATAAATTGAAATTTTACTGTAGTAAAGCATTTGATGTGATTTTATGAATTTCAGTTATGTCAGCATTTCTAAACGTGTTCTCAGAATAAATGTATGTGGTGTTTTGTTTTGAACTGTAAAAATCACGTATATTTACAGGGAAAACTTTCCACGAGGATTTTAGATATGACATTATAGGAAGGCTTACATAATGATGTAAGTGGGTCATGTTTAAAGACTTAATTCTCAAAAGGTAGATTACCTATGAAGATTTCAGAAAATTTGAATTAAACATTTCTAGTTGAAAAAATTCCATAGGGACATTAATCACAATCAGTGCATAATGAAGAATATTGGTACATATTAAAAGCGTAACTGTTGACTTTTAAAAGAGTTTTAAGTTCCTCTGAACATTGATATTCACTAAACTGGAGTTAATTAATTAGCTTTCTCTATATAGATTAGTTAATAGTTGATTAGTCAAATACTATAAATATTCCCAGAAGTAGTGCTGCTGTCTTACAGTGTCTTCAAGAAATGTAAAGTCAAGTCAGGTTATGGCTTATGTTTTTAAATAGAAAATTATGTATTTCTATTTAGAATACTAATCTTCAATTAGAAAAATTATGTATTTCTAAAATAGAGTTCAGCTTAATTGTTAAATAATATAAATCAGCAAATTGATGCCTCCAAAGCATATGTACTCCAGTTTAATCTTCATTTGAGGACACATTTTCAGTGCAAATCACGGGTGACCTTCATCCAAACAAAAAATCCAAGGAAAAAATTTATACACAAAAATACCAGAGACTGTTGATAATAAAACCGAAGTGCTAGTGTAATTGATTATTGATTATGGTAAATGTATGTAATATTGTAAAAGTGATTTAAAGTTACATCTTGATCTGTCATCTTTTTATCTAGCGAGCTACCTATCTGTCTATCTAAAGACACAGATAATTTTACCTTAAAAAAAAAAAAGAAAAGCAGGGAAAATATCTTGAAGGATATACACAAAGTGCATGTCCAAACAGTAAGTATGGAGGAAAAATAAGTAAGTGAGGCTAAATAAGTTCTTTTAGGAAGAAAAGATGATAAGATACTTTGAATATATGCTTATTTCTGTAAGGAATGAAGATATTGAATACCTCAGAAAAAAATCACTAGAAGCAAGGGCATGTGAGTGTAATAAAAACAGTAAATCAGAAAATACTAAGTATTTGATTATCACCTATTTTAGAAAAATTGCATATTAACTTTTACTTTCATATTTCTCACAACTATTAGCTTCCGGAAGTATCTTTCAGTGAGCTGTGTTTTATGTATCTCCCTGTATATTACGAGTCTAGCCCAGTTACCTGATGCAGAGGAACCGTTAAGGGTTGGCTATTAAATATTACTATATGTATCATTTTAAGTGAATTGAGAATGAGAGATATGAGAGAAGAAACTATCGAGCCAAATATGCCTTCAAAGTAATAAGAACAGAACATCTGTTTATGAGAAACAGGAAAGTCCTCAATTACCCAGTGAGACTATCCATGGAGAGCCTTCATTTATTTTGTCTTTGTCTTTCAGAAAACCTCTTGGCTATTATTGTTAATTTCAGTTAATACCTTGGATAATGCCACACATTCTTGTCAGCAAGGGTAACCTTGCTAGGTGGTTCCAGTTTATTTTGGAAAAGATAAGTTGTTGACTTTAAATGTTATATATATTTTCTTAATTTCCAAAGTCCTTTATTTGCATATGTGAATTTATTACATTTTCACTAGATATTAAGGATCTCTGAAAGTGCATACAGACAGCCCTCACTTTGCACAGTAGTGGATTGTTAAAGTGGCTGTGCAAATTAAAACCGTGTAAACAAATCAGTTGAAAACTTAGGATTGTTCTATGACATTTAAAATTTGCATCAAAGCATTAAAACAATTCTTGCTCTTACAAATGTGTAGAAAGATAAAACACTAATATGTGTTTAACACTCTAAAACATTAGAAATATTGAGAATTAAAATGTTTTTTTCTTTGTAAAGTTATTATCAATAATAGTTGAAGTAGTGTTTCCCTTCTCCTAGTATCATTTATTATTAGTACCACAAATGAGTCTTTTCTATGCCTTGTTCGATTGTTACATATCTTTCTAAGTTTGGATCAGCTTCCAACATTTTATTCTTTACTCTTTGAATGTCATGAAATATCTGCAAGTGTTTATTTAATGTGTGTGTGTGTGTGTGTGTGTGTGTGTATGTTTGTGTGTGTTGGTGTTACTTCATCTGGAATGTCTATGTCTTCATTTGCAAGTGTTTATTTAATGTTCAGTTTTTTTTCTTGGCGTTACTTCATCCGGATTTTCTGTATCTTTATTTGTTACAACCAAATTTCTCATTTATGCCAATGTCAGCCTTAACCGATTTTCTCTGGCTTTCTATCTTAAAGCCTTTGTAATGGAGACAGTGTCAACATCCCTAAGCCCGTTATTTCTTCCATAACTCCATTTACCTTTGATTTCAATTTCACTTACAGCACTATCACTTTTAGCTTCTCCCTGGAATTTTTATTTTCCTTGGCCAATTCCTTCTTTCATTATGCATTTTTGATAAACATCACGTGGGTTTTTCTCTGCGAAACAAAGAGCTAAGGGAACCACAGGCTTTCCCTTCTGCACGTGAATTGAATACATGCTCAGCAGCCAATCAATAACAGACTATGAAGAAGTGAGGTGATTGGTCATTGGTCATGATAAGCATCTGTTATTTATATAATAATCCATGTGCTGAAGAGTTAGCAGTGAAATTTGTACTTTATGCCATTGTAGTCAATGTACTATAGTAACTGAAATTTGAAATGTGTTATGGAAAGCAGGTATTATTTCACTAAACAGTGGAAATGAGTTTCATGCATTTTAGAACGACAAAATTGAGGACTTTTAAAATTATTGGTTATTAATATTGGTCATTTTATTATATGTGGACAAATGTAAAACTACTTATTTTTTAACAGAGATACATTTTTTATATGCTTTTTTAAATACAGACTTTCTATATTTTATAAGTGTATACAAATTTCAGTAAGTGGTCCTATTTACCCTGCACAAACTTGGGTACATAGTATATATATGCTGAGTGAGCAGAAAAAAACAAGCTGGGTATTGCAGATCCACCAAGGCTGTATTGTGCAAGAGAGTGTCTGCAGCTTTGGAGGTCCAGAAACACTGTTACATCAGGACACTCATTGTTTACAGACCTTCTGAGATTGCTTTATTCTAATCAAAAGAGCCAGAAAGCAATTGATAAGCCAAATAAAAATTTTGAATTGACAATCACAGATATAACCAAGAATTGAACAAAAGTTCTGTGGTTGGTTTGTAGGACATGCTTTCCCAGATAGGAACCCCAGTTCTGTCTTCAGTTGATCATTTGAAGGGCTTGAACCAAGAGTAAAAATGTAAGTAAATGTTCCTATTTAATAGCCTTCTTGAGAGGAACTGTGCTGAATACCTTAAAGCCCATATTCTAAGGTAATACATCCCAGTGATAGCCATTAGGCATATATGAACTATCAAGCACTTGAAATTTGACTAGTTGCAATTGAGATGTAACTGCTGGATTTCGAAGACTACTATGAAAAAAAAACTAATGTAAAAACTTCAATAATTTTTGTCTTGAGCACATGCTGGAATTATATTACTCAGATATATTGGTCTAAATACATATATTATTGAAATTAATTTCATATATATTTTTACTTTTAAAAATATTGCTACAGAAAACTTAAAATTGCATCTATGGCTCACATTGTATTCTCAGGCAGCATTGCTTTACAGCCATAATGCCTGTGTTCAAATCATAACTTCACAATTTATTTGCTGTACAATGGACCTGATACTTAACCTCTCTGTTTCTATAAAGCAATAATTTATAGTAGTAATAATGTATTATCAATAATATAGAAATTAATTTAAATCAATTAATATTAACTATTAAGCACTTACATACATTGACGTTTAGTTGAGTACTGTCAGTTATTATTGAGTATTGATTTGTACAGGGAATGCGCTAAACGTAGTCTTTCTATTTAACTTTTTTTTGCATATTTTGTTTTCTAATAACTAGCTTCATTTGCTTTCTAGACATATTGCTATATAATTGGCTCAGATTACGCCTTCTTTACATCAGCCAAATCAAGGCTTGTTTTCATAAGAATACACACAGGACGGGGCGGAGCAAGATGGCCGAATAGGAACAGCTCCAGTCTCCAACTCCCAGCGCGAGCGACACAGAAGACAGGTGATTTCTGCATTTTCAACTGAGGTACTGGGTTCATCTCACTGGGGAGTGCCGGATGATCGGTGCTGGTCAGCTGCTGCAGCCCGACCAGCGAGAGCTGAAGCAGGGCGAGGCATCGCCTCACCTGGGAAGCGCAAGGGGGAAGGGAATCCCTTTTCCTAGCCAGGGGAACTGAGACACACAACACCTGGAAAATCGGGTAACTCCCACCCCAATACTGCGCTTTAAGCAAACAGGCACACCAGGAGATCATAACCCACACCTGGCCGGGAGGGTCCCACGCCCACGGAGCCTCCCTCATTGCTAGCACAGCAGTCTGTGATCTACCGGCAAGGCAGCAGCGAGGCTGGGGGAGGGGCGCCCGCCATTGCTGAGGCTTAAGTAGGTAAACAAAGCTGCTGGGAAGCACGAACTGAGTGGAGCTCACAGCAGCTCAAGGAAACCTGCCTGTCTCTGTAGACTCCACCTCTGGGGACAGGGCACAGTAAACAATAACAAACACAGCCGAAACCTCTGCAGACGCAAACGACTCTGTCTGACAGCTTTGAAGAGAGCAGTGGATCTCCCAACACGGAGGTTGAGATCTGAGAAGGGACAGACTCCCTGCTCAAGTGGGTCCCTGACCCCTGAGTAGCCTAACTGGGAGACATCCCCCACTAGGGGCAGTCTGACACCCCACACCTCACAGGGTGGAGTACACCCCTGAGAGGAAGCTTCC
The DNA here is from genome assembly GCF_037993035.2 of Macaca fascicularis. Classification (NCBI taxonomy): domain Eukaryota; kingdom Metazoa; phylum Chordata; class Mammalia; order Primates; family Cercopithecidae; genus Macaca; species Macaca fascicularis. The sequence goes on along the minus strand of NC_088377.1, from coordinate 26,127,556 downwards.
AAAGCAAGAATCAGACAGGTACACTCGCTGTTCAGAAATATTCTATCTTCTGCAGCCTCTGCTGCTGACACCCAGGCAAACAGGGTCTGGAGTGGACCTCAAGCAATCTCCAACAGACCTACAGCTGAGGGTCCTGACTGTTAGAAGGAAAACTATCAAACAGGAAGGACACCTACACCAAAACCCCATCAGTACATCACCATCATCAAAGACCAGAGGCAGATAAAACCACAAAGATGGGGAAAAGGCAGGGCAGAAAAGCTGGAAATTCAAAAAATAAGAGTGCATCTCCCCCGGCAAAGGAGCGCAGCTCATCGCCAGCAACAGATCAAAGCTGGACGGAGAATGACTTTGATGAGATGAGAGAAGAAGGCTTCAGTCCATCAAATTTCTCAGAGCTAAAGGAGGAATTACGTACCCAGCGTAAAGAAACTAAAAATCTTGGAAAAAAAGTGGAAGAATTGATGGCTAGAGTAATTAATGCAGAGAAGGTCATAAATGAAATGAAAGAGATGAAAACCATGACACGAGAAATACGTGACAAATGCACAAGTTTCAGTAACCGACTCGATCAACTGGAAGAAAGAGTATCAGCGATTGAGGATCAAATGAATGAAATGAAGCGAGAAGAGAAACCAAAAGAAAAAAGAAGAAAAAGAAATGAACAAAGCCTGCAAGAAGTATGGGATTATGTAAAAAGACCAAATCTACGTCTGATTGGGGTGCCTGAAAGTGAGGGGGAAAATGGAACCAAGTTGGAAAACACTCTTCAGGATATCATCCAGGAGAACTTCCCCAACCTAGTAGGGCAGGCCAACATTCAAATCCAGGAAATACAGAGAACGCCACAAAGATACTCCTCGAGAAGAGCAACTCCAAGACACATAATTGCCAGATTCACCAAAGTTGAAATGAAGGAAAAAATCTTAAGGGCAGCCAGAGAGAAAGGTCGGGTTACCCACAAAGGGAAGCCCATCAGACTAACAGCAGATCTCTCGGCAGAAACTCTCCAAGCCAGAAGAGAGTGGGGGCCAATATTCAACATTCTTAAAGAAAAGAATTTTAAACCCAGAATTTCATATCCAGCCAAACTAAGTTTCATAAGTAAAGGAGAAATAAAATCCTTTACAGATAAGCAAATGCTTAGAGATTTTGTCACCACTAGCCCTGCCTTACAAGAGACCCTGAAGGAAGCACTAAACATGGAAAGGAACAACCGGTACCAGCCATTGCAAAAACATGCCAAAATGTAAGACCATCGAGGCTAAGAAGAAACTGCATCAACTAACGAGCAAAATAACCAGTTAATATCATAATGGCAGGATCAAGTTCACACATAACAATCTTAACCTTAAATGTAAATGGACTAAATGCTCCAATTAAAAGACACAGACTGGCAAACTGGATAAAGAGTCAAGACCCATCAGTCTGCTGTATTCAGGAGACCCATCTCACACGCAGAGACATATATAGGCTCAAAATAAAGGGATGGAGGAAGATTTACCAAGCAAATGGAGAACAAAAAAAAGCGGGGTTTGCAATACTAGTCTCTGATAAAACAGACTTTAAACCATCAAAGATCAAAAGAGACAAAGAAGGCCATTACATAATGGTAAAGGGATCAATTCAACAGGAAGAGCTAACTATCCTAAATATATATGCACCCAATACAGGAGCACCCAGATTCATCAAGCAAGTCCTTAGAGACTTACAAAGAGACTTAGACTCCCATACAATAATAATGGGAGACTTCAACACTCCACTGTCAACATTAGACAGATCAACGAGACAGAAAGTTAACAAGGATATCCAGGAATTGAACTCATCTCTGCAGCAAGCAGACCTAATAGACATCTATAGAACTCTCCACCCCAAATCAACAGAATATACATTCTTCTCAGCACCACATCGTACTTACTCCAAAATCGACCACGTAATTGGAAGTAAATCACTCCTCAGCAAATGTACAAGAACAGAAATTATAACAAACTGTCTCTCAGACCACAGTGCAATCAAACTAGAACTCAGGACTAAGAAACTCAATCAAAACCGCTCAACTACATGGAAACTGAACAACCTGCTCCTGAATGACTACTGGGTACATAACGAAATGAAGGCAGAAATAAAGATGTTCTTTGAAACCAATGAGAACAAAGATACAACATACCAGAATCTCTGGGACACATTTAAAGCAGTGTGTAGAGGGAAATTTATAGCACTAAATGCCCACAAGAGAAAGCAGGAAAGATCTAAAATTGACACCCTAACATCACAATTAAAAGAACTAGAGAAGCAAGAGCAAACACATTCGAAAGCTAGCAGAAGGCAAGAAATAACTAAGATCAGAACAGAACTGAAGGAGATAGAGACACAAAAAACCCTCCAAAAAATCAATGAATCCAGGAGTTGGTTTTTTGAAAAGATCAACAAAATTGACAGACCACTAGCAAGACTAATAAAGAAGAAAAGAGAGAAGAATCAAATCGGCGCAATAAAAAATGATAAAGGGGATATCACCACCGACCCCACAGAAATACAAACTACCATCAGAGAATACTATAAACACCTCTACGCAAATAAACTGGAAAATCTAGAAGAAATGGATAATTTCCTGGACACTTACACTCTTCCAAGACTAAACCAGGAAGAAGTTGAATCCCTGAATAGACCAATAGCAGGCTCTGAAATTGAGGCAATATTTAATAGCCTACCAACCAAAAAAAGTCCAGGACCAGATGGATTCACAGCTGAATTCTACCAGAGGTACAAGGAGGAGTTGGTACCATTCCTTCTGAAACTAGTCCAATCAGTAGAAAAAGAGGGAATCCTCCCTAACTCATTTTATGAGGCCAACATCATCCTGATACCAAAGCCTGGCAGAGACACAACAAAAAAAGAGAATTTTAGACCAATATCCCTGATGAACATCGATGCAAAAATCCTCAATAAAATACTGGCAAACCGGATTCAGCAACACATCAAAAAGCTTATCCACCATGATCAAGTGGGCTTCATCCCTGGGATGTAAGGCTGGTTCAACATTCGCAAATCAATAAACATAATCCAGCATATAAACAGAACCAAAGACAAGAACCACATGATTATCTCAATAGATGCAGAAAAGGCTTTTGACAAAATTCAACAGCCCTTCATGCTAAAAACGCTCAATAAATTCGGTATTGATGGAACGTACCTCAAAATAATAAGAGCTATTTATGACAAACCCACAGCCAATATCATACTGAATGGGCAAAAACTGGAAAAATTCCCTTTGAAAACTGGCACAAGACAGGGATGCCCTCTCTCACCACTCCTATTCAGCATAGTGTTGGAAGTTCTGGCTAGGGCAATTAGGCAAGAGAAAGAAATCAAGGGTATTCAGTTAGGAAAAGAAGAAGTCAAATTGTCCCTGTTTGCAGATGACATGATTGTATATTTAGAAAACCCCATTGTCTCAGCCCAAAATCTCCTTAAGCTGATAAGCAACTTCAGCAAAGTCTCAGGATACAAAATTAATGTGCAAAAATCACAAGCATTCATATACACCAGTAACAGACAAACAGAGAGCCAAATCAGGAATGAACTTCCATTCAGAATTGCTTCAAAGAGAATCAAATACCTAGGAATCCAACTTACAAGGGATGTAAAGGACCTCTTCAAGGAGAACTACAAACCACTGCTCAGTGAAATAAAAGAGGACACAAACAAATGGAAGAACATACCGTGCTCATGGATAGGAAGAATCAATATCGTGAAAATGGCCATACTGCCCAAGGTAATTTATAGATTCAATGCCATCCCCATCAAGCTACCAATGAGTTTCTTCACAGAATTGGAAAAAACTGCTTTAAAGTTCATATGGAACCAAAAAAGAGCCCGCATCTCCAAGACAATCCTAAGTCAAAAGAACAAAGCTGGAGGCATCACGCTACCTGACTTCAAACTATACTACAAGGCTACAGTAACCAAAACAGCATGGTACTGGTACCAAAACAGAGATATAGACCAATGGAACAGAACAGAGTCCTCAGAAATAATACCACACATCTACAGCCATCTGATCTTTGACAAACCTGAGAGAAACAAGAAATGGGGAAAGGATTCCCTATTTAAAAAATGGTGCTGGGATAATTGGCTAGCCATAAGTAGAAAGCTGAAACTGGATCCTTTCCTTACTCCTTATACGAAAATTAATTCAAGATGGATTAGAGACTTAAATGTTAGACCTAATACCATAAAAATCCTAGAGGAAAACCTAGGTAGTACCATTCAGGACATAGGCATGGGCAAAGACTTCATGTCTAAAACACCAAAAGCAACAGCAGCAAAAGCCAAAATTGACAAATGGGATCTCATTAAACTAAAGAGCTTCTGCACAGCAAAAGAAACTACCATCAGAGTGAACAGGCAACCTACAGAATGGGAGAAAATTTTTGCAATCTACTCATCTGACAAAGGGCTAATATCCAGAACCTACAAAGAACTCAAACAAATTTACAAGAAAAAAACAAACAACCCCATCAAAAAGTGGGCAAAGGATATGAACAGACATTTCTCAAAAGAAGACATTCATACAGCCAACAGACACATGAAAAAATGCTCATCATCACTGGCCATCAGAGAAATGCAAATCAAAACCACAATGAGATACCATCTCACACCAGTTAGAATGGCGAGCATTAAAAAGTCAGGAAACAACAGGTGCTGGAGAGGATGTGGAGAAATAGGAACGCTTTTACACTGTTGGTGGGATTGTAAACTAGTTCAACCATTGTGGAAAACAGTATGGCGATTCCTCAAGGATCTAGAACTAGATGTACCATATGACCCAGCCATCCCATTACTGGGTATATACCCAAAGGATTATAAATTATGCTGCTATAAAGACACATGCACACGTATGTTTATTGCAGCACTATTTACAATAGCAAAGACTTGGAATCAACCCAAATGTCCATCAGTGACAGATTGGATTAGGAAAATGTGGCACATATACACCATGGAATGCAGCCATCAAAAAGGATGAGTTTGTGTCCTTTGTAGGGACATGGATGCAGCTGGAAACCATCATTCTTAGCAAACTATCACAAGAACAGAAAACCAAACACCGCATGTTCTCACTCATAGGTGGGAACTGAACAATGAGATCACTTGGACTCAGGAAGGGAAACATCACACACCGGGGCCTATCATGGGGAGGGGGGAGGGGGGAAGGGGGAGGGATTGCATTGGGAGTTATACCTGATGTAAATGACGAGTTGATGGGTGCAGCACACCAACATGGCACAAGTATACATATGTAACAAACCTGCACGTTATGCACATGTACCCTACTACTTAAAGTATAATAATAATAAATAAATTTAAAAAAAAAAAAAAAAAAGAGTACACACAGGACTCTTTGTTGGCAGTGTTGAAACACAGCCCACTTCCATCACCAGCATGCCTAGACTTCAACATGAACAAGTTTATGCGCAATATTTTTTGTTTATTTCTATACATGACTAATCTTATCCGTTGTGTATGTGTATATGTGTGTAAGTGCATACAAGCATATGTTTTGTTTCTTTCATTATTAGAGGGTGGCCTTTTTGTGACTAAAGAAAGGAAGCTTTTTCTTAGTCAACTAAGAAGTGATTAAACTATTTTGTTATCTAGTATCAGAAATAATGTAGAATTTACATTAAATATAATATTAAATTACAATATGTAAATATTAAATATAATTTTATATATAATAATTCAGGTTTAATACAAGTATGTGATTCTAAGCTTTCTATTGCGTTGCCAATCACAGGTGTTCTATAAATCATTACAGGTTTATCAACTGAAAGTTCTAAATTTTAGATATATTTTAAAAATAAATTTTAGTATAGGAAACAGTTTCTAAATATGGTTGTATTAACTAGACTTCTGTCAGTAGATTACATTCATTTATGCTTTGTGTTAGTACCTCTCTGTTAAATATCTTAATAAATCAATTTTTTTAGACATTTGTAATATTATTTTGCATTTCTTTGGCGTAAGTGATGAGCTGTGTATCTATATTTCTTTTTGGGGCTTTATTTAATATGCATTCATCATCCTACAACTGGAAAATAATTATCATTCAAAATATCAGTTTCTCTGTAGACTATAATGTTTCTATATAGTTATTATTCTGCAAGTCAGGGCTTATAAGATAGTCAGAACAATATATCGTTTCATATCAGCCATACTAATTTTTCTCTGTTGTCATTGAGAACATAGATTTTCACAGCTTTTATCTCATTATATATTTTTTCTGTTTAAAATATTTTCATCCTGATGTTGTTGCTGTCTCTTCTAAAAACACTCTGCTATCCTAATTCGTTTTAGTTCCCATTACATGGTATTTAATTTACCTATTAATACTGTGTGATGGATTCTCATCCAAAGCTTTTCTAAAGTCTAACTAGACTTTATGAATTGAATTTGAATTATTTTGGCAGTAATAACTTCAAAGCATTGTAATAGGTTTGTTAAGCATGACCTCCCCTACCTGAATTCATGCTGGCTGTAATTAATCAAGTTACGCTTTACCAGGTGCGCGTTTGCCATGCTCCTAAATATGTTTCCATGAGTGAAATTCTACAGTGGATGTTAACCTTTGTCACTCCTGATTCATTTTCTATTGTTCATTTTGTAACACATTTATTCATTTAATGAATGATTCATTTAATCATTCATTTAATGAACGAACAATATTTTATTTAGTAATAGGAGAATATATTATTTACTCCAGTTGAAGTTACCACTTATTATAACTGAAATTCCCCAAAAGATTTAATCTGAACTATATCCTTAAACTCTAAATTATTATGATGAAAAAATAGGAGGCAAATAATTATTGCAAAATATAGTGTTTTTCAAGCATTTAAAAGCCCATTTTGTTTTTTTCCAATTTCTTTTCATTTTTCATCACTTAGTGGAAATGAAGGACATTTAAAGGACATTAAAAGACAAAGGAAATGGCAGTTTCTCAAGTAACATTTATCTAAATAATGAGGTATCATAATCAATCACAGAAAGATCATACTTTGTCCTTAGATTTTACACTGGAGTCTACAGATAATGGAGAATTATTACTATTGTAGCAAATCTTAAGATGTACTTAATTTTACAAGTTAAGAAAATACATTTAAGTTATTTATAATCTGCTAGAAAAAGGCACTGTGACATATGAAATTAAGATTTTGTGTTGTTATATATGATTATGATTTAACTTTGCAACAGAAACTACTAAGAGCACAGAAAATAATATTCCATTTTCTTGTGAAATTTAAATCAAATTAACAGTATTTTTTCCTGTTGAAAACTGTATTATTTTCCAGGTGCAAATGATGGAATAAAAAATGTGTAACCTTACAAATAAAAAAAGTGAAAATATATTTCTAAGGCCAACTTTATTCAAATTGGAATTCTTACTAGTAATTTATTTCATTTTCATAAAGATTTAATTAATTTGATTTTGTATAATTAATGAATAATGATATTTACAACATGAAATTTTTTCCCCATGACAATACTGAAATCTTCAGTGTTCTTTGATTTCCTAGCTGTTTTCAGGAGGGAATGAGTATTTTATTAATCAAATGCATAATATTAGGCATTACTCAATAGATATTTTAATAGATAAAATATTTTGTCTATTTGCCTCACACAAACATGCATTACACAGACATTCAGATAGTAATAGTTATGTTGTAATTTATACTAATATGTACTCATGCTTTTACATTTATCAGAATTGTGACACTTTTAAATTTAAATTTGTTAAAATGACAAGGCAATGTTAAATCACTGTAGGTTTTTCTTATTATTATGGCAAAATACAATGAAAAGTATTTAGCTAGTTGAATATCTCTTTCAGATAGGCACATCTTAGAATTTAATTTTACAAAATTGAGGGTACACACATATATATAATTTAATTTTATAAAATTGAAGGTACACATATTATATAGTTTTAAGCTATTGTTAGTTAATTATTATTGGATGAGTACACTTATTTCATTTTGATATTTTGGTGCTTCGATGTTTCAGAAGTTAATCTTTGGAAACCTAATATTTATAAAGATGTGCATTGTTATTACTATATAAATACAAATTTAAAGATATGTAATGTCAAAATTTTAATATCATTGTATCTCAACTATAAAAGCCTATTAGATCTTTTTTCTGTATCTATCTTCATAATAGAATAGTTTTGTTATGTGATGCATTTTTGTGTGAATCTTTAGAGAATCAGTTTTATTATTGTTACTGAAACTTGATATGATATTAAACATATTCAAATACATTCCAGAAGGAGCACAATTAATTCTTGAATTTTTTATGGTATGTCAGGTATTGGACTAAACACTTCATGTGTATCATATTTAGTGTTCATATCCTCTCTATTAGGGAGGTATTATCCCCATTTTACAGACAAGTAAACTGAGGCTTAATATATTAAGCAGTGAAATTAGTTTGACTTAATTCTAAAGCTGAAGTATTTTCTAATATGTGCATGGAAAGGTGAGGGCCTGTTCTTCATAACATTCTCTGAATGTTTATTAACTGTACTAGTATGAGATGTGAAGATGGACAAAAAAGGATGCATTTTTAAGTACACATCGTGATGGAAGCGATTTTTTTTTTTAATTAGTTTTGTTCAGAGTCAAGGTGTCACGCAGGCCACAATTTTCAGCAAGCAATTGCCAAAGCCTGATAAAGGGAAAATTTCCTGCCTGAAATGGCCAGACACACGATGAGACTGGGATGAGTTTTGGTGAAAGCAATTATAAAAAGCTAAGAATCAAATGAGGAAACCAAGTCCAGGTGATATGACCGTCAATGGATTCATTTATTTACTTGTGTGTCAATGGATCTCCATTAATGAGCTATTGTCTTTCAAAGTGTTAGACATTATCCACAGGTCCAAAATGGGTGAAAAAGTAAAATGAAATAAAACGAATGAGTCAGTAAGTGAAAAAGAAAGGCAAAACAAAGGATCAGTAATCAGTTTTAGAGCATAGCAAAGTAGATGCTGGATCGTGCCTTAAATGGTACTTAAGTTTATACCTTTTGCCTTTATTGATCATCGGTATTGGGATCGCCTGGCTCAGGCCAGCTACGTTAAAGATACAAAGACATGAGATGGGCTTTGTATTAGTTCACTCTCACGTCGCTATAAAGAACTACCTGAGACTAGGTAATTTATAAGGAAGAGAGGTTTAATTGGCTCACAGTTCTGCATGGCTGGAGAGACCTCAGGAAAATTACAATAATGACGGAAGGCCCCTCTTCACAGGGCGGCAAGAGAGAGTAGTGCTGAGCAAAGGGTGGAGGGAAGCTCCTTAGAAAACCGTCAGATCTGGCAAAAACTCACTATCGTGAGAACCGCATGAGGGTAACAGCCCCCATAATTCAATTACCTCTCACTGGCTCCCTCCCATGACGTGTGGGGATTGTGGGACCTACATTTCAAGATGAGATTTGGGTGGGGATGCAGCCAAACCTTTTATCAGGCTTTAAGAAAATGGTGAAGGTTGTTGGCTTTAGCTGGTTTTCAAGTGTCAGCAGCAGTATTGTCAGTATTCCTGCTTTTCCCTTTTTCTCATGAACCCAAAATTTATATCAGCTATCCCAATTCACCTAACCCACCCTGCCTGTTATGTCATCTTTACTTCTACACTACGGACTGTACCTTACTCATGACACTTCGGTTTATTGCTGTTTTTTACTGTTTTAACTTTTGCTTTCTCCTGATCTGCACAGATTAAGGAATTAAATTGTGTGTTTGTTTATTATTGTGGTGTTTATTTCTAGCTTGTCTTTTTCCTTCCTTTCTAACCTTTCTGCCTTTCCAACTGACCATGGTTTTGTTTCAGGAAAGGGCCTACGTAGCCAAATACAGCAAAGAAAATGTCAAATTGTTAGTTTTCAAGTCTAAAATTTATTTTTCAAAATTCATGTCAGAAACCACAGTTCAAAAAATATTTGAGTTATGAAGACCATCCTTTTTAGGAAGGTAAAATTCACGCATTCGTTATTTGACCAAAGAAAAGAGAAGCCCCAAAGAAATCTATGCATGAGGTTAAAGAGATGATATCAAGAGGGACCAGTGATTTACAAATTGCATTTACTGAAGACAAGAGCCTGTTTAAGGAGCTATAGGCATGTCAATGGAGGTCAACAAGAGTATATATCAGTGACCTCCCAAAGCCAAGGCCAAGATAAGGCATATCATTGTGGATGCTGGTATTGAAAGACAAAGCCAGAAGTACAAGGTGGTTGCCCCAAGAAACATGATGCCATGTGGAAACAGGGAGAAACGAGCATAACATTGTAAATAGAAGAGAATAGCTGAAAGTGACTGAGTTTACCTATGTTTCCCTATGTTACATTTCCTGTCATGATGCAGAATGAAATCTTATAAAAGACAGTTACTTCAGTAGTAGAAAGTAAATTTCTAACACTTGAGTCTAGTTTCACTGAAATCAGTTCCACTGAATATGGCTTTTGGGTGTACTTGGCCTTTTATTGTGCTTAGACTGCCCTTTTCCCCCCCTTTCTGTTTAGGTGTCTGGCTTATGACTTCTCCCAGTAATTTTGCTCTTGTCCTCTTCCTTGACCATGCAAGACCTGTACACGTGGACACATAGCTGTTCTCTTGGGAGCACGCTTCATTCAGGAAGCTCTGTGCCATTTCATCTGTCTTAATGTTGCAAATAGATGCACTTTGCTAGGATCCAGTTTCTAGTGGCTTAGATTCTAATGAATTTGATCTGTTACATTGACTTACTGACTCTGCCTAAATGTTCCCAATCGTATTCCCAAATGAAATCTAAATAATGTGGTATTTTAGGACACACTGTGTATGTAATGTATCATATTGTCTATTTTGTGAGGTATTACAAAGAAAAGAATAATATTTAATGTGTGGGAGGCTATTATATTTACTCCTTATGCAGTGTTTTCACATGCATTACCTAATTTTCTCCTTAGATTTATGCAAATAAATAGTAAATGTTATCTTCAGTTTTCCTTAAGATATTAATATGCAGAAGTAGCATACCCATAAGTGTAAACATAATAGAAAACAAATATATGTTGATAGAACATGGAAAATATGTAAAAATATAGCAAACACATAATCATAGCTAAATGTAAGATAGAAATTATATTACATTTCCTTTATGTTTTCTATTCTGTGATTTCGATAACTCAAGATACTACTTTTTACTTTTGGAAGCATAACAGTGCACACTACCTCATTGACATGGACTCATGCATACTCCCGTAAGAATCAAGGTAGAGTCAACATAAGTAACTGATTTTTGACCCATGTATAAATTCCATCTTCACTACATACTAGCTATAACTTTAAAGCTTTCTTTTCTTTCGAATCCGTCATTCTGATTTAGTAAACATGGCACAGTGGTCGTACAGATAAAAACAGCAAGTTTTCTGTGATTCACTAGCCAATATTGATATACAATGGATTTAAATGTAATCATTTTTTCAAAAAGATCATCATCGTGTGTTCTTTGCTGATATTTGAGGTAACCAGAAGAATACAAGTGGAGGGGAACAATGCCTTTAGACCTATACACACAAGAATAAATGAACAAAACAAGTAAAGTTAACATAAGTCATTTTGTCTCTCAATCATGCTTTCATCTCTTAATTTTATAAAAGACTACTACTTGAAATCATAGCTTTGACAATTACAAATAGTGTTTAACAAGCATTTCCAGCTCTCACTGTTTTTGGATATATGCTAACCTGTTTCTGTTGGGCCCAGCATGTGACAAGCTATGGCCAATGAAATGTAGGAGTAGCTTGTGCCACCTCTTGTCTGAAGCCCTTTGTGCAACACTGATATTGTGGAAGCACTAGTTAAGGCGAAGGTCTAGCTTCCTTAGTGTCTGAGTACCATGATGAGAGAGCCCCCTGCTGACCTTAACCAGAGATGAAGCAAGAGTGAAACACACACTTGTGTTAAAACACACTTCAGGATTGTAGGTTACTGCATCATAGCCTCAGCAAACCTGACTGTGGCAATTCTTATTTCGATTGTGAATAATTGCATATATTTGTATTATAGTTTACTTTGAAAATTGTAAAAAAAAAAATTTACTAGAAACACTATTTTTACCTATATTTTTTAATTTAAAAGGTTCTGACAACTTGACAGTTTAATGTAGTTTAATCTTTTAACTCCTCACAATACAGGATTTTTCAGGTTATATTTAATATATGGTATAGATTTTATGAAGGTTTTGGGCACATACAGAATCCTTTAAGCATACAAGTACATTTGGGGAAGGTGAATTGATCATTCATATAATTTTTTGGCATTTAACTAACTAATAACTCATGGATATAAACCAAAACAATTGCAGTCAAAATCAATGAAGTTCAGAGACACTTTTCAGTAGTTAACTATGTGTAAAGCTCTGTGATAAGATTTGAGGGGGGGAAAAAGAAAGGAAAATACTCAAAATGAGTTGTTAATGTATGATTTTTTAAAAATTAATGATGCTCAGTTATAAAATATCCAGTGGAAAATAGTATTAATGTATTCTTAAACAGTTTGAAAAAGCCTCTCTGTGAATCAGCCTACTTTTGGTTTTAGAATTTATTTACTTATTTAGAAAGAAAGAAAACAGAAAGACGGGCACCATTCTCTGTATGTTATTTTCCTGAAAGGTGTTGATTAAGGCAAAATGAAAAAGAAATACCCTCTTCTATAACTATGTAATATATCCTAATCTCTTATTATGCGTTATGATTTTATAATTCTGTATAAAATCTGTCATAGTTTTAAGTCCCATCACCTAATGCATGCATTCTTGTCTAGTCTTTTTATGAAAGGATTCATTCTTGTGAATCAACAAGGCATAGACCCAGACTAAGAGAGCTTTCATCGTTTTTAAGAAAGTGACGCTAGCTTACAGTCTCCTAGGAAACTCAAAAATTCAGCAGCTGTAGAAAGTCCAAGTTTTACAAAACAGCTATTATTGGGGGTGAAATCTCCCAAGGATGGATTCCCCGCAATCTCACCTTATTTTTAAACATGGAATAAGAAATACTTTAATAGTGTTTATGGTTAGTCATTTGTTAGTGAGCAGAAAAAAAAAATAACAAAACCCAGATCTGGACACTTTTCATTTCTTGATCTGTGTGAAACTGCAATTAAACTCAGGAAACTTAACAAAAGGCTGATTATTTGAAGGGAATGGTCATCAAACAAACACTGAAAAAATACAAATCCAGAAAGCATACACAGAATAATTTATTAGGCAGTATAATAGCAATTAATTAAGAGGAATGTCTATATGTACTGGAGAAAGATGTATTCTAAAATATAAAATGTAAAAATGAACAATACATGAAATAGCCACATTATCTCCGTGAAATTAAGAGTTTGTGTTAAATGAGCTTCAACGTTGCTATTGGGGAAAAAATTCCATAATGCTTCTGTACTTTTATATGTGTGTTGCATGCTGAGTGTGTTGGTTATGTTGTCTTTTGGATGCTAAGAGCAGTACAATGGAATGTTGCTTTTAGACATATGTCTGTATGTTTTACACTATCATGCTACTATGAAAGGCAGGCATGCACTTGCTGTCGTGAAGAAAATAGAGTTTTTGTAATTAGGTGAACCTTGCCTGAAGTGAGTCATTTTATTTTTGTGTGTTAATGACTTATTTATTATCAATACATCTGGATGAGAAACATGCAGAGTCAAAAAATGGAAAATGCAACATGTTAGTACCATTTATCTGACCACAAAAATGCCAAATGAGAAAATAATCACGGTTGTGGAATTTTCACTGTATTGACTCAGGCTTGCCACGACAGAGTAGAAGAACAAAGAAGAGTGTCTTTGATATCCAGTGGCTGTAGGTCAAAAGTTGATTCTTTTTCAGTATTATTTCTTTGCCTTTGGAGAAGTTAATTAACTTTTTTGAAACTCAGTTTCCACAAGGGAAAAATACATATGTTATAGTGATCTCAAAATAGTTTTAAAAAGTTTCCAAATTTATGACGTGTTATCTTTTCAGTAAATGTTGTCCTCCCTTCTCCTCCGCCTCACTGTAGAGATGTAAGTTGTTTTCAAGTTATAATTGGAGATTTGCATATATATATTAGTACATTAGTGTATTGTATATAGATCTGCATGTCAAATGCAAAATACATAGGATGGAAAAACAAGAACAAAGAAATATTTGCCATACATGTTAAGAAAAAGGTTTTCTAGTACCTATTTTTTTCTCACAGAGATGCTAACATATCAGTAACTTCTAGTTCATACTTGTTATCTGCCAAGCATTTGTTTCATGCATCAGTGAACAATGTAGATATTCTTTGCTCTTGTGAAGCATCTATTTTAGTAAAGAAGAGAGAACGAGACAGTTAGTCAGTAAACAGAATTAGAGGGGTTAATTTTTTTTCAAAGAGGGTACATTTAAGCCAATGCAAAGTTCCTAACGCAAGAATGAACTTGGAACATGCAAGAAGCAGAAAGAAGGGCCTGTGGGTGGGGTGCAGTTAGCAAGGTGTGGTAACAAGCTACTAAGAGTCTGGTGATCTCTGCCTTGGATAGTCTATTCTTTCATTGTACCAGGATTGGTTTGCATAATCAATACAATATGGCAACATTGAGGGTATGTTACTTCTGAGATGGAGGTTATAAAAGAAATGGTAGCTTCTCTTATTGTTGCTGTTTTTTCTTTCTCTTTGATCACTTCCTCTGGGGGAAATCGTGTTGGGAGCAGCCCAGTGGGGAGGTTCACAAGGAGAAAAACTGAAGTCTCTGCCAACAACCCTGTGTGTGAGCTTAGAACAAATCCCCCAGCCCAAAACAAGTCTTCAGAGATTGCTACCCTAGCCAACTGCAAGTTCATTAACCATCCCAAGACAGAAATGCTTCGCTAAATTTCTTTCAGATTTCTGACCCTCAGAAGAAAATGGAGCAATAAATGTTTATTGTTGTAAACACTCATTTCTGAGGTAGCATGTATTCAGAAATAGATAATGAACACAAAACAGAGAGATTAGAAATGAAATGACATGATGTAAGACTTCGTAGATGATAGTAAGATTTGAATGCTGTTTAAATGAATGGGTAGTAACGTGAAATTATGAAGTGTCTGTGTAACATTATTTGACTTTGTTTTAAATAAAAATGAATCGATTATGGAGTACACAGTGTTTGAAGGGGCATAGAATGAATCAGGATGTCAAGCTCAAAGGAGTTGTCAAGGTATATATGAGACATTGATTAGAGTAGAACAGCCAAAATGTAAGCAAGTCGAGAGTTCTGCCATGCAATGGGAGACAGAACTGGCCATAAATACAGGTATCCTTCATATACATGATTGCTTACAATCAATGAGAAAAATACAAGGCAAGTAAATAATGAATTTACTAATGGCAAAAAAAAATGTTTTAAAGATGCTCAATCTCATTAGTATTGGCAAAAACATTAATAATAATGGCATATTTTTCATCCTGAGAAATTAAAAAGACTAATAGAACTCTTCATTGGCAAGACTGGAAAATTATTCACTTTCTTTTATTGTAGATAAGACACTAAATTGATATAGAGTCTCTAAAGCCAGGATGCAAAGTCCATACACTTTCTTCTAGGGAGTCCATTTCGAGGAATTTTTCCCAAGGAAATATTTGCAATATTAATGAACACTCATTGTTCATTGTAAGATCATTTATAATAGCGGATACTTGGAAGCACCTCATAGACTCATAGTGTTATATGTAATTAATCTTGCTTATGGCATAATATATAAAATACAAGTTCCAAGATGGTATGTTTACCATTAATCTATGTATGTAAGTGTAAAACTGTATATGTCCACGTTATATTTCATGGTGTGTATGTGTATGTGTGTATGTAGAATGGCAGTATTTACCAAAAAAAGGACAGTAGCTGGAAGCGGGGAATTTGAGACCAGCCTGAGCAACAAAGCAAGATGCAGTCTCTACAAAAAATTTAAAAACTTAGTTGGGTGTGGTGGCATGCTTCTGTCGTCTCAGCTACTCAGGAGGCTGAACTGGGAAGATCACCTGAGCCCAGGTGTTCAGGCTGCAGTGAGCTGTGTTTGCTCCTCTGCACTCCAGCCTGTGCAACAGAATGAGAGACATGTCAAAAAAAAAAAAAAAAAAAAAAAGAACAGCCAAATATGATTATTTCTGGGCAATATATTTAAAGATGATGTTTCTTTCATTTCTTTCTTGTTTACACTTTTCTTTATTTAGAGATTCTTTGTGCCAACATTATTTTTAAATATAAAAATAATCGAAAACTGTTGACAAAAATGTAAAACATAAAAAAGCTAAAACATTGCCTATATTATGACTTTCTATTATAAGAAATATTACAAAGTTAATTTCATTACATTTGTCATTTTCTCCAAATATTTTCTTTATGGTAATAATTTTAGATGCTTTGTAGTCTTTATGCTTACATCTTTAGGTCTGTAGAAAACATTATTTTTATCTATTGGTTTTAATTAGAACAGAAGAAAAAATCATTAGAGTGATGAGAAAAAATAAAACTAGACTGATCATTAATAAGAATAAACATCAGGATGTGTAGGAGAAAAAAAGAATACAGTTAACCACTACGGATTTAGTGGAGTTACCAATTTCTCTGGTTTTCAAATAAACCACAGGCTAGTCACAGAATTTTTAAAAATTGTTGACATGATACTTCTGTTCTGAGTCAATCTTTGAAAATCAATTTACTTGTATAAAAACTATTTCTCAAAAATTATTCTCCCATTGAATTTTAGTTTATTCAAAGTATCAGGTAGTTGTGATAAGAAAAATCTTATCCACTAAAATACTGCTTTGTATTTGCCTTTTTAGAGAGAGACCAAAGATCACATCTAAAATCAGTAAGAAATTTGTGCTTTACATATTTATTTGATACCAATCCATCTTATTTAGGGTGTGTTGGAGGTCTTAAAACATCTGGTAATAACAGCCATAATAATAGTGTGTTACTTATGTATTTATTAATCCTGTTTACATTTCACATGTATTATTTTATTTTATCATTATCACAACATGCAGTAGCTTTGATTAATGGCTTTCACTGGCAAGATAAGTCAACTGAAGCTCAGAAAGATTACGTGACCTGTCCAGCACTATAAATCTAGTAAATGGTAGTGCAAAAAAATAATATCAGAGCCCACAATGAAATCATGTCTTCAAAAACTATATCTGATTTCTTTCATGCAAGGTTAATAGACTTATTCACACAGCTTCCAAAATGTTTCATTTGGTTTCACTGTTGAATAGGGACAGGTCAATTTTTTTCAGAAAAGTGTCATTCCACTCCCGTTTCCCAGCCTACTTATTTCCCTCTGCATATTAACTATCTTAGTTCCCAAATTTCCTATTTAATTTTTGATTTAAATATAATTGTGGTCTTAATTATATTAAAAATAACTTCTAAAAACTTTTAACATATTTATTTACTGCATGTTAGCATTAAGGCAAGACTCTAATCCTAAAGGGGCTTTCTATGGTAACTCAGGACACAAAGTATTTTATAGAAAATGTTGAACAGTAAGAAAGAGCAACTGGTAATCAAATGCATTTGTTATTGACTTGATTCTTATCTGTTTGACACTACCTAGTGGATATGAGATGACTTTGCTTCAACCAATATTGCCAATATTTAATATATATCTAGTGGAAGAAGAATTATATATTTTTCTTGTCTAATCCTGGAACCTTCAGAAACTTATTTATAAAATACCAGTTGGATATTATCTAGTGTTGTTCTATAATTTATTAATATGTATTTGAATGTTCTTGGTGTACATTGTAGGTATTAGAGCACCAAAATTTCACACGATAAGCAGATATATATTTCCTCTAAAGTAAAAGCAGCTGCAATATATCACTAAACATGTAGTTTAATTCTTTAAATCCTGTACTTTAATTTTGTTTATAGTTTTTGTGTGTATTATGTCACAAAAGTCTTTATATCTGAAAAACCAAATTGTTCAACCCAACTGTAACCAAATATTTGAAAAATGTAATTTGACTCATACTTTTTTTTTTAAACAAACACTTATTAAAATGTACTGTGTGCCAGGCTTTAAGTCTCACCCAAGAATTCTGCAGAGTGAGGCCAGATTTTCATACAACTGGATTTCATTCACGGTTTTATTTCTCTTGTAAAAGTTGAAAAATAGCAATCTAGAATACATTTGGCCATTGACGGCACTTTCAATTTTGAAGCTATACTGAAGCTGTCACACTACCATCCAAATTGCTGTCAGAAATGAGTATGCTAATTGAAAAGCTCTGGCTATGGAATTAAGTGTTGCAATTTTGTCAAGCATAGATAAGAACACTATATAAAACATGGATTTTAAGGTGAATTGAATTTATCAAATTGTAAGGGCAGGCTATAATTTGAAATCCTACATTAGCTGGATTTTTCAATTTCTAATTTGTTGTGAATAATAATGTTCAGCAGAAGAGAAGAGCTGTATTTTCTTGCATTCCTTGGGATAGGATTTTTGGAATAAGGGCATTTCTACCAAGATTCAAAACTCCTTATTGGCATAGCTAATGAATCTCCTCTCTACTTATTGTATTGGAAAAACTATCCAGCACACAAAATGTTAGCATTTCAGGAATTTGTAATCAAACTTGTAAATCATAAGTATTTGTTTATAAGTCAGATCATACATCTCAAAACTTATAGGATAAATCAACCCCACTATTTGCTAACTCTCCGGTATCACCAAAGACTGTTTCGTGGGCAAGAGTCCATATTTTCATTGACTACAGTTATGATAATGGTTTCTAGTTTTACTCAAATATTTTTTTCTTCTGATGTCTACATAACTGTGAAAATAGCATAACATATCACAAATGTGAAAGTTACTTAGTTGCTAGGGTCACTGCTACTATGAAAAGATCAGTCATAATTTGTGCAGTGGTTGGAATATACTTTTAGATGTCACTGGGGGAAAAAATCTTAGAGGATAAGCCAGTTGTAAGGAGTGATTCCATTGTTAAGATTAATAATATGAATGACCTGTTAAATATGGGTCTGCATTGACTGGAAACTCTTGAAAAATGAAGTTCAAATCTTTGAATTGCGTTGTTTTGTATGCACATCTTATATATTTTACATTTAAAAGTTAGCTAAATGCATGAATCAGCTTTCACAGGATATGATTATCAACATCTCATGTACCCCATAAATATATACACATACCATGTACTCACCAAAATTAAAAATTAGCAAGTAAACTTCTTTGCTTCCTGTGGCAAATTACAATAGCTTTTTTTTCTAGAAGTATTTCTAACATTTTATTTCTTGTGTTTTTCTTCGTTTCATTCAATTATTAATTAAATATTTTAAATGTTCATTAAAGTTCAGTGGAAATGCCATTTCCACTAATTTTTTCTTTCACTTTTTACATTGCTGTAAGACTTTGACAATGTGTTGAACTTCTAAAATACTTGTTAATCATGCTGTCTTGTAAATGTATAGTCAAACTTGGATTCAGTTAGAATATGAGTTTCTGTTTCTATATCATGTTTGAGGATAGTAACAGTGTCAAGTGCATCCCTCTTTCCTCTAGCTGTTAACACAATATTTGACACAGGGTAACAACTCATTTAATATTTAAATATAAGAACCTAGAACAGAAAATGCCAGTCATATAATGTAAAGGAGACACAGGGTACGTATTTTCTGACTGTAATTCAAGCTAAGTGTTAAATATCACAGGCTCATAATTATTCTCTAAATTCAACTATATAATGTGTTTTGTCTTGCTAGAGTTGCCTCAAAACCAGTGGCTGGAGTTGCCTCAAAAACCGTGTTTGGGGGAGTTCCTTCAAGGGACTGATTCAAACCGTTCCATGAAGGGGTCAGTTGGGATTACAAAGAAGGAAGCACTGTAAGTCAGGGTGATGAATCCAAAGCATTTGCAGCATTAGGGGAACTTACATACAGAGGGTTAGCATCCTCATGACAGAAAAAAATACGTTCTACCCAAGTATGTCCTTAATCAGAGTGTCACCCCATGTAGTTTATATAAGAGTGTCAGGAATTTGGCCCAGGCCATTGCCAGATTCTATGTGTTTAGCAGCATGCTTGATATTTCAGGGCTTGGGAAAACAACCTAAACAACTTCATATGGGCCTTGGAGTACTCCTTGATACCTTCCAGGTCCCAGTTTGGTTTTAAGCCTGCAGGGGAAAACATGAAGCTGGCTGGGTCACTGAGCACTAAAGGCACTCTGACTTTCTAGGTAAGGACAAAGAAAGACAATAGGGGACACTGGGGACTCTACATAATAAAGATAGAATTTCCTCTGTGTTTAATAAACTCTGGGGTATACCAGATTAACGCAACAAAATATTATGAACAAAAAATAACTCATATAAGGCATTCCCTGATAGTTTCATGGATCTTTTCATGAGACTACCAGGGAATGCCTTGTGTGAGTTTTTTGGTTTTTTTTTTTTTTTGGAAAAAACTGTATATTTTGATTTTATTAAAACATTTATTTGGAAATTCCATCTTTCTCTACCACAAAACTACCAGTAGACATTGTCCTTTATGAGAAGGCAAGGGATATGTGACTGAATAATGGTTCTACCACTTATCGATGAACTGAACTTAGTTACTTAAACTAGTAACTTTGGCATTTAATTCAGTTAAATACCGATTATAACACAGAGTCAGTGTGAATATCAAAATGGTAATGTAAGAGGAAAAAAGGCTCCTGGACATGGTGTGTGTTTTTTAATAACAATAATTGAATAAAGGGATACATTAAAGTTCTACTTATGCAAAAAGAAATCATCATGCATGTATTTCAGGAAAAGT
The DNA here is from genome assembly GCF_037993035.2 of Macaca fascicularis. NCBI lineage: Eukaryota > Metazoa > Chordata > Mammalia > Primates > Cercopithecidae > Macaca > Macaca fascicularis. Next base: position 26,106,651 of record NC_088377.1, on the reverse strand, counting down.
GTATTTGTTGTGGACTATTTTTGTTAAAAGGCAATAAAATTAATTCTTCGTAGAGCACTGTACTGTTTCAGGCAAAAGATTATTCTCCAAACAAAACAATATGTTTACGTTTACTTATAAAAAGGAAATAAAAAATCTATTGTATTTTATTTCATAATCTATATTTCTAAGAAACCCAGATTCAATAATAAATTGCAGTAGCCATATTGTAACAAGTTTTGATTATTCTATTTTATTTTGCTATTCATATATTACTTCTCTTTGAAAATGTAAGTCTGTATTCAGTAAAGGGATCAGTACTAGAGTTGTGCATTGAGGAATGAGAGCACAGAGATGTTATTTAATGCTGTGGGATGGGTTATGGACCCGTAGGCATGGAAGTGGGTTGGCAGAAGTGATACTAGGCTAAGCTCTGGGACACCCACAATGCGGAGGTCTGGAAGATGAGGTTAATCCCACAAGAAGATTGAAGACTGAGATGAAGGAGAACCAGGAGGGAAGGGCTCCAGAACCCCAGTGCAGGCAGTGCAGGGAGAGAGAAGAGCCACTGTGACACATGCTACAGATTAAGGAAGATCTGACACAGAGCAGGAGTAATCTATTCACAGGAAGAAGAAAGCACAGTGGATGGTTATAGAAGCAAGATGCTTGGTAGATTTGGTGGAAGGGAAAAGGTTAAAGTTCTCTTTTATTTCTTTTGTCTTCCCAACAAAATTAGAGGCACATTTACTTTTTGCATGGGAGGAGGTAGCAGGGGTTGTTTCAGGTTTGAGGAAAGCGGGAGAAGACATGGAACATTCCACTCCACTAAAAGACTAGGAGCTCAAAGGGGCGAGGGAGAATTTCTATCATCTCATTGGTCTGTGAATTTTTCAGTATTATGTTTATTAGATATAAAGTGCCATAAATGATTTCTGGCATAGTAGATTAATGTTTTATTGTGTAAATTACGGAGACATTCACTTAAAGAATCACATAATAGTTGCATTAAAGTCTGTGTTGTTAACATGTTGAATATTGCCCAACTTTAAATGACTGTAGACATTCTCTTATTTTAATTATGATAATTCTTTCATACAACATTTTAGTTTTCCTCTTCTCTGTTAAAAATACTATATTTTTAACATTTAAAATAGCTTTTGCTTTCTTTTTCTTTCTAAAAAGGCATAATATTCTGTAGTGATTCACTGTGTTTTGTTTCTACCCAGCCCCTATCCTCCCTCACACTTTCTCTCCTGTTTTTCTTTTTCTCTGGAACATATATTGCTTCTTTTTTAGTTTGCATTCTGCTCTGAATTCTGACTTTTGCATAGAGAAATATTTTTCATCTCTGGACAACAGAGAAGCAGTGTGAAAAAAGTAGCTATTTTTCTAAAGACCTGGCCTGTCCTTCTCATGTTTTCCCCTTGCTTACCTGTTTCTATTACAACTTCTATCAATAGTGTTGGTTTTCTATTTGAAATAAAGTTGAACCATATCTGGTGGCCTGGACATACTTTAAATATACCTCAAAATGAACTGAAATGTTTCAGGTCCTTCTCATACTTCAAAGGCTTCAGCCACTACTCTGGAAGTTATTTTTTGATGTGCTGATTGCTGGATGGTATCAGTCCTGATAACTCCATTTAAGAAACCTCTGAAGAGAAAACTTTTATCAGTCTGTCATCATCAGGCCTTATCACCCATAAGCAAGTGGTCAAGCTAAAAGAACAGGGCAGGTCATAAAGAATGCCCCATAGTAGATTATTATAGGAGATTGGCCAGCAAGATGAAACAAGTTGCACAGGATTCGTCTTTGCACTCCGAAATCAGTAACAAGTATTATAGTAAAAGCACATCTTTGAGGCTTCCTCAAACTACTTCCACACAGCATGGGCTTAGTAGGATTGGTAAGAATGGGATGTGTTCTTTTGCTCTCCTGCACGTGATGCTGAACCTGGGCTGCATGTGTTACTTTTCTGCACAGCATTCTTTTCTCACAAAACTTCGTCTTTTCCAGGTGTTAACATAAGTTCTCTTTATGTTACTGGTATTGTGGTTTTTAGAATTTAAGACATTATACCAGTGGTTCTCAAAGTGACAATATCCACCAGATTCATGGAATATAGCTTTCAGGGGTTCTGTGAAGTTAAAAACCAAACCAAACAAAACTCTTTTCATAATAATGCTCACCCAGTAGGTGGGATTTTTCAGTCTGTTGACCTTTGCACTAGTAGTGCACAAGCAATGGTGGACGAGACTGCTGCTCCTTAGCAAGAATCGCAGTGGCACAGAATTTTTTCAGTCATCATTTTATTCTTCACTATACATAGTCACAGGAGGGGAAAAGCCAATTTCATTTAAGAATGTCCATCAAGGCCGGGGGCAGTGGCTCAAGCCTGTAATCCCAGCACTTTGGGAGGCCGAGACGGGCAGATCACGAGTTCAAGAGATCGAGACCATCCTGGCTAACACGGGGAAACCCCGTCTCTACTGAAAAACAATACAAAAAATTAGCCGGGCGTGGTGGCGGCGCCTGTAGTCCCAGCTACTCGGGAGGCTGAGGCAGGAGAATGGCGGGAACCCGGAAGGCGGAGCTTGCAGTGAGCTGAGATCCGGCCACTGCCCTCCAGCCTGGGCGACAGAGCGAGACTCCATCAAAAAAAAAAAAAAAAAGAATGTCCGTCAAGAGGCAGCAAAATATACTAACGTTTTTTCCCTAAACGCTTAACAGTACACTATTCGACAAAATTGTAACTACATAGTATACATTTTCTATGGCAAACAAAGATAACAATAATTATCTTGAAGAAGCAGCAAGTGTGGATGATTTGAGTTGTGAGATAAACTAGTTGCTTTTTGTTTCTTTTACACACATGGCCTATTATTCTTATTGGAAAAAAAAAGATGACTGGGAAACTCTGATTATTAAGGTTGAGGTATTATAGCAGCCTTTTTTTTCAAAAATACACAAAGTGTGTATGTCAATTCAAGGAAATACTTGGAATTTTTGTCCATTGTTAACATTGACAAAATTTGTATTTTAAACAGTTTATCCTAAATAGAACTATTTTGTATTATAAATGTTTAATGTGTATTTTTCTCAAGTTATTTAAGATTATAAGGCTTAAATCAATGCCTTTTTTTTATTGGCCTCCTGATAATTTAATACCAATTCTGTTTTTTACTATGGATATTTATATTGTTAGATAGACTTTATTTCTATTTGTATGACCTCAACTTTATACTGATTGCTTTAATTCGGGAGTTAGGAAGGTCCAAAAGTTCCATATAATTCTCTACCATTGAGTTATAGTCAATTTTGCTGTAGCTTGTTTAACCAACATTTCTCTCTCCCTTTTAGTGTGTGAATGTATAGTACGTTCTCAATAGTCTGTGAATACTTGTGAACAAAGAAAAACAATTCATTTTCTATAGTATTTATTAGAAAAATCATAAATATTTGGAGTGTGCTTTTTAACCTAACTCTCAAATATCCTGATATATCACACAAGTTTTAGCAGAAAGGTGTGGCAAGCTTCTCATGAGAATCTTCAGGCATATGCAAATCTAAAAGAAAGATAAACTGTCTGGTATTTTATTTTATTTTATTTTTTGAGATGGAGTCTCCCTCTGTCGCCCAGGCTGGAGTGCAGTGGTGCGATCTCGGCTCACTGCAAGCTCCACCTCCCGGGTTCCCGCCATTTTCCTGCCTCAGCCTCCCGAGTAGCTGGGACTACAGGCGCCGCCACCGCGCCTGGCTAATTTTTTGTATTTTTTAGTAGAGACGGGGTTTCACCATGTTAGCCAGAATGGTCTCCATCTCCTGACCTCATGATCCGCCCGTCTCGGCCTCCCAAAGTGCTGGGATTACAGGCTTGAGCCACCGCGCCCGGCCTAGTATTTTATTTTTTAAAGTCCTTTGCTCTCTACCAAAATTGTATTATTTAAACAGAACTGTGGGCTATTATAAGCAATGTTTCATTTTGCTATTGTCTGTTTAAAAATATCATTTGTAAATTGCAATTGGTCTTGCATGAATGTGTTTCTAAAATTGTTTGGGAATACAAATGTAATTATGTACTAATAGACCTCCTGGGATGTACTCCTTAGTTTACAAGGGTCGGTGTTAATGTTTCTGCCATAGGAAAAGCTTAGTGACAGGAGTGGAGGTGTCCTCTTTGCCAAAAGCTCTTTCTTAAGTCTAAACAGCATGGCGGAACAAAGAGCTTGAGCTGTTTTAATGATGCCAATAGTGTTACAAAAGTGGTTTCCCAACAGCTGTTGCAATGAACCACTGATCGGTATCTTTTTGGGGCCTGGTGGGGAACAGAATAACAGACCAAACACAGCTCAGGGCTTCCCAGAGCTTCTTCCCCTTTAACATGAGTAATTCTGCTTTTTTTAAAAAACAAAACAAAACAAAGCAAACCTGAATCTCTCATTTTGTCTATTAAATTCTTTCTTTCTTTCTCTTTCTCTTTCTTTCTTTCTCTTTCTCTCTCTTTCTCTCTTTCTCTCTTTCTTTTTCTTTCTCCTTCCTTCCTTCCTTCCTTCCTTCCTTCCTTCCTTCCTTCCTTCTTTCCTTCCTTCCTTTTCTCTTTCTCTCTTTCTCTCTTTCTTTCTTTCTCTCTTTCTCTTTCTTTCTTTCTTTCTTTCTTTCTTTCTTTCTTTCTTTCTTTCTTTCTTTCTCTTTCTTTCTTTCTTTCTTTCTTTCTTTCTTTCTTTCTTTCTTTCTTTCTTTCTTTCTTTCTTTCTCTTTCTTCTCTCTCTCTCTCTCTCTCTTTCTTTTTTTAGACAAAGTTTCACTCTTGTCGCCTAGGCTGGAGTTCAGTGGTGTGATCTGGGCTCACTGCAAACTCTGCCTCAAGTGATTCTCCTGCCTCAGCCCCCCTAGTAGCTGGGATTACAGGCGCCCACCACCATGCCCAGCTGAGTTTTGTATTTTTAGTAGAGACGGGGTTTCACCATGTTGACCAGGCTGGTCTTGAACTCCTGACATTAGGTGATCCACCTGCCTCAACCTCCCAAAGTGCTGGAATTACAGGCATGAGCCAGCACACCCGACCATATTTCATTTGATTTCAGTACTTCAACTTTCATTCGAAGATGCAGTTTTCCTGAGTGAAAAAAATGAAATCCTGGCTAATGAGTCCTTCGGGTCAGTGTTCTATTTGCTTGGGGATATGTTTACTGCCAGTAAGTAGCATGAGAGAAAGAATTTTATTAGAGCTTTATCCAGCCCCTCCTTGTGGCATTACCTTTCAGTGTCTGTCTCGGCCCTGAACTCTCGGTCACCATTTAGAATCCTTATTGTTTAATTACCATAAAATAGAGATTCATGGTAAAAAAAAAATTCTACCAGAATTAAGTTAAATAAAAAGATTAAAATCTTCAAATTTACACTGAGTTTCTCTCCCTACTTAATTCTTTATCACTCTCTTCTTGGTAGTTAGAATATTAGTCCATCTTGGTCTGAATGGCTAGGTCAATGTTTGGAAATGCAGCTTTCAAAGATTGTTAAGTCCTGTTACCAGCTCCTGTGAATAAGTTCATGGACTGTCCCTGCGTTAATTGTCTTTGTTTCTGATTACAGTCTTTTAAGAAAAATTTCTCTAAAATAACTTCCTGATAGCTATTTTATATACTTCTCTACTCTGACTTAATTGTCTTTTTCCTTCAAGTAATCATAATTACGCACACCTCCTTCAGAACAATTCTACATTATTTTCCTGGGAAAGGTTAATTATAAGTTCAAAACAGTGGGGATGTGTGTGTGTGTGTGTGTGTACGAGAATTTGTAGTGTCTCATATTTAAAGAAATGAAATCAATTCAAATTGGATCCCAAACACTGAAATGTATTTTTGGAAATAACAAGAAGTTCATGGGTAGGGCTAGAGTTCAGGGCTTCTGGTCCACTTCTCTGAGAGAGTGTGTGTGTGTGTGTGTGTGTGTGTGTGTGTGTGTGTGTATGTGGGTAGGGTTTTTTCTGAGTAAGCTTGTTTGCACATAGATATGCAGTTCCAGACATCATATTCAGGAAAAGAAAATGTATTTTCTTGCATTTATTAGTTTAGGATCAATTTATTATTTTTCAGATGCTCCCAGCAGACATGTACTTGGTGAGAAGTGAGTCACATGCCATGTGTGAAGGGATTAGCATAATCATTTCAATGAAAACACCGCTCTGACCAGTGGGGTGTTGAAGGGAAAAGTACTTGACTACTACACATTACTAGATCCCATGAGAGATGATATAAATTAAATATAATGTAGAAAACCTGCTCTTAAGTGCTTTATAGTTTATAGAGAGTTAAATGTATATGTAGCATATGAATAACTCTGATATACCACAACTAGATGAGGCTGATGAGGTGTCTTTCACCTTGATAGGACGGCCTGTTTAGTTTAAGGCCTTACCAGTTAGGCACACTATCTTAGCACCTGCTTGGTCCAGTTAGCATAGTAGGTACTCAAGAAATACTCACCAATGGACTTAACAAATACTTGAATAAATGAAGAAAACTCAAAAAGAAATAAAATTTTAAGGCAGAAGTTTTTTTGGAATAAAAACCAGAAAGTCACTAAAATTCTTGTCTTTTTAAATTTTAAAATACTTATTTGATGAAAAAAGGTTATGTATATTCAAAGTGTACAATGTGATGATTTGATATATATCTACATTGTGATATATACATCTACATATGAGGAGCATCACAAATTAACATATCAGCACCACCCATGCTGTACATTGGATCCCCAGAACTTATTAATCTTATATACCAAAGTTTATACCCTTTGATCAATATTTCCCTACCTCTTTCATGTTCACATCTTGGCAATCACATAGTTCTACTCTATGTTTCTATGAGTTTGACTTCGTAAGATTCTATATATAAGTCAGATCGTACATTATCTGGTATATTCATTTTGGAAAACTTTACAGTTTCCTAAAGAAATGGAAATAAAACTATCATACAATCCAGCATTTCCATCTCCTGGTATATATCCAAATAAACTGAAATAAATATCTTGTAGAGATTTCTGCACCTCCTTGTTTATTTGCAGCATTATACACAACAGCTAAAATATAAAAACAACTTATATCGGTCAACAGATGAATAAAGAAATTGTGATATGTATGTATCATATATATGTAATGCAATGAAATGTAACAGCAATAAAAAGGTAGGAAATCCTGCAATATGCAACAACATGAATGAACCTGGAGAACATCATGCTAAGTAAAATAAGCCTATATTCATCTTCGACATGACAGGTTCTACTCTTCAATTATTTCACTCAGCCTGTGAAGTCTTATTGAGGATTATTGGACCTAGTCTTTTTTCTTCAAAGCATATATCTTTCTTTGTGATTCGGCACTTACATGTATGTTTCCTTGATTACTGGTGGTCTCCCTAACTTGGTTTCAAGTTCTGTGAACCCAGAGCCTTCTCTCATTTGATCACCAGTTTAAACAAGGATATGGCTTAGTGTTAGTCTATACTGAAAAGTTTATCTAATTCTATATAATAATTGAACTAATAAATGGATTAAACTAAGTTACCTGATATTTATGACTTTTAAATATGTTAATAGTGCTAGAATGACTTTCCATTTAGTTAGGGATAACTTTTCAAATCCTAATGGAAAATATCTTGGTGAATGCTAAAATTTTCCAATATTTTCCTGTTAAATGTTCACCTGCTCAAGTACCTACGTAGACTCTCAACAACAAATGCAGAATGTGTTCTTCTAATGAAGTTATTTGGTAACCTTGATGCTCTTCAGTATGAGAATACATCACCTTTTTCTTGTTCAATAGCCGTGATTAATTATATAGATCACTTAATCAGCAAGAAACTAGGGATAGGCATACAAGTCACTATAGTACATGCCTAACTATCTGTTCTAACAAATTATTTATTACAAACAACCCAAAGATGCAGCGGGGCAGACTATGATTAAATCTCAAAATAAGCTTAAGAACAAGTGCCTTAGTAGCTCAAGAAGGAGAGAGGAGATGATTCTGTCTTTCTGCAAGATGATCTGAACTGCACTCTGAAGGCTTAGCCAGTTCAGACAAGCTAAAGGAAGGGGTGAGGGACATTGTATGTGAAGAGAAAGCGGGAGGAAGAATGCTCTGAATTCATTTACTTCATGGTATTGGAACTGACCAGCAGCCATGTTAATTACCATAACTCTTAAACAAAGGGTATTGCTTTGCTTTTCTTTCTCTTTCCCTTTTTTTTCTTCTATTTCCCCTTGCTTCCTTCTAATTTTACTTTTCTTCTACTCTTTCTGTTTCTCTCCTATTCCTATCCTTTCCTTCCCAATGTTTCTCACCCACATCCATCCTCAACACACACATTATTTTACACTGTCGGACTTAGGATGTTTGATAGCTCCCTTACTTGGCCCCAACACACACTTCCTAGTTTCTAATATAAGAAGATAAAGCCTCCCTCTCCCCAGTGTTTTCAGGTGACTGTGTTGGCAAGAACAAAAGTACAAAATTATGTTTAATATTAAGGTTCTGAATTTTATGTCCATTTCTAGCTTTTTGGACTAGTGAGCACAAATGTAAATGTATCTATAGTTATACTCATCACCTCCTCCTTTTGTTTTATGGTTTTTTTTGTTGTTGTTTGTCTGTTTTACATTTTATTTTCTTTTGATCATACTGTGCATTATTTTTCAGAAGTTCAACTGTAATTTTTCATTTGGGAGATCATGATAATGCATTTGAAATTCATTCAGAGTCTAGATAATTGGGCATTTTCTTTTAGTTCTAATTCTCTTTTATATGTTCTCCTTAGCATAATGATTACTTCACAGTAATATTATAGTCCTTTCCTTGCTTTAATTAATGTCACATCTCAATTCTAAGTGCTTGTTTTCAGCCCAAGGGTACTAATTTCATATCTTGTTTCTTAAATTAGCCGGCTATGGACTCAGACTTCTGGTGGTTATGGTAGTCATACAGCTATTCCATTTCCTCATCAATAAGAATAAATTAGTGTTTTAATGAAGGATTTTTTGCTATTCTCTAAGGTATTTGATTTTAAAAGAATTGTAGTATTGTTTCTTGGCCTTAAGTTTATGTGAAGCAATAATTGCTCTGCAGCTAATATATTTTTGTTATTGCTAGAATCATTCATAGTTTATAAAATGGCAGCAAATGTATATAAACTAATTATATGTGTCTTAAAATAACTTTTATTTGATTATCATCCTGTTTAATAAACCAATTTAGGAAATAATGCAGATTTCTTAAGGAGCTTTAAGAAGATTTGTTTATGAAGTCTTTTTTTTTCTCTTTTAACATTATCTAGGAACAAAAGAAAAACAAATTATCCGGAGATGTTAATAGTACTTCTAAACTTTTAGGAAAAATAAGTAATTCTAAATGAAGCTTATAAAAACAGAAATTAGTATTTTTATGTTTATTACACTGAAAAATTTGAATCTTCAAACATTAATAGATAAGTGTGAATGTTTAAATAACTCTATTGTTTGTATTCAAGCATAACCTTTGTACTTTGTTTTCAATTTTTGTAAATTCCCATTGTGACCTTAACCTGCATTGGTCCCTAAGCACTGATACTTCTCCATTACCTCAGTGCTTGACTTCTTGTGCAGTTAGTGATGTTTATAGTAAAGTTCCACCATTGTTTGATAATTGCTTTAATCTGCTGCTTATTTTGTTGGAAAGATTTCCCTGTTATGTTTGTTCCTTGTATGCTGTAGAGAATGAAAGACTTTGCAAGTTTTATTAGTTTGTTAGGATAATGCATTTTCTAAGCGTATGGGTATTTGTTGGAATTAACAGCTTTATTAATGATTTGCAAGGATAATAACACAGATAAATTCAGAGTCCCAACACTTTATTTAAAATAAGAAGTTGAAAAACAGGATGATTCCACTTAACTGTTGGCAGTTATTACATCATGACTTTAAAAAGTCAAGTGATTTTCAATGAAGAAGGAAATAACATTAATTTTGGGATAGAAAACAGATTCATTGAGTGGCATTGTATGTGAGTTATTATGTATGTATGTGTCTATCTTTGTGTGTGTTTCTTCCTGAGAACATGATTTTAAACTGTATTGGAAGCATAAGGTAGATTCGAATAGATGGCTGATAAAGCCTGAGAGTTTACAGGTGGTGGACGCTGCTGAGGCAGAGACCCTGCAATAAAAAAAGAGCCTGTTTGTTATGAAGAATGGGGATAAGTCCAGCTTGGTTCAACACAGAGAGGAAAATTACTGTGGTATTTTTAAAGGCAATTAATTTTTTTAATGGATGTTTATTTTATTTATTTTATTTTATTTTATTTTATTTTTAGATGGAGTCTCGCTCTGTCACCAGGCTGGAGTGCAGTGGCGCAATCTTGGCTCACTGCAAGCTCCACCTCCTGGATTCAAGCGATTCTCCTGCCTCAGCCTCCTGAGTAGCTGGGATTACAGGCATTTGCCACCATGCCTGGCTAATTTTTGTATTTTTAGTAGAGACGGGGTTTCAGCATCTTGGCCAGGCTAGTCTTGAACTCCTGACCTCGTGATCCACCCACTTGGGCCTCCCAAAGTGCTGGGATTACAGGCGTGAGCCACCGCGCCCAGCCATGGATATTTATTTGTATACTGCACGTGTCTTTACTGAGTTTATATTTGCTCTTTATATCCCTGTTGGATTTCTCAGTTATGTACTAATTCACGTGACCATTATTTATAGTATATTTTTAATGTTGCAGATTTTCCTATCAAATATCTTAGATTATCTTTATGAAAGGATGAATGTTTGCATTCTGACATGTTAATTTCAGTAGCTTCCTATTAGTACAGTGAATAACACAGATCATTCCTTCTTTTCTTTGTCCTTCACTTCTTTTTGTCTTTAAATTCTACATTAAGAATTGTTCTGTAAAATGTATTTAAGACAATACCATAATCTCTGAGTACATTAACTGATGTCAAGGAGGGACAGGATGAAATCAGTAGTCTTACTTAATATTTACTATTTGACATAAACTCCAAATAATTGAAGAAATTTTGCACCATAATTTTAGATTCAGATGCCTATCATAGCTGAATATATGAATGACTTTCAACTGGGCTCTAATTATGAAGGTAAAGCTATAAGGGTTTATTCTTCCTGCTATGTCTATTAATCAACTAATATGTGGCTAGACATGGTCAAGGATACAACTAATATGTGGCTAAATATGACTAAGGATGCAAAGTATTCATGATCCTTCTTTGAGGTTCAGAATCCTTATTTAAAGATAGAAGGATTCACTCTAGCCAGTTGAAACAAAAAAGGATATATCGTGAATTATAACTTGCTCACTGAAACTTTTGGAAGTCTGATGGAAAAGGCTATATATAGGCTGAGCCTTCAGGAATCCCTGCCAGAATCATGCCATTCAAGTGGCCCATGGATGGATCTGCTGCCTGTGTTACGATTGGGTATATGATAAGTTAGGAAGCTAATACTACAGCCGAAGGCTCTAGGTCTACATTTCTTCTGAAGTGATGAGACAGGGTAAAGTGGAAAGGACAATTCATGGAGCTGAATCCAAAAGAGTTATCCTACCTGTTTCCAAGAACAACTGTGAAATATGACAGTATGAGCTTTCGAATGAGCAGTGCATTCTGATGAGGATTTGGACTGCTGGTTTTAGAGAGAACAAAAATGAGTGTTATTACTGGAGGTCTGGTAATGTCTAAAAACTATGAAGTTAGATATCAAAGGCAGCAAATACTCTTAGATTAGGAAAAGAAACTAAAGTCAACTTTTCAAGCAAGAGGAATTTTGTTCTTGATTGTCCATGCATAATTTGATAACTTAATATTTTAATATATGATGCTATATCTCATTATTTATTAATTTAACCTCTTAATATAATCTGGCAAGGTGATTACTTAGAATGGCACATGGTTAAATATGGAGAAAACATTCCAGGCACTCCATATACTGTATAAAGCCTGAGTTTTATGAAACACTCAATCTGGAGCCCTGATTTAGTAACAGGAAGAAGATAGTTTTGAATACTTTTTCCCATGAGGCATTGTCTCCTTATATTCATTGTGAATTTCCACAATAATGCTGTACAAAAGCTATCCCAATAATTACTGACATAAAACAACAACTGTTTATTATTTCTCACAATTCTTTGAATTGGCAGGGTGATTTCTTGTCATCTGAGCCATATTGTCTAACATCGGCTGGGTTTGCTCAGGCATCTCCAGTTAGTTGGTGGGTTGACTGGAAGTTGGCTGGACCATGAATGGACCTATTCAGTTCTGTTTCCTATGGCTTACATCTTTCCCCAAGGTAGCCCTGTATTCTTATATCCAAGGCAGGGGCCAAAGAGTTTTTGGAAGCATGCAAAACCTGTTATGTCCTAAGATCAGAACTGAGACATTGTGACTTTGGCTGCATTCTACTAGCCTAGGCAAATTAACAGCCATCCATAGTTAAGGGATAAATAAGCTCTTGACAGGAGGCTGGCAGAGCTGTGGTGCAAACTATCTACCGCAGCCTTGTGTACACTTGTGAGGAACAAATCCAACAAGGTGATTGTCCTGAATGAACATTCCTCAGCTGACTTCTTCCTTATTGAAACAGCAACTCAATTTCAAGTAAACACATTTCATTGCAGTCTTATGTATTTCCTTGCTAATATAATTAAACAAATATAACTAAATTTAAATTTAGTGAGCACATATGATTTGAAAATTTTGTGGCTGGGCAGGGTGGCTCACGCCGGTAATCCCAGCACTTTGGAAGGCCGAGGCGGGTGGATCACGAGGTCAGAAGCTCGAGACCATCCTGGCTGACACGGTGAAACCCTGTCTACTAAAAATACAAAAACTTAGCCGAGCGTGGTGGCACACAACTGAGTCCCAGCTACTCTGGAGGCCGAGGCAGGAGAATTGCTTGAACCCGGGAGGCGGAGGTTGCAGTGAGCCAAGATCGTGCCGCTGCACTCTAGCCTAGGCGACAGAGGGAGAGACTCCGTTTCAGAAAAAAAAAAAAAGAAAAGAAAGAAAGAAAGTTTTGCTATGTAAAATGCACATTATAAAAAAACACAGTAAATTATGTCTACAATTGTGGTCTCTTAATACCCATTCGATATTATTTACCTCTCCTCAGTCTAAATCCCACCCCCGTGGTGAGGAATTGTAACACACTGGTTCCCGAGAACAACCTGCAATGTTGTGAGATGCTACAAATGTCTTGAAATGCGTTCCTCTTCTGCGTTATTTCTTTAACAGATATCTATGATGTACATTTCAATTAATATATTTTGCTATGGGAATTTGATGAGCTAAGTAAATTAGAAGAAGTAATATTAATTGGATATTTATATTAATAACCTAAATTTTTCTTTACAACAACCTTATAAGTTAGGTGTTATCCTCATTTTACAGATGATGAAGTGGAGGTACAGAAAAATAGTGCACATTTGAATTCATTCTTTAAATGCTTCCTTTTTTTTTTTTTTTTTTGAGACGGAGTCTCGCTCTGTCGCCCAGGCTGGAGTGCAGTGGCGCGATCTCGGCTCACTGCAAGCTCCGCCTCCCGGGTTCCCGCCATTATCCGCCTCAGCCTCCCGAGTAGCTGGGACTACAGGCGTCACCACCGCGCCCGGCTAATTTTTGTATTTTTTTGATAGAGGCGGGGTTTCACCATATTGGCCAGGATGGTCTTGATCTCCTGACCTCGTGATCCGCCCGCCTCGGCCTCCCAAAGTGCTGGGATTACAGGCGTGAGCCACCGCGCTCAGCCTGATTGCTTTCTAATAACATTCAAGTAGATGATCTTTGACAAATATAAGGGCCATTTCAAAAATTAATCAACATGGGGGCAGACCAGGTAATGCTGACCAAACTCTTGCTGTTTTCCACAATATTTTAAAATTATTTACAATAAAATTATAATTCATTCTTATATTTAGAATGTAACATTATGTGCAAGTGGCTGTGTGTGTTGCAGTGATCACACAACTTGAATTTTACCTGTTTTACATAACAAAGTAACATCAAGAGCATTTTTTCCTCACCTGAAACCGTTTAGGATTTCCAGAAGCTAGAGTTGGCTTCTAAAATAGTAAACTGATGTCAGCTTTTGAGGGCTACATTTGCTAATTGAAATAGTAACAATGGAAAGCAGGAACTATTGTGGAGACATGGAATCGGGGTAAAAACTTCGGAAAAGTTTGAAACTTGATCAAAACTCATTGTGTTCAATTTCTGAATCATGAACCAAACCTAAGAAGTCGTTTAAAATTGAGTCATGCCATAGAAACTTTAAGTACCTTTTTTTCTTCTCCTAGGCTCCTTTTCTTTAGTCTGTGATAGCACACCTCAAATTCGCACCCTAGTGCCATCACCATCCGAAAACAAGTAAGAATAAAACTTGCTTCTGTTTCTATTATGAATAGTCTCAATGAGACATGTATGTTACCATTTTTACAAATGGCAGAATACGTAAAACTAGAAGGCAGGGCTATGCTGGAGCCTGATTGTATCACTTTATAAAAACTCACTGTTATATTTTCCAGGATTTTGTAAGCTGATTATTAAACACAGCCATTACTAAAGATTATATTATGTAAGCCACAAATATAAGCTAAATTAAAAGCAAAGGTAATAAATGCTCAAAACTCATCAGTTTCTGAGTATTTTATTACATACACTATTATCTATATTCTATAGTTGACATATCTATTGTACATGTCTGCGTATGGTAGAAATAATATATAACTCTGTATTACTCTGCATCTTTTGAATACCACATTCAGTAATGTCACATTGGTGGCTGGTGTGCCATTTTTGTGTGAGAAATATCATGAAATTTTTTCCAAATGAATCCTCATAATTTCTCCATAAAGAATATTCTTCAACTGTATCATACCCTTGATGTGAGATCTAGTTCATCTAACTGCTTCTTGGAAAGGGTGGGGAGATAATATTTTATATATATATATATATAGAGAGAGAGAGAGAGAGAAAATAAATATATATAATACATATATACATATATAATACGTATATACACGTATATATACATATACATATGATTGAGGTTTTCCAGGAAAAGTAGAAACCACATACTCTTTTTTTCAAACAAACCTATTTTTCAAAAATTGTTAAAATTAAATGAATTTAACACAGCACAATGGTCTCTAAATTGAAACTGAACTTCATTTTCCATTTTCAGATTCGATAGGAAGAAATGGTGGAAAGTTACGCAAATAACTCATTCCTTTCTTCACTAGTGTATGCAATTTAACCAACAAAAATTATCTGCAAAACTTTTGTTTTAGTATTTATTCCATTTAAGCCAGAGAATTATTAAGCTTGTTCAAATTTTGTAATGTTTGTCTAACATGTGCATGAAAACTGGCTACATCCAGTGTTTCCTAGTGAAGATGCTCTATTAGTCTTATTTCTCAAGTTATTCTTGTTAGAAACATAAAGAAATATTTGCTTTTGACAGAGTTTAGTGAAGAATCATTTACAGGGTAGGAGTTATGAGAAGATAAGACCAGATCTGACTTCTATTTCTGATACTATGATGGAACATTAAAAATAAATCAGAGAAAAAGTGTATTTGAATTAGCGTAACCTAGTGAAAACATTTTTGACATTAGTATGGTCCACTTCTCAGATTTTATAACATGGTGAAATACATTCAAATAAATTTGTTTATTTGGTAAAGCTAAACATACACATCCATACATATGCACAGATATATACATTCGGTTTAGATAGAGAAAATATTTTCTAACTTTGATGTAATGATTAAATTAGAGTAATTAGGATATCTATGATCTCGGACATTATTTATGTCTTGGTTTTGTTAACATTCCATATCTTCTCTTCTAGCTATTTTGAAATCTACTATAATTTCTCTGTAACTATAGTAGCCTTATTGTGCTATCAAACACTAGAACTTATTTTATCTAAATGTATTAATATTTTTATACTCATTAACCAACCTCTCTTCATTCTGCCTGCTTCACCTTCTCAGCCTCTGGTAATTACTATTATACTCTCTACCTTTATGAAATCTACATTTTTTAGATTCTACATGTGAGTAAGATGATGTGATATTTGTGTTTCTGTGCTTGGCATATTTCATTGAACATAATGCCTTCTAGTTCCATCTATGTTGCTGCAAATGAGAAGTTTTATTTTTATGACTAATATTTTATTGTGTGTGTGAGTATATGTATACACACACAAACTATATTTTGTGTGTATATATATGTATATACATGTATATATGTGTATATACACACACTATATTTTCTATATTTATCTCTCTAAATGTATACATTTAAATTTAAATATATGTGTAGTTTCCTTAAAGAACACACAATGATATTAACTGGAAACCTGGCTGACACTCAGCTCATTGATGAGACCTGCAGTTTTTTTTTTTTTTTTTTAATAAGCAGTTCATAAAACACCTGTTGTTACTACCTACCAGTTTCCCTTTGGATTTAAAAAAAAAAAAATGAATAAATGAATAAAAAGTAAGAACTGTATGCAGGAACGGAAATATTACATGTTACATCTGGGGTGTGAATTTCAAAGAAGGTGCAATCTGACAGAAAATATACTCTAAGTAGGGTACTGTAGTTCATATTGTGTTAGCTTGTTTGTGGTGGGTGGTTGTTGGTCAAAGAACAAATATAGAGTGAATGAGATTTGTGAGGGATTTTTTTTTTCTTTTAAGCACAGCACCACCGGAATAAGATAAAGTGTCTCTTCACTTTGGTATTAAAATAGCTGCATGCCTGGTATTCACAAGAAATTTGTCTAAGGGTTGTACATGTCACCTTGACTTCCAACTTAGCATCTGATAGGAGAACTTTATCGGCATACAAATGAGCAGACAGGGTGACTGATGTAATGAGCTCTGCATTTTGCTTGTACTGAAAAGATTAAGATCTTTCCTTAACTGAGAATTAAGACAAATAACGAAGAAGAGAAAAAATCGTAATTGAGCATTTTATACTACTATACCCAAAAGTTGGAATTTATAGATCCTGTAGAAACAGAGTAAAAGTAATGTCGAATAATGATTTGTTGATCTTCTGTGTAAGTCATTTAATTTGATTCTGAGTGAAATATAAAGTAAAATCTACAAATAAAATATAAAATAATTGGGCTTTGTAAGGCAAGAAAAGAAGAATGAGTTGAAAAGCATATGTGAAGAGATAAATGATTTGACGTAAGATAATAAAACAAAGGATCAATGCCTAAATTAAATGTACCTTGGAAATGACAAAAATATAATTATTACTATAAAAAATCAAATCAGAATTGTAGCAGAAACATTAGAAGACATCAGAAGAAAATCTTAGAGGGATTAAAGCCAATTTATTAGAAGATATGGTGGGAGACCAATGTAAAAATATCCAAAGAAAGAGTAATGAGGAGAAATGAGTTAAAACAATGGTAAACAAATTTGACAGCCAAGTACAACAAATATTATCAAATTTTAAATTGTTTTATGAACTGCTTATTAATAACTATCATTAATTTTTCAGGTAAACACATTTTAAAACTTATAAATTTACATGTAGTACTGTGGCAAGTTTATTGATCATATTAGTCTTTATAGTGTGAAAAATTTTAAGTCTTTAAAAAGACTGAAAACAATTTATATCAAATATTGTACAGACTTACCTTTATAAAACACTTTCTTTTACTTTTAAAAATGTATTTAATTCACAAATAAAAATTGCATATATTTGAAGTGTTATAACTTAATGCTTTAATCATTGTGTAATGATTACCACAGCCAACACATCCAAACATCTTATTAATTTAACTATAGCAAATAAAAAAGGTTAAAGTAATGATTCAACTAGTCTTACTAGATTTTTAAGTTGCTTGTAAATTCTGCTGGCAGTAGAATATTGTCTATTTTCTACTGCCAGCTGCTATATCACGTGGCCTGCTATATCAAAAATGCTGCAAACTGGATGGGTTACATACAACATAAATTTATCTCCACTCTCCTGGAGACTGAAAAATTCATGATCAAGGCACCAGTAGATGCAGCGTCTGGTGAGGGTTAGCAATTTGGTTTTTAGATGGCATTCTTGCTTTTTCTTCACATAGTTGGCACTAGCTAGCTCACTGTCGCCTCTTTTGTAAAGGCACTATGCCATCCATGAAGGCTCTGCCTCATGCGTAGAATCATAGCCCACAGTCCCACCTTTTAATACTATCCTGTGGGGGATTAGGTTTCAATATATAAATTTTAGAGGAGCATAAGCATTCAGTCCTTAGCAATAGTTCAGTGTAAGAAATGATCTTAAGTATGGTAAATTCATTTTGTGATGAA
The DNA here is from genome assembly GCF_037993035.2 of Macaca fascicularis. NCBI lineage: Eukaryota > Metazoa > Chordata > Mammalia > Primates > Cercopithecidae > Macaca > Macaca fascicularis. The sequence continues at coordinate 26,088,299 of NC_088377.1, read as the reverse complement.
TATGTATATTTTCATGAGGATCTGCTTATTCAGCTTCTGGTGATATGTAACGTTAGAAAATGCAAGGTGAATTTTGGACTTAGAAAATGCACCTATTGAATAAGAATACATTATTTTTTGCCTGGGATATTACTTAAAGGAACATCATTTTATTTAAATAAGAATACAGAACCCATGTTCTGGGAAAAACTAATATATTGTGCTAGATGTGGACCTCTCTTCTTACTCTAGATCATGTTGTCAGTTAAATTTTAAATAAGGAAGAATGAGAAAAAAGAAATACATAAAATAAAGGCTAACTAGGAATATGGTCCAAATATATTTTAAGTAACAGAATTTTGTGTGAAATGTCCTTTGAATAGTTTGTTACAATTTGGTGCACCGTGGAAGAGTGTTAACATTATAATTTGCCATCATCTAGCAGTTGGTAATACAAGGCTTTGTACAAATGGAAATCATGCAAAGGTTATCTTGTTCATCTGGGGAAATAAATATTGTCAATAGGATTTTATTAAATGTACTTAATAAAATATTTAGTGGAACATTTCTTTTTTAAGGGATTTTTAGTCAATACTGGCAGTCCTCAAAGATGTTGAATAATATATAACAGTACATGCATCAATCTCCCAAACTTTTATTTGACTGTGTAACTGTGCTTCCAATAACATTTTCACAAATGTAAAAGCCTAAATATATTGTATGACAAAGAAGTATGTATGATGACAACTAATTCCAATAGATTATTGATCATCTGTTGGGGATAGTCAGTAGACTTGAATTACTAGGTTTGTATTAACTTAATTTGACATTTTAAAACGTCATTGCCAAATGTCACCGTTCATATCTGAGGAAATGCTTTCATTTTATTTGCTTACTTTGTGTCATAACTTTTGCCTCTATATAAATTACCATTTTTCTTGGTATTTTCAATAGAGATATTAACTTATTAAATAAAAAACAGTTGAAACTATGTTTCTGGGTGAATATTTAAAATGGTAAAACATACATCCAAAAATATAAGCTGGTAATTTTTTACCATTTTAGTTCATATTTATTTAAATGGGCCAAGCAAAAACAATGATATTTAGTTCAACTGAATGTTTCAGGTATAATGTGATCAATGCTATTAATATTAAACTAAAACACAGAGTGATATGTTTAAAATTCTTTTGTGAAATTCATTAGATTTTTTTTTAGTTCCCTCTGTGATCCATATGTGCAAAAACAATTATATGAGAATGAAAAGGAATAGACAATTCATTTAAATAAGTTTGAAATCCTCATCTAAATATGTCAAGTTGTGTTAATACCTATGAAAGTCATAGCTAATATAGATATTTCTAATTGTTCTTTGGATAAATGGTGGGGTTTGTGATAGAGGCAGAGTTATCACCATTCAATAACCGTATCTACAACCAATATCAGATAAGTAACTTTATTTCTAGGGTTTAATTTTTTTGGGGGGGGTGGGACTTTAATGTTTTTCAGCTCTTGTTGCCCAGCCTGAAGTCCAATGGCATGATCTCGGCTCACTGCAACCTCCACCTCCTGGGTTCAAGGGATTCTCCTGTCTCAGCCTCCGAGTAGCTGGGATTACAGGCACGCGCCACCACATCCAGCTAATTTTGTATTTTTAGTAGAGATGGGGTTTCTCCATGTTGGTCAGACTTGTCTCAAACTCCCAACCTCGGGTGATCTGCCCACCTCAGCCTCCCAAAGTGTTGGGATTGCAGACATGAGCCACCACTCCCGGCTGGGGTATAATTTATATATACATATTAGCCTTCATACTTTACTCTTAAAAATTATGTATTGACTTATATGTGTATAGTAAAGAATACTGTTTTTTAATATACATCAATTACTACAATTCTATATATAGCTATATATTTGACACTGTCTATGCAATAGTGCTGTATGGAAATTGTACGCTTCTCAATTTTATGTGTATATTTTATTCAAAAGGTTTTAACTTAAATTGTTTCTCAATATGTATTGAACTTCTATTATGACCAAGATACTGGGCAAGATTCTGTATACAGAAAAGTGAATAATAGAAAGTTTGTATTTATATAAATAGCTAAGTGGCTTAATTTCCTATTGATAATAGTAACAAATTACCACAAAGTTAGCTTAAAACCACGCAAATCTGTTATTTTACAGTTCTGTGGATCAGAAATTCGAAATGAATCATACAGGGCTAAAATCTAGTTGTTGGCATCTGTTACTTCTCAAAGCTGAGGTGAAAAATCCTTTTCCTAATCTTTTCCGGGTTCTAGAAGTTTCCCACATGCATTTGCTCATTTCCCACATGCATTTGCTCATGGCCCCTTCTTCCATCTTCAAAGGTACCTGCTTGGCATCTTCAAATTTGTCTCCCTCTCTCTCCCTCTTTCTTGCTCTCACTCTCTTTTACTCTCACTCTCGCGTTTGCTTTCCCTTTCTCTCTGACTTCTGCTTCTGTGGTTACATAGCCTTCTCTGACTCCCACCCTCTTTTCCTTATAAGAACCCTGTGGTTACATCAGTGCCACTTGGATAATTCAGGATAATCTTCCCATTTCATCTCAAGATCCTTTACTTAATCACATCTGTAAAATCATATTTTTTCATATAATTCAACATATTCACAGGTTCCAAGGATTATAAAGGGAATACTTTGAGGGAAGAGGGATTACTCGGTTTACCATTGTCAGTATATCTGCATTTTTATTACGGCTTGTATTTATGTATGTGTACATACTGAATGGGAGAAAAAGCACCTCAGTATTCTGATTTCAGATTGTAGCACAGTCCCTACACACATTAGTAAGTACTACTAAATTCTATGAGCCTTACTGAAGACTTTAACATTCCTCATACTCCAAAATAAACGTAGATCCTGGTTTTGTGTTATCAGCATAAATAAATCTCACTTTATTTTTATGAACACATTTTTTTTTTTAGTTATTTTTTATTATTATACTTTAAGTTCTAGGGTACATGTGCATAACGTGCAGGTTTGTTACATATGTATACTTGTGCCATGTTGCTGTGCTGCACCCATCAACTCGTCAGCACCCATCAACTCGTCATTTACATCAGGTATAACTCCCAATGCAATCCCTTCCCCCTCCCCCCTCCCCATGATAGGCCCCGGTGTGTGATGTTCCCCTTCCCGAGTCCAAGTGATCTCATTATGAACACATTTTTATTAGGGAATGTAAAAGGAAGAGAGACAAGAACATAAGCTTAAACTTGCAGCGTAATGAATATTTTTAAAATGAATAACCACATAGCCACTGCACAAGACAAGAATAGAACCCAGCACTCTAGAATCCTTTGCGTGCCCCTTCTAGTGTAAAACCATTAGGCGTAACCACTTTTCCATCTTCTGAGAATCATTTTCTTGATGACGTTTATCACTTATACATAGATCCTTAAACAATATAATCATATCTGTTTTTATAATATTAATCAGTTCATTTTACCTATATTATGACAGTTATTTCCTTTGCTCAAATTATATTTTAAGATCCATCTATCTTTTTGTATGTAACTTTGGATTATTTTAATTTTTGTACGACATTCCATTGCTTTAATTTATGATGCAATCATTTCAGTAATACTAAGCTACAGTACAAACAAATAGTAAGACAAAATGATAATACTAACAATGAAGAAAGCATTCAGAATTGATTAGAATATACTGTGGCAACAATCTCCAGACTCCTTGACTTGTCTCTACACATACCTCACTAGTCTCCTCAACATGGAGTTTACACTAATACTAGGAAGTAGCAGCCATATCTGGGATATTGAGATGTTCTGTGGCAAAGGGAATGAACAAATGGACTGATCGTGCTCTGTCTTTTAAAGCTTCTGCCACGAACTGACACAGTTCACGTCCACTCCTAATTCATTAGCCACTGTAAGTCACATGCCCATATCTGATCTCAAGGAGGCAGAGGAGTATAATCACCTTTGTACCAAATGGGAAAAGACCTGTAAATATATGGCGAATCGCACTGACCAGTTAAACAACTGTGATATTAATTAGTCATCACATATTCAATCCACTGTCCTTTTGGCCCACAAAAGGCACTCACCGGCCATGATGGAGTGAATCCAAAACGATCTCATAGAATCATACTCAAAGTGCAAGATACCAGAATGATGTGCAGTATTTTCATCATCAGTGCATAATGCACAGTTGTTGGTACTTTGACCCTGATCTGGAAACATGAAATTAAAAACATATTAACTTACTCACATCCACATCCCTTACTCAACCAACTTTCATTGGTGGAATAGGAACAGGGTACCCATAGAGAAAACACTCCATCAGAAAGGGGAGAAAGTTGAGATCTCACTGGTACATATTGATGCTGAAGTAACACTGGGTAGATGTTGTGGATATTCCAGATCTTAGTGGTGCAGTGTATTCCTTGATTAGACCTCATTTCTGGTTGAATTTCTCCCTGGCCCTGGTCTCCATAGCCCTTATCTTCACACTTTGTGTGGCACTTCCTCTCTCTCTCTCTCTCTCTCTCTCTCTCTCTCTCTCTTTTTTTCCCCCTGAGATGATGTCTTGCTCTGTCGCCTAGGCTGGAGTGCAATGGTGCAATCTTGGCTAACTGCAACCTCCGCCTCCTGGGTTCAAGAGATTCTCCTGCTTCAACCTTCTGAGTAGCTGGGATTACAAGTGCATGCCACCAATTGCCTGGCTAATTTTTTTGTATTTTTAGTAAAGACGGGGTTTCAGCATGTTGGTTAGGCTGGTCTTGAACTCCTGACCTCGTGATCTGCACACCTCGGCCTCCCAAAGTGCTGGGTTTATAGGCATGAGCCACCGTGCCTGGCCAGCACTGTTCTTCTATTTGCTTCTTAAATACCTCTGAAGAAGACTGTGGAGACCAGGAGTGTAGGCCTTCTTGGGTTCTGGGTGGCTTTGTAGGATTGGTTTTTGTCTATAGGAGTTAGAGAGCCTAATGGTCCATTAAACTCTGAATATCTACAGACTCTTTAGTCCTGGATAATGCTTTCTTTTATAAAATAAAGTGTCCTAAAACTGTCTATCATTTTCATTACAACTTTTTAATGTGCTAATAGAAAATGAGATATATTCTTTAGATTTACCATAGTTTTTTGTTAATTTTTCATTTCATTTACTTCCAGTTCAATTATGGTTATATTACAACTTTTTTTTTTTTTTTTTCCCCTGAGTTATGGTCTCACTCTCTTTCCCAAACTGGAATGCAGTGGTGCAGTGATCAACAGCTCACTGCAGCACTTTGGGAGGCCAAGGTGGGCGGATCATAAGGTCAGGAGATCGAGACCATCCTGGCGAACACGGTGAAACCCTGTCTCTACTAAAAATACAAAAATATTAGCCGGGCGTGGTGGCGGCACCTGTAGTCCCAGCTACTCGGGAGGCTGAGGCAGGAGAATGGCAGGAATTCGGGAGACGGAGCTTGCAGTGAGCTGAGATCACGCCCCTGCACTCCAACCTGGGTGACAGAGCGAGACTCCGTCTCAAAAACAAACAAACAAACAAAAAAACACTTCTGAACTCAAACAATCCTCCCACTTTGGCCTCCCAAAATGCGGGGACTACAAGCATGAGCCACCATACCTTGCCAGTTGTATTTCATTTTTTTTGGCCTTTGATGAGAGAGCCACAAGTTAAGTCCATTTTATCTTGTGGCATATTGCTCAGTAGAAAGGATTTGGTAGGTGCCAAATATATTATTCGTGTTTTTGCTCTGAAACACCTTGATACAGTCGCAGTTACTTAACAGTGAATGTGACAGTCCTACCATTTATTTTGTCCCTGCTGCAAGTCTGAGTTCAATTGTCCTTGTCACTCAAAGCTCTTCTCATTTTATATGCCAGTTGGCCTTGATTAGCGGTTGCATCTTCTAACCATGACAATCCTTTCAATGCTTGTACTCTTACTCTCTTTACTATTTCCATGTCCTAACTCACTATTTTCTGATCTGATCTGTTTCTTGTGACAGTTTGCCAAATTCAGCTCGTAGGAACCAATGTATGCTTTTTTCAACCTTTTGCACTGGGACTCCAAGTTCATTAAGTGCATACATTTTTCTTCCAAGTTATTACAGGTGGCCATTTTGCCTGATAGTTCAGAACATGTGTCATAGATTCCATGTTCCCAGCCCTTCCTAGGAGTTTCCTTGCTGTACAATCCACAAATCTTAAGTCAGTGTCCCATGCATTTAAAAAAAATGTTATGACAGCATTTGACTTCTAGTTACCAATTGCTGGTGTGATGGACCATGTTATCCTGCAATTACAAACAATTTTGAAGTCTTAGTGACTTACCAAGAAATGTTTATTTATTGCTCTGTTTATATGTCCATCATGGCTTATCTGAGGCCTTTCTCTTTCTTTAAATCTGGACCCAGACTGTTTGAACTGACACTATCTGCAACATTAGGGGTCACTCTGGAAAAGGAAAATAAAGGAAATGAAGACTCCTCACTGTTGTTTAACATTTTCTTCTGATAGTGTTTGCTACGATTTGCATATAATAGCTAGAGGAAGTCATATAGCCATAACTAACTTTAAGGGTGAAGGGGAATACAGTTCAGCCAAGTATCCAGAAGGGAAAACAGCGAGTAACACTGGTGAGCAACACTATAGAACACCACAAATGATAACAGCATTGAACAATCTTTCAGATGGATTTATCTAAATATGGGATACCCACATGCTAAATTGTACTCTACTCATTTTATCTCTCTCTCTCTTTTTTTTGGAGATGGAGTCTTGCTCTGTCACTCAGGCTGGAGTGCAGTGGTGTGATCTCCACCCACTGCAACCTCTGACTCCTGGATTCAAGCAATTGACTGCCTTAACCTCCGGAGTAGCTGGGATTACAGGCGCATGCCACCATGCTCGGCCTTTTTTTTTTTTTTTTTTTGTATTTTTAGTAGAGACGGGGTTTCACCATTTGGCCCAGGCTGGTCTCGAACTCTGGAGCTCAGGCAATCTGCCCACCTCATCCTCCCAAAGTGCTAGGATTACAAGTGTGAGCCACCGCACCCGGCCCGTTTTCTTTCTTTCTAATTCTCTTTCTAAAAAAAGGCGACATGCAATGAAATCCTTCCTGTTGCAGACACCAGGCAAAGCAAAGGAAAAGTTAAGCAACTGTTCCTCAGAAGAAATTTTGAATGTTAATAGAAAATAATTGTTGTATTTTTTTTGTTGTTGTTTAAGGACAAAAAAGCTATAATTTTTAAGAATTGTTATTACCACCAACAGTTAATAGTGGACCAACAGTTAATAGTGGCAAGTGCCATTTTATGACACTGAGTTGCTTGGTCTCTGGTTACAATTTGAGATTCAGTTGTCAACTTTTTGGCTCAACCTTTGGTTAGTGATTTTACTTGGAGTTCTGTTGATTTTCTATTATATTGATGTGAAGGTATTGTGTCTGCATTTATTGTGTCAGTATCTCCTGCTAATTTATACTTGTTATGAAGATCCCCCAAACTCATATTTATAGAAATACTGTAGTTTACCATAATGATGCTCATCTACATTTTTTGAGTATAGAATTTTCAGAGCTCAAATATATTGAAACATTTAGATTTGGAAGGAGGTCAAAAGTGTCTACATCATGACAGGGTATTTCCATACTTCTGAGCCCTGAACACCTAGAAGGATATGGCAAATGATAACCCTCATCAGATATTATTTTCTTCCCAACCTTAAATGGCTTACTCTTTGTTTAACGTTACTTTTAAAAGTAGTACCTGGGCCGGGCGCGGTGGCTCACGCCTGTAATCCCAGTACTTTGGGAGGCCGAGGCGGGTGGATCATGTGGTCAGGAGATCGAGACCATCCTGACTAACATGGTGAAACCCCATCTCTACTGAAAATACAAAAAATTAGCCAGGCGTGGTGGCGGGGCCTGTGATCCCAGCTACTCGGGAGGCTGAGGCAGGAGAATGGCATGAACCCAGGAGGCGGAGCTTGCAGTCAGCCGAGATCGTGCCACTGCACTCCAGCCTGGGCTAGAGAGTGAGAGTCTGTCTCAAAAAAAAAAAAAAAAGTAGTAGCTGAAGGCACAATATATTTTGTACTCTGTTACCATTTCTAAAATATTCTGGCAATAGGTAAGAAAATATATACTTTTACTCAATATAAACATATTTTTAGTACCATTTTATTGATAGAAAATCTTGAGGCTAGGCTCTTCTGTGTATCTCTTGTTTTCTGAGAACTTAGTTTACAATATTACTAGAGCCTCTTCAAAAGGTGCAAGTGACATGTGCAATGCTGTTTTAGTTCTTTATCTTCTTTTTCCCTCTATATTACTTTTTGACTTAAAATATAGCTATAATTATTGCCAATATCTCATGTTCATCGTCATAGTCTAAAAAAACTACATTATTACATAGATAACAACAGTACTGAAAAAATACAATTAATAAATTTTCTTTTTTTCTTTTGAGACAGAGTCTCACTCTGCTGCCCAGGCTGGAGTGCAGTGGTAAGATTTGGGCACACTGCAACCTCCTCCTCCTGGGTTCAAGCGATTCTCGCACCTAAGTAGCTGGAATTAAAGACATGTGCCACCACACCCAGCTAGTTTTTGTATTTTTAGTAGAGGCGGGCTTCACCACGTTGGCCAGGCTGATCAGGAACTCCTGGCCTCAAGTGATCCACCCACCTCAGACTCCCAAAGTGCTGGGATTCCAGGTGTGAGCCACTGCGCCCAGCCACAATTAATAAAGTTTGTTTGAACATATTATAAAATGTGTTTAACACATGTTGCCTATACTGTCAAACTTAAAAATTAGAAAAATACACTACCATTATTATACTAAAATGTGACTGCTTATGTCAGAATACCATACAAAATTATATTACTTAAAAGAAATTATTTACAAATTAGAACTTTTCTAAGAAGTTTGTATTTACATATTGTGGCATTTCACAATACAGCACAACTAAAAAAAATGTTGGTACTTAAACATGTGCCTATGAAGTATTCTAAATCAGGTAAGAGGCTTCTATAGCATTCAATATGATTTATAAAAAATGTTGTCCAGATGCGGTGGCTCACCCCTGTAATCCCAGCACTTTGGGAGACTGAGGCAGGCAGATCACCTGAGGTAAGGAGTTCGAGACCAGCCTGACCAACATGGGGAAACCCTGTCTCTACTAAAAATACATAATTAGCTGGGCATGGTGGTGCATGCCTGTAATCTCAGTTACTTGGGAGGCTAAGGCAAGAGAATCACTTGAATCCAGGAGGCAGAGGTTGCGGTAAGGTGAGATTGCACCATTGCATTCTAGCCTGGGCAACAAGAGCGAAACTCCATCTAAAAAAATAAAAATAAAAATAACAAAACTGTTGAAAGTGTAAGAGTGAGTTTTTTCAGTTGCTTCCAAATCCAGAGGATATCCTTTGAAAGCAGTTGTCACTTCATTTTTTGTCTGTGTTGTGATTCTTTGTGTTCCTTGTATGACTTCTGTCCTTTCCCGTAATGAGTGTAGGATATCAGCAGGAAAATGACATTGCGGATTTGTGTTGGTGGACTTGGGGAGAACCTTTGTAACGGTGTTTCATTAGACTCAGCTCACTCCAGATACCAGCTTATTATCGTCTCCTCTAGCATCTATATCTGCAAAACAGAAAATCATGTCTTTTGCCCTACCTTTTGTCCTACTTCCAAGCTCTGATCAGGGCATATCAAAAAGCAGGTTCTGGCTCATGCTAGTTCCTTATCTTGGGAACAGCTGCAGTTCACATTCCCTAAGTGTGAGCAAGCACAGACGTCTTCATTGATTGTAAGGCACACGGTGAAAGAAAATATCCCTTACTAGAAGAAAAATGTCCCTTACTAGTATGTCTTGAGTTGGCCCAGACGTTCAAATCTCCTCAGTTCTTTCTGCAAACCAGCATTGCAGTACTTTTTAAACCTTGGGGTGATAGTAAAAACAAGACAAAGTCAGGGGTTTCAGAGTCAGATAGATGTGTTTGACCTGTCTTTTCTCCACCTCATTTTCATTATCTGTAAATTGAAGATGATTACAATAGTCATAGTTCCTCAATCTTAAGCTACGTCTCTACTTAGTGTATTTATTTGCCTACTACATAGTAGGAATCTATGAAAACTGGAAGAGTTGACTGGTGTTTCCCTCTCCATATTGTGAACTATATGAATATAAAGGTTGTGTTGCATCTTTTTTAACATTATTGCCACCCTCTCAAGTCTCCAGCAATATTGTAAACAGAGAGCAACCCACATCTACCCCCATTATGCTCTAACAAGTAACCGATTTTAGCAGTGACATATTTGTAATAAATAATTAGTGTATGCTGATTTGAAAAATAATCAAAACTGAATTTTATAACTAAACATTCTGATACCAAAATAGATAATTTTTGCTTCAATATACGACTGACACTTTCTTTGACACTGTGGAGGCCAACTTAGGTAAGGTAAAATAACCCTTTAATATAGTCATTGAAGTAATTTTTTGTCATACATATTCATCATTTTGTTAAGGTTACGGTATTTTAATGATAAATAATAGTTATATAATGAGGTCAGATGAATGGTGGTCACCCCAGCAGATGTGGCCACATCTGGATTCCCTGAATCTGTGAATGAAAATTTTCTTATTTTGAAGAAGGATCTTTGCTTATGTAATTTAAGATCTTGATACGTAGAGAGAATCCCAGATTCTCTGGGTGGGTTCTAAATTCAGACAAGTGTCTTTATCAGAACAAGGCAGAGGGGGATTTGAGACAGACAGAAGTGAAGGAGGCAGTGGAACTACAGAGACAGAGCAGGAGTGAGGCAGCCACAAATCAAGGGTTGCCGAAGGCCACCAGAAGCTGTAAGAGGCAAAGAACAGATTCACCCCTAAAGCTTCAGAGGGAATGTGGCCCTGCTAAAATTTGGACTTCCAGCCTGCAGAGCTGTGAGAACATACATTTTTGTTGTTTTAAGCCACCAGGTTTATAGTCATTTAGTTTGAAATCTTCAGAAAATGAATACAGATGTGTTAATGTCTCTAGTTCTTGGCATCTGTTTCTGAAGATTAAGCATGACTTTTCATAAACAACCTTGATGCATTTTGTTTTCTTTGTAGAATACAAGAAGGAAATTAATATACAAACTACCCAGGAAAAACATCTAATTGTAACAGTGTGTAGATATTTTATCTCACTTTCTGTCTGTTCACATGTGATGTAGGATAAATATTCAGGTAGTTTTTAAATTCACATTTTTGGAATTTTTACATTCTAAGGGAAAGATTAAATTGTTCGAAAATATGTGTGCAGAAGTATATAAAATAAATATATAAAAACGGCTATGTATATGTACATATACATACTTATGTGAAAATATTTTAACCATCGGTATATGAATATTTAGTTCTATGTGTGAAAAATACTTAATACCATTCTTTATTAAACTCAATTCTTTAATTATTAAAATTTACTTCTTTAATAAAAATAAATCTAAAATATTCACAAGTTTGTGTCTTACAAAGATTTACATGGTTGGAAATATTCTGGTAATTTCTATGATAAGAAAACATTCATCATGAACAATTGTATAATGTGTTCACTAAAGATGATAGTGTCTCCAAGAATTTAGGACATAAAATTGTCATGGTGTTTCTAAGATTAAATCCATAGTTTCTGTTTCAAGAATATTTTTTATAGCTAGAATAAGTTTTCAGATTATTCTTTAGAAAGTGATTAAAATAATGTTAAGATCCATTTTTTAAATCATTATAATTGGTATAATGTTATTGCTTTGTATTAATTATATATGCCATAGAGTAATAAGGATAAGGAACAAGACAGCTTGAAAAACAAATGACACTGGAAATTTGAACACAGGTTTGTGGATATAAAGACAAATAATTGCATCCTCCTAGGCATTGAAGCTAAATATTTCCATTTTGGTAACGTTAGCTAGAGCATCTGAAAATGCACACCAGGGCCTCTGGGCAGAACGAACACTTCCTGTAAGCCATCCCTTCAATAAATGATTCTTGGTGAAAATAAAACCATTAACAGAAATACGATAATCTTTTCCTTTGGGGCTTTAATAAATCATCCTACTGATGCTAACAAATGAAGTATATTATAATATATGAAATAAATATAAGTCTTCAAAATAATCTGAGACTGCCATTTCTTCAGTCCAAGCCTCATCAGCTCTTTCTCTTAGGAGGATCACTAGGGTCCAGAATCTCATACCCTGATTTACAGCTATTATTTTATTCAGAAGTGCTCTTGAAGAGCGTGTTCTTTGGTTTGCTCTTCTGTCATTTTTATTCAGACCACCATGAAGAAAGTCCTGGAAAATCACTTTATTTTTCAACAATTTTAATATGTTACAATTCCTGAATCCACAGGCTAGTTTTCAAAAATGAACACTAATGAAATTTGAAGAATCAACTTAATTCATTGATAAAAATCTGTGAACATTGCTATGAGGCCAGAGTGTAGGGGTTGCTCTGAGAAGGCTTACAGTGTGCATAAACAACAGAGAAAATGCAATTTCTTAAATTAACCCTGATTGAACATGTACCCTGCTGTGAAGGACTCTATATTTGAAAAATGGGCTATTTATCTATAGTCCAGGAGGCAAAGCCTCTCCATTCAGGAAGCAGTGGTACCCTCAACAATCCATACCTTCCCAGCATTGTACATTTTTGTAACTTTGATTTTTTTATTATGATAAAATTAGAAGACATAACCTTTCATAATTTCAAAACTTATAACAGTTTTGTAAAAATGGTTTTCAAGTTTTTATTTTTTGCTAGAAATTTTGTAAAGTTGCTACAGGTACCTATAAACAAACTTGACATGATGTAACAACACACTTCTCTTTATTTCCTGTAGATTGTTGTTCTATCAACAGGCACATATTTGTTGTCTGGTGTCTCCTTTAATGATGTTAGCAGCAATTGATGATCTTTGCTAGATCCACTAAATCACCGGCAGTTGGAAATGGTTCTGTTTTAATGCCACAATTCTTTTGTCATTTATTAGCAGATACTTTTATTTAAAAAATCCTTTTATCAATGATATGGTTGCCAATGATATCAGAAAGGCAGGATAAATGTTGGATTTTTCCTATCAGTTACTATATTCTAAAATAAAGTTTTGCATTCCTCACACCTTCATTAGTAATTAGTAGTTTTTATAAACATAATTGTTAACAGTTAGATATGAGCATATTTGATGGATTTCAGTCCACTCAAGACAGTCTCTTCATGCTCAGATTTTCTCCTCCTTTACTCCTGGAAGGCTCTTAAATTTGGCAAAGTTATTCTGACACTGCTCTGATAGTCTTGTGGAGGGCCTCCACACTATCTGGCATGACAAGGTGTCCCAGACCTAGGTTGTATATCTTCTGCCCTAGACCAGGAATCAGGCATTTCTCTAAAGTGAATTGATTAACTGATTACTTTTAGTGGGAAATTATATCTGAACACCATAAATTGGATTCAAGGTATGCTCATTAGTACTGTATTGAACTTTGTTTCCAGACATTTTAGAAAGCAGAGCCAGAAAAATAATAGATACATGAAAGATGATAGATAGATGATAGATAGAGATAATAAATAGATGAAATAAATCAAAAGTTCATCTGCGTGTTTTAATTCAAATTCAGCCTTTAAGAGATTTTTGCATAATTTATCATATTATATTTTGATCTCGTTTCTTCTGGTTTGTAACACTGGGAATAATTTAAAGTAACATTTGCTTTATTCCATGATGCACATAAAACATTCTCAGTTAGCAATAGCAAAAACAACTGATATGAATACTATAAACATTTGTGACTTTTTTTTGGTAGTCTTTCCTGTCCATAGAGTATATCTTGCTGTAAAAATATAGTCAAATTACTGTGACGAAAGTCGCTTGGATATTTTATGTTTGTGCACATGTGCATATTTAATAACTATAAATATATATTTAACTTCACTTTTTAAATTATTTGACCGTTATTTTATTTATTTATTTATTTTTGAGATGGAGTCTCACTCTGTTGCCCAGGCTGGAGTGCGGTGGCACAATCTAGGCTCACTGCAAGCTCCGCCTCCTGGGTTCACGCCATTCTCCTGTCTCAGCCTCCCAAGTAGCTGGGACTATAGGCGCCGCCACCATGCCCGGCTAATTTTTTGCATTTTTAGTAGAGATGGGGTTTCACCATGTTAGCCAGGATGGTCTCGATCTCCTGACTTCGTGATCCACCCATCTCAGCCTCCCACAGTGCTGGGATTACAGGCATGAGCCACCGCGCCCGGCCTTGAGTTATAGTTTTAAAAGGTTTTCCCTCTCCTACTTGGAGAAAAGTTAACCAAATTTTCCTCTGTGTATAGTTTTATACTTTCACATTTCAATCTGGTCCTTTTGGAATTTACCCTGATGCACAATATGATGAAGTCACCAAATTTTATCTTTTTAATAGTGTCTCTTTCTGTTTAAGTATTTTTTTCCCTTATTGTTCTACTATGCTGTTTTTCTATTTTGGCGCCTTGGTTTTTCCATCTGTTTATGCACCAAAAATGCATTATTTAAAGTATGTTTGATGTCTTGTAGGCCTTTTCTCCTTTTTGCTCATTTTTTTTTCAGGAAGTTTTTTTTTTTTTCTAGCAATTATTTGTATTTATTTGTTCTTTACGATAACTTTCTACTCATATTCTAGCAATTCAGGGGAAATAAGAATTGTGATCGTATTGGCATTGCTGTCAATGCTTAAATTAGTTAGTAGAAAACTCGATATGTTATTTCTCAAATTTTTTTGTCTATTTTCATACCTTTCTTTTATCTTTTAAAAAAATCCCAAGTCAAATTGTATATTATGTACCAACATCATACAATTAAAAATCAACATTTTGGCTGGGCGCGGTGGCTCACACCTGTAATCCTAGCACTTTGGGAGGCCGAGGCAGGTGGATCACAAGGTCAGGAAAATCGAGACTATCCTGGCTAACATGGTGAAACCCCGTGTCTACTAAAAACATAAAAAAATTAGCTGGTTGTGGTGGCATGCACCTGTTGTCCCTGCTACTCGGGAGGCTGAGACCACAGAATTGCTTGAACCCAGGAGGTGGAGTTTGTAGTGAGCCAAGATCGTGCCACTGCACTCCAGGGTGACAAAGTGAGACTCCATCTCAAAAAAGAAAAAAAAAATCAACATTTTAAATTACAAAGAAATCAAAATGATGAAAAGACATTCAAAATAACTTAAAAGATAATAGCCTTACCAAATTAGTTCAAGACTATACATGCCAAACCAAAATCATTGCTGAGAGAAAGCCAATGAAATTTAAACACATGCAGAGACACAAGGTGATCACAGATCAGAAGAATCAACAATGTCAAGGTCTCAATTTCCCAAAATTGATTTACACATTTCATTCAATCAAAATGTCTCTTTTTTTCTTAAAGTTAATATTTCCATTCTTTTGACATCTTTGAATTCCTCTTGTCATACAATACAAGAGAAATCCTCACCACTTTAAGTCAAACACCTCTGTTCCCAAATGTCCTACACATCTTCCTTCATTTATTTCTTCTTTCTTCTACTTGCATTCCTAGATTTAACTACAGACAAAGACAGCAAGACTAAGAAATCTAGTCTTGCTAGATGCATCTTGTTTAATGAAATGCCTAAGAAATGGAACATAGGAAAATGTAGAGGAACATAGGCATAAAAGCATGTCAACATTAGTACAACTGATCTTTGAAATGTCAGGAGTCGCCATGTAGTGAAAAGCAAATTAATATATGATGCTGAAAGAAATAATGATCATGAAGAATTTAAAAATATTACTGGCACTGATATGAATATTCTTCAAGCAATATTATACTAAAATGAATCCCTAATAGAGAGTCAAGTTGCTATCCACTGCAGGTTAGTACATCAAAGCCATTTTTTTTTTTATTACTCCACCAAATTTTTCATGGTTTCTTACCATTTAAAACCAAGAAAACCTGTGACAATAATGAAACAGCATTAGAACGACGGGCTTTGAAGCCCATGCTAATATGAATTACAAATGATTTTTATAATGGATTCATTCACTATAACAAGAAAAACAACACAAACAAAAATATTTTAAATTGTGCTTACTTGCTTTTGATTATGCGTAATGTCTTTCACCATCTTGAACATCACTTAGATGTTTTAAAATTGAATAGTTAATTTGAAATTGAGTATAAAGCAAGAACAACTTACTGAAATTCATGTGTAACCACAATGGTAATAACAATCTTCATAACAATTCTTTTGTCCATCAACGTATGCAATATGTCTTATAACAAATTAAATGTTGATCAAAACATTAGAGAAATATGCATACTTTTTATATAAGAAAACCGTTAGTACTTTGTTATTCTGCAAAATTTTAAAGTAGTCTATAAATCTGTATGCTACAAACAATAAAATGAAGCCAGAAAGAAGTGGGTAAGAGGATTATTGCAAAAGGAAGATATGGATAGTAAAGTATAGCCAACAAAAGAGAATGTATAAATTAAAGATGTATTCAGAAGAGATTTGGAATACCCAGTATGCATGGCACAATTCAGGACACTCAGTACAAAAAGATAAATAAATAAGATGGTTATTTATAATCCATGGATTTAATATTGTAGGGAAGATAGACAGTAACTCAGGTAGAGTGTGATAGATTTAACAATACCATTGTACTCAAGGAGCTTGGTAAAATATTGGCGAGTGTGATTAAATTTGCCCGAGGGAAGAAGAAAGGCCGGTAAGCCTTCGAAGAGAGGCTGGCAGGTGGACAGCAAAAATGGCAATGTCTTTAAATAGCAGTTCTGCCTGGAAACTTTTGCAATAAAGTAGCACGTTTTCTGACAGTTTTTATAAGTGACAGTGGCTAAAGTGATAATTTCTGTCACAATATGCTGTTGTAAAAATTTTTAAAGGTAAGATTTTAGAATATGTGATTATATATTGGTTATATATAATATAAACCTATAATATTGGTTACTGAGTAAAATATTTTAAAATATTATAGTTCATACAAATATACTTTAAGAAAATGCACTATTTCTATTGGTTTTATGACAGCCTTACTTTGTGTTTAGTTTATATCCAGGGTTTTTTTGGTTTTGTTTTGTTTTTTCATGGATTATAAAATGTTATAAAGGGAAAATTGTCTTTCTGACATGAATTTTGATCTGATTCTTCTGATCATATGTTTAGGTCTTCTGCAGTGATACTTAAATAATCTATAGGAACTGAAATTACTTGGATGTATTAGGCAGCATTTTCCAGAGAAACAGAGCCAAAATATACTCAATAGAATATGTGTGTGTGTGTGTGTGTGTGTGTGTGTGTGTGTGTGTGTATATGATTATGTAAAATACTTATAGGATATATATGTGATTGTATAAAATACTTGTGTGTGTGTGTATGTATTTCCTTCACTCAGCACCATTTAATGTATTAAAGAACAGCTTTAGAAAACACTTAAATTCACAGTTTCTTAAGAGCAGTACATTTAATACCTTCTCAAGATTTCAAATGAAAAACACACATTCATGCTACCGGTTTTAAATTTTCCTTGGATAACACCAAAGACGTGGTACTCAAACTGCATAAAACATGAGGAACACGAACTATCATTTTGACACAAAGACAGGTGAAAAAAAAATAAAGGCAATGTGGAACTACTCCAGCACCAGTGGACTTCCTGAAATCTCCCACTGTGTCCCACTCCGGAGCTCATACCACTGCCTTCTACTCCAGCACATGGAGCTCTCTGCCTCCGCAGTTCCTAGTCCATACGCGTCATTTCTACAAAAATGTAAATATTTAGAGATGTGTCACTGAATGAGAATTATTACAACATACTTAAAAAAATATATTTGTTGGGGAGGCTGAGGCAGGAGAATGGCGTAAACCCTGGAGGCGGAGCTTGCAGTGAGCTGAGATCCGGCCACTGCACTCCAGCCTGGGCGACAGAGCGAGACTCCGTCTCAAAAAAAAAAAAAAAAAAAAAAAAAAAAAAAATATATATATATATATATATATATATTTGTTGAATGTTGAAAGAAGGGGCTAGAATCAGTTAAAATTTTGAGTAGAAGTAAAACTGTGGAGTGACTTTTCATTTTACTATTTATTTATTTTTTTATTTTTTTGAGACGGAGTCTCTATCGCCCAGGCTGGAGTGCAGTGGCGTGATCTCGGTTCACTGCAAGTTCCGCCTCCTGGGTTCACGCCATTCTCCTGCCTCAGCCTCGCGAGTAGCTGGGACTACAGGTGCTCACCACCACGCCCGGCTAATTTTTTGTATTTTTAATGGAGACCGGGTTTCACCGTGTTAGCCAGGATGATCTCAATCTCCTGACCTCGTGATCCTCCAGCCTCAGCCTCCCAAAGTGCTGGAATTACAGGCGTGAGCCTCTGCCCCTGGCTATTTTTTTTTACTGTTTGAGACAGGGTCTACCTCTGTCCCCCAGGCTGGAGTGCAGTGGTATGCTCATGACTCACTGCAGCCTCAAATTCCTGAACTCTAATATATATACATTTATATATAATATATATTTGTATACACACATACCCGTGTGTGCACACATGTATTTTATATAATCACATATATATCCTATTGATATATATTTATATTTAATAATATATATTACATCCCAAGAAATAGAACCAGTATTTAATCAGAAGCTATCTATACTATATATATAATGTTTTTGATGTGTGTGTGCATATGTGCTAGCGTGTATATATATAAATTTATTAAATATATGTATCTGTTGATATGTTTATGAAATACTCTATTATATAGGATATTTAAATTGGGATGATTTTTCATTCTCTATATAATATATAGGATAATAGGATGAATAACATATAGGATATATATAAGATGAAAAGTCAGTGCTGTGATTCCAGTCTGAATCTGAAGACCTGAGAACCAGGAGCACTGAGGGCAGGGTAAGATGGATGTTCTAGCTCAAGCATTCAGGCAGAGAGAGTGCCAATCCTGCCTTCCTCCCGTTTTCTGGTATTCAGGCTCTCAATGTATCTCAATGTATCCTATGCTGCTCAGCCATGTTGGGAAGGGCCATGTGCTTTATTTACTCAGTACACCAATTGAAATGCTAATCTTTTTAAAGAAACAACTGTATAAACATACTCAAATTATGTTTGATCAGATATCTGGGCAGCCTGTGTCCAGTCAAGTTAACACATAAAATTAATCACCACAGAGGGTCTGTGCTTAATTATTATAACCTCATAAGTGAAGGCTTTCTCTAACTTTAGTATTGTGGAGCAAGCAGGGATGTACATCATGCCTAAGCAAAAATGCAGATAACAGATCATTTCTACTGGAAGATACTTCATGGGTAGGGGCACCTCTCTTTGACCGCTTTGTCATCAGACAGCCTCTCTGGAAAAATTTGTTTCTCCTTGTAGGGAGAAGAAGGTACTGTTAAAGTGGAGATTTAAAAATAAGCCTAAAATGTGCAAATATACAATATTTAACACCAAAAACCTTAAAAGTAGACATCTTCATTTTTAGTTTTCCTTTAGAATCATTAAAAGTAGAGAAGAATCCTGGGCCTGAAGCTTTTTCTGAGAGAAGCGTTTTTAGGAACTGCAGGAAGAAGTATTCATTAGTACTTAAGTTGTCATAGTTATTAATAGTTCTGAGAATTTCCCTTAGATTTCTCAGTATATTCGGTTGATGTTCAAACCTTTGCAGAAAAGTTGACCGGAAAGAGAATTAGGAAATTAACAGAATTAGAAGATAATTATAATCTGGGAATTATTCTTACAGTAGAAATGAAGTGTCAGTCTAAAGCTGTGTATCTCATACCATATTTACTAAAATTATTTATTTTGCTGGTAAAGCATGCATAAGCCACGTTTGTATTTCCAAAAGGATATCCAGCTCTTTCAGTGACGACTACTAATGTCTCTTTTCAAATATAATGATTATAGGACCTTAGTTCAAATAAAACTAGCGTATATATGTGGTTCTATTTCTGGACTCTAATATGTTCCATGAATCTGTATTTCTATCATTATTCCAGCACTAACTTATCTTGATCTCTGTAAGTTTGTATAAAATCTTGAAATAAGGTGATGCACACTGCCTTTGTTCTTTATTTAAAAACTATTTTGGCTATTTGAGGTCTTCCTTTTCCATAGAAATTTAAAACCTTCTTGGCAATTTCTCAAAAAAATGTCTGCAGTTCATTTTTGGGGAATTATATTGAATCTATAGGTCAATGTGGAGATAATTCATATATTAGTAATATAGATTTTTCCAATCCAAGGTCATGGAGTATTTCTCAATTTATTTAGCTCTCTTTTGACTTCAGGAACTTTTTCTACTTTTTGATTTTTTATTTTACTTCAAGTTCCGGGATACGTGTGCAGAATGTACAGGTTTGTTACATAGGTATACATGTTTCATGGTGATGTGCTGCACATATCAACCCGTCATCTAGGTTTTAAGCCCTGCATGCATTAGGTATTTGTCCTAATACTGTCCCTCCCCTTGCCCCCCACCGCCCGACAAGCCCTGGTGTGTGTTGTTTCCCTCTCTGTGTCCGTGTGTTCTCATTGTTCAGCTCCCACTTTTGAGTGAGCACATGTGGTGTTTGATTTTGTTTCTGTGTTAGTTTGCTGAGAATGATGGCTTCCAGCTTCATCCATGTCTCTACAAAGGACATGATCTCATTATTTTTTGTGGCTGCATAGTATTACATGATGTATATGTGCCACATTTTCTTAATCCAGTCTCTCATTGATGGGCAGTTGGGTTGATTCCAAGTCTTCACTATTGTAAATAATGCTGCAATAAACATACATGTGCATGTTTCTTTATAGTAGAATGATTTATAATCCTTTGGGTATATACTCAGTAATGGGATTGCTGGATCAAATCGTGTTTCTGGTTATAGATCCTTTAGAAATTGCCACACTATCTTCCACAATGGTTGAACTAATTTATACTTCCCACCAACAGGGTAAAAGCGCTCCTATTTCATCACAGCCTTCTACTTTTAAATGTTCAGGTTCCTTATAAGTTATGTGAAATTTCTTTCTAAGTATTTTGTGTTTTTATTACTGTAAATGGTATTATTTTTATGGCAAAGATATTTTTCTTTGTGGATATAGAAATACAATTAATTATTGCATATTGAGCAGTACCTTGCTCAAAAATATATTTACTTATTCTTACAGATTTTTAAAATGTAATTTCTGTGAGTTGCTTACAAATTATCTGTGAATTAGTTTTACTTCCTGACAAGATTTATACTTTTTTCTTTGTTTTCTTGCCTACTCTACTGCCTAGGGATTCCAGAAAAATTATGAATAGAAGTGGTGAGAGCAGATATCCTTGTCTTGTTCCTGATTTCAGGGAGAAAATATGGAAATTTTCACTGTCAAATATGAGGTTAAATGTAGATTTTTAAAAGAGGTTCTTGATCAGATTGAGGACATGTTCTTATATTCCTAGTTTGATGAGATATTTTATTATTAATTGATACTGAATTTTGTCAGATTTTGGAGGCATCTATCTTTATGATTATATGATTTTATCTTTTGTTTTATATATGTGATGACGTCCATTGTTTTATTTCCATTCTTGGGATAAATCCAGCTTCATCATGGTATTGTCTATGTTATATACTGTTAGATTCATTTTTCTTATATTTTCTTTTGGATTTATGTGTCTATGTTAGTGATGGTATTATTGTTTTCTGGTATTATATTTTTCTGCATTTGGCATAAAGATAATAGTATTTTTATAAAATTAATTGGGAAGTGCTCACTGTTGATTTTATGAAAAAGTTTATAGACGCTGGATGTTATTTTTTCTTAAATGGTTGACAAAATTTATGGGCTATGTCATCTTGGTCAACTTTTTTTGTGGGAAGATTTTTAATATAGATATATTTTTAATAGTGGTATATTTGATTGATACTATTCTTGTGTCAGTTTTAGTGGGTTTTGTCTTTCAAGGAAGTTAGGATGATTAAATTTATAGTTTTATTTTCCAATGTAATTTAAATCAATTAAAAAAACACTTCTGTATCTGGCAATTTAGATATATTTTTATTGGTGATTCCTTATGTTTAGATAATATAATCTGGAGGATTTAGTCGTATTACACTTATTTAGACTATTTATGTTCCAGAATATTAAGTATCTTAGATAATATTTAATGTATTTAAAAAGACTATTCAGGAGTTGTTGGTTGTCGTGTATTATTAATGTTTATTAGGTAAATTTTGCTAATAGACGCATTCACATCTTCTAAATTCTGATCTAGTTTAGTCTACCTGTTTTACTTTCTCAGAGTGGAATGGTATAGCCTCTACCTATAATTGTTGATTGATTCCTTTTACTTCTGTCAGGATTTCCTTTCAGTTCTTCAGGTATTTGGAAGCGCTGGTAGTGGCATACACATACAGGATTTTTATGTCTTTCTTGTGAAATGATTCTTATTATTTTGAAATGATCCCCATTATATCTAATCATGTCGTAATGAACTTGGGCTCTGATACTAATAGAGACTTCCCAGCCATCATATGATTGGTGTTTGCATGATGTGCTTTTCCATGCTTATGTTTTTAAATCTGTTTCCAATCTTTTCCAGTTTGCATTATTTCTGATGCACTGTCACCATTGTTCTTGTTTGTTCTTTTGTGCATTAAGTGACTTTTTTTCTCTAGCTGCTCTCAATATTTTTATTATTGATTTTTAGAAATATTATTATGATACACCTCATTATAATTTCTTTATGTTTATCCTAATTAGAGATTATTAAGTTGTTTGAATTTGTGGGTTTGTATTGCTTCATAAAATGTGGACATTTTCCACTGTCTATTTCTTCGGTCATTTTGTGCCCTCTCTTTTGGAACTCTGACTCCATGTATGTTGGACTGGCTGATGTTTTATCACAGTCAATGACTGATGCTTTGCTCATTTATATTTTTTCTCTCCATGTTTCAGTTTGGATAATTTTAATTGTAATGTCCTAAAGTTTACTATTTTTCTTCTGTTAAGCACAGTCAGTGAGCATTTAATTTAGATTTTGTACTTACAGCTTTAAAGTTCCATTTTATTTTATTTTTTCAGTGGTTTCCATTTCCCTTTATCCTGATTTATGTGTTCCTTCAAATCCTTGAATATGTATGCTAATTTCATTTTATTTTTCATTGATATATATTTCTGTGGATATATTTTCTCCTGCCTGTGGGTCACATTTCCATGAATTTTCAGTAGCCTATTGTTTTTTTGTTATATGTTGGTCATCGTGATTATCATATTGTTGAGTTCCTAGATGTTGGTATTTTCCTTTAAAGCAGGTTGTATTTCTTTGTGGCAACAATTGAAACATTTCAGGGTTAAGGTGATCTGCTTAAGCCCTGTTTTAAAGTATTTTAGGCTAGACTTTGTGGAGCCAGTACTCTAGAAGTAGCTTAGTTCTGCTTCAATGTTTTGGCCTTTTTGGGATCTATACTGAATATTCCAGTTACCCAACAAATCACTCTACTCTGCCTTAATGGAACTTGGACATCTCTCAGCAACCTGAGTTCTGGTAGCGTTTGAGTTTACCAGTCTCCAGTAGTTGTTCTTTGCCTCTGTAAGATTAGCTTAGTATTCAACTACAGACTCAGTGGGACGCTTATGCTGATTTCTGCAGCTCCTTCTATGTAGCCTCCTGTTCTATAATAATCTGACCTAAACTTTAGCCATCTTAACTCCTGTAAAGTTGCCTATGTATCTTCACAGCACGTAGAAACCACTGTGCCCTGCTCCCTCTCAGTATTGTGTCTAGTAAATGTCTCCAGGAAGAAAGTCGGGGTGATCTAGTTTTTCCCCCTTCTCTCAGGGATTAATATTCTCTACTGCCTGTTTACCAGATGTGACAGTATTTATTTTTTTAATTCTGTTTTTTAGTTGTTTAGATGAGAGGGATTGTCTGGAGTCAACTATACCATCATGGCCAGCAATGGAAAGTTCACCTTTTTTTTTTTGTAATAACGTATTAGTAATTGGGCATGTTTACAAAGCCCTTTCCTTTACATCTGGAAGACAATTCCATTATCATTTTGTTTGACTCTTTCAGATCTTAGTTTAAACGTCGTTTTTTTTTTTCATGAAGCTCACTGGAATCTGCATGTCCAGATGTCTTCTTTATATGCTGTCAGTACTCTGTGCTTTCTCCATGACTGAACTTACAGTACTATGCTGTGTTTATTTGCCCCTTGCCTTATATATATGCATAACTGAATTACACACAATATAAATATATAGAAAAGTATAATATAATAGAAAAGTATGAAATATTGAGTGCCATAAATATGCATATTTAAATTAAAGTTTGGAGGAGAAAGAAATCCATTTTAAGTAGTGGGAAAGAAAGTATCATGACTTTTATAAGACATGGTGAATGGGAGAATTTTGGAATGGGAGGGAGCCACATGATAGTCATGGTCGGGGAGACAATGTGAAAAATGGAACCAAAATTTGCAATTTTGAAAACATAGAAGTGAATGTTTGAATATAACTTGGGTCAAAATGTGAAGAATATTGAATGATGGAGCGATGATGGAAAATTACATTCAGTCTGTCAAGGGGTTTTGCAGTAAGAGACTGATGAGTTTAGATCATTCTGAAAGCATTTTAAAGGCAGAGGAGGCAGACTTAATTGGGCAGCTTTTAAAGTAGCTAGGTCAAAGTATGATAACCAAATAGAGTGTGGGAGAGAGAGAAAGGGCATGTTCAAAGTGTATTCTTAATTTTTGTTTTTCTTAGTTAAATATATGGTTAAGTTTATAAATGACATAGAGCATATGTGATAAGTGAAAAAATGTTTTAGGGAAGAGGTCATATTATTTTTAGCATGTAAATGTGGAGATGCCTGCTGCTTGTTCATGTGTATTGTCTGTTTGGCACTTAAATTATGGGTTTCCACGATGTATAGGGGCTAGAATAACAAGTTAGATAACATTATAAAGAAATAATCAGCCAAATCCATATGGGGGATTACATAAATCAAATGGCTTATTTTGTCTAGCATATCAATTATGTGAGGAAAGAAACATTATTATTGAATAAAAAGTTTTATGAACTTTGGTAAAGAATGCAGTATGTGAAATTTCTTTAATCATGATATGCACAAACCAACTATAAATATATTTTGTAGGCATTTAGGGAAAAAGAATATGGATGGCATAGTATATGCTATTAAAGAAGGATTTTAACTTAATTAGTTGTGATGATTTTATAGTGGTTCCATTAGAAAAGAGTTTTATATTAGTTAAAGATGCATAATGAACTTATAGATAAAAAGGTATGGTATCTCATATTTTCTTTAAAATACTGTAGCAAAGAACAATAAAGGAAAGACACAAAACAAAAATGACAATGTTTTGATTATTCTTGAAACATGAGTGTGATAGGTACATGGAAATGCTTTGTGCTACACTTTTCTTCATCTGTGTATGTTTGACATTTCTGTGACATTAAAAATAGAGTCTGCCCAGAAAACTCATATATATATATATATATATATATATATATATATATATAGCTAAATATATATAGCTAAATATTTGTGTGTATGTTTATGTGCATGTGTAGGATACTTTGAGTTACAAATTGTGTTAAATACCATTAGAATAGAGTATAGAATTAGAAGGTCAAAACCAGACATCTTGGAGCCAGCAATAATTGAGGTTGTTGGAAAAATATTAGACATAGAAGAAGCCATACCAACATCTGGAAAAGTAGTAGTGGCAGGGAATGGGCTTTTACTATGGCAATGAAAATTTAAATTATGAAGAAAGGCATGATGCAAGATGCAGCATTGTCTTGGTGAAATCCAAAAAGTGGCAACTGTTTCATATTGAGAGCAAAACACAGGGATAAATGCAATATTGCAACCAAGATTTTGTACTTGGCTGAACAGGAAGGATAAGTGGTAATGGCATCAACCAAAATAACAGACAGAGAAAGAAGTGTAGCCTTGGGAGGAACTATGATGAATATTGGTCTTATTGTAAAATACTACACTAAAGAAAAGGCACTTCAGAAGATGCTTACCATGTGAGCCCTCACAAAGGCGAGTGGCACCCCATTATCTTTCTGTGCACTCTTAAATTTTGAGTCTGTTTAATTCCACTATTGAAATATTTTGGTTTAAATATGTTTAAGAATTCTATTCATGTAAATTTTCTCATTTTAATAGCAGCTCATTACAGTGTTAAAATTATTTATCTATGTGTCAAGGTCTTGTGGGTATTCCATTCTTTCCTTTTCCTTTTATTTAAACTTAATACATGCCAGTCTGGTTTTGTGTTAGTTACTCATGATTATTCATCACATCACTATGACTGGCATAGTGTGTGTTACTCTTTTTATATAAAATATTCAACTCTTGGTTAAATAAATGGTGTATTAATGTTATAATGTAATTGCGGAGTTAGCATTGGCTTTAATATATGATATGAGCTCCTTTTTCAAAATAATATCTTTAAATTGATAATTTAATAGAAACTATAGTAATATACAGCATATACACAACAGTTTCAGATCATTTAAACATAATTTGTGTAATTGCAGCACAATTTAGTTTGATTATATTTTTACAAATTAAATGAGATACTGACTCTATTCTTATACAGCCACGGGAACATGTTTGTCAAAATAAGTTTTTTAAAAAATATTTTCATTGCCTGTGAAGATGCATAAAATACTAGCAAATACTTTGGGAAAAAATCCTTAGAGTAGTCTAAAACCAGTTAATCTGTAATTAATTTAATTTGTCCTGTGGAACCACTATCAGACCCCTTCATTTTCATCTATATGGAAAGTTCTTTCTTTAGTTAAGTCTTCACTGGTGAGTTTTTAATAGTCATACTCTCTGCTTCCTGCCCATGACTCAGTATGTGGAAAAGATTCAGAGATAATCCCAATTCATATCCAATCTCCACCAGTTCTCTAAGGCACTCATATACAAAAATGTCAAAAAAAAAAAAAAAAAAAAAAGAAGACTTGCTACTGTAGCACGCTTGTTCTGTAGTATTTCTGTCTCATTATAAAGAATGACGCATTTTTTTTTTCTGTTTAGCAACAGAAACAAACAAAAATAAGGTAAATTCTGCATTATTCATCTTTGAATTCCAAAGGAGTAAATTTATTTTGGACACATTCAAACACTGTTGATTAGACAGTAATATATTCAAGAAAACAACAATATTTTGCCATCAAATCATTCATAATAAATGTTTGCCCTACATATTTAGTCTGGATATGCAGAGTATATAGGACAATACAAATATAGTATACCTAGTCAGAAAAAAATAATTGCTTGATAATCCTATTATGTTAGTCTTTTGTTTGCATGCATATAGTAAACACCAAAAATTTTACTATGGAAGTCAAGTGTAAATAGATAGGTTATAGATAGATAGATAGATAGATGTATATATAGCTTTAATTATAGATATCATATTCCCAGTATGGTATTCTTTGATGATATTTTCTAGAAACCATAGAGAAAATGAGTTGAGAGTAACTTAACTTCATAAGGTAATTTATTCCAGAAAACAGAATCATAATTATATACAGAGCTATGAATATAAACCTAAACATAAAGTTACAATTGCACGTGTAATGTGTCTCACAACAAAGACAATGTAGAAAATATGATCCAGGCTTGACTAAAAAGATGGCATGTGTTTTAGTAAAGGCTTAATATCTTCTTATTTATTAACTTTCACCTCTCTTTTCTCCCACACTGAGCTAATAGCTCTTCTTTGTACAAAATCCAAATTATTATTGGTAAAAAATTCCAGTTTCTGCACCCACAGGTTTTCAATTCATTGCAGAGCAGCAGCTATATTCCTACAGATTTTTCTTTTTTCACTTTTTTCTGATAGACTCTGTAAGATGCCTGCCACGTGTTCCTTATCCCCAAGAGTGACTTCACTATTTGTCTGTGGACTCATGGCTGTATCTTTCACTCAACTGATGTGTCACTCATTGTTGGGTTAATAGAAAGGAATTATATATTTCCCTAAATTTTGGCAGGAAGTGCAATTCACTACTTGAACCTGAGCTAAAATAAACTTCCACATTTGATATAAAAATGAATACTTTGCTGTGTTCTAGGCAATACCTTTGAACATTTTTCCTTGGCTGCTGTGCGTGAGGTTATAGTCTTAACTCTTTTTGGCACACAATATTATAGATTACAGTAGCCCTATGCATTAATGAAAATTCGGCTTTTGTATTTTTACAGACTATTTTGGAAGCAGATTAGTTGGCAGGTTTGAAGATACTATGTAGGGTTATGATCAAAAAGCAATTATATATATATAAAATTTTAGAAAGTAATCCTATATCATCATCTTTGTACATTGCCGAATAAATGAAGGAGAGGAATTAATTTAATTACATTTTATAATGTGTTCCCTCTTATAAAATCTCCAAAGTGAGATTTTCCTTTATATGAAATCATCTGCATTTAAAAAAAAATTCATAAAACATGCAAAGAGCAGCTGCCTATATTTGCAGCTGCAAGACAGAAATTTTTACTACACAGTTTCTAATTGTAGCAGGACAGGTGAAGTTTAAAAGGACTCATTCTAGGCAAAATGGTTGTCTTTGGAAAGCTTTGTTGTTATTGTTCTTGTTTTATTTCTAGCCCAGTCAAGCATCCTTTTTGGAAAGTTCTTTCTCCAGTTTCAGAAATGTAGAACCTAGATATGCTTCTCGTTCCTCCTAATATAAAAGATGCTTGTATTTAATACCAGGGAACCATTTAGGTGAAAGGTTCTGGACTCTGAAGTCAGCCTGGGCCTGAACCTCACTTCTGAAACTTATTAGCCATGTAATCTTCAGAAATTTAAATGTTTCTCCCTATGTTTGCTTATTCTGAAATAGTTACTGAACTGTAGAAGGCGTATGTATAGAATACTGGCAAAATTACCCTTTTAAGAATTAAATAAAATAATTTAAAAAAGACAGACTATGGAATATAGTGTGTACTGAATGTAATCTAGATTTTCCTCTCTTCTATGTTAATCTGATTAATTATATTTTAAAACAGCACATTCACCCTGTTTTACTTGAATACAGCTATATGTGTGTATACATGGACCACACATACAAATATGGTCCCGTAAGATGATAATGGGGCTGGGCATGGTGGCTCACGCCTGTAATCCCAGCACTTTGGGAGACCAAGGTGGCCAGATCATGAGGTCAAGTAATCGAGACCATCCTGGCCAGCATGGTGAAATCCAGTCTCCACTAAAAATACAGAAATTAGCTGGGTGTTGTGGCGCACGCCTTTAGTCCCAGCAACTTGGGAGGCAGGAGAATCGCTTGAACCCAAGAGGTGGAGGTTGCAGTAGGCCGAGATCACGCCACTGCATCCAGCTTGGTGACAGAGCAAGACACCATCCCCCTTCCCCCCGCCCCCAAAAAAGAAAAAAGATTATAATGGTTCTGAAATATTGGTATCACTTAGTGACAAAGTAGCTGTTGTAACACCTTAGCACATCGCATTACTCACCCATTTGTGATGACACTGATGTAAACAAACCTACTGGGCTGCCAGTCATATAAAAATATAGCACATATGTCTATATATAGTACATAGTCTTTGATGATGATAATAAATGACTATTTCTGGCTTATCTAGTTATTACTCTGTACTTTTTACAGTCATTTTCGAGTGTATTCTTTCTGTTTATAAAAGAGAAAACTTAAGTATTAAAGAGCCTCAGACAAGTTCATCAGGAGGTACTCCAAAAGCAGAGCTTGTTATCATAGGAGAGGAGAGATCCATGATGTTGTTGCCCCTGACGACCCTTCAGTGGGATAAGATGTGGAGGCGGAAGACAGTGCTATTGATGATCCTGACTCTCAGTAGGCCTATGCTAACGGCGAATGTGTGTTTGTGTCTTAGTTTTTAAGAAAACATCTTAAAAAGTATAAAAGATAAAACAAAAAAATTGAAAGTAAAAAAAATTTATAAGGATGTAAAGAAAAAATATCTTCGCATAACTGTACAATGTGTGTTTTAAGCTATGATTACAAAAAGAGTCAAATTTAAACAATAAAAACGTTATAGAGTAATAAATTACAGTATTATTATTTAAGAAAAAAATATTTTAATAAATTTAGTGTAGTCTAAGTTAACCATGTTTATAAAGTCTGCAGTAATATACAGTCATGTCCTAGACAATCTCATTCACTCAAAACTCACTCACTGACTCACTCTGAATGAGGTCATGTCCTGCAAGCTCTGTTTATGGTAATTGGTCTCTTCAGGGGTTCAATTGTTTACCTTTTATATTCTATTTTTGTTAGACCTTTTCTATGTTTAGATACAAAAATAATTAACCATTGTATTACAATTGCCTCCAGTATTTAGTATACTAACATGCTGTACGTGTTTGTAGTCTGGGAGCAATAAGTTATACCATATAGGCTAGGCGTGTAGTAGGCTATGCCATCTAGGTTTGTGTATGTCCCCTCTGTGACATTCACACAATGGCGAAATTGCCTATGCGCTTCTCAGTAAGTTTATCTGTCATTAAGCAACACATGATACTCTCTCTCTCCCTCTCTCTCTCTGTATGTGTATGATGCATGTACGTATGTATACTGTGTGCATGTATTGTGTATGTGTATGGTATTCTGTTTGATTTTTGTGGTTTAAACATTTATAATGTAAAAAAATGAGTATACATAGACATGTATATGTGAATTATGTTGAACTCCAACATTGGTCTGGGTGAGAGAGACATACTGGGGAAGGAAGAGCCCCTAAAGTATAGAAATTTGTTATTGCCTGAGATATAGAAGACCTGAGAAAAGTCAGTTTATGCTGATCATGAATTCAAATATTTTGTGCCTCGGTAGATCTCAGACTCCTGAAGTTTTGATTTAGCATTTCTCATTAACAAGTCTTTTAAATATATGTACCGTGTAAATTTTCTGGCAGACTCGATTGTTTTATATTTTATTTAATTTTTGCAATATAAATATTTTCATCATGTGGACATCATATGGACAAAAAGACAAAAAGATAATGAATGAATGTTTGAAATAAGCATAAACAGTAGCTTACTTAGTAATGTCACTGATCGGTATACTTCTATAATATATAATGATCTATATACTTCTTTAACATAAATATATTATTGTAGCATAAAATATTTGTTTTCAATACATTGCCACTGCAGGCAAGAATTTTACCAATTGGATTTCTAGTGAGTATTTGTGTTGTATTACAGCAAAATATGAGAATGGCTATTTTATTAAAGAGTAATATTTATTTCTTACAAAATATCCTGAAGTCTTACAACATTTTCTAAAATCTTTATATTTAATATGAAAAAGGTTAAAATTAATTTAACAAAATTTAAAAGTGAAACAACTTAGGGACTATACTGCAACCTTATATCAGTAAAATTGGATGAATCTCATCTGTGAAATCATTTCTCTATTTCTTACTGTTTACATTTGGAAACTTAAGTTCTATGCTATAGTGTTGTGTATGCAAGACAATACTGACTATGGGAAAATTTCTAGAACATTGTATAAAATGTGAAGATACAATAACAATATGACTTTATTAAATGGAGTATCTGCATTTCATATACACCATGAAATGTGAAAACAAGGACCCAGTATCATAATTTTGATACACAATGACATTTTGCTTCAATTATTCCGTTTAATTGTTTGTTCTTGACTATATTATATTTGAGTGAGCCCTACAGCACTGACTGATGTTGGAGAGATTTTTGATCCAATCTAAATTATTGAGTTCAAATATTTCAGTATACATGAGATCACTCCATACTGTAACAAAGAACTCCCTGAAATACTTATTGAGAACTTTGGACTATTAATGTATATTTAGGTTTTGTGTTACTATCTAGCACACCTCTGCTACAAAATGATGGAAGAAATTGTCCTGTGAATTAATGTAAACAAGAAAAGTTAGATCCTTGAAAAAATTTATAAAACATGAATATTATTTGACAATAGATAGGAAAAATATCAATAATCTTAAGACAGAATGAAGATTTGGGAAAACAATGATTATAAAGAAAAACAGATCAAAAATTTTAAGATGTAAAAAAGACTAAGTTAGAAATACAATGTCAGTAAGGCATTTGGTGGATTTTATTTATTTATTTATTTTTCACTTATTTGTTCAATAAATATGAACTGTTTACTATTTGTCAGATTTCAGATTAAACAATTGTGTGGTAGGGTTGTTTTTAATATATTCACACCTAGATTGCCAAAACGATTATTTCAGATGATAGCCCACTGAAGCTGGACTTAACAACAATCTCATAATTGAGAATGGTTGAGAAATACGAGGGAGTGCAGTGCTCTAGTGTGTGTGTGTGTGTGTGTGTGTGTGAGATAACCTGTATAGGTTATATATGTGTGTGTTTAAAAATATATATGCAATATTCTGTATCTGTACTGTTAGTGTCATATACATGTGATATATCCGTATATGTATCTATATCTATTAGTGTTACTGGAAGGACCAATATATATGCAAAGTCCATAGAGTAATTAGAAGAGCTAGGGAGCTGACGGTGCACTTAGTACATAATTGATAATTAATGCAGTCAGGCCAGGGGAAGGCTAAATGAGTAGAGATGTTGCAGTAGTGCCAAGTGAGCAATATCTTAGGTCTGTATGACAGATACAAAATTAGTTGCCCCAGTAGTGTTTAATCATATTAGTTTTGTGTTTATAACAAACTTTCAATAAAGTTGGGTTTTACAGTCAGTCTGTTAATAACTGAAGAGTTTCTACCAAGTTCTTCAACTTTGGGTGCACATGAGAATTGTTTTTCTTTAAGATTAACATGTAATTTTATGTTTTTAAAAAACCTACAAACTTACTTTTTGAAATAAATATTTAGGGTATATAATATGAAATTATTGCCCACTCTTCTGTTTCAGCCACAATTGGTGAACTGCAATTTAATTCTGAAACTAACTACCTGAAATTAGTGCAGACTCCACAGGTTAAGGGCCCAGTGCTCCATAAGACTGTTTCAGTGCAGACAGCAGCTGCAAATAAAGGACCAAGGCCACGCAAACTTCTGAATGATACAAATTCAGGGGTCCCCATGAGCCTCTCAGATTCAATAATTTGCTAGAATGACTCATATAATTCAAGAAAGTTATTACTCATGTGTAATGTAAGATACGATTTAGGAAGACCTTAATGAAGAGACACATAGGGTAAAGTCTCCGAGGGTCCAAATACAGAGCTTTGGTGCCCTCTCCTAGTGGAATCAATATACTCTATTTTCCTGGCGTATCGATGTGTTAAACAGCCCAGAAGCTTCTCTAAGCTAGAAGTCCACAATCTTTACTAGGGTTTTATTGCACAGACATGGTTGATTCAACTGTTGGCCGCAAGACTGAACTCAGTCTTCAGCTTGCTTTCTTCTCTGGAGGTTGGGCTGGTTCAAAGTTTCAGTTTTCTAATCATATGGTTGGTCTTTCTTGCATGACCAGCCCCTATCCTGAATCTAGGGGCCCACCATGAGTCAGTTCATTTGAACAAAATATCAGATGTGATCCAAGAAGCTCACGAATAACACAGGCACTCCTGTTATTTGGGAAATTCAAGGATTTGGAGTCTTCCTCCCAGGAACCAGGGACAATGGCCAAATTATTTATTACACAAAAGCCACCATTTGTGTCATGTTGGAATTCAAGGTCATGTCTATGAGGATAAGAAGTAGGTTGTTGGGTACAGTTTAGATAATTTTGGAATAATTTATTTCACCAGATGTAATAGAATATAAAATAGTTAAAAATATTTCATTTCATATTTGTTTCTTACTCTCTGCATTATAGCTTTCAGAAATGATGAGAATTTTTGACAGAAGGGATTCTATACCAGGATCTTACTGTGTGTGTCACTGAACCATTTGATAATATATTTAGAGATACTTATTACTTTGTTGATATTCCCATATTTAATTCACCTCGTAGTACTTAAAGAAAACTTTCTTTTGCCACATCCAGTTACAGAAACAAATTCAGGGAAGGATTTACTTCACACAGATATTTATCTGTAACACACTTGAAGTGTAATTATATTTTCACAAAATAAATTCTAAGATATGATTTCAAAACCACTTTATAGAATGAATGACAACTCTACCGGCAAGTTAAGAAAAATATTTTTCCTATTAAATACAGAAATAAAATGGGTCATGAGTTTGAAAAATATACATAAAACATAAAGATGAATGTTTGCTGATTCACCAGGTTGTAAATTTTCATGAGCAGTTGTGCTTAAAACTTTGTTTAAATACCAGTTTAGCAAATTACTAGCATAAAATATCACAATTTACATATGACTGTGGGCTGTTAAGAGAATGGAATATATTTGAATCAGCAGAAATTCTGTATGAAAAAGAAAGGTCCTCTCAAGTTCATACAATTTGTCTCCACACATTTAGTGTGAAAGTCCAAAGTGTGCATTACTATATTCCAGTCTTATGTTTGACATATGTTCTTAAATGATTGCAGCCATGGAAAAGAAAAAGAAAGTTCTTAGTAGTGATTGGCATGTATCATGGTTCAGACAAAACCTGGAAAAAAACCTGTCAGATTATCCAAAACCTTAGGAAGCAAGTAATCTTTATTTCTCAAAGTTGCCAACATCAGCACTGATCCGAAATGTATCCGTTATTGGTGAAGAAACCGGATTGATGTTTTATCTGTCAAAAAATATCATGAACAGTAGTTTAAGTTTGCCACTTAGAAGAAATTTGGCAGTTCCTGTGAGGAGATTAAACTGCCTTTATGAATAGATAAAAAAAAAAAAAGGGAAGTCCCAATTGCTTACTCAGTGCTTGTGCTTAAAATAATGAAGAGTCCAATTAGCATATTCTTTCATCCCCTTTTCTAAATACTAATGTTGAAGCAAAAGAGATGTTCATATAATCATGTATTTCTGTCCTTGGTGTACGGCATTGGATTAATGATGTCAGGAATATAGACTAAGGAAATATAGTCAGCAATTCCACCGAAGAAGCTTACAGTTCAGTAAAAATAAAGATGAATGCATTGCATTCAGTGTTGACAGCCAAAATAGAGGTCAGTGAGTACCTGTAGGAAAGAAGAGATTGAAGTACTTCAAAGGCAGTTTACTGAAAGAAGGGAGGCTCTAGAGGGATGTAGGAAGGTAGAAGAGAGATGAAAAGCTCCGATATTATCCAGAGTACAGCTAGTCTGTTTGGTCTTCTTCTCTGCTATGCTAAATATGTTTTAATTAATCAGCACTCTTCCCTCTTGAAAACATTTTTGTTTGCTTTATTTATTTATTTATTTTTTGCTAAGGTTATTATTGTTAGATTCAAAACATTGAATTGCCACAGTGTTTTTCTTTGCTATGCCTGCGTTGCTTGATATAACATACATGAATTAAGCATTAATGAATTTAGGTCTTTTAAGAGTCGTTTTCTGTACAGTTACCAACATGACACGATAATAATAGTTTCTTGTTTGTTTGTACTTTTGTTTCTGTTTGTTTGCTGAGTGTCAGGAACTGTTCTCAGAATTTACATGTGTTATCTATGTAATCATTACGAAAACTTTAAGGAGAAATCACTATCATCACTGCTATTTTTCAGATAAACAAATTGAAGTGAGAAAAATTTAAGTAAAAACGAAAGTTTCGTATTTAGTAAGGTGGGACTGAAATACAATCCTATTTTTCTGCTCCCAGAGTCTCTGTTCTAGCTAATAATTAGTACAGTGGGACCAGTGTGGGTTCTGATGGCCCCAGTTTTCTCCTGGCCCAGTCTGTCTAGATTAGACCAACGCAATGGGTGAAAACTAACAATGATTCCTGGAATCGCTGCTAGTGTACTTGGAAGTCTCAACCAACACCCCAGGACCCAGAGAAAAATCTATTTATATTTAGCAAGACTGGACAGCCGCCACCAGGTGGCACTAAATTCAATTAAAACTACATGGCTGCAGTAGCATCCCTGATCATCCTTGGCTGGGCAAATTCAGCCTTATTTTTGTAGTACTGTAACTTACAGAATTGAAATATTTGCACTCCAGTAGTCTTGCTTTGATGGAATTTTCTGTATTTTTATTTGAAGTTAAAAAAATATTGAAAATAGATTATTACAATTTCATGGATGATTACAAATACTTTTTTGGAAAAACTATAGAAGTTTGACCTTTTGAAACAGAATGTTAGATTTGCAAAGAAGTTGGAAAGTCATTAATTTTAAACATAAGGAATGACTGAATTACATTTGCAAGATATTTGCAAAGAAGAATTGATATTGCCTGACCTTTCTAGTGAGTAATATAACCCTTAGAGACTAACTGGGCTACCTTTGGTCAGATGACAGAAGTTAGCAGTTATCAAATTGAGTCAAAAATCTGTGTTTTCAACTATTTTGTTTCTCTACAAAGTTCTGATTTTAGAAACATCATAAGACCAAATGAGGCAATTGCAAATCAACTTTTCTTCAGATATTTTTTAAAAACCATTATGATTTTTAGTTATGTTTAAGTTAATTTATTGCAACTTCCGTGCTTCTTATTTATTTTTTAATTGATTTACTTATTGAGGAAATGTTAATCGAGTGATTATTCTATGCCTGGTGTTAAGAGTCAACTAGTGAATCAAACAGATAAAAACTTTACCAATGTAGAGTTTACTGCCATGTGAAGAAAAGACAGTTCACAGATAAATAAATACAGTGACTATCAATTGTGTTAGTTTTATACATGCAGCATGTAAAGACTTAAGATAACTATAACTACAAAAAATGACTGAATTTGTATCATATACCAGGCACTATCTTAAATGCACTGTTGTATTTAATTCTTATAACAGCCTTGTTAGAGTTTTGTTTTACTCCAAAGCAATCCTTGGTTTTGGTAATTCACTAGAAAATCTCAGAGGACTCAGAAAGTCTGTGGTGTTTATGAATACTATTCATTCAGGGAAAAGATACAGATCAGAAGGGCAAAGGAAAATGGCAGACGGGGCAAATAGAAGCCAGGCATACATTTCTCGGTGTCCCCTACCAGTGTAATGACACCGGACACACTTAATTTTCCCCTAAATGATGAGTGACAGCACATGCAAAGTGCTGTCCACTAGAGTAGTTCATTTCAGCTTTGGTGTCCAGAAGTTTTATTGGAGTCTCTTACATAAGCATTCAGCACCCTCTAGACTGATTCAGCTACTCACTCCAGCCTCCTTCCAGAGCAAAAACAGATGCTCACATTAAATCACATAGTTTATCCAACTGGTACTCTGACCAAAGGCCTCAGGCATACACGTACTGGTGGTCAACAGAAATACAGGGTGGCTCAAGGCCTCAAGCATACATAACCACTCTTACCAGGGAGAATATTCTAAGGAATATATTGTCTCCAAAAAGCCAGCCAATTCTTTCTTTGGAATTTGGAGAGTTGGGGTAACTGAGACCTGCTGACTTTTAACTTATTCCACCCATCTGGCACTTGGCATACACTCTCTTACAGTAAAACTATCGTATTTTCCTGAGCATTTATATTTATTATAACATTTATATTTCATCACAGAGCAAATCAGTAAAAATTACAGATGTATTTGTCACGCCTTCCCTAATGAATTGACCCTTGTACATATACAGGATATTATTATAGAAGTAAGTCATTACAATTCATTATTTCTGGGTTATAAGTCAGTTGGGGTCAAAGCAATCTTTCTGCCTTGGTCACAGGCTTGTGCTAAGATTGATATAATTAAGTTTGACTATGCTATGAGACCTCCCCATAACCTTTCCTGTCTAATGTTGGGGCCATTCTCTAAGGGAATTTGGACCCACCCTGTGATGCCTATTGCTTTTTCCCTGAGAAACCCATTGTATTTTTCAGGTCTGCTTAATAGCTTTCCAGGTACCAAAATAAGGCAAGATATATTTATACAAAGAACACTTTGACGTTTAGGGCATACAGCTTCCTGTTTAGTACGTTGTAACCTGGAGCTCCTTTAAGCATTTGGTCATCAAGACTTATATAGTGATAAGTTTCCCAGAAGTTGTATACCATCATATTCTCTGATGGGCCAGTGGGGAGTAGTTTCTTGAAATATCTTTTCAAATGATAGCATTTGCAATAGATGTAACCAGAAGAATAAGAGTCAGGAGACTCTTGCTAGCATTGCTGCAATTCCACTCAGTCATTAAAAATTAGTTACTTTAATATTACACATTGCTAGAATTCCACCCAGTCATTAAAAATTATTGCAGATCGTCACCACATTGTATGACCATATTGTTACCCAGAATGATGCCTCTTAAGTATGCCAGATTTTAATTTGAAGTTGCTTGGTTCAAATAAAAGCACTGTCTTCCTGCTGCATGGATTCCCAAGCAGTAATTTATCCTTCAACATATTGCATCTCTCTCAAAAAGTTTGTTTGGTGGAATAGAATCTTTCTGGTCAGTCACAAAATTCAGACTTAAATGCCATTTCATCAACTTGTATTGATAACCTGTATACCAATATTTAAATCTTTTACCATAACCTGCTAACTACCCTTCTCTAAGTATTGCTTTATCTCCAAATGATGCTATTTCGTTGTTTCATGTCCTTTGTCTTTCTTTTATGTGATTAAGCTTTATATTAATGGCTTTCTAGATTTTTTTTATTGTGTTTGGGGGTAAGCTGGGAATTACTACTGGATGAGTGGGTGGGAATTAAAGTCAACGTTCTTGTATAATTTGCAGAGAGGATTGCCAATTTTCTCTCTCTCTCACCCTCCCCTTGAAATCTATTGTGCTTTATAACCAGATCGTTAAAAATTTTAGCCACGATTAGATGTAGATTTTGAAGGAAAAAAAGGATAATCCAATATGTATGATTACTTCTATATAATGATTTAATCTTTGGTTTTAGTTTGAATAGCATAAAAGATATATTTATAGTGTATTTTTCTTAAAATTGTATAAGCTTGGACTTTAGGAAACAGAAAAAGAAGAGCACATTAACCTAAAGTAAGCATAATAAAACAAATGCATCATTGAAATTGAAAACAGGAAATCAAAAGAGGAAAATCAATGTTTAATAAGATTAGATAAGATTAATAAGATTGACAAACTTTGTTCCATTCAGAGTTCCTCAGAAAAATAGAAAAAAGAAACAGATGATTGATACCAGGAAAGAAAGTGGGGGCACCACTACAGATCTTATGGACGTTAAAATAATAAATGAATATTATAAAAATAATCTGCTTACAAATTTTATAACCTACACAAAATATACCAATTCCTTGAATGACACAATCTTCCAGAACTCACAAAGGAAGAAATAGATTATCTGAATAGGCCCTTATTAAATAAATTGGATCCATAATTAATACAAAATAGAGAGTGCCAATCCCATATAAATTCATGGGTGAATTATACCAAACATTTAAGGAAGCAGTTACACTAATTCTGTATAATCTCTTTCAAAGGATAGAAGCAGAGGGAATACATCCTAATTATATATGGTCAGCATTACGCTAATACTAAACTACATAAAGATATTATAAGAAAAAAAACTACAGTCCAATATAGCTCATAAACATAGATGCAAAAATCCTCAAGAAAATATTAGCAAATAGAATCCAACAATATATAAAAAATAATTTTACCTCACAACCAAGTGGGACTTATTCTGGAAGTGTAAGACTGGTTCAACATTTGAAAATCAATGAATACATTTCCTCCTATCAGCAGGTTAAAGAAGGAAAAACACAGGATCCTAGATACAGAAAAAAAAAATCTAATAAAATCCAACTCCCATTCATGATAATAATTCTCAGCAAACAAACAATAGAGGGTAACTTCATCAACTGAAGCTGTACCAAAACCTACAGCTAACACCATACTTGGTGTTAAATTAAAGGCTTCCCCATTAAGATTCAGGAATAAGCTAAGGATACCCCTTCTCATTAGTGCTTTTCATCATTGTACTGGAAGTCCTTGCTATGCAATACAAAAAATAGAAGAAAGGAAAAGACATACAGACTGGGAAGGAATAAATAAAGCTGTCTTTCTTCACAGATGACAGGGGTGTTTATGTAAAAAATCCAAATAAAATTTTTAACGATCTGATTATAAAGCACAATAGATTTCAAGGGGAGGGTGAGAGAGAGAGAAAATTGGCAGTCCTCTCTGCAAACTATACAAGAGCGTTCACTTTAATTCCCACCCACTCATCCAGTAGTAATTCCCAGCTTACCCCCAAAATACAATAAAAAAATCTAGAAATCCATTTATATAAAGGTTAATCACATAAAAGTAGCAACGTTGAAGAGTATAAGGTTAATGTGTATCAATTACTATCTTGTATATTAGCAATAACCAAATAAAATTTGAAACTAAAACACATTACTATGTTAATACCTTCTAAAATGAAATACTAGAGTATAAATCTAAAAAAGGCTAAGAGCTATATGAAGAC
Source organism: Macaca fascicularis (assembly GCF_037993035.2). Taxonomy (NCBI): domain Eukaryota; kingdom Metazoa; phylum Chordata; class Mammalia; order Primates; family Cercopithecidae; genus Macaca; species Macaca fascicularis. The sequence continues at coordinate 26,047,754 of NC_088377.1, read as the reverse complement.
AATTACAAAAATATGATGAACGATATCAAAGGAGAACTAAATAAATTCAGATACATTATTAACTTATGCATAGGAAATCTGAATATTGTCAGGATGCCAGTTTTTTTCCAACTCGATCTATAGATTCAACATAATCTCAATAAAATCTTATTCTGTAGATACTAAGAAATGGATATCTGAAGTTCATGTGGAGAGGTAAAAGACCCAGAATGACTAACTCAATATTGAAGCAGAAGAACAAAGTTGGAAGACTCCATTATTAGACTTCAAGATTTACTTTATGTCTACAGTACAGACAGTGTTGTTTTGAGGAAAGGATACAAAAATAGATCGATGAAACTGATAGAAGTCTCAGAAATAGACCCACATCATTATAGTCAGCTGATCTTTGATAAAGGAGCAAAGGTAATATGCTGGAACAAGTATAGTTTTTACAACAAATGATATTGGAACAACTGGATGTCCATTTGCAAAAACTGAATCTAGACAATGACCTTAAATCCTTCACAAAAATTAATTCAAAATGATCGATCATAGCCCTACATGTAAAATGTAAATCTATAAAACTCATAGAAAATAACAGAAAAAGATCTACATGACCTTGTGCATCATAATGATATTTTAGGTACACCAAAGGCACACTCTGTGAAAGAAATATTTGATAATCTGGACTTCATTACAATGGAAAACTATTGCTCTTGATAGACCCTGTCAGGAGAATGAGAAGGGAAGCCACGGACTGAGAAAAATATTTGCACAAGATACATCTGATAGATAATTGTTATCCAAAATATACAAGTAACTCTTAAAATTCAACAAGAAGATGAACAACTTGATTAAAAATGGTCAAAACCCTGAGCAGACACCTCACCAAAGAAAATATAGAGACAACCAGGTATGGTGGCTCATGCCGGTAATCCCAGCACTTTGGGAGCCTGAGACTGGAGGATGACTTGAGCCCAGAAGTTTGAAACTAGCCTGGGCAACATGGTGAAACTCACTCTCTGCAAATAAAAAACAAAATATAAAAAGTAGCCAGATGTGGTGGCGCACACCTTTAGTCCCAGCTACTCAGGAGTCTGAGGTGGGAGGATCGCTTGACCCTGGGGAAGTTGAGGCTTCAGTGAGCCAAGATCGTGCCACTGCACTGAAGCCTGGGTGAGAGTGAGACTCTGTCTCAAAAAAATAAAATAAAATATACAGACAGCAAATAAGCATATGAAAAGATGTTGAACGCTGTATGTCATTAGAGAATTATAAATTAAAACAATGAGATACCACAGCACCCTTATTACAATGGCCAAAATCCAAAACACTTGACAACAAAAAATGCTAGGGAGGATGTGAAACAAGACGAACATTCATTCATTGTGGCGTGAATGGAAAATAGTACAGCCACTTTGGAAAACGGCTTGGCACTGTCTTACAAAACTAAACATATTCTTAATATATGATCCAGCAGTTTCACTTCTGGGTATTATCCATATGAATTAAAAACTTATAACTGCACAAAAACCTACATACGAACATTTATAGTGACCTTATTTAGGATGTCCTGTAGATGAATGAGTAAATTGTAATACATCCAGATAATGGAATATTATTCAGCACCAAAAAGAAATGAGCTGTCAAATAATGAAAAGTCATGGAGGAAGCTTAAGTGCATATTAACAAGTAGAAAAGCCAACGTGAAAACACTACCTACTGTACGATTCCAAGTATATGAGATTCTGGAAAAGGCGAAACCCTGGAAACAGCAAAATGATCAGTGGTTTCTGGGGTTTGCAAGGGAAAGGATGAATAAGGGGAACACAGAGGCTATTTAGGGCAGTGGAATTACTCTGTTTGATACTTAAGTGGTGAATACACATATCACTACATGTTTACCAAAATGCATGGAATATATATTGAGTGAACCTTAATGTAAGCCATAGAATATGCATGATGTTGATGTATCAATGTAGGTTCATCAATTGTAACAAATACAGCACTGTGGCATAGTGTTCCCAGAGGAGGAAGGCTGTGCTTGTGTAGGGACAGGGCTATGTGGGAACTCTCTGTACTTTCTTGTCAATTTTGCTGTGAACTTAGAACAGCTCTGAAAAATAACATTTATTGATTGCTAAAAAGAAATCTTATGAGTTGTGAACTTCTGCCTTTCATTTGAAGGGTTTTGGAAACACTTTTCAGCTTTAAATTTTGATATTGTAATAGATTACACAGTCAATTAGACAGGGGTGTGGTAATACATTTATAATGTGATACTTTCAGCCACTGTTGTGATTAATTGCCATGCATTAAACATTGGCTGAGAAATGACTTGAAAATGATGATGGGATTATTACTATTTAAACAGGTTCTAAACTAGGGGATGACAAGGACTTGTAGCATGTTTTCTTAAGGAAATATTCCAGATTACAAATGCCTGTATGGCAATGTTCAGTAAAAGATGAAGCGTATAAAATTTAGGGGGAAAAAAGTAGTTAGAACTAAACTGTAATGAACACTCATGGTTGCTAGACACTGGTAGTAAGAGAATTTGCATGAATAATTTTATTTAATCCTTCCTTTATCCCTAGTTGGTAGGGTATATTTTATCTTATTCTGATATAATCCTTCCTTTATCCCTAGTTGGTAGGGTATATTTTATCTTATTCTGATATTGAGAAAACTGTGAGGTACTCAGAGGTAAATAAATTGCGCTAAGTCACACAGAAAATGTTGAAGTCAGGTGTCATATGGGCACTCACCTCTGAAGTGTACCTTGTAGCAATTTTCTCATACTGGTTCCCACTTTCCTGTGTTGTTTTTCTTACTCACCCTTGACTGCCACGGACTGGAATAGCGAGGGCACTGAGTTTTGAAGAAAGTATTTGATGCAACCATTTTTCGAGGTCAGTAGGCATCTGACAAGATTGATGGGCAAAGAGAAACAAAACAATAAGGAATATTTTGAAAATTTTTTATATAGCTAAAAGGTAGTAGAGTACAGTTGATTGAATTAAAACACAGGATAAATTATTGTACTCGAGAATACTAATGGGGGTAGAATCAAAGGTCAATATTCAATCAGCAGAATCATTTTTTTTCCCTTGGTAGGTTAAATGGAAGGAATTATTCTAATTAGTATAGTGCTGTAGCTTGTACATTATTTATATTTCCAAATTGCGAGACTTCAGTCCCTTATGTTTTAAAAAGCCTAATCACTGTAAGCAAAATAAATAAATTTTATGTCTTTTATTCTCAAATAACCTTAATAAATCAGCATAATACACATGGGCTGTGGCTTTTCCACATTTTGATTTTTTTTTCCTCACCAAATATAGATCATATTTTTTCCTTTTTTTTCTGTGTAATGCCCTATTTAATGGGCATTTGTTTCTGATTGTTTTCTGACAGAAGAGTGACAAAATCATCAGTTTGGTAAATTAAGAGGAAAAAGTAACAGATTTTCACATACTGGAATCTCAGGCCAAAAATTTTTAAAAAGTTTTTAGATGCACTAACACCACCTTTATTTAAAAATATTATAATATTTGTAACATTTTACAAACCTTTAAACCATAAAATGAACTTCCTTAGACATGTGTTTCATTTTGACCTAACATGTTTGAATCATGAGGAGATTTTTTAAAATGTCTTTTTTCCTAAACTTTTTATTCTAGTCATGTGCCATCTGTAAGTCTGAAAAGTTCTTCTGTGAAATGACACTTTAAAATAACTCTTTCTTAGCATATACTTTACATGTGCATTGCATATTGTACAGTTTTAGTCACATATAACTATATAATCACTTGATTGCCATTTATAAAGTTTGGCATAATTATATGTGAGAAGCAAGTGCATTGGTTTAAAAGTATTTCAGCATTTAACTGGATAAAGTGTTTTCTTTCACTAAATGACACTGTCAATTTTATCTAGAGCTGCAGGCGATTCATTAATACTTTAGTAGTTGAATATATGACATTTAAAATATTTATCTAACTGAAAATTGGACACTTATAAACTGCATCAAACATGCTGTTGGCTGAGATTTTTCTTAAAATTTACGAACATTTGAAGTCTCTTCACAGATACTTCTCAACTTAAGATATTTTTCAAATGCATATTTTATAAAGAAGAACTACTAAAGAAATAAATTAAAAAATAAAACATTTTTGTTTATTTCACTTTTCCTGTTTGATCCTTTAAAAATTTACCCTGTATATTATTTATGAGACTCAATAAGGGTGGACTTGACTAATGGTTATAGTGTGAAATGTGTCTTCACTTCTTGCAAGGGAATTTGAGAGGGCAGAGTACTGTAAATAATTAATGTAACATTATGCCTGAAGCATAGAGGGTATTCAAATGTTGTGGAAATGAATTAGAAAAATTATTCCTTTTTTTGTATATTTAGTAACATACAAGAAAATTTATCTACTGATGGTAGAAAGATATCCCAGGGAACTATTTGTAGTTAGTTGCTAATTCCTTGGTATTCATTGGAAAGAAAGTAGACAATGTTCAATGGAATTAAATGTGGCAAATAATGTTATGAAGAGTTATATATATATGGTATTATACTTCAGAGTAGTTGCATTTCGGAGTAATACAGACTTGCTTAGAGACATATTAGTAGACTTTTATCCCATTTCCTTTATAAGGTTGTCAATAGCAATAAATCTTGTATTTAGTTAGAAGTGTACCACGGCAGTGAAGTCTGAAATAATGTATTTTCTGCATCTTAATTTAGTGAACATTGAAAGACAGAGTAGTGAATGACCATGAGAGTATTCTTTTGAAACGTGCTAAATTGGGTTTATTTAGTCGTTTCTGTAGATTTCCTTAGGGCAAGGCAAGAACGTATCCCTAAAAGAAATGCCATAAAACCTCTTTTGAGAGAGGCATAGACAGTTGGATGTAAATACACTCATATCCTGGTATATTAAATACTGAATCACCCTACATCTTTGGAATAATGATTAGCATGCTTAGATAAATAAACATCCCACATACGCTTCAAACTATCTGCCATATGTGTCATTTTTTATAAATGAGACTTCTGATGAAACTTGAGGCTACAGCATAAAGATTCTGTGTGGCATGATTAGCATACCCCCAGATTTGAAGGGTTACAAGACCTAGGATTGGCATACAGGTGTGAAAATTAGAGGCTTAAACGAAACTTTTTTTTTTTTTTTTTTTTTTTTTTTTTTTTTTTTGAGAGGTTTCACTCTTGTCACCCAGGCTGGAGTGCAGTAGCGCAATCTCAGCTCACTGCAACCTCCGCCTCCCAGGTTTAAGCGATTCTCCTGCCTCAGCCTCCCGAGTAGCTGGGATTACGAGCGTGTGCCACCACGCCCAGCTAATTTTTGTATTTTAGTGGAGACGAGGTTTTGCCATGTTGGCCAAGCTGGTCTCGAACTACTGACCTCAGATCGTCATCAGCCTACCTTGGCCTCCCAAAGTGCTGGGGTCACAGGCGTAAGTCGCCGCGCCTGGCCCATAAAACCTTTCTTTAAAGAATCAGCCATCCATTCCTTTAGTGAAAAGTCAAATTATATAGATCCTTGCAAGATATAGTAATAAAGTTTTTTTTTTAATTTAAATTAAAGAGAAATAGGATGGCTTAAAACAGAAAAATAACATAATTTGCTATGTCTTTTTAGATGAGCCTGGTTAACAGAATAGATGGTAGAAGAGCAAGAACACAAACTGGGAAACAAGTTAAGATGTAAATGCAGTAATCCGGGATCAAGGGGTGGGGAAGGCTGGTGATGGTAGACTTGAAAAACCAGGGTGGTGGCTGGGTGCGGTGGCTCAGGCCTGTAATCCCAGCACTTTGGGAAGCTGAGGCAGGCAGATCACAAGGACAAAAGATCAAGACCATACTGGCCAACATGGTGAAGCCCCGTTTCTACTAAAAATACAAAAATTAGCCAGGCGTGGTGGTGGGCGCCTGTAGTCCCAGCTACTCGGGAGGCTGAGGCAGGAGAATGACGTGAACCCGGGAGGTAGAGGGTTGCAGCAAGTGAGGATCGCACCACTGCACTCTAGCCTGGGCGACAGAGCAAGACTCCATCTCAAAAAACAAACAAACAAAAACAGGGTGGTAACATTAAAGATAGCAAGACGTGGATTAATTTAAGGTTTGCTTTGGAATTAGTGAGCAGGGCATGTAGAAACTGTTAAAGATTTAGTTGTTAGGTCTGATAGAAAATGAGAATGAATCAGGCTGATTCTGTGTTTTAGCTGAGAGTAGCTAGTGTATTTATTCAGAGAGGGAAGCCATGGAGAGAAGAGATTTGTGAAGTAGAATTCAGTGTTAGTGATCGGTAGTGACAAACTAGTTTGTACTGTGGTAGGGTATCCACATTACTTCTGGATTGATTCCTAAAATGAGTAGCCCAACATTTCCATCTGATACCCAAAACAACCAATTTTATGTCTTTAACCTTTTGTTTCTTTCCTTGTCCCCAGAAGACTAATTCTCTGCAGAAAATTTGGTTTAAAACAGAAATGCCTGCATTAACTTTCTATTTAAGAAATGTCCAGTACTCATTCTAAAAATGTGCATTAGACGTTCTGTGAGTTACCAGGAGTGCAGAAAACTAAAAGAAATAGAGAGAGAGAGAGAGAGAGAGAGAAAGAAAGAAAAAAAAGAAAAGAAAGAAAAAGAAAGAAAGAAAAAGAAAGAAAAGAAAGAAAGAAAGAAAGAAAGAAAGAAAGAAAGAAAGAAAGAAAGAAAGAAAGAAAGAGAGAAAGAAGGAAACTGTGACAAACTGGACTCTTTCAGTTAAGAAATAACACCTGTGAATTACTGGCAGCCCTAGGCTATTTGTATGACTGTGTTACCATCTCTGAATCACTTGACTGGAACTCTTAGAGCAAATCAATCATACATTATCAGCCTGCATTGATAACACAATGCCATTTCCAATGTATTGGACCAAAAGTATCACCAGAATAATTCAGAAAAAAACATAAATACTGAGAAATAGAGTGTCATTCCAACCATCTATATATAGTTGAAATATCCTCCTAATGGTGATGGATAATCATAACTGAATTTCATTATTAAACATCTATCTTTCATATATATTCTTAATTTGGTGTTCTAACAAATTCTTACCTAATATCAATCTAGTTTTAGCAAAATATTAACTCTACAGTTTGCCTGAAAATGTGAATGGATTCTTGACACATTTATACAATGTAACAAAGAATATTGAAACATGAACAAAATAAGAGTCAAAATATTTTGAGGGGGAAATTGATAACATTTTAAGACAATTTGAAAGTCAGAATGTTTTAAATGTTTTTTCTAAATTTTGCTTTCCATTAGGAATGTTTGAAGTTATTTCCTAAATACAAATATTATATATTTAATTTTCCATGTTGAATACAATCAGGAAATTAAACCAAAGTTTGGTTTAAATCGGCATTTTTCTGTACTGCAGAATTGCTGTACTAGTTACTTACGGCTCAGGATTATAGAACTGTTTGTTGATGGGATAGTTAAGAAACAAAAAGCAAAAAGGAAACAACAGAGGCTGGAAGTTGAAATCTCCTAACAGATTATAACCAAAAATTACACCTAAATATGAATGTCTAGCCTGTATTCAACATCAGTGCCTGTTTACTTAGAACATTTATAGTTACTTTATTGGATCAATCATACTTAATTTATTCTGTAAAGGCAATTTCAGCCCCATTTTAAAAAGAAAGAAAGAGATAGAATATATTGTAGGAGCAATTGTGAAAATTATCTCCCAGTGAACTTTTTTTATTCAAGAGATACAGCAGAAACTTAAATGAAAATCGTGTAGATCTTATGTTTACTAATTCAGTGCTAGCAAATCATATCCTACAAATAAATCAGTGTTACACCCTGTTTGTTATTTTCCTTTGAAATTACTATAACTACTTTCTAAATATGTTATGTATTTGCTTAAAGATTTCACCCATCATATATCTCTGACTCAAAATCCGTATTTATTCATTATCTTTAAAAGTGCATTTGCAGACTGTCTAGAAATGTACTATTACATGCTTCACTGGGTTTTTATGAACAGTTTTAGAAATATTTATTAATTAGCATTACAAAATGCACCCGAAATGCTCACCATTTCACATGAACAACAACCAATTATAAGTAAATTATAGTGCTGGTTTTATTTCATAGTCATCTACCAAAAATAGCACATTTTACATATACATTTAAAGTCAGTAAAGTGAAAGGAAGTCATGTATGACATTAATTTTTAATGAAATCCTTATTTTATAAAAAGTAATGGAATGTTAACATGTATTCCTTTCCCTTTCATTTTCTCACCTACTCTCTTTCTCTCTCTCCTCTCTCTCCCTCTCTTTTTCCCTCCCTCTCTCCCTCCTTTCCCTTCCCCTCTCTTCTCATCCCCTGCCCTTCCCACTTTCCTCTCTTTCTTCCTTCCTTTCTTCCTTCCAACAATGAACTGGACACTTTCCTCTCAATGAAATGAATTGACTTCATCTTCCTTGTCATATTGACCATAACTGCTTTTGCCATGGGACAATATAATTATAGGTAAGTTTATAAAATAAAAATAGAATATGTTGCTTGATAATGTCTGTCACATATTTTATAAAAACAGTTTATATATTATTTGATTTTAGATTGAATAGGAATTAAGGTGTGTTTTAATGCCATTGCGTTGAAATTAATAATTTAAGTTGAAAATCATTTTATCTGATTAACTTAAACACAAGGGTATTAACAATTTAGTTACATAATAAAAACAATTTATTGCTGTTTTCTTCTTACAATGAAAAGCAATTCACATTTTTTAAAATGAAAGCAACTAATCTGGATGAATTAATTTATCTATATTTTTATTTCTAATAGAACAATGATAAGGCTGAATTTCGTTGATATTCTTGATTTTTCTTTTGCTAAAGTAAGAGAGAGAGAGAGAGAATTTGAGACAGAGAGAGCAATGGCTAGTTCAGCTAGTGGTAAATACAGTCACTACTGCCTTCTTTTAATTTCAATCCAAACATTCAGATTTTTAAGTTAATTTCTGATTGCTTCATATTTTCCTCCACAATTGTTAAGTTTTAGATAAATGGTTCATTCAGCAAAGCAAAACCTTACTTTTCTGATTTTTTCCAAAGAAGCAAACATTTTCTATGAAAGGAATTTCATACAAGAAAATACTATACATTATGTTTATGCTATGAGCCAGACACTGAGGTGGAAAGAGATGAATTAGACACATTTACTAACCTCATAGTCCAAGATCTCCATATCTGTATTTTTAATGTATGTTAGAACTAATAATCTACCTTTACCTATACTAAATTTTATAAGCTTTTATTCTAGTCTATATTATTTTACAGAAGTAGAAATCACTTAAAAGTATCATAATTACATTTTTTAAATAATATATTTTTAATATGTATATATTTTCTAAAAAATAATTAACTACTGTCACTACCTATGAAATGGTTCTATTATGCTTGGACTTCAGGCTTGAAGAGACTATACATTTTGGCAGTTCATCAGTATCAGATATTTGCATAGTACAGGGTGAAATTTTCTCACAAAGGTGGTGTCTACCTTACAAGTCCTTGAATTACTGAGGGTAGATTCAGAGATGAAAGCTCATAATATTCAAATGTTGTTCAGGCCAGAGGGGCTAACACATAAATTCTAATAATTATCAGAGCTTTCAGAGCTGCCTGTGAACTTTTATGCAAGAGTTTCATGAAATTAAGGTTTGACATGAATTCTAATGAATTTAAGATTAGGAGACTTTATATCTTAATGAATTTAAGATTTAAGATTCATTCTAATGAATGAATGAATAAGATTATGAACCTTTATATCTTAAACAAAGTAATAATTACCAGCTTTATCTTGATTTCTTTTTCAACAGCTACTTGGAAATGTCCACTGACTGTATTTGCTGATTGTATTATTAATTAATATTTTCTGATAGTCTACTTGATATATTTCTTATGCTCTATATTTGAAAGCAGTACAAAATCGAGTATACCTGAAACAAATTGAATTTTTTGCCTAGATTTCTTTTTTTCCTCCCCTCATATACTCCTTTGCCTTAAGAAATTGTTCTCTTGGCATGAAATCACTAATCAGAAATTCCAGTCAATTCTAAAGTGACATTCTCCCCACATGCTATTGGTGTTAACTATAATTAATCCCAACAGCTGTTGTCTTCTTTTATGTGTGACACTTGTCAAGAAGCCATCCTCGTGGTTTCAGCTAATTATTTTGTATCTGGACTGTTTTATTCAAACTAGAAAATATATTTACTTCCTTATAGAAGTAAACATCTCTGGTTACTATATGTGTCAATTTCATGGGTAATAGACAGTTGTTTTCAGGTCAGTTTTTTTCAAGTGCAGATGTAGGACATCATGGATTGACTCCAGTATAAACTGCAGTGTCAGACATATCCCCAGGATGTAGCACAGTGGATCCACAGAGGGAGGACTCATCTGTTGTTGCAGTTTTCTGTTGATGTATAACAAAACAGAACTAAACTTCATAGCTTAACAGAAAAACAATTCATTATTTCTCATAATTCTGTTGGTTGATTGAAAATTCCCTTTCATTGTCAACTGAACACTGGACTGCCAGACAGTCCCAAATGGCCTCCCTGAAATGCCTGACTGTTGGTGACACTGCCATCTGGGAGATCAGCTGGAGCTTTTGAGCAGGACTTCATTTGTCCTTCATATTGGCTTCTCCTCATCACTACTTGGCCTTCCTCACAGACTAATGGCTACCATCCAACAAAGGATAGTTCCAATGGGTGATGAAAACCTGCGTAACTCTTAAGACCCAGACCTCAAAGTTATACAGTGTTACATTTTCCCAATAAAACAATTAAATAAAAAATTATAATTTTATGGATACATAATAGTTGTACATTTTATGAGATACATGTGATAAATTCTATTTAGATATTCTACCCATTTTTAATCAGATCTGTTTGCTATTGCGTTGTTTGAGTTCTTTATATATTTTGGTTATGAAGCCTTTGTCAGGTGAAGAGTTCGCAAATATTTTCTCCCATTTTATAGATTGTTTCCTCACTTTGTTAACTGTCACTCTTACAACATTCAATTTGTTGAAAGAGTTTGTGAGATGAGATTACAGTCGTAAATCTACTTTACCTTCTTTTAACTACTAAATAATAAAATTTCTTTATTCAACAAATATTAATTGCTATGTTGAAGATACAGATGTCTCCAGAGAAGCAGACATTTTCTATGAAAGGAATTTAATACAAGAAAATACTACACATCAAAGATTAGCTTTTTATCTATTCAAACATTCATTCACTAATTAGTTTTTGCCTTGTTTCACAAGAGGTTAACATATTTATTGTGGTTTTTGGTAAAGCACTCTAAGACAATACCATAAAATGAAGCAAGCCATCATCCTAGAAAGAAGGAAGATTTATATAGAGAAATGAATACACTGTATTAATGTCTCAAGCCTCAAACCTGTACCAATGCTGTGCGAAATTCAGGAACAAAAAGTAATTTAGTATGAAGTTATCAACATGATATTTCTCAGAAATGTGTGGTATGTATGCACATGTGTTTTAAAGAATGTTAGGATATTCTGTGATCATTGCAAGTATATGAGTGGGTCATTTTCTTTTCTCATGAGTAGTTCACCTTTAGTGTTGTTGAAAACAAGCTATATTCTGAAACCTAACCTACTGATCAAACTATACATTTGTACATTAGAAAAGGGCTTGCTTTGATTACATTTTTAAAAATGTAAGCACAGTTTTGTATGCCTTTGCCTGGATATCTTTCCATTGTCTTGAGTTTCACTGAAATAAAGGAATATGCCAGTAGGAAGGAAAGGACTTTTGATTTGAGTTCTAATTTTTTATCATATTTAATGGAACACAGCTACTGTGTATATTTAATAGTTTCCTCTGTAAATAGGTAGTAGTAAAATGTGTCTCTTTACAGACTTACCATTTCTTAGTCCATAAATAATCTCAGCATTTTATACAACTGAAAACCTATTTAGTATGAGAATGGAATAAATAGTGTTAAGGCAGAATTACCCAGTTTACAATAACTAATTTGTTCTCATGCTTACCCAGTTACCAAAAACTGGTTGCATGCTTGTTGTGTGCATTGTCAAAAATTAAAATAAAGTCTTATTTCTCTTAAAATGTGAATTTTGTGAATGTGCGAATGACTGATGGCCACACATCCTTTGTAGGACAGCTGCTCATCAATTAGGCCCTTTCCTATCTTAGGGCCTTTACACTTTCTGATGCTTCTACTGAAAAGCCTTTCTGCAGACACTTTCAGAACTTGGCTTCTTCATTCCTTACTCAGTTCTTTTCTGTAATGTTTTCTTCTTTGTGACCGTTCCTTTAGTCCTTCAGTGTTTCTTATCCTCTTCCTACGTTTTTTTCCTGCACAGTATTTATCACCATCAGACAGATCTTGTATTCATTTATCAGTCTGCGGCCTGTCTCCCTGTTCCATTGGATATAATCTGTGTTACCACAGGAAATAGCTTTTTGTTTAATATTGTTCACAGCCAGCCTTGGTGGCTTATGCCTATAATCCCAGCACTTTGGGAAGCTGAGGTGGGAGGATTGCTTGAGCCCAGGAGTTTGAGACCAGCCTGGGCAACCTGGTGAGACCCCTAAAAAAATACAAATAAAATCTCTAAAAGAATACAAATAAAAATATTGTTCATTACTGCATCCCCAGCATCTGGAATAGCTACCAACACATAGTAGTCACTTAGTAATATTTTTGAACCAATAAATTGATCATTATTTAGGAAATGATAATTCAACATTAAAACTAACAAAATATTTGACAAATATATTTTAACTGGTATTGATATAAACCTTCCCATGTTGATTCATGTAGAGTATTATTTAGTAACTTTATAATAATGTTAAATTGCCTAAGAGTAGTTGGAAATATATATTAGTTTCCACATTGACACACCTCACACAGTGTAAGAGGCAAACATCTCTACCATGAATTCTCCGAAGAGTAGAAAAATGTTTTAGTAAATGGTTAAGGTTGAGTGTGGTTACTATTTTCAGATTAAATCCAGAATATGTATTTTCTGATGAAATGAATTCCTCCAGTTTTACTCTGGCCTTAAGTTGCAGAGACAGTAGCTTCAACTTTGATATTCATCTCTATTATCCCAGCTATTAATGTGATTCATGGTACTGAATAACATCTATAAATTTTGTCATGTGTCTGTTTTATCATTTTCATTAGTGTTTTGCTCTAGTTGAATTGGCTTTGATAAAATTTGTATTAGCTATCTTCACCAACCCAATTTTATTTTAGCTGTTCAATTTAGAATGTTACTTCACATGCAATTGCTATCATACCCCAGTGCACTGGAAAGGCAATATCTTTGTAAAATATACTTTGGTTATGATTTTAACAGAGATTAGCACTTGGCAACTTGACATGTCGGGCAACGTTGTTCCTACTAAGATACATGTAGGCCTCATCCAAATCATTTTAGTCACTTACTCAAAGTGTGCTATGGAACATTTGCTCTTCTGTGAGATAAAATAAATAGTCCAGGAAAAGTAAGATAATTTAATAATTTTTAAAACCAAATTTTGAACGTGTACTTTTATCATGTTTGTATTAAGTAATGCAATACAGATGGTAAATCATTCAACCAGCAGTAGCTATGCATACATTCTGTGATATACTTGGTGCTAAAAATATGGTCTGGGAATAAGTAGCAGTTTTTGAGAAGCTACTAAATCTTAGGCACGGTGCTAAGGATGTTATATAAATTACTTTATGCAGTCTGTACTACAACCATATGAGACAGGCATTTATTTATTATTTCCATTTTACGGAAGAGGAAATTCAGGGACAGCAAGGTTAAAAAGTTTGCCTGGGTCACATAACTGATACATTATGAAGCCAGAATTAAAATGCTTGTGGTTTGACTTCAGAAGCGACTCTCTTAATCTCAGTGCTGTGATGGCCCCCACGTAGCTGTGAATAACAGAGCCACTGCGGATAGTGTGTATGAGAGAGAGAAACAAACAGATCTGTCTTTACTGTGAAGTGAATTTTATGGCAATGGTAAGGAAGAGATGCCATGAGGACGTATTAGTGGGGGCAGCTAAATCAGCTTTGGGAGGTAAAGACATGAGGAAATGGTAAGGGGAGAGGCCTTGTGTATCTTTTCACTGTCATATTCCCCAACCTGGCCATGGCAGTACTTGGCAAGAGAATGTGCTGAACGGGTACTGCTGAACTGGTAAATTAATCAAGTGCGACATCTAAGCAAAATCTTAAAATTTCAATGTAGGAAATCCCAAGAGGTCTCTGAGAAATTCATGATTATAATGTAGATGAGTCTGAGACTACTTGTCCTACACCTTGTTATATTCTTACTGTATTGTATCTAAAACAACACCTCAATATTACTGACCAAGAAGACTAAGTGTCACTGCAATTTGCTATAGTAAGGCTACATTGGAAAAATAACAAAAAAGTAAAATTAAAAGAAAAACCGACCAATTATATGATCCCACATTTTCATTTTAAAGATCTAGCAGTTGATACATGTAAAGAGATGGGATTGAATGCTGACCACTACATTTTAATCAGTTTATGATCCTAATAAGAATTTACCAGAATGTTTATTATCTTAGGCATTAAAATGATAAAGGAGAAAAACATTTGTTTTCTAATACTTATATAGTAATAAAAATATTACTTGGGAAATGTGTTTCGACTTTGAAGGGATTTTATTATTATTGTACAATTTTTGTTTGAATTATATACAATGCTTTGAAAAGAGGTAATTTAGCTTATTGAGGTCATACTTCTGATAAAATTAAGGTTAGGGAATTTGTGAAGGAAGGGATACAACCAGGGAATTCGTTTCTATAACGACATAGGAAATGCTAATGACTTCACTTGCCAATGGAGTGCTTTAAAGTTGGGATTTATAAAAGAAAAAAAAAGCAAAGGAAAAAGTAATCTTTTATGATACCTTCAAAGAGTGTTGAACATTCTTTGTTTTCACTGTAGAGTACATTTTGGCACTTTAAAGACTGATAGCGTCATACAATGGTTCTCAAAATGGGCTGCTGCTTAGAATCACCTTGGAGATCCTTTAAAATCTGATGCCTGGGCTCCCCCTATAGATTCGGATTTAATTGGCACAGGATGCAGACCTGGGCATGAATACATATGGTTAAGCTCTCCAGGTGATTCCAGTGCACAACCATTGTTAATAATAACTAATCCAGACCTCTATAGCACATTAAAATCAGGATGGTTATTGATTGGAAAGAGTTAATATTCAAATAACAGTGTCTCTATGTCACATTCCAGTTTCTTGACAATTTTCCATTCTAGTAAATACCTAGAGTATTAATATTGAAAGAAATTGTTCCTTGTTCTCTTGTTCTAATGAAATGAATCAACATTGAAAACCCTAGGCTATTTCTAGGAAGAGAAAATGAATTGTATTATTTTGAAAATTGTTCACCAAATACTGTCATTTTAGCACTTCTACAGCCTATTTTTAAAAATAAGTTTCTGACTTGGAGTGGGAGGGATGGCTGTAAATACACCACACTTACAGATGCATTTGTCTGAGGTGATAGAGGAGTCAGCACTAATTTAGTCAGTGTGGACAAATGACACCATATTTTCAGTAGGATGAGAGTAATGTGCATATGCAAAATAATGATACATTTCCCAGACATTTGATAGTACCTCAAAGCAAGTTAAAATGACAATTTAATCTTCTGCAGTTATGAAATAAAATCTAACATTTAACACACTCTTATAAAAACTGATATTCACTGTTGGTGGGTTTTGTTTTTTTTTAGATTTATGGCTGAAATTAATAAGAGTGCCTGTCTAAAAATCATGTTCATCCATATGTTGTAGATGTCATTTTTGTTCTATACTTTGTTACTTTTGAGAGTAGTTGGAGATTAGCAAAGACTCATGTTGAAGGGTCTTCAAACTTAAGGCATGTGGTTATGAGCCATTTTCTTCAGGTACTCAATTTAATGTTTAGCTAACTGTCTTGTAATGACCCATGTCTAGTATGACTTTTGAAATTGCATATTTCCTTCTAGAATTATTTCTACTTTACTTGTAAAAGATTACCTTTTCCCTTATATTTTCTAGTTTTTATGGAAAAATAATTATCAACATTTATTATTTGCTTTTCACTTTCAAAGTCAGCCAGACGATCACTTTGGGAAATGGTTTAGTTACATCTCCCAAAGCTTGTGTTGTAATATGACCCAACTGTTCTACTCTTCCATATACTTGCAACAAAAATATATTCATAGCAGCACTATTAAAAATAGCCTCAAATTGGAAACTATGTGACTGCCAATCAGTATTAAAGTTTTAAGTGTGTTGTATTATGTTCACACATAAATATACTGTACAGTAATGAGAATTAACGTCTAAAGGAATATGCATAAAACTGGGTAATTTTCAATATATATTGAAGAAAAGGAATAAGAAGAATGTGTAATATACAGCTCCATTAATATACAATAAAAATACAGCCCAAACTAACATTTTAGAAGACAGGATAGTGATAGTCAGCCAGGTCAAAGTGAGGAAGCAGGTTGCAGTGGTAATAACATAAGAGATGCTTCTGGAGCACTGATATGGTTCTCTTTCTTGACGTAGATTCTAGTTATTTTCAGTTTGTGACAGTTCATAGAGAGATAACTTTATAATGCATGCATTTTTCTCCATACCTATTATATTTTAAAAACATTATAAGAAAAATCTAAATTTTTTCAGAGCCCAAACTGCAATTCTAATCATACTAAATATAAGGATATCTCTTATATTTGTCATTTTTCTAAAAATAACTTACAGTATACATAAAAAGTAGAATTTGTGATTACTTCAAAGGACTTGTTAAAAGGGAATTTTAATTACTGCAAAGGGATTGTTAAAACATCAATATTTTCCCAAGTCAAAAATCCACACCTCTCTTTTATATTTCTACTAGTTGAACTAATGGTTGGTCAGTCTGGGTTTTGTCACTTATATGTTCCAGTAGAAGGCCTAGGATTTCTTCTAAAACTGCCACTATCCTACTTTTTCCATCTAATAATCTTCTTAAACTTTCAAATAAATTTTATGAACATACTAAATGAGATTTAGGCTAATTTCTAGGGGGAAAATACAGTTTTTAAAAGGTTCAAATGTATGAAATAAGGTGATTGATAGATAAGAAAACTGACTCTTTTTAGAATTTATTGTGAATTATGGAAAGCAAGGTTTTTTGGGGGAAGGGAAATACTAGTCCTTTATTTCCAATTTATTGTCTAGTAACTAATTTAGATAGGTTTTATGTTACACGATCAGCAGATTACAAAATTTAGTAAATGGAAATTAAGATGATCACAATTTAGAAATCATTAGTATGGGAAAATAAATTGCTTCCTGATTTTTTGAAGGTAGTTGGATCACTGCCCTTTAAAAGGGTAAATCATGCTAATGAGGACAAGTAGTAGAGTTTTTACTTGTTTTACATGCATTACAACATTGCCTGTTTTTTATTTGTGTATCTGTTCTTCCGAATTGCCCCAGGTAAGCCAATCCTGGGGTAAACATACTGAAGAGACATATGACAGTATCATAAATACATAGTAACATTTAAATGTAGTTGTTGGCCAGTGGCTCACGCCTGTAATCCCAGCACTTTGGGAGGCCAAGGCGGGTGGATTGACTGGGTTCAGGAGTTCAAGACTAGTCAGGACAACATGGTGAAACCCCGTCTTTACTACAATACAAGCAATTAGCCAGGCGTGGCGGCGTGCACCTATAGTCCCAGCTACTCGGGAGGCTGAGGCAGTAGAATCGCTTGAACCTGGGAGGCGGAGTTTGCAGTGAGCTGAGATCACGGGATCGCGCCACTGCATTCCAGCCTTGGCGACCAAGTGAAACTCCTGTCTCAAAAAAAAAAAAAAAAAAAGAATAATATTTCAGATCAAATGACAGTGAGATTCTTAAATATGACAATTAAGTATGTAACCAATATTATGATTGAAAACTTGGAATTTCAACCTTATTGCTAGATATTCAACTGATTCTATTGCCTCAAATATACAGTAGTTCCTGTACTATAATTTAACACAATCAGTTTTCAGCCTTTAGAATATAATGTTCTTAGGAAAGTGAGTGTCTCTGTGTGTGTGTGTGTGTGTGTGTGTGTGTGAGAGAGAGAGAGAGAAAATTAGTAATTTAAATGACATTTTAAACATGAATTTTAAATACTGTAAAACATGTACATTTAAGATGCACCTATTTACTTGAAATCTTTATGAGTGTTTTGATGATTATGTTTCAAGTCATTATGATGAAAGACAATTGAGCACCATCAGTTCTTCTCATATTGCCTTTAATTCATCTTATTTTTCATTCACACCTTTTCTGCTTATGTAGTTTGCAAGACCTTGCATTTTGTATTATCTACTGTATAATAATGAAATTTGCTCTAGCTCTTAATATTAAAAATTGTCTCCAAAAATTATAAAAAATCCACAACTTTAAGAAAAGTTTGCAGACATTCACTGTTTCAAACATACTAGTAGTTTTTTTCCCTAGTTTGCAAAAGTATGTGAATAATATTTGATAAAAGATTACTTCAATATTAGCCCCATTATTCTGAAATAGATCAGGTTGAATAACTAGATGTGATTGGGGCAGGAGGGAAATAGTTTATTATTAATTGCCCTGAAAATGAGGAAACATTATAATCAGACGTGGTTAAATTTTTGTAACATACAGTATGTGTTTGTAGGGATATGTTGACATTTATTAAATATTTATATAAGTCTGAAAATGATATACCATTTAAAGATAGTTATGCAAAAAGTAATTTATGATATGAGTTTAATAATTTTCAGTTTGTCATGAGTTCACCATTTTTTTCTTTCTCTTTTTTCCCCCAAATGTATTGTTTTTAGAGGAGCATTATGGCATAGACAAAGCAAATTATCGCTAGTCCCATTATAAAGAGAAGTGAATTATGTTAAAGCTATGAAAAATTAGCTTTCAAAAGTCGTTTGTGTAATGACTCAAATTTATGTCTTCTATTTTTTTGTCTCTTTTCTAAGAAACTTAAAATTTGTGCTCTGATTTGGCCAGAAAATTATAAAATGTGATGGCTATTAAATAAATGTTTCAAGTTTACATTTGAAATTAATTCAAGTCAATGAAATAAAAGAAAACCTAAGATTTTATGGATTCTTTGGCATCTAATTAAATTCATAATTTTGGGAATAATTTTATTTTCATAAAATTTTGAAAAATGGATAAGACCATGCTAACTAATACGCTAATGGATAAGAAACAATTTAATTATTGGCAGTAATTAATTTAATCCTGTTTTCTATCTATACAAAACAGTAATACATATGAATCTCAAGAAATTATATCATGTAAGTGTTTAAAATAATTTATATTTAGTAAAAGTTTACAATATGAAAAGAATTATTTTGACAAAAACATGATTTATCTGAGTATAGCCTATACTTGTAATTTTCTACAATTTTTATTCCTTCATGTATAAAAGATTATCTACATGATGATTAAGAATAGCTTTATTTAATGTATCTTTGAAAATACATTGAAAAAAGAACAGAAAAATAATTTTCTGTGAAATTTCTGCCTAAAAACAACAATAAAAATCTAAATATACAAATTAGTTTCTTTTTTATTTTAAAAAAAGATAATAAAATTTGGGAAGGAAAACAAAGTGGGTAGGTATCCTTTTAAAAAAAAAATGTGAAGTTGGGCGCAGTGTCTCACGTCTGTAATCCCAGCACTTTGGGCGGCCAAGGCGGGGGGATCACCTGAGGTTAGCAATTCGAGACTAGCCTGGCCAACGTGGTGAAACCCTGTCTCCATTAAAAATACAAAAATTAGCCAGGCATGGTGGTTTGTGCCAGCTACTCGGGAGGCAGGCGAATCCCTGGAACCTGGGAGGCGGAGGTTGCAGTGAGCCGAGATAGCGCCACTGCACTGCAGACTGGGTGACAGAACGAAACTCCATCTAAAAGAGTAGCCACAACTAAAGAGAGCGCTGTTTAATTTTACTAGACAACATCATTTTAAAATTATACTTATTAGTTCATATAGTCATGCTGCAGCACATACTTTTTAACATTTATTTCCCTGATGAGTTTTAGCCTCCAACCTCCATATTGTGCTTCTCCAATAGCAACAACCACAAAAAAAGGAACTTCTATGTCAATCAGTTACATTTATCAAATTTCATCCTATTCCCGATAATATGTAGGCTCTGGGTCATGGAGGGCTTTGAAAGCCCTTTTTACTTTCTGTTGTTCAATGATGTCATTTTAAACAAAGAGTTAAACAAATGATTTGGAAATAATAGAACTATGATATGACAAACCATGCAAATAGAAGATTATGACGGAAATGGTGCTAGTTATTAAAACTTTATTTCTTCCTGGGGATTACACCATCCCAGTTTGTATAATTGTTATGCCTTGGGTATTCATTAAACCTGACTCACTACTGAATGAGCACATTATTGAGATAACACATGGAATTGTCTTGAGATTAGAAATCTATAGGGGAAATTATGTTGGCAGGGTCAGTTAGATAGTGTGTCTGAACTTCTAGACTGCAAACTTTATTATAAAATTGTACTTCTAGACAATTTTATCATAAGCTAAATGAGTATGATACGTGTGATTCTCACTGTGTTGATACAAATAAATACTTCTGCATAAATGGGGGATATTTAATTATTTGACTCTGTCTGAGTGTTTTACAGGCTCAAAATGAAGTGTTTATAACTTTACCCAGCCTGGTTACATGTGATTTAAGTAGGCTTCCCCTTTTATTGTTCTAGAATGTTAATATTATATATTTTAAGTAGGACAAGCCGATTTCCCATAAGGAAGTACAAGTGAGGGGCTGGGAAAGTGAACACGGAACAGATGATGCAAACAATAGCAATACTTAAAGCAAATAACTATTTAGATATACGTTAAGATCCACTAACAGCTACAATAGATAACTACTTACGAATTTTAGCCAATTTTCAGTAGTGTATGGAAGTGAGAACAAATTTGGAGGTAATTGTTTTTCATGTTTGATGATGGTGTTATGGTATAATTACATATCCATAAAAATATTTAATAAATATACTTTGAAACAAAAAGGAATATTTATTTTAGAAGACTAAATTTTTTTTATAACTAGCTATGGGTTAAAATAGCACCAATATTCTCTTTTCATTGTGTTATTCTCTAAAGGAAGCTTATTAAAAATAATGCAGAATATAATTCTACTGATGTCCCCTTAATAGTAAGCAAGACTCTGGACTAAAAGAAGTGCTTGATAAATAATTTCATAGGGGCTCTTGGACTTTTAAATCATGAAGCAGATACTCAAATTTATGTGCATTGTAGATGACAAAATTACATAATGCCCGGAAGGACAGAGCTAATTACATCATATGCATCTTGTGGATCACAGGATACACAAGACAAGATACGTGACTGACTGGTTCTGTCCATTTAAGAAACAAAGGCATATAAAGAGCTAGATATAATGTGCCTTGAGTGGTAATTAAAAAATAAATTTTAAAAACCTGCAGAGCACAGAACCTTTTCTTCAAGTTCAATTTGATGTAAGGCCCCATTATATACAAAGTATAAAAGTAAGGCAGAATAAAACGGGCAGGTGTCTTGGAAACTAGCCCAGAAACTTATGGGAACCCCCCAGGGAGTCCAGGAATTCAACAGAACACATGTGCATTTTAAATTATATAGTGTTAGAACCAATAAAACTTTAGCATTTATCTCATCTCACTTCTTTATTGTACAAATGAGATATTAAAGTTCATCAGGTTGGGGGTTTGCCTTTAATCCCATAGAAAATGATAAGAAACTGTGTCTTTTGAAGCCAAATCAATGGTATTAAACCATTCTATTTTTAATGTTTTGTTCAGTTGGTCTCTATTTTAATAGCAAATATGTTGAAAGTGAAGTTTTTAATATATAATAAAATAAAAATAAAACTGGGTCATTTCTTAAAGGGTGCCTTTGAAGTTAATAATGGCTGAAAATATAACACTCTTTTGCTTCTAGATAAGATTTAAAAGTTGTGTAAATGAGGATGTCAAGGATTAATAAGTGGATGTTAGAATTTCCAAACTTGGCCAGACGTGCTGG
Source organism: Macaca fascicularis (assembly GCF_037993035.2). NCBI lineage: Eukaryota > Metazoa > Chordata > Mammalia > Primates > Cercopithecidae > Macaca > Macaca fascicularis. Next base: position 26,025,516 of record NC_088377.1, on the reverse strand, counting down.
CTCCTGCCTGTAATCCTAGCACTTTGGGAGGCCAAGGCAGGAGGATCCCTTTTTTTTTTTTTTTTTTTTTTTGAGACGGAGTCTCGCTCTGTTGCCCGGGCTGCAGTGCAGTGGCCGGATCTCAGCTCACTGCAAGCTCCGCCTCCCGGGTTCACACCATTCTCCTGCCTCAGCCTCCCGAGTAGCTGGGACTACAGGCGCCTGCCACCTCGCCCGGCTAGTTTTTTGTATTTTTTAGTAGAGACGGGGTTTCACCATGTTAGCCAGGATGGTCTCGATCTCCTGACCTCGTGATCCACCCGTCTCGGCCTCCCAAAGTGCTGGGATTACAGGCTTGAGCCACCGCGCCTGGCTAGGAGGATCCCTTGAACTCCGGAGTTTGAGACCAGCCAGGGCAACATAGCAAGACCTTGTCTCTATTTAAAAAAAATACATAAATTCCAGACTTAATTTTAACAAGTTTTGGAAAGTATCATAATTCAAAGTTAAGCAAGATTCACATTTTCAAAAGTGATCCTACACCTGATTATTTTTGCATTGCTCTTAAATCCTCACCCACTAGAAATCATAAAATGATGAATTTGTTGGATATGTTTATAGAAGGGTATTTTTGAAATGAATTTCTTTGGAGAAAATTGCCGGTAATTTACTCCATTCTGACGCAAAGGCAAGGATGTGAGTTCATGCTCTTGTCTTTTCTGGTCAGCCTTTAACTAGTCTACATAGAAATCTCAGTATGTGTCTCTTAATGTCAGAGCAATGCCGTAAAGTGGTGTCTGCCTAGTTTCTGAGTGGTCTGTAGGATGATAGATGGGCAAGGTGGTTGTATTTGTATTTGTAATGGAACAAAGGAGAGCGTTCTGCTGGGTTGCGATCATTCTTAATTTCTGCATCATATCCAAGAGAAGAATGCATATGTGTTTACACTGACCAAATTTGGACTATGCAGAAGAGGTGCATTCACTGGGGAAGAAGGGACTTGATTTAGGCTCTACGCAATTGGGCGATGAAAACTCACCAGGCAGAAGTGGGGGAGAAACCACTGGACCCCTGACTGTTAAAAAGTGAATAAGCAATATCTGTAAGTGTTAGTGCAAGTGAGGAAACAGTTCCAAAAACCTACAGAATGTGTGCTCTGAACAAATGAGTTAGTTTTAAGCATCCCCCAGTTCCAAGAATCAAGAGCGATCTTTGGGCATTACCAATCAAATAAGATCTTAGTTGCTTTACCTCTCTTATCTATCCACCCATCTTCAATGCCCAACTTTTTATCCAGGGGCAAGAGAAGAAATTTCATCACTAAGTAAGTTGAATGAAGCAATAGGATAAAAATAAATTTGCTCTTCTGGTTCGACTCTGAGTCCTCTTCTTTAGTGTTCTGGTTATTTATTACCACTGGTGCTAACAATACACTTGGAAGGAGATTAAGTATGCGCTATTGGTTTGGATTAGGAATCTTCCCAGTTCTCTTCCACTGACATAATTAAGTTCATGTGTATATTTGAGACAGTCTATTGCAGGAAGCGAGAAGAAGCTGTAGAACAAGCCTGCCTGGGATCAAGTTTTAGCTCTACTGTTTACTAACAGGATGACTTTGGACAACTTATTTATCTTCTTGGTGCCTTAATTTTCTTATCTGTAAAATGAGTCTAAGAATAGCATGTACCTTATATGCTCTTTTGAGGAATAAATGGGTTGCAGAATTCCTAGCATATGTAAAGTGGCATATGTAAAGTACATGTAAAGTTCCACAAAATTATTGTTGCTAATGTTGTTATAAATTACAGTTACTTGGATATCTTGTTACTGACAATGTTAGATCAAAGGCCGTGTATATTTACGTACAGTATTTATTAGATACTGTCAAACTACCATCTAAAAGCTTTTTACAAATAATTCTCTCTGTAGATATAATATAAAAAGCTAATTATAAATGGAGGCTGTGTGAAGGAAACCGTCAGGAGGTCCCTTTAGCAATGAATGATAGTTTCTAGAAAGTCAACCACTTTGAAAGTTATTTGGGAGAAATATACAGAACAGGTGGACTGCCTGACCTGTTTGCCCTGTGAAAATTGGTATTTGAAATGACCTGATTCTCAACCTGAGAATTTTCAAAGTGACAAATTACACTCATTTGGCTTGTAATGATGTTCTGATTATAGGCTATAAGACCAATGATGGATTTCCTTGACTTCTTTTCTTAATGTTCTCAAATCCTGTTGTGACCTTTCCATATTCAAGCATGTAACAATGTTTTCAGAAACAATTAAAATTTTCATAATTGTATAGTTAAATATGTATTTATTTCCTTAGGACAAACTGATATGCTTTACTTTAAATCAATTATTCTATATGCAACTTAATTTTAATGTTATGCCTTTAATTTACATACATACAAAACTGTGTTATATTGAAAGCAGTTGTAAGAGTTATCTGATTTCTGTTGTCTTTGGTAGGATTTGTGAAGCTCTGCAAATCAGAGATATTTTAGGTACAGTTCTATGAAAGATATTGGCACTATTTGTTTTGGCTTGTTTTCGTTAATTTTAATTATCATCATTAATTTATTCTACATCCTCAGTATTTATTGAGTTTCTTCTGTGCAGCAGGAAATAAAGCTAGGTACTGAAAATACAAATGAGAACAAGAGAGATGAGGTCACTGTCCTTATGATGATTGCAACCCAGTGGGGGGATGAACAATGTTACATTTTGACTTGTTGACATAGAGAAGAAATGGGTTAGATCACCTAAGCCAAATAGAGAAGAGGACTGATATTTAAAACCTGAAGAGAGGCCGGGTGCGGTGATTCATGCCTGTAATCCCAGCACTTTGGGAGGACGAGGTGGGCGGATCACCTGAGGTCAGTAGTTCGAGACCAGCCTGGCTAACATGGAGAAACCCCGTTTCTACTAAAAATACAAAAAAATTAGCCTGGCATGGTGGTGCGCCCCTGTAATCTCAGCTACCTTGTAGGCTGAAGCAGGAGAATCATTTGAACCCCGGAGGTGGAGGTTGCGGTGAGCCGAGATTGCATCATTGCACTCCAGCTTGGGCAGCAAGAGGGAAACTCCGTCAAAAACAAAACAAAGCAAAAACAAAAACAAAAATGAAAAACCTGATGAGAGGAGAAGAAGCAAATGAGTGAGAAAGAAAAGCAATTTAGATGGGATAAAAATCATGACCGTGCTCTAAAGCAAAGTGTAGAGGAGACTGTTTCAAAAGAAGGTGGTAAATAGAGCATTTAGAGTAAATAGAGTAAATAAATAAAGTCCACATATGACATTAATATATGGAAGTAATTGAAATATTGAGCAAGCCTGTTGGTTGCAGTGGTGGGTGCTGAAACTAAACTGAAGAGGATTTAGAAGTGAATCAGAGAATTAGAGGCAACACAAATAAGCATTACTTACAAAAAGTTTAGCTGAACAGGATGTGGAGAATTGGGATGTTTGTTGTAGAGAAACGAGGAATAAAGGGAGAGTTTTGGGGCCGGGTGCGGTGGCTCACGCCTGTAATCCCAGCACTTTGGGAGGCCAAGGCGGGCGGATCACGAGGTCAGGAGATCGAGACCATCCTGGCTAACGTGGTGAAACCCCGTCTCTACTAAAAATGCAAAAAATTAGCTGGGCGTGGCGGCGAGCGCCTGTAGTCCCAGCTACTCGAGAGGCTGAGGCAGGAGAATTGCTTGAACCCGGGAGGCAGAGGTTGCAGTGAGCCGAGATTACGCCACTGCACTGCAGCCTGGGCGACTGAGCAAGACTCTGTCTCAAAAAAAAAAAAAAGGGTGAGTTTTGGACAGGACAGCATAACAAACAAAAATCCACAAAGGTCTGAGATTGATGATGAAGGAAAACAACAACAAGAACAACAAGAACAACAACAACAAACAACCCTGAGTGAATAGAGTGAATAAGACATGGTTCTAGCATGGGAAGAGGTCACAATGAACCTGCAAGTTGAGGTCAGGCATACAGACCTAATAATTACACATAAGAAGAGTCTTGAGAGAAAGAGGTTTCCTGGACCAGAACACCAGGTTTCAGATAGTATCTGTAGATCCTGGCGTTGTGAGGCAAGGGGAATAGAGTGATAGACTAGACACAGGCACACAACTTTAAGAAAGATGCAAAAATACTTTACTCACACTTACCAATCATGGACTATATCCTTCTTCAGATTAACTTTTCTATTCAAAATACGTAGTTTTGAATTCAATAGATACTGGCTCTAAACAAAGCTCCTTTTATAGATTATTCAAGTTAACTATCCCCATCTCTCTGTTTATCCCAGTCCATTGTAACAGAAAAATTCTCTGTGTCTATCTTGTCTAGCCAGTCTACATCCATAATAAGCACTCGGATTACAGTTGAAGGAATGAAAGGATTATAGGTATGCAATATTGGTATTTTATTAGATTATTATCTGTCTTAATATATAACAAAATAAATAATAAAATTTCCTGTAAAATCTGTCCTGTTATAGCCATACTAAGGGGAAGAAAAGACAAAGCTACTTAGTCATGATTGCAGAAATGGGAAGTTAAGTACAGCCTGTCCTGGGAATAATTGTGGTCATAACAAGAAAAACATAAGTGAAAAACCTCATAAAACAGTTGAAAATAATGTGAGAATATAAGGGTAGTTCTTTTCTTTTTCTTTTTCTTTCTTTCTTTTTTTTTTTTTTTTTGAGATGGAGTCTCACTCTGCCACCAGACTGGAGTGCAATGGCGCGATCTCGTTTCATTGCAACCTCTCCCTCCCGGGTTCAAGCAATTCTCCTGCCTCAGCCTCCCGAGTAACTGGGACTACATGTGCGTGTCACCATGCCCGGCAAATTTTTATATTTTTAGTAGAGACGGGGTTTCACCATGTTGGCCAGGAGGGTCTCAATCTGTTGACCTCGTGATCCATCCACCTTGGCCTCCTTGCCAAAGTGCTGGGATTACAGGCATCAGCCACTGCACCCAACCTCAGTTCTTTTCATTTTTATGACAGTTACAGTTCTATTGAGAAATTCCCAACATATTGTTATTCTTGCATTATTATATCAAATTTTGAGGAGAATATAACTGTTACAATTAAATATGGGTATTGAATTTAAAGGGTTTTTATTAATCTTGCTGATTTTTATGTGCCTTGTATTAAATTGTTTTAATTTCATATGAAAATACCAAAAAATTACATAATTTTCTAAAAACAAAGAAAGCAATTCTGAGAAAGAATGAAAATATGATACATACAATCTACATTTAATCTTATCATTAGACATACTTTCCTAATGTCTAGCTCCATATACATGGAATACAATGTATAATTTCATAGTAGGAGAAATTCTAAGCTTCAGCAATAGCTCTAATTTCTCTACTATTAAAACTGTAATTGCAGTTAGTATATGTTTTGTTTTCATTTAAGTATATTTTAATTTGCCATGTGGTTATTCATTTCTCTGATTCTTTATCAGAAAATTATTTCAGGCTAGAGGGACTTGGAAACATAAGGATATGAATGAAACCACATTTACAAAGAGAGTTGCTGAGTTCTGATTATATCTTAGGACTTGACCTAAACTTTTTAAATCTATAAACTCATATACTTTTATTTTATAAAGATGTGAAAACTGAGATAAATGGACACACAATTTAACTAGTTCAAGTTAGTTTAACTAGAAAGGGGCAAACCCATCCTTATCCTTATTACTCTGTTGTACACTCAGTGTTTCCACAGAGTGCAATAGCACTAATAAATCTTACTGGTAGCCATGGTATTAAACTTGTACAAAATTGGTAGCTATGATATTAAATATGTACACAATTAAATTGAGGAAACACAAACTTGACAGATTTAAATATTTTATTTTATATTTTTAAATTTTAAATATTTAATTGACAAATATGGACTAAAAAATATCTATTTTTTCAAGGTATACAGTGGGGTGATTTTATATCTATATATATAGATATATACATATACACACACATACATACATACACACACACATTGTCTAATAATTACTGCAATCAAATTAGCTAACATCCATCACCACTCATGTTGTACATAAGATTTTCTGAACTTCTTCATCTTTTGCCTAAAAGTTCATACCCTTTGACCAACATTTCCCCATTTCCATCACCCTGAGCTTCTGGCAACCATCATTTCAGTCTCTGCTTCTGTGAATTCAAATTGTTTAGATCTGTATATAAATTAGATTATGCAATGTTTATATTTCTGTGTGTCCAGTTTTATCTGTGAAATGAATGGTAGTGAAAGGAGTAGAGAGGATGTTATGAGTTTAAGATTAGGGAATGAGTGTTACAGCAACCACTGAGGAAATATAGAAATGGAGAACAGAAACAAACATCATTCATTTGTTCGTATTGCTGTATTTTGGTAGGAAACAAACAGAACCTCAAAGAAATAAACATGCATAAGTATGTAAAATTGCTAAGATGTAGGAAACATAACCCCCAACTTAGTGTCCTAAACTATAGAATTAAGGGGAAAAATCTGAATTTTAAAAGTATGCCATGTTTACAACTTTCAGTAAAATTGTTCTACAGATAAAGCTTTGGGTATGTATCTCATCCTTAAAGACCTGTACAGAAGTGCATGCATAGAAAATGAAATATTCAGTTAAAAACAGAGTTCAAAGGAAAAGCAGAATAATTAATGCATGTACATTTTTCTTTTCAATATCACTATATTTTTGCTTCTATTATGACGTGAGATTCTGTCTGTAGCAAATCATCCCAAGGGCATAAAACTCTAAAAATTGACATTAATATAACACCATTAGCAAGAACTAGCTTTTTATATGATAAATAAAAAGCAAAATCTAGAATCTGAAAGACATTTTCTATTTTGTAGAAAATGATAAGAAAATGATATGACTAAAAATTATTCTGATGTGTGTTTGATCAACTGACTCTTGAACATGTATTTTGACAGCATGTGCAGTACTCCAGACATGATTGCTATAGCTGTAATGCATTCTCCAAAGTGTAAAAATGAAATGTTAGACTCAGGTAATAGCTTCTCAGTTTTATACATTCAAAAGTGCCAAACCTAGGAATTAAGTCACTGAATGATGAAATAAAACTGTGATCTACATTGATCATATGTACTTATAATGAGGATGGAGAGGTAGTTTAAAATTGTGACACAGGTGATTAATATCTGAGTTTAAATAATTAAAATAATCTGACTTCTTAAAATATATTTTACATTCTCAGTCAACTTTAGCTGGATCAGTGTATGAAGTTTTTGTAATCCTACATGATTTAAATTCTAACCAAAAACCCTTTGGTGTGATTAAGGTCCTGTGGCATGATAGACACTGAGAAACCCCACTCAGTTCCCGCTTTAAGAAAGAATTTGCTGCTCCTCGTTCTGTGAATTTTGTCAGACTTAGCTGTCAGCACCTCTAAGGACTGCCTCAACTGCAGAGAGCTACCTCACCAGGAGTCATGTCCTTCCTGGGGTAACCCACATCCGATAACTGATTGGGACTGGGCAAAAAGGACTGACCTTTTCTTCCCAACACAAGATAACTCTTTTGAGCCATTTCAGCTCCACAGCTTCCTAAGAGGATTGCTGAACCTGTTGGGCCTTCATTTACATCACAGTTGAATTTTCCTTTCTTCTCAATTCTTGCTTCCTGACCTCCTTTCCACAGGGGTTGGTTCTTGAGCACTAGATATTTCTTGGAGTCTGCTTCACCAAGAATCCAACTTGTGACATCAGATGTATGGATCTCATCAACAAATGTATAGTCTAGGCCCTAGGGTCACAAGATCAAATTCCAGAGGAGCCAAGTGAATAGCCTGTGGAGTAAGTGGGTTCAAGTATCAAGTGGTGAGTGTGGTGGTGATATGGCAGGGATCGGAAACTGGAGAGCACAGACCTCTGAAAAGTCACATTTTATCAAAATAAAATGTTGTGATTGTATTTTGAGGTGAATTGGTTTGCATCTGTGTCTCCACTCAAATCTCATGCCCACTTGTTATCCCCACTGTTGGAGGCGGGGCCTGGTGGCAGGTGATTGGATCATGGGGGCAGTTTCTCATGAATGGTTTAACATCATCCCCTTCGGTGCTGTTCTTGTGGTAGTGAGTGAGTTCTCGTGAGATCTGGTTGTTTAAAAGTGTGTAGCACGTAGCACCTTCCCCTCACTCCTCCTGCTCCAACCATATGACATACACTTGCTCCTGTGTTGCCGTCTTCTATGAGAAAAGTTTGCTGGGACCTCCCCAGAAGCAGAAATCATTATGCTTCCCATAGAACCAGTGGAACTGTGAGCCAGCTAAACCTCGTTTTTTTGTTTGTTTTGTTTTTGAGACAGAGTCTCACTCTGTCACCCAGGCTGGAGTGCAGTGGCACGATCTCAGCTCACTGCAACTTCCGCCTCTTGGGTTCAAGCGATTTTCCTGCTTCAGCCTCCTGAGTAGCTAGGATTGCATGTGCCCACCATCATGCCCGGCTAACTTTGGTATTTTTAGTAGAGATGACATTTCACCATGTTGACCAGACTGGTCTTGAACTCCTGACCTCAATTAATCTGCCCACCTTGTCCTCTAAAAGTGTTGGGATTACAGGCATGAGCCACCATGCCCGGCCCCTCTTTTCTTTATAAAGTAGCCAATCTCAGATGTTTTTTATAGAGGTGCAGAAGCAGACAAATACATGAGGCAAACAAAATATGTTTTATAACCAAAGAGAAGACTCTCTGTTAAATCTTCCAAGCATAAAGCCATAGGTGAAGAGGCATAGAAATAAAGCAATACTCAGGGATTTCAAATCTAAAGTCCTGATGAACACGTTGCATTTTCTATCTAAAATAGGACTGTGCAAGGTCTAACACATATTATTTCTGTGTTTTCTCATATGAGGAATAAGCCTTGCCAATTCCCTTCCAACTCTGTGGCCAATGAGTTGAGAATCTAGAGATGTTTGGGATCATAAGAAACACTAAACACTAGCTGAGGGATTTTCTAGGCAACCACTGAGGGGGTTGGGAGGGAAGCTCTTGAGCATGGCTAACATGGAGTCAAGTATCATTTAACCATTGTGAAATGGACAGCATTGCACCTTTCGTGACAAAATACCGAGTTTGAAGATTGCCTTTACCGTTACTATGACTGGAGATACAACCAGTGGTCTCCATGCCTGTCTCCTCCTCTGCCGAATTATGTTAATATTAAAACTTCCTACTTTACCTGGTTCATATCACTCTTATGGGTAATCATGTGAGTTAACATATATGACAAGTATTTTTATGTCTTTTTTGTATGTATTTATTCCTCAGAATTTTTTCAGCTGCTACTCATCTACCTAAACAGAATGTAGTAATTTTTTAAATATGTAAAGTATGTGTGTGTGTGTGTGTGTGTGTGTGTGTGTGTGTGTGTGTATTTATTTGGTGGTCTGTCCTTTCTACATTTTTAATATAGTTAACTGGATTCTATCAATTTGCATTTTAATGCAATTAAAGTAAGTATAAGTTTCTTTTTTCCATTTACTTTAAGTAATAATCATGTAGAATACAGTGGATGAAAATGTTCTGTCAAGTTGGCCGGAATGTATTTTACTGGAAAGAAAATGATATAAAAGTGCACCGAATTATCGCTTTCTCACCTTGAATAGAGAATAACCTTATAGAAAGGTGAATTAAATTGCTTTAGAAGTTGAATGGAAACCTACTAGTTCACTTAATAAAATGAAGCGTTGACTCTCCAAGGCTAGCAATGGAGAAAAAATAATTCTTATCATTCTGACTCTTGTCCTCAAGATTCACTTTCTTCTCAAGGTCTGTTGATAATAACCACTGGAGTAAGGCTGTGGGAACAGAAAAAAACAGACCTCATGTGTTCTTTAAGACCCCTGCCTAATGTGGCTATAAACTTCCCTGTTTCTCTATATATTGTCTACAGTACACCCTTCAAATCAACGGCATGGAACTTAGCACATAAAAAAGTACTTGCTATGAGATTTCTGAATGAACATAAATGTCAGAGAACAGAACGGAGCATTCAAGAGAGTTTTTACCACTGTCTCAGAGATCAAGTAAAAGGACACAAACATGGAAAATTAACTTTCCATTATGTATCTGGGTGGCAAATTCAGGCTCAGTTAAGAGCTCCTGTATGTAGGGTTGCCTTCTGTTCTGGTTTGCTGGAACCGTCCCATTTATGATTTTTGTCCTAGGATTAAAAAAAAAAATCATTTCTCTGTAAAGTCTTAAATGTAACCCAGTTTGTATGCATTATATGATCACTCTACATTTCAATATCCCCATCTTCATTTATAGTTTATGGAAAGAGTCAGTCCTCCTCCACTTCTAAGGAACATTTGATATGTCCAGAATATTTTTTTGATTCAGGTTTTATTAATGTCTTTCATTGCAAAATGTTTCCAATTATAAAACAATCAGAGAGCTGTGCATTAATACACTTGCCTGTTTTTCATAAGGGCCAGAGATTTTGAAATGCCTGGTGGACAAACAGACATATGCAAACACACATACACAGTGCTACTAGCAGGTTGTTACAACCGTATCTAAAATATCCCAAATGCGGACTTGTGTGGCTCAGACGTGGGTAGGGATGAAAAACCTCACGACTGAGCTTGGAGAAAAAGCAGCTGAAGCTTAGCATCCAGGCCCAAGGGGGCAAGACATGGAGGCAAACAGGATTCTTACCCCTTCCTGTCTTGGGTCTTCCTCCAATTCTGATGACCTGTCTGAAGAGCATCTTCCTGTGAAAATGACTAACCTTGAGAGTAGTGATCTCATTCAGACTATAGACCCAATCAACTTTGAATGATTTTACTTCATGACCTCAGTAAAGAACACAAAAATAGTGAAGTAAGATTAATATCTACATAAGAAATACACATTACCACTGCATAGATTATTTCCAGTATAATAGGATAGGCGTATGTCAGTTTGTAAAAACTTTGTTAGTACAAGTTTTGTTGTCCTGTTCTATCATTGTCTGATATTCTTATACTTATGAATGTGAGCTATTTATGTCACATCTCGTGTCTTCTGTTTGACAAAATGGTTCACCATTAGAGCCTGGCCCTTTAAATACTCCTAAGTATTTATACAATGGCTTACACACTCTCATAAGTGGCCACTAAAGAGATAATTCACATGCTCTTAATTATATTGCTGCGCATATTAACGCAAGATAATTTTTGCCACTCCATGAAGACCACCCCCAAATTGTCAGGGATTCCAAGAAAGGAAATGTCTCTCTCTCTCTCTCTCTCTTTTTTTTTTTTTTTTAATTCACAAGGAGGCAGCCCAAAAGAGAAAGGGAAGAGAGTAATAACCAAAGTAAAGTTAAGATTGGACTAATTCAGCTGACAGATAACTATCCCCATGAAACCCAGGCTTGACCCCTAGTAACAATGCCGTGAAAGAATAAATAGAATTGCACTTTGAAAAAAATGACACTTACTTTGGAAAACAATCAAATGGACTTCCATGGGTCACAACGCTTACTTCATACCAGGAAACGCTGCATGAGGGTTCTCAGAAGTCGCATGACTCATGTAGTCCATCAGCTCTCAGGAGTGGGTTCTGAGAATTCCAAATAAGACAACCCCATGCCAAAAAGAAAAAAACCCAGAAATCTTTATTGTATTTCATTAGCAGTTTTTCTAGCTGTTACTTTACAAGGTTTAAGAAATAAAGAAGATAGAAACCAATAGGTAGACAGATAAAACTGTCAAATGCAATTTGTAAAGCCTTAGAACTTTCTGGTCACTGTGAAACATAAAATCAGACACAGAAAATGCAGATTATATTTATAAACTTTTTTTTTTTTTTTTTTTTGCCGTTTGACTTACCACAGTGCTATCTTGTATTTTATAGAAAATCATTTGACTCAATTAGTGACGAAAACAAAAAAATGATTGTCTTAAAAAATAGTTCCAATTAATGTGGTCTTTCTTTTTTTTTTTTTTTGAAGTGTCAACCCTCCCAACAGCATTGTGGTTCCATCTTTGAGAAATAAAATTAGTCTTATAAATTGTGTGTGTGTTTGTGTGTGTGTGTGTGAGAGAGAGTTTTCTTATCTGATTCTTTTCTAACCCTAGTCCACAGATTCTTGGCTGTAGTGATAATGTGTGTATAGATCTTTCTTCTCCAATATTATCTATCAGAGTACATATTAATGAGTGCATAATTGGAGAATACTTTTTATGATTTTAATATATATTTTCACTTTCAAAGCAGTTTGATAACAGAATACCCTAATGAAAGTGAAACTTAATGAGAGACTACAGCTATTTCCTAATACCGTGTGTGTGGATAACTAAGCACATCTCCAAAGTGAAACAACTTTCCCGTTTTCATCCCATTTCTTTGCCATGCATGTGTACAATTTATTTTATTAGTTATTAGGAAATACGAGAAGCAAGACTACGAATATGAGTTTATTATCCAATTCAGAGAAGTTTATCTTTGAACTGATATGAAATAGTTTATACCTAAAGCAACACAATTCCCCAAGATCATGATTTTTCAATTATACTCCTGCCACTGCCTTTTTGTAAGGAATACTCCTAATGACATAGATACCATGCCCTGTGACCAGTAGGTGAATGCCAGAATCACAAAACAGCAAGTTTACCTCCTAGGAATCCCAGCTTAGGCAATCTGAATAGGACTCCATAATAACAAGTGACTATGAAATTCTGGCAAATTAAAGGACAATAGTGATATGTTTGTGTAGTGACTTAATGGAATTAAAATTATTATCCAGAAGGAGAGAAGTTGGAAGACTCAGGCCGATTAAATATTCACTAGATGGATATCTATGATCCTTAAACTTGGGTACACAATGTAGTTCAACCCCAGTTATTGTTAGTATATATTGTTGTAATCTTCCACAGCATGTTTAACGAAGTAGATAATGTAAAGCCGTGGTTCATTCCTATCTGCACGTTTGAATCCTTTAAGGAGATGCACTCACTCCAGATTTTCTGTTTCCGGTATTCTAGGGCAGCAGGTCTCAAATAATGGTCTCTGGACTTCCAGCTTCAGCATCATCTGGGTACTTTTTAGTAATCTAAACCCTGCTATTTCTCTAGACCTTCTAAATCAGAAAATATGGATGGTCTCAAAATCATGTTAAAAAAGACTTCCAGGTGGTCTTACTGCATCCCAAACTTGAGAATCAGTATCTAGGATGAGGTCTCTGCATCAGTATCGCCTAAATGTTTCTTGCAAATCTCATGGAATCTGGAGTTGAGAAGCACAAGCCTTATAGGACCTTCTTTAAAAGGGGAAGGAGCATAACATAGTGGTTTTAGAGAGTCGTGAGGAGCCAGTGCTGGCTTTGGAGCTGGAATATCAGGGTTAAAATTCATTCACCTCCACTTACCAATTTTGTGACTTTGTATAAATTAATCTGTGCCTCAGTTTACCACCATACAAATCTGGTGATGATAATTGTACATACTTCTTAGTGAAGTTCTGATGATTAAATAGGCCAAGAAATGTAAAACACCTAAAATAGTGCATGACACCAAATAAATGCTCAATAAATGTGAGCTACAATACTTATCATTACAGTATTATAACTACATGCCTTGAATATAAAGTGATTTTCCATGGTTTTTTTGGTTGTTGTTGGTTTTTTGTTTTTTGTTTTTTGTTTTTTGTTTTTTTTTTTTGAAGCAGGGTTTTGCTCTTTTTACCCAGACTGGAGTACGATGGTATGATCTCAGCTCACTGCAACCTCCGTCTCCCGGGTTCAAGCAGTTCTCCTGCCTCAGCTTCCCGAGTAGCTGGAATTACAGGCATGCACCACCACGCCTGGCTAATTTTGTATTTTTAGTAGAGACAGGGTTTCTCCATGTTGGTCAGGCTGGTCTCGATCTCCCAACCTCAGGTCATCTGCCTGCCTCAGCCTCCCAAAGCTCTGGGATTACAGGCGTGAGCCACAGATCCTGGCCCATGCTTTGTTTTTATGCTTTAAAAAGTAATTAATTTTGAATAGGTTGAACTTAAAAAAATTAGGTTAAATTCTCAAACTGTTAACTTGCACTAATGAAAACTCCTAAATATTAATAAGTGGATATTTTCCATTTCACCAATATCTATTAAAAATATTATCTTAATTTAGGATGGATGAATTTCTAGGATATATATTTCACATATTTTTATCAGGGTATATCAGATATGGTTATTTGCCACTGTGACCATCACTATCAATAACAGTTGTTTGTCTCCAATTTCACAGGCTACTCCAATCTTCAGTTTTTAACCTGGAGTCCAAGAGCACCAACAATTTAATGGACTGAACTCTATATGAATATAGTTGGTATTTTTGGAACTCTCTCTGATTTTATAGATTTAAATTATAATTCTGAGAGTCACTAGACTCTCAAATGAATTATTGGCACAAATATTTTAAAAATTAAAATATGAAGGACTCCCGTCTAAGAGGAATCTGACTTTTAAATTAATTGGCTCCTTTTACCTATCTATGGCCTTTGCTTTGTCTTGTTTTCTTCCCTCTGTTGTTAATTACTAGCTCTAGATCTGATTATTATTTATTTATGCTCACATATTTCACCTAGAAAATCTGAAAAACAAATCTGTATACTCTAAGATAAGAATATACAGTTTTTGAAAGCCTGTAAGCCTAAACTACACAGACTTTCCACACATGGATTTAATGGCATTTGTTTTTGCCTATACAAAGTTCCTTTGGAGTATCATTTCATATATACAGTAATGATGTCAGGGTAAGTGAATTTAGAACTGCTTATACAATTGCCCAGTAGTCTCACTTCCTATGGGTTACAAGTTTTGTATCGTTCATTCCTGGATCACAGAGTCTATTGCATTTCCTAATACATGCTATTGCTCAATCAATAGTTTATGAGTGAAGAAACTACAAAAACTCTAGGAGATGCTGCTTTTCTGTGGAAGTTCTATAATAGGCAACAGTGTAAAGAATTAAAATATCAGTATTTGAGACAGATAAGACTTAAGATTTTTTCCTGATTACTTTTTAAAATGTGTAGGTATTGAGATCTTTTTATGTTTTATCATTGTGGTTCGGATTGGTTAGTTTATGACTGTAGAGGCTTATTTGTAACTTAAATTTATTAAGTATTCATTTTATATGAGTTCTTCCTTTGAGCTATGCCAATATTTACTCAGTTTACTTACAACCATGAGATTTTTTCTTGTCTGTTTCCTCTTATTAATGAACAAATCATTTTGATATTGTGGCAGAATACTTACCATAGTTAACACGGAAAGTTACTCATTCATTCAATAGGTGTCTATTGAGTATCAACAAGTATCTTATAACATACCGGTTTACTTTTACCTCCAGTTACTGCATATGCCCCATCTTCAATTTTGCCATAGGTATATTTGCTGAGTCAGAGCTCGCGTATAAGTTATTCTACCTTTATCTCCTTTGGTTCTTACAATTTTAGCATCTCGTTCTTTGACATCTACCGCTGCTGCCATCTTGGCATAGCAATAATTTATAGAGAGCCATGCTGTGTAATGAAAATATAAATATTATTATTTATGATGCTCTAGTTATTGCTGAATTTATTTATATGGTCATATTTTATTTTTGAGATTTTCAGTAGCTTTCTTATACAGGGTACTTGATAGAAAACACGTATTATTTAACCTTGTGTTGCATAATCTTTTAAAATCAATTTGACAAAGGGATTTCTTTGGAAGAAAGGTATTTGTTTTGTTCACTGTTTTGTAAATAACATTTTCAAACTCATGATGCTTTTTAAGGCTGAAAAGAAAGCCATATTGGAAATTAGAGTTGGATTCTAGCCAATATTCTGACAATGTGTCATCTAACCTTGACATTCAGATTAACACAGATCCCTTAGTTTCTGCCATGAATATTTACATATACCAAAGTTCAACTGTCCACTTTATTTGAAAGAACCTTTATCAGACTGGTGATACATCTACTCTCTATTATATAGAAAAAAATTTTAGAAAAATTGGGCTATTGCCAATTTATTCATATCATTGCATACAGCCATCTGGCAAATATTTTCCTTAATTGCTTTTTGGTGTGTTATGCACAGCAAGGAGCTGCTGTAACTCTCCTGACTACAATTTTTACGTAAATATAGAACTTATCCTTTTTAAGTAGATATTTCCACTTTCTGTTCACTCTTTGCCTCCTTTGTGTAAGTTCGAACTCTCTTTTTCTAAGCACACATATCATTCACTTTAATGATGGACTTCTGAGATATTTGATGGAAGTTTCTGCAAAATGACACATATATATATATATGCAGGTGAACATTCCCGTGTATATGTATGTGTGACATGTACACACAAGAAAGAGTCTAACGGTAAACCTTTTTCATTTCTTGTTCTCCTAAGCTACCATTTATGGTGTGGATATTATATTTCACCTGTCAACAAAAATTAAATATACTTTAATACCCAAACTGAACATTTGTTGATCTTCTACATACACCTGCAGACTCTTCATCACAGTTTTCTCATAAAACTGTATTTAGTTTTTACATTGTTTATCAACATGTCAGAATTAACTGTGACACTTTAGAATTATATTTTAATTTATATTAGTCTGTGAACACTACTGCATACGAGTTGAATCAGAATCGGATGGAATATAGCCTTTAAGTTTTTTGGGGCATTCTGATGTACTTCATTTTGTTTAAGACCTCTTTTGTTGTGTACATTATGTGGCTTCTATCTTAAGTTTAGATGATTTTTAATAACTAGTGATGCATTATAAAGCCTACACTTGTTTTCATTTGAAATGGAAAACAAGGAAATGCAATTAACACTCTACATTACTTGCATTTGACTACTTAGAAGAAATATCTAGGATCTTTAATTTTTTAAGAAAAACTAAACTTTTAAGAAATGTTGAGTGATTTTCTTACCCTATTCAGCAGCTATAACAAAATACCATAGACTGAAGTAGCCTATAAACAGCAGAGATGTATTTCACACAGTTGTGGAAGCTGAAAAGTCCAAGATTAAGGTGTCAGCAGATTTGGTATCTTGTGAGGATCAGCCTCCTGTTTCACAGGCAGCTTTTAGCAGTGTACTCACATGGTAGAATGGGCGAGGTAGCTCTCTGTGGCTTATCATATAAGAGTTCTAATCCCATTCATGAAAGCTTTGCCCTCGTAACTTAATTAGTTCCCAAAAGTCCAACTCCTGAAACTATTACATTGGTGATTAGGTGTCAATATATGGCATTTAAGGGGACCCAGACATTCAGCTTGTAGCAGTACTCTCAGCAACTTATTCAATTTCATGTCTTCTAAAATACATACTATGCTTTTTAGGACATCAAAGGTGATTAGCAAATGTTAGTTAAATGAACGAAGAGTATTCAGAGTAGGGTGTGGGTGATAGAATGATGGTTAACTTGCATTTTGTTGTTTTCATTTGTAACACATTAAATTTCATATCAAAGTTATAAATTCTTACTTTATAATAATAAATTCACTATTACACCTTGTGTAGGACAGATTTTTTACAACATAAAGTTGTGAAAGCTCTTGAAAACTTCTGTTATCACTTAACTATTCAAACAGCATTCAAAAACTTATTTAAATTACTTGTATATGGAAGGATATAAAAGTGGATTCACCTAATTATTCTAACCTAATTATAATCCATGATGCTGCTGTGACCTTGAAGAAAGACTCGTTGGCATGTTGAAATATCACATAGTCTTACTGGATTTGAACATTTAATGGCATCAGAAACACCACCCACATTAAATTCATGGGGCAAAACAAGCTTTAAGAACTAGGCCTAGGGAACTGATTTTTTTTTAATGGCTTTAAGTTACAAGTGTTGTTATATGCTTCTGCGACATAAAATTACATGTTTTATAACTTTTTCAAATTTATCACAATTAGGAATGTAGGATATCTTAAATTTGTACCTTAGTTCTTTGGTATAGAAATTGGAGAAAATGTAACTATTTTTGTAAGCCTTAATAATTAAAGGATGAATGTACACATGACACATGTATTCAACAGGAACCCAATGGAATAATATAAAGTGCTTCTTGGTCTGGTATCTATAACATTTACAGTGAAATCAGATTATTATAGATATTAATTATGTTTTATTAAAATTATAAGCAAATAATTTGCACATGGATGAAGAGATTGCCAATATCCTTTTCTGTAGACTATACAAGGTATTTATCAGTATCTCAACAAGCCAAAACCACATCCATTCACATCTTTAAGAATTTTCACATTTATTTTAGAAAATAAAATATTAAACTATAGACATTGTGATTATTATTGAGTGTTAAAATAAAATGGAGGTGCAGTACAAGACACCTTATCAATTATGTAGTCATAATTGTTTGCATGCATACAGCATTTAACACAGATTAATCAGAATATTGTTATGTTGAAATAAAATTTGTCTTATTAATTGGGAAAAGGTTTAGCATACTAGAGGTTTAATTTAAAGAGTGGGAAAGAATGTGTACATTGGTAATTTTTGGCACTTAGGAAGAAGCAGAATGTTATCTGTCTTGGATGTTTTTATTGGTCTGTATATCTGCACAATTATCCTGTGATCTACCACTAGGGCGGGTGTTGAGAGATGGAACTTGAATAGTCAATGGGAATTAAAGACACTGTGCTTGAATCTGTCATGCCAAGCAAGGAATCAAGACTGTGCCTGTAACACAAGAGAACAAAACGAGAGTGTAAACTACTTGAACGAAGGTGTAAGGTGCGCTTTCCCACAGATAATTTAATAAGATCCTGACTGTTGGGAACAGGACACAAAATTATTGACAGCTTATAAAAATCTCTGACCTGCAAGTGCAAACTTGAGCTATGGGTTATGTAGACTGATTCAGGTACCCATTCCAAATACCTGTTCCAGGATGGCATGAGGACCGGCCAATCAATAGGAGACTGAGAGTATGTGAGGAAAGAAAACTAAAACTTTAAATACAGGAAGACACTCCCCTCCCCAATAGTAAAATATCATATAACTCATATGCATAAAAATTGGCTGAACACTAAATATTATAGTTGAATGTAAACTGCATATTATCAGGGCAATACAGATGCTTTAGTCTCTTCCTTTTCATATGCCTTGTCAAGAAGAATTAAACAGAAGCTCTGAAACATTGACCTAATTGTGCTTTTTAATGGGTTCTGTAAAACAGGTATGACTGTCATTCTTCCAACTTAAATAAGCAAAACTATTCCTATGAATTATTAAATAACTGTTTAATACATTATTAAATGTTTGTGTCTGTGAACTTGAGTAACCAACTTAATTGAAATGTTGTGTTAGATCATAAGCCCCTTTGAAGTTATTTATAATCAGTTGCTAGAAAGAATTTTCCAAGATATATTGAAAATATACTAAGCTATAAGTATTTCCAAGGTACAAATTACAATAAAAATGTTTAAATTGTGGAATGTACCAATGAACAATGATGTATGACCTTGAGTCAACTGACAATGAATAAAATAGAACATATTAAAAGTATGTTTTAATTATCACTTCAAACCATTTAAATGTCTTTAGACTAATAAAATCCAATCTGTACTAGGCAGCAGGGGAGGGAGGAATTGATGTCTCTGTTGTAATATTAATACCAGTTAGAAGACTTTGTAATATTTAGAGCCCGAGTGGGCTGCCATCTACTAAATGTCATAATTTTATTTCTTGTTTTCACTGTTACGATGACCTTGGGTAAAAGACAGCATCTTTTTATTTTAGCTTCTTTATGGTAAAATATACATGGTTGTAAGTTTCAGCTTTTATTCAGTCGGTTTATTTGATGATATCAGATTCTGATTCTAAAACCGTGAAAACTTGAAAGGTGGAACTACTTTTGTGGAGATTGTTGTAGAAGAGACCTTAAGAAAAAAAAAAAAAAAACCTTTGACATTTTCTCCCTGTATCTGCTTAGCTTATAGGCTAAAATAACCATATAAAAATAAGTTACAATTTAATTATTAAAACTCTCAATATAATTTTTCTCATTGCATCATTTTATATAATACTCAGTAAGTTTTTAGATTCAACCTAAAATGATCTGCTTACTGTTATAAATATTTTTTCTTTTTCTTTGTTCTATGTTCAATAATGTAAACCTAGTTGACATTGGGCTATAAGATTTGTATCCTTAATAGGCAGGGGTTGAACAGGATCATTTTTTTAACCTAGACTGGCACATTGATGCCTCATGTATGCTGTGATTTCATGTAAAAATAATTCTGAATCTGTGAAATATATTGATTTTGTACTTTAATGTGATTGCTTTATCGACACCTTGACATTCCCCACTCTCAGCATCCTATTAAGAGATAACTTTGAGAACATGAGATGCTAATGGTCGCTAGGCTAGGGTCAGGAATTTATTGCCATTTCTAGGGTTGATAATGGATTTGGCTTGGGTTTTATTTATTTACTTATGAGATGAGTCTTGCTCTGTCACCCAGGCTGGAGTGCAGTGGCACGATCACAGCTCACCGCAGCCCCGAACTTCTAGACTCAAGTAATCCTCCTGTCTCAGCTTCCCAGATAGCTGGGAATGTAGATGTACCACAAAATGCCCAGTTAATTTATTTTTATTTATTTATTTTTCATGAAGACTGGGTCTTGCTATGTTTTCCAGTCTCAAATTCCTTGGCCTCCCAAAGTAATGGGATTACAGGTGTGAGCCACAATGCCCAGCCTAGCTTGGGTTTTAAAGTATAGGGAGACATCTGGTATGGGTGGGAGCTTGTCCTGGTCACATGAGGCAGGATGGGAAAAGGACAGGGAGCTTGCAGCTAGTCATGGAAATGGATCCATCAACAAAGGTCTAGGTTATTGCAGAGATTGTCTGTTATAAAATTCTACTCTTTTAGAGTCTGCTATTATAAAAACTCTGATTCTGCTCTGTGTTAAAAAATTGAAATAATATGTGTTTTCTACACATAAGATAAAATATACAAGGGCTGAGTAGTGTCCCTCAGAAAACTGAGGAGAAGAAACAGTGGCAGACACTAGCCGAGTCTTGCGATGTTCCCCAAAAATGATTGCCATATTATTGCTTTCCCCTCAACCCCCAAAGACAGCAACATAGCATTATGTCAAGACATTAGGACTAAAATATCCTGGAAAACCTGTCCAAAACACCTACTTAGAATTTCTTAGCCATATCTGAGGATTAGTATGGGATTGGAAGGACTGGCCAACCTTCCATTGTGGAAGTCAAGAGCTCATACTCCATAATGTGTCTTAGAGGAGGACACAGAAAATAAACAATTGCTTTTCATGCCATGAAATAATGGAAGTGCATTGATAGATCAAACTTGAATGTGCAATATATTGTTTTCTCTTATCTCTAACCAAATACAAGTTACATTAAGACATTTTATTAGAAAAATGGGTTAATTTGGCAAGACCGTATCCATTGCTAAATATTGACTCTTTTGTACTTACTGAACTTAGGCAATAGATTGAAAACATAAAAGGTTAAAATGCAGTGTTTATTTACAAATGGAAATAATTCTAAACTACCTGATCATTTGAGGTTCATAACCGGAAAACACTTGAATCACCTAGATTCTATAAGTTGATGAATTAATTTATTTAACGATTTTCAAAATACTGAGATATTTAAGAGCGCCAGCACACTCCATGACATATTTACTCTAAGAATTCTTCATAAAGTACAAGTAATTAAAAACTTAAGGAGTATAAGAGACTTCAAGAACAATTTCTTCTTTCAGAGTTATTTAAGAGTACCACGATGGTGAGATCTGATTCAGGAGGACAAGTTTACCTTGGTTATCACAACAGGCAGGGCCTCTTTGTTGACTGGAAATACAATGAAGCACTTTATCTTGAAGAAGGGCAACCAGAGACTTATTATAGGACAGGTCAGCTGGACCGTTGCCCAGGCCTGTAATCTATAAGGAATGTCAAAATGTCATTAAAAGGCAATGAGGTGGAGAACAACTTATTTACTAGAACTCCCCTAGAGGGAGAATGTGTTGTAGTTCAAAGGGATACTTTGATAAATTACCAGTGGTGTGGGGTAAGGCAGAGGAGGGGAGAGTTGGGAGGGTGGGAAATGGGAGAAACCACTAGGCTGGATGCCAAGGTAGCTTCCATATAGGAGAAGTACAGGAGTTTACTAATACTCTCCCCAAACACACACACACACACACACACACACACACACACACACACGGATTGGTATTATCAAGTGTTTCCACCAGCTGTTTATTTCATAGATTGCTAAATACATTTTAACAATCTTAAACTCAGTACTAAATAAACCTACACATTAATACTATTTTAAAAATTATACCTTTATTAGGATTCAGTTCTAAGGTCAACACCATCTCCTCCCCGAATGCGAACTTAGCAGTTCTTGAGCCATTTCCTCTAAAAAGCACAGAAACTTCTTGCTTAACAAAAGCATGTCTGACGTCCAGCAAATTATTTTTATGAGGAGAAACAAAATACTGTGGTATTTACCAGGAATTGTGATAATTCATTTATACACACACTTTATTTAATCCTTACCATGACCGTAGATGACTTACATATGCTAAGAGCCAGGACTCTAGTCCAATTCAAATCTGACCCCAGAATCCTTAGCATGTTCGATGTGTTTCTGGAAATAGCCTTAGTTTCAGTACCATAAACCGCAGTTGCACTTTTTAACCACCTAATGTGTTAGTGGGGATTATTTTATTATTACATTTAGTTACAGAAAATAACTAGGCTAAGTATACTGAAATATGGAATACATGCTGCATGAAAAACAAAGCAAACAACAGCAACAACAACAACAAAAACAACAACGACAACAAAAACAGGGCACACATTTTCCAGAACAGCTTGGTCCAACATTGAAGTGCTGTTAGTTTGCTCTATGCTGTGGTCATTGCTTCTTTCTACATGTCCCTGTCCTTTTTTTCTCTCACGGAATATTGACTTCCCTTGTTCCTTATCTCCTATAGTAGAAATATACTGTCCACTGGCCTGGCTTGACGATACGCTCCTGAGGATAGGAACTTGTTAAGTCCTGTTAACCCTGATTCCCAATTCTTTACCTCAACTACTGGCAAAGATTTGGAAAATCTGGATCTATTATTCATTGGTGATGGGAATGCAAAATAGTACAGCCACTTGTGAAATCTGTTTGGAAGTTTCTTATAAAACTAAATGTACAAATACCCGTATAGCTCAACGATTTCATGCTTGGGTGTGTATCCTAGAGAAATGATAGCATACACTCACACAAAAACTGTACGTAAATGTCCATAGCAGCTTTATTTGTAATAGCCAAAAACTGGAATCAACCCATATGTCCTTCAAGAGGTGAATGGTTAAATAAATTGTAGAAAATGCATATCACCAAATGTTAGTAATAAAAAGTAATAAACTAAACTTGCAACAATTTGGATGAATTTTCAGGGAATTATGCGGAATGAAAAAAGCCAATTCAAAAAGTTGTATATTATATAATTCTACTTATCTAAAATGTTTGAGATGGTAAAATTTACGAGATGAAGAAGAGATTATTGGTTGTCAATGGTTAGTGACATCCGAGGGGCAAGTGAGAAGGAAATGAGTGTGAGGACAAAATGGCAAGATGAGAGAGAGCCTTGTGATGTTGGCAATGTTTGGTGTCATGCCTGTGACTGTGGTGGTAGACATGCAAAGATGTACAGATGATAAAACTGTAGAGAGATTAATACCCACACCTATACACACATACAAATGAATACAGGTAAACCTGGGGAAAGCTAAGAGAGGTGGGCATATCAGTGAAGATATTATGGTTGCGATACTATAGTTTTGCAAAATGTTACCAATGGAGGAATTGGACAAAATATACATGAGGTATCTCTACATTACTTATATTTGTATGTGAATCTGCAATTATCTGTGTTTGTTTTTTTTTTTTTTTTGAGACGGAGTCTCGCTGTGTCACTCAGGCTGGAGTGCAGTGGTGCGATCTCGGCTCCCTGCACGCTCCGCCTCCTGGGTTCATGCCATTCTCCTGCCTCAGCCTCCCGAGTAGCTGGGACTACAGGCACCACCACCACGCCCGGCTAATTTTTTTGTATTTTTAGTAGAGACGGGGTTTCACTGGGTTAGCCAGGATGGTTAGCCAGGATAGTCTCGATCTCCTGACCTCGTGATACGCCCGCCTCAGCCACCCAAAGTGCTGGGATTACAGGCATGAGCCACTGTGCCCAGCCTATCTGTGCTTTTAGAACATAGATCACTAACTAGTTGTCCCCCAAATGAGTGAATGTATGAATGAATTAATGATATTTAGTTGCCTGTTAATCTATAAGGAATGATGACTCATCTTCTTTTTTACTTTTTAATTGATGACCTAAAATTACATTTAGATTTGCTAGATTCATTCATACCAGCTGTAGCAAATAGAAAGGTGAGCATTTTTCTAATGGGAATGAAATGGGTGGTATATTTAACTTCTAACGTTCATACCAAGTTCTAAGGGGGCAACCATTGACTAAAGGTTAAACTAGAGTTTAAATTATTTTGGAGCTAAAGACACAGTTCTTGATAGATGATTCCCAATATTAAACAGATTTATGAATAGCATTATAATACTGTTAAGTTATTTAACATATGATATATAGTTCGTGATCTCTTACCAATATACTGGGAAACTACATTGCCCAAATTCTGAGTAATGCGTACTTTATCAAGAATTTTCAAGATAAAAGCGCTAAGTAGATGCTATTAGGAATAATGCTTTAGAGATGTGTCACATTACAGCATCCGTATGCCTTTTACACCTAAAAGGAATCCTGTTCTTCTGTCTACAGTTCTCCAAAGACTCAGGCCCATTTTAAAAACATTCTGTTAGTATTCAGGTTTTATACGAACATGGCTGCCCATTGTGTTTTAATGTTATATTAACATATGGATATAGCATCAACTGAAAACATAAAATAACAAGTTATACTCCAAGTACTTATGAAGAAGTACATAATCTGCTCTTTGATATCTCTTATAAAATAAAACCTGCCTAATGTAAACATACACAGAGTATTTAGGGGTGATTGGAGGACGTTCCAGGCCTTCCGATCATAGACCTTTTGATCAGCTCAGACCAACAGAACTGAATATTTGACAACCACATTTTGACGGTTGACACAAAGTACACATTTTTTCCTTGAAACCTTTGTGATTTATTTTGGAGGACAGTACCTGAACACCAACTTCTACTTTAAGCTCAACCTGGTAAGACATAACAAAACTACATTCTAAATGTTTATATTCCTTGCTTCTCTGAATGAATTTCACTCATACTAAAGATGTGTAGGAAGTGGAGCTCATGGTGATGTGTGGGTGTATTTTGTGCTTTCCACTTATTTTTGTGTAGCTTTCCAATTTTTGAGAATTACAGTCTTTCCAAGTAAAGAATTTTATGAAAAATGTTTATAGATTGAGATTGTTGAAATAAGCATGGTAATTACCCATTTTCTGCATTCTTTAGTAATGTCAGTATTTCTAAATAGCTAGCTCCATTATTCTTTCCATGATATATCATTTTGGAGACGCACTTACTATATTTTGCAAAGCTTAGTGAAAACTTAATTTGAGTAGGGTCACATATGTAATATGGGTGCCAGGATAATTGGCCAATTAGCTGCAGTGCCTTGAAACTTGATTTCTTCTTACCAATCCCAGTAATTGTCTTTAGGAACTCCTAAGTGGTGTTTCTTGAGAAAATACAGAATGTGCTATCAGCACAAGGCATTATAAGGAAGAACTACTTACAATCAAGTTTTAGACCCTCAAATATATTTGACATGTAATTTGGGCAGAGATAGTCAATAAATAACTAGTGTGTTTTGACTATGTGCTAGACACTGCTCTGGGTACCAGGGGGAATATATATATGGGGTGTGTGTGTATATGTATATATATTCTATATGTATGTGTATATATACACTATATATACGTGTATATATGGTTGAACAGAATTATTACTGCCTCAAATATGTAACAAAAATGAAAAGGAAATTAGGATTGTCTTATTAGAAGGACTTCAACTCTGATATAATTAATTTCAGCTTAAAGTAGTACTAAAAGAAACTCTTGGCAAGTGGAGTGATGTAATCCTGGAAATACGCTGATTTTAGAAGTCTTTTGAATACATTGAGGGACGTGAAATATTGAAGGTCAGAGGCTGGTACTGAAGTTTTACTGATCATTTTATTTGTGATGATCAAAGCCTTAAACAATTGTGATAATGGAAATATGGTGCAGTATTGGGAGCCGACCCAGATACTGCCTGACTAGCGAAGTTATGTGCATAAAATTATCGGTGTATGCATGCGCTCATCATTATGCAAAGAGGAAAGCATACTGCATCAGAACCTTTCAGAATACCATGATTTTGGCAATGCTGCATGGAACACAGTCATAGAGATGTACTCATGTGAGAGCAGCATTGTTGAGGTATTCAAAGAATACATATAAAGATCATTTTTAACACAGAAACTCTACTAAACTAATAATTCTTAAATGTTGCTCTAATAAATAGAGTTCATACATGTTTTCAGTCTCTTCAAGAGTATATGTGTGCCTGTAATCCCAGCACTTTGGAGGCCAAGGTGGGCAAATCTCTTGAGGTCAGGTGTTCAAGACCAGCCTGGACAACATGGTGAAACCTCACCTCTACTTACAAAAACAAAAACAAAAGCAAAATTAGCAAGGGGTGGTGGTGCAGGCCTGTAATCCCAGCTACTCAGTAGGTTGAGGTAGGAGAATCGCTTGATCCCAAGAGGCAAAGATTTCAGTGAGCCGAGATCATGCCACTGCACTGCAGTCTAGGAAACAGAGCAAAGATTCCGTCTCAAAAAAATAAAATAAACAGAGTAGCGTGTGTGTGTGTGTGCGTGTACATGCATGCTTGCCTGTGTTTATGTGTATATGTTGTAAGATGTTTGATGAAGATTCTTTTCATGAACAGAAAAGAAACAATATTGTTTAACTCCTTTTCCTGCCTCTTTCCACTTGGATGGGAAAATATATAAATAGTATGGTAAGAAGAGAGCTAAAATTTAATATGAGCTGAATTTGAATGCTGATAAAATATTCTTTTATAACTAAAATAGGCACTGTTTAAGGAGCTTCAAGGAAAGCTAGACCTGTTCTTTCAAAACCCTGAGACTATGTATCAGGACTTTGGGTCTCAGTTTTACTGTCCCCAAGGCAATTTTTGACATGTAATTTGGGCAGAGATAGTCAATAAATAACTAGTGGCTTTGGACTATGTGCCAGGCACTATTCTGGGCAACAGGAAAATCAGATAGTCAAAATCCCAGACCCTTAATTCTCTGGCATGAGGAGTCTCTAACATCTGGGAAAGAAAATACAACAAAAAACAGAAGAAGTAGAAAAATCACAGTGAATAAATGGAGTATGTGGGGGAAGGGTCGATTAAAAACTAGAGCAGATGTAGGGTACTGCTGTGTTTTGAGGGATCATAATTAATCACATTTTTTTCTTCCCCTGTGAGTTACAAACCAACTGAGAAATAGACATGGAGTTGGACAGATGGAGAACAAAACTTTAGCTTTATTACTGCTAAAACTGGTTGGAAGGACATGACCTAGATACGTGGCCACAATCTGGTGTTCTAATACTTGCTCTCTGAGTTGCACTTCTCCATACAAAACTACAGCTTGCCCCAGTAGCATTACTGTAAGATTAGGGAACATAGCCAAATGCATTGTCCTGTCCTTAGCCAGGGGCTGAACCACACATGCCCAGGTCCTTCTCTCTAGCTTATCAATTATATCTCATCAGTCTTGGTTATGGTGAATAAGGGGGCTTCAAGGATAGGTAGACATGTTCTTTCAATACACGACCTTGGTGAGGATTTGAATGAGGATTTCTTTCCTCTGGAAATATGAAGAGAGTTTGCTTCAGGTTCCTTTAGGTACAGGTAGGAAAACCCTGGATAATAGGCCAGAGTTACATGACACAAATTAAAAGAAAAAAATAATCCTAAAGTCTTTAGCAAGTGTCTCCTGGTTGGAGCAGGTAACTTGGAAACCTTGGTTGAAGTTTTGTCTGTTAACTCAGGGCAAGTGATTATCTTTGAGAATCATAAACTCCCCAAAGAAACAAAGCCGTTTTGTTTTGTTTTGTTTTGTTTTTGTTTGTTTGTTTTGAGATGGTGTCTCGCTCTATCCCCCAGACTGGAGTGCGGTGGCGCGATCTCGGCTCACTGCAAGCTCCGCCTCCTGGGTTTAGGCCATTCTCCTGTCTCAGCCTGCGTAGTAGCTGGGACTACAGGTGCCTGCCACCTTGCCCGGCTAATTTTTTGTATTTTTAGTAGAGACGGAGTTTCACCGTGGTCTCGATCTCCTGACCTTGTGATCCGCCCGCCTCGGCCTCCCAAAGTGCTGGGATTACAGGCGTGAGCCACTGCACCCGGCCACAAACCTGTTTTTTAAACTTAGAAGGACTAGCAATGTAATGACTGAAAGTGGAAGGGGTGTACATAGCACAGGAGAAATGCTGAGGGTGATAGGGAGTTTTTATCTGGGTAGAAATTCCAGTTTCTGTTGTCACGGTATGTGAGACAGTCAGACAAGAAGGATAGAAGTAAACAATATATCTGATATTTGACCACAATCATAACACACCATACCACCAGGTCTTTGCGATTGCTCAGTATAAGCAACACTTATGGAAAATCAATACGTAGGTAAATTACATATAGTGGTCTAAGCCTGTGCACAAACCCTAGAGCACAAAGTCCAAAAACAAGAGTGTACAAGACAGCCCATCTGACCTAGAAACATAGAATAAAGATTCCTAGCTGGGTATATGTTACTGGTACCTAACTAATATTTGGGTATACGTTTTTATTTCTCAGATTTACTTAATTATGGCTCTTGCATAAGTGAAAGTTTGAAAGCTGCTATAGAAATGAAAAAAAATCTTAAAAAATGGTTTCTACATGTAGTCAGGTGAATTCTGAAAGTGGTTTCTCAAGATTCCCATACTTCGGTTATTCAATCAAACACGCATCTAGGTACTGCTAGGAAGGGACTTTGAAGGTAGAATTAATTAACTCATAATTGATTTTAAACTAGGGAGATTATCCTGGATTATCCAGGTAGGTCCAGTGTCGTCACATCAGTGTTTACAAGCAGCAGAGGGAGCTAATGGATCAGTTGGATAAATGCCTCAAAAAATAATGGGTGAGGTGAGTTGATGCAGAAGGGGAGAGTGGAGGGAGTCAAAGTAAGAGAAAGGCGCCACCACATCTGCTGGCATTGAAAACAGGACCAAAAACAGGGGATGGAGGTGACTTTAGGAAGATGACAGAAACCACAGGCTGAATGCTGGGAAGAAAATGGAAACCTCAGCCCCACAACCACATAGAACCAAATTCTGTAAACAGCCATAGAATCTCCAGAATGGAATGCATTCCTACCAGCACCTTGATTTCGGCCCTGTGCAGAGGGCTAGCTGTTCCATATTGTGCCCATACTTCTGATTCACAGAAACTGTGAAGTAGTTAATGGGTGTTGTTTAAGCTATTAAGTGTGTGGTCATTTGTTACGGCAAAAATAGAGAACACTTTGCACAAATGCGTTTAGGATATTCTATTAGGTAGGTCTTAGGACTTGTGAGCATGGCCTATAAGCTGAACCAAGAGCTGTTCAAAGAGTCCAGTGCATAGTAAAGTTAAGTTACCACATCCCATCTAGCATATATGGAAATAGAAATGATAAGAGAATTAGTTCTCACTTTAGAGATTTGTGACCAAGTATACTCTCAGACAGCTCTCTTGGTGTTCAATATGGAGGGCCACAAACTAGATAGTTAAAGTTGTGGTAGGCAGAATAATGGCCCCAAAGATGTCCATGTGTCTGGAACTGGTGATTATATGTCAAAAAATAATTAAGGTTGCCAGTGGAATTAGAATTGTTAATCGGTTGGTCTTAAATAATCTTAAAAAAAGATTATTTTATAATAAAAAGTAGGTGGGTCCAATGTAATCCCAGGAGTCCTTAAAATAGTTTGAGTGAGATATAACTATGGAAGAAAGGCAGAGATGTGCAACTTTACTGGCTTTGAAGACTGGAAAGAGGGCTCTATAACCTGGAAAAGGCAAGGAAGTGAAATCTCCCCTAGAACCTTCAGAAAGGAACACAACCCTGCTGGCACTTTAATTTTAACCCAATAAGCTGGGCACAGTGGCTCATGCCTGTAATCCCAGCACTTTGGGAGACTGAGGCGGGCAGATCACCTAAGGTCAGGTGTTCAAGTCCAGCCTGGCAAACATGGTGAAACCCTGTTTCTACTACAAATACGAAATTAGCTGGGCATGGTGGCACATGCCTGTAACCCCAGCTACTTGGGAGGCCGAGGCAGGAGAGTCACTTCAACTCGGGAGGCAGAGGTTGCAGTGAGCTGAGATCGCACCATTACACTCCAGCCTGGGCAATGAGGGTAAAACTCTGTCTCAAAAAAATAAATAAATAAAATAAAAAATAAAATAAGTAAATAAATAAATAAATAAATAAATAAACATTTTACCCCGGTAAGACTTGTGTCAGACTTCTGGCATATGTCAAATACAAATTACAGATTTGTGTTGTTTACCAAGCTTGCCCAACCCGTGGCCCACGGGCCACATGCGGCCCAGGATGGCTTTGAATGCAGCCCAACACAAATTCATACACTTTCTTAAAACGTTATGAGATTTTTTTTTCTTTGCAATTTTTTTTTAACTCATCAGCTATTATTAGTGTTAGTGTATTTTATGTGTGGCCCAAGACAATTCTTCTGATGTGGCTCAGGGAAGCCAAAAGCTTAGACACCCCTGGACTTGAAAGCCACCAAGGTTGTGATAATTTGCTTCAGCAGCAAATAGAAAACTAATACAAAAGGCAATTGGCTAAAGTAGACCTTACATTGTTTCTACTCAATTTAAAACATTTACCGTCACATGAGAATGTTTTAGTCAACCATGGGCTGCGTATATGATGGTAATCTCATAAAACTAGAATGGAATGAAATTTTCCTATCACCTAGTGACATTGTAGACTTTATTACATCATAGTGAAAGCACATTATTCATGTGTTTGTGATGATGATGATGTAAACAAAGCTACTGTGTTGCCAGTCAATAAAAGCATAGCACATACCTTTATGTATACTGCATAGTACTTGATAATGATGATTAGTGTCTTTGTTATAGGTTTTGATATTTACTACACTATAATTGTGTCACTATTTTGGAGTGTACCTTTTCTACTTGTTAAAAAAAGTTGACTGTAAAACAGCCTCATGCTGGTCTTTCAGGAAGTATTTCAGACGGCCGTTACCATAGGAGATGAAAGCTCTATGCTTGTTATTGCCATCGAAGACCTTCCAATGGGACATGGTGTGGAGGTAAAAGACAGTGATATTGATAATTCTGATCCTAGGCTAATGTGTGTATTTGCATCACAGTTTTTAACAAAAAGGATTAAACAGTTAAACCTGAAGAACTTTAAAAGTAGGAAAAAAACGTATAGAATAAGGTTGTGAAGAAAGAAAATATTTATGTACAGCTGTACAATGTGTTTGGGTTTCAAGCTATTACAAAAGTCAAAAAGTTAAAAAAGAACTTTATAAAGTAAAAAAGTTATAGTAAGGTAATTTATAATTAAAAATTAAAATATTTTTTATAAAGTGATGTAGCGTAAGTGTACAGTGTACATAAAGTCTACAGTAGTGTATAGTAATGTTCTAGGCCTTCACGTGCACTCACCACTCATTCATTCAGTCACTCTCAGCAACTTCTAGTCCTGCAAGTTCTATTCATGGTAAATGTCATATACAGGTGTATCATTTTTTTCTTAGTTTTTGTAGTATGTTTTACTGTACCTGTTCCATGTTAAAGATACAAATACTTATAATTGTGTTATGATTGCCTATAGTATTCAGTACAGTAATATACTATAAAAGTGTTTAGTCTAGGGGAAATAGGCTATACTATATAGCCTAGGTTTGTAGTATGCTATAGCATCTAGGTCTGTGTAAGCAAATTCTATGACGTCACACAATGATAAAATTACCTAAGGACACATTTTCCAGAAGTTATCTCCATCATTAAGCAATTCGTGAGTGTATTTAGTTCAGTCCCTTCAATGAACTATTCATCTTATTTCATCACTTTCATGTATTCTACTCTACCTCCTAAATCTATTTCCATTCCAATAATTCTTCAAAATGATCCTCTTATGTATTTCATAATTTAATGTGCCCATGAATCACCTTCTTATTATGTTAGAATGTAAATTCTGATTCAAACTGGGGTGGGGCCTTAGATTCTGCATGTTTTATAAACTACTGGGGCACAAAGCATACTTTGCTATACTGAGCTGGTAAGATTGCCACAGGTGGCACTAAAGGTGTAACTTGTTTTATTACACCTTGCTAATATTGCTCTTGACAGATATTTCATATTTTACAAATTGAACTTTTGTGGCAACCCTGCCTAGAGTAAGTCTGTCATTGTTATTTTTCCAGGATCATGTACTCACTTCATGTCTCTGTGTCATGTTTCAGTAGTTCTTACGATACTGCAAACTTTCTCACTCAGATATCTGTTATGATGGTCTGTGATCAGTGATCTTTGTTTTTTTTGTTTTTTTTTTTTTTTGCGTAGACAAAACGTTTTATTCTGAACAACTGTTTACTTTTTCTTTTCTTTTTTTTTTTAAATTTATTTATTATTATTATACTTTAAGTTGTAGGGTACATGTGCATAACGTGCAGGTTTGTTACATATGTATACTTGTGCCATGTTGGTGTGCCGCACCCATCAACTTGTCATTTACATCAGGTATAACTCCCAATGCAATCCCTCCCCCCTCCCCCCTCCCCATGACAGGCCCCTGTGTGTGATGTTCCCCTTCCCGAGTCCAAGTGATCTCATTGTTCAGTTCCCACCTATGAGTGAGAACATGCGGTGTTTGGTTTTCTGTTCTTGTGATAGATTGCTAAGAATGATGGTTTCCAGCTGCATCCATGTCCCTACAAAGGACACAAACTCATCCTTTTTGATGGCTGCATAGTATTCCATGGTGTATATGTGCCACATTTTCTTAATCCAATCTGTCACTGATGGACATTTGGGTTGATTCCAAGTCTTTGCTATTGTGAATAGTGCTGCAATAAACATACGAGTGCATGTGTCTTTATAGCAGCATAATTTATAATCCTTTGGGTATATACCCAGTAATGGGATGGCTGGGTCATATGGTACATCTAGTTCTAGATCCTTGAGGAATCGCCATACTGTTTTCCATAATGGTTGAACTAGTTTACAATCTTTGAAGATAAAATTGTAATTGTTTTGGGGTACCACAAACTGCACTCATATGAGATGATGAATTCTTCAGTAACTGCTGTGCGTTCCTACTGCTTCATTCATTGGCCATTCCCTCGTTTTTCTCCCTCTCCTCTGGTCTCCCTATTCTCCAACACATAATAATATTGAAATTTGGTCAGTTACCACCCCTACAATGGCCTCTAAGTGTTCAAGTGAAGGAAAGAGTTAAACAGGTCTCTCAATTTAAAACAAAACATAGAAGTGATTCACCAAATTTTCCAGGAAGTCATGTGAAAAGATAGGCTGAAAGCTATCCTCTCGTTTCAAAAAGCCACATTATTGGAGGAAATTAAAAGTGTTCCTCCATTAAACACTTAGGTGAAAAGCAGGAAAGACAGCTTTATTGCTAACACAGAGAAAGTTTTATTAGTCTAGCTAGAAGATCAAACCAGTGGTAATATTCCTTTAAACCATTGCCTAATCCAGAGCAATACCCTAATATTATTCAATTCTGCAAAGGCTGTGGGAGCTAGAGAAGAAAAAAATTTGAAACTAGCAGAGATTGGCACATGAAATTTAAAAAAAGAAGCCATCTTCATAAAAGTGTTAGGTGAAATTGGAAGTAGTGATGGAGAAGCTGCAGCAAGTTATCCAGTAGATCCAGATAAGATCATTGATGAAGATGGCTACAGTAAACAACACATTCTCAATGTAGGTGAAATAACATTCTATTGGAAGGAGATACCATCTATATGACTTGCATAGCTACAGAGAAGTCAATGTCTGGCTTCAAAGCTTCAAAGTACAGATGTTGCTCTTGGTGTGGGGCAGGAGGTGCTAATGCAGCTGGTGACTAATTTGAAACCAGTGCTTATTTACCATTTTGAAAGTCTAATGCCCTTAAGAACTATGCTAAATCTCCTCTGCCTGTGCATATAAATGGACCAACAAAACCTAGATGACAGCACATAGCTTTATAGCATGATGGACTGAATATTTTAAGCCTACAGTTGAGACCTACTACACAAGAAAAAAGATTCCTTTCAAATATTACTGATTATTAATTGACAGTGAATCTTGTCACCCAAGAGTTCTGATGTAGATGTACAAGCAGATAAATGTTTTCATGCCTGCTAACACAATATGCATTCTACAGTTCATGGATCAAGCAGTAATCTCAACTTTCAAGTATTTTTAAAGCAATACATTTCATAAGGCTATAGCTAATGATTCCTCTGTTGGATCTGGGCAAAGTAAATTAAAAACTTTCTGGAAAGGATTCACCACTCTGCATGCCATTAAGAATATTTGTAATTAATGGGAAGAAGTCAAAATGTCAACAGTAACAGGAGTTTGGAATAAGTTGGTTCCATCCTTCATGGATGACTTGAGGGGTTCCAAATGTCAGTCAGAATGTAACTTCAGATGTGGTGGAAATAAAAAGAGAACTAGAGTAAAAGTGGAGCATGAAGATTTGACTAAATTGCTGCAATCTTATGACAAAACTTTAACAAACAAGGAGTTTCTTCCTGTGGATGAGCAAAGAAAGTCGTTTCTTCAGATGGAATCTACACCTGGTCAAGACGCTATGAACATTGTTGAAATGTAGCAGAGGATTTAGAATATTGCTTACAGTTGATAAAGCAGCAGCAAGTTTTGAGAGGATTGACTCTCATTTTCAAAGAAGTTCTACTGTGGATAAAATGCTATAAAAAAATTGAATCCAACAAAGAATTTTTTTTTGTGAAACAAAGAGTCAATGGATGCACCAATCTTTACTGTTGTCTTATTTTAATAAATTGGCACAACCACCTCAATCTTCAGTAACCACTGCCGGATCAGTCAGCAGCCATGAACGTTGAAGCAAAACCCTTCACCAGTAAAAAGAATATGACTTGTTGAGGTTTAATGATTGTGTTAGCATTTTATAACAACAAAATATGTTTTAATTAAAGTATGTACCTTTTTACTTTAGACAAAATGCTATTGTCCACTTAATAGATTAATGTATAGTATCAGCATAACTTTTATTTGAATGGGGAAACCAAAAATTTGTGTGACTCACAGTTTTGTGATACATACTTTATTGCCGAGGTCTAAAACCTAACCTGCCATGTCTCTGACATATGCCTGTGCCTTTAATGTGCCAACCGGTTGTTACAGAAGTATCTCTATATATGTTAAGAAGTGGTTAATAAGGCCGGGCGCGGTGGCTCAAGCCTGTAATCCCAGCACTTTGGGAGGCCGAGACGGGCGGATCACGAGGTCAGGAGTTCGAGACCATCCTGGCTAACACGGTGAAACCCCGTCTCTACTAAATAATACAAAAAACTAGCCGGGCGAGGTGGCGGGCGCCTGTAGTCCCAGCTACTCGGGAGGCTGAGGCAGGAGAATGGCGTAAAAACCCGGGAGGCGGAGCTTGCAGTGAGCTGAGATCTGGCCACTGCACTCCACCCTGGGCGACACAGCAGGACTCCGTCTCAAAAAACAAAAAAAAAAAAAAAAAAGGAGTGGTTAATAATATATGTGTATATAATTTTATTAACCACTTATTAAAACTACATTATATATATATAACTATATATCAAATATATTTGTTACATATATTAACAACAACTCATTCTTGGAAAATTATTATGTAAACTAGAGACTCTAAATTTCTAACTTCCATATTGAGGAAATAATAATTGAGAACTTAAGTAACATTATCAGGATTAGATTTGCTTGTGATAATCTCCAAAACAGTGTTCCTCAAAGTACCCACAGTACTATGAAAAAATGCTTGGGTACTTTCCTGTCTTGTTTACAAAGCAGACCTCTTGTTAATTAGTGGTTAGTCTCTAGGAAAATGTACTGAGACATGAAAATTTCTTCTGTGTTGTACTTTTTTAATTTTATGAGTTCTCCAGTATTCAATACCAATTAAAAACCAAATGAATCTGTCTGATAGTCTGACTTAGTGCAAAGATCATCACTTCCTTTTGAAATTCAAAATTCAGTCTTTACACATAGTCATTATCCCCAAGGAGAGGTACAGTTAGATGGTGGTTTAAGAAATAACTTTCTGGTAATTTCAAGAGATGATTTAAATAAAGCAGTGCACACCACTCAGTTTATGCTCTCCGTCACTCATCCTTCTTCCAGGTAACTCACATGATTTTGCTTGAGTCTCAACCCAAGATTTTCACTATTTTCAATCATAAAGGGGCTTTTAAAAAGCAGTATTTATGATAGAATGATTTATATTCCTTTGGTTCTGTACCCATTAATGGGATTGCTGAGTCGAGTGGTAGTTCTGTTTTAAGTTCTTTGCGAATTCTCCAAACTGTTCTCCAGTTGGTTGAACTCATTTACATTCCCACCAGCAGTATGTAAGTGTTCCCTTTTGTCTGAAACCTCGCCAGAATCTGGACACCAAATCCTGGTGACACGCAATTTAATCATGTAACATGCACATGCACCCCCTGAACCTAAAATAAAAGTTGGAAGAAAGTAACTACATAAAAAGCAGGATTCAAGTCTCATTCCAGACCCTAAAGCAGAATCCCTCGTGGTAGACCTGAAGCATTATTTTTGTTTGTTTGTTTTTAAAAGCTCTCCAGATGATTCTGTTAGTCGGTCAACTCAGGGTTGAGGTTCGTTGGTCTGTAACGTCACTGCCTGATACAGTAACCACTCGCCAAATGTCAACATGGAACACTGGATGTTTTCAGAGTTTGAATTGAGATGTTCTATACATGCAAAAGTGCACCCAATTTTGAAGATTATTGTGAAAAATGAATGTGAAATATCACATTTTAATTTTGATCATCTGTTGACATACTAATAAGTTGTATATACTTGGTTAAATAAAATACTTTGTTTAATTTCTCTTATTTATTTTTATTTTATTCATGTAGCTACTAGGCATTTTAAAATTATGTATGTAGTTCACACTTACGGCTTGTCTGAGATTTCTATCCAGGACTGGTCTGGAAAGGCATATACTTGTCTATTTCATTAACTCACAGAGCACCTCTTTCTTCTGCTGTTATTTTACTTCTCCTTTTAACACACTTCAATGTGCTGGATGCTCAAGTCATCCTCCTGCTACTTTAGTGAATAGTTTTACATTGGGTGAACCAAATCAGCTAACAAAGACATCTCCAGAGCATTCTTTATAGAAATTATCTTCTTCTTATTTCTGAAGTAATAGGTGAGCTCTGAAAATGATAATGTCATTATTTATTTCATTGTTCATGGTCATTAGAGTTTCACTACATAAGGAAGCATGATACACATCAATACTCTAAAAGAAATTCTTGCAGGAGAAATCCTCCTTCCAAAAATAATAATTGAAGAAATAGATTTGTAAGTACTGGTGAAGGAAAAGTAGAAACATGTAACCTCCTTTATTTTGGAAATTGTTCGTAGCTTCATGTGCGTGAGAGGAATATGGCAATCTGTGATTATTTACATAGTAACTATTTGTTTTTCCATTCTCTTCTTCATCTGCCTTTTGATTTCTTCTACATCTTTAACTTTATTCATATTATAGAGAATGGGGGAATGTAAAGCTTTCAAAACTGTATTTTATCTAGTGAGCTGGACAAATTATTTTACCCTTTTTACGGTACATAGGAAGGGATTTCCCCCTGAGCCAGTTCACTTTCACTGAATGAGAAAATCTAAAGGAAAACATAAACTCTTGAATTCTGTTTTTCATTCATTTTCTGGACTCTTTCTTGGAACATACTGTTTTACTGATCCACATGAACTCTGGCTTTTATTAGTAGTATCTATATGTGTCATTACTTTTAATATTCCTTTTAAAAAAACAATAATTTTATAATGAATCCATAAAATCTTGAAGGTTTAATTTTCATATTTTTATGAAAAACCAAAATTATGTACATTCTGGGAGAGTCTGTGTGTGTGTATATATATATGCGCGCACACACACATATATCATGGTTCTCCAGAGAAACAGAACCAATAGCAAGTGTGTGTGTACACACACTTACATATATAGACACTTATATATACATGTATACACCCATACCTACACACACACACACCACACACACACATAGAGAGATTTTAAGGAATTTATATTAAGGATATATATCTATGTGTGTGTGTGTATATATAGATAGATAGATACACATATATAAATATGCATATATATATATGAATATATGTACCAGGTCTCACAGCCACATGAGTTAATTCCTTTTTATATATAATATATAATATGTAAAATAAATGTATCAAGAAAATATATAAATATAAAATAAAAATTATATATTTATTTATATAATATATAAATTATATATACTTCTACATATTAAAATATGTAAAGGAATTAACTCATGTGGCTGTGAGAGCTGGCAGTTGTGAAATCTGTACGGTTGTCTGTCAGTTGGAAACTCAGACAAGGTTTTCATGTTACAGTCTTGAGACAAAAAACCTCAGTTTTGCTCTTAAGACCTGCAATTGATTAGATAGCTCCCACTCACATTATCGAGAGTAATTTCTTTTACTTAAAGTTGAATGTAAATGTTAATAACATATGCAAATGGCATATCTTCACAGCAACATTTAGACTTGCTTTTGATTAAACAATTGATACCATAGCCTAGCCAAATGGATACATAAAATTAAGCATACGATTGTATTCATATATATTTATATGAATGACTTTATTCAGTGTGAACAATTTATAATACAGTTACTATATTCTGAAGTGATTAAGAGCCTCACAAGATGAAGTGAGTAGTTATCTTAATTTTTCATGAAAATCTCATATATATGTGTGTATACACACACACACACACACACACACATATATGTTTGGAGAGAGACGGATGAAGTCTTTAAGAAGCCAATGGAGTACTAAATCCATCCCTCCAAGGGATGCATACATAATTCAACGCTCCCATTCTCTTAAGTTATGGAACTTCTATGGTAATGCAATTAAAATCAATTCTATTTTTTAATGTATTTTAGTAAGCTTTTTAATAGTATAATACTGTTGGAAGTAGGCTCATTAACTAGAATGCAAAAATTTGTGCCATTTACAATTTTTTAAAAAATATGTCCAATTTGGAAGTGCAAATTTAATATACCTGTATAATTGTTGGTAAAAGCACATGTTTTTGGAATGTATCAGTTAAGATGCGTAGAATACAGACAAGTGCTAAAGGAGATGTTATTTTGAAATACTCTATAGTTACAGAAAGTAAATATAATCCAGATGGATCTACCCTACCACCTTGGGAGAAAGTACATAGTATGAATTAAGTTCATTTAGTTTAAAAGTTCTAAATTTTCATGAATTATCTCTTCATAGAAACATCAGGATTACATTATGTAGTATACATTGAACTATGGAATAGTTATGTATTTTTGATACAGTCTTACTATAATGAAATGTCAATTAATTTATGTATTTGATCTCCTATCAATATATTTACTATCTTTGGTTTCCAGCTTTGTATTGATCCCCTCTATACTTGGCTATTTCTATTCATTTTGACATGTTTCTTCAGTGTCACTCACGTTTTAATCCTTTGCCTTTCCTGAAGTTAGATTTTGTAGCTACGAGCAAGTTAATAAATAGATCTAAACACGTGTAATTGTATTCACTAAAACATTAAATTTCCTTATATCTTGGTAATGCCTGTTAAAACACATCATAAAATCTTTTTCATTAATTTCAATTGCACAAAAACTAATTGAGTGAATACAGTGGAATGAAAATATAATGTACTAATTGGTATGCAAATCATTAGTAAGATAAACCTGAAAGATTTAAAAATGGAATCGCTTCACAATTTCTATTAAAGGAAAACTGTATATTATACACATTTAGGCAGAATCCCATGTATTTTCTGTATCTTCATGAAAAAAATGAGAAAAACTGTAGGGAGGAGAACATCACACACCGGGGCCTGTTGGGGGCTGGGGGGTCTAGGGGAGGGATAACATTAGGAGAAATACCTAATGTAGGTGACGGGTTAACACCATGGCACGTGTATATCTATGTAACAAAACTGCACATTCTGTACTTGTACCCTAGAACTTAAAGCATAATAAAAAGTAACAATTTAAAAAATTATGAACACTCTAAATATCCCTTCCCTGTCCCTTTTTACTGAAATTTATTGACATTTAGCAATCAGGTTTTTTTTTCCCCATTAATTAAGGAGGTGTGATGCCATGAAGCAGGGAAAAAACAAAATTCCCTGGTAAATGTG
Source organism: Macaca fascicularis (assembly GCF_037993035.2). Classification (NCBI taxonomy): domain Eukaryota; kingdom Metazoa; phylum Chordata; class Mammalia; order Primates; family Cercopithecidae; genus Macaca; species Macaca fascicularis. The sequence continues at coordinate 25,984,887 of NC_088377.1, read as the reverse complement.
GATTTGAGTCCCTCTTCTGGTAGTGACTAACTGTGAGGTCACAGGCAGCTAACTTAACTCTTTGTCAGACTCTAAGAAAGATAATCTTATAAAAATGAGGAAAATAACATTTTCCGTCTAGCTGTAAAACAATGTATAATTCTTTGCATACAATAAATATTCAATAAATGGAAGCTATACTAACAGATATATAAATGACACACTTACATTGTTGATGTTGCCTGAATACATAAATGCATAGAATATAGTTTATGCCCTGGCATACAAAATTATATATCGTATTATCCCTTCTGCTTAGTGCTTTACATGTTATATTAATGCCCATAAAAACTTTGATGAGGAAGGATGATTACCCTCAATATTGATAAAGTAACTGGTGTTCACAAATGCCAAGAAACTCTAATCCCTTCAAACGGAAGTCAGGATTCACATGTGAGACTGTCTATGTCTGTTCCTCTGCAGTGTGACATCTGCTTCTTCCAAACTACTGAAATTATTCATTTAAATTTTATCAGTGTCTGAAAGATCACCAAATCTAATGCTTTTGTTTCTGGTTTTGGTTTTGTTCTGTTTTGTTTTAAATTGTCTGGGTGGGGTGGCCCACACCTGTAATCCCAAATATTTGGGATGCTGAGGCGAGAGGATCACTCGAAGCCAGGAGTTTAAGACCAGCCTGGGAAACATAGTGACATCCCATCTCTTAAAAAAAAAACAAAAACAAAACAAAACAAAAACAAACAAACAAAATATATATATATGTATATAAGCATTGTGGTGCATGCTAGTAGTTGGGAGGCTGAGGTGGGAGGATCACTTGAGCCTAGGAGTTGGATGCTACAGTGAGCTATGATGGTGCCACTGCACTCCAGCTTCAGTGATAGAGACCCTCCCTCAAAAAAATAAATTAAAAATTAAAAAGTAAACTAAATAAGAAATTGTATTTTATCTCAGGAGGCATTATATATGACTTTTATATATGAATATATATGATATATATATGACCTTTATATGTGAATATATATATATGTATTCAATTTATTTGAGAATACCTCTGCAACCTATATTCCTAATTTATCATAACATGTACCTCTCCTGTAGAGGAGCAGAACTGTTTGTTGTTTATCCAGAACAGTTTGCCCAAAACCTGATTTGCTTATTTTGAATAGTAGACTTTAAAAAAAAAGTTACTGTTTCTGAAATTAAAAGTGCTCTGTCAGCACTTTTCTCTCTCCCCCTTTCTCTCTCTCTCTCTCTTTTTTTTTTTTTTTTTTTTTAACATTATGGTATTTGACATGCCCTTGGACTTCCTCCTTTTTCCCTGAAGTCAGATCAGTTTGTTGTGATAATGCATGCTGTGGTAAAAAGAATGAATTATGGAAACAGATCTGTATTAGAATCTATGATCTTGAGCAAGACACATACTTCTGAAACTTGTTTTCTCATCAGTAGATAACAATGACGCTTATCTTGCAGGGATAGTATAAAGCTTAAATGGAAAACATTTGTCAAGCATCTAACATAATTCACATCACGACATATCATATCACTTCAAAATTTGGTTACACCACATTACATACTTATTTTTGAGATTGTGGCCACAAGGTATATGGGTTTTCTAAAGTTCTGCCATGGAACCTTTTTCACCCTATGTATTTTATTTCTGTGGAAAATTTCATCCACACTCATGTTTATAAATATTATTTTATTATTAGGCTATCCATAATCATTCTGCTTTTTTGATCCAGATACATCTTTCTCTTCCTCACTGCCTGCTTAGTCTCTGTTCTGTTTCCTCTATTTTATGTCTATTCTCTACCCTTTTCTCAAAATATCCTCTTAATGTATATATTTTACCTTAACAGAGTCTAAAATTATCAATGAATATTCTTGCTACACAAAAGACTAAAAGTCAGATAAATGACTTTTATATATGAATATATGATATGTATGACCTTTATATATGAATATATATATTTTTTCAATTTATTTGAGAATACTTCTGCAACCTATATTCCTAATTTATCATAACATGTACCTAACCTGTAGAGGAGCAGAACTGTTTGTTGTCTATCCAAAATATTTTGCCCATAACCTGATTTGCTTATTTTAAATAGCAGACTTAAACAGTCTACTGTTTCTGAAATTAAACCCATTATTCAAAGACGAATTCTGATTTTACCCTATAACTAAAGTTATTAAAGCTCCTTCTAAAGAGAATGGCGTCTTCCCTTATACACGTTTGCTTCTTAAATACTCTGTTGATTACTTGTGTGGATTATTATTACCATTTTCCTTTTGTTTTTATGCAACACACATATATGCATAATCATTTAGCACTCTTAGTCCTCATACTATTTACTAAACTACCTTATTAAGTGTCAGATTGTGTTGAATCACTTTACATAATTTCTTACATGATTTTTCATTCCATAAATATAAAATTTAATTAGGAAATTCCTAGAATCACAAAAATATCCATGCAATAACAACAGATTCAATAGCATTTAGTATTTTTAAGAAATTTACTCTTATTTTTCAGATGTTTTCATTTTGTGTCTGTGAGAACCATTATACATAATCAATACTATGCTTTAAAATTCGTTACTATCTAGTTATATTCTCTATAATAAAGTATTTCTTTTCCGGTGTGTCACAAAGCTCATGATTTCAGGTTATATAAAGGAAATGGTGAATAAATTGCAAGGAAAATATTACCCTTCTTTCTTTCAAGCTAAATATGCATATTTCCATTCAGTAATCGCCAACATAGAGAGTGCCAGTATTAGATTTTTGTGAGCCATGCAGTGCCCTGAAGAATTTATAAAACATGGAAACATAAAGTTTGAGTGAGTGCACCATGCTATGTTATGTGATATATAGCAGATTTTGTCAGTACTGTGGAAGCAGCTTGCTCTGAAAGTTCTTTTCCAACTAGGGTTTGATTGAAGTACACGACTGAAAGAGAAAACAGTTATATTAATAAAATTCAGAAGTCAATGCTTTATCTCAAAACATTGCCGAACTGCATACAATATAAACAGAGATAAAGTGACATGCCTAAGACGAATAAAACATCATCTAAAAACAGAAAATAAAGCAGAAAATGCATTTGCAATCATCACATTTCAAACACAATTGGAGAGGCCTGAAAGATAGTCCATATGAAAGAGAAAGCAGTCACGGAACACAGTGCAGGACAAAGTGGGCAGTGGGAGGCCCAGGGCTCTCTGGAACATTTATTATCATCGTAGAGCTCAGAAAGTATTTTTCTTAGGAAGCCACTGACACTCGGTTTTCAATCCAGCCATAGAAATGTGCAGCAATTTGACAGTCAGCACAGAATGTTAAAGACAAAATTTTCCCCCATGGGTGTTATCAAATACTACAAAGTCTTTAAGACTTGAAAGTTTTTCACATTTCCACGCTTCTGTGAATAAGAAAGAAAGTTCTCCAAGAAAGAAAAGCAATTTTGGCTGGGCGCGGTGGCTCACGCCTGTAATCCCAGCACTTTGGGAGGCCGAGGCGGGCGGATCACAAGGTCAGGAGATCGAGACCACAATGAAACCCCGTCTCTACTAAAAATACAAAAAATTAGCCGGGCGCGGTGGCGGGCGCCTGTAGTCCCAGCTACTCAGGAGGCTGAGGCAGGAGAATGGCATGAACCCGGGAGGCGGAGCTTGGAGTGAGCCGAGATCACCCCACTGCACTCCAACCTGGAGGACAGAGCGAGACTCCGTCTCAAAAAAAAAAAAAAAAAAAGAAAAAAAAAAGAAAAGCAATTTTGTTTGCTGTAAGAGTTAGCGAATGGCCCTCCATTGTGCTTCAGATGTTACTGTATTTCCACTGTGCATAAGATGTCTTTGTTTTATCCTAAATATACAGAATATTTACAGATAATCCAGGTAGAATATAAGCAACGATGTAGGTGCTATTCTTTTATCTATAGTTTGTACTTTCAAATAGCTGTACTTCACCAATGAATTGTTTGAAATAATTTTTTGTATGAAATACTTGTAATCATTGCAGAAGCACATATAAATATACATTAAATATGTTTTTAGAGGTAATATAAAACTTTACCTCTAAATTTCACACAAAAGTTCTCATTTTATATTATGTACATTCATTGAATCCTAAATAAAATTAATATAAAGAGGATATTATCTATACAGTGGAAATATTTACTAAAGTTTTGTTTGTAATATATAATTAGCAGACAAAGACTGAACCTGAACAGATGCCCTTATCTTGGGAAGCCTATTGTAAAATTAGTAGATTTTAATGTTATATGTAGAACCATTGTCCATAGCATTCCTCTTAGCAATTGCAAAACCATTAAAACCAGTGATGAAATAGAAAAGATCGTTGCATATTACCTTAAAAATTATCAACTATACAAGAAAAATAAGAACTCTGCTTCATTATATGTTAGAATGGCATGTATGAAATGTTGGCTCCTTTCCAAATCATACAAAATAATTTACAGTTTCTGGAGAGGACTTAGAATTACCCCCATAAAAGATGTGGAATCAACCCAAATGCCCATCAACAATAGACTGAAGAAAACGTGGTACATATAAACCGTAGAATACTATGCAGCCATGAAAAGGAATGCATTCATGTCCTTTGCAGGGACATGGATGAAGCTGGAAACCATTATCCTCGGCAAACTAACACAGGAACCGAAAGCCAAACAACACATGTTCTCACTTAAAAGTGGGAGCTGAACAATGAGAACACATTGACACAGGACAGGGAACAACACACTCTGGGGCTTGTCAGGGGGTCAGGGAGAAAGAGTATTAGGAAAGATAGCAAAATCAAATACATGCTGGGCTTAATACCCAGGTAATGGGTTGATAGGTGCAGCAAACCACCATGGCACATGTTTATCCATGTAACAAACCTGCACGTCCTGCACATGTACCCCAGATCTAAAAAAATACAAAAACAACAAACAAAAAATCAAGTACCCAACATATATTGTTTATTTTGAAGATGATGAAATTTACATATCAGGCAGTTTGTAGAATTTCTCCAAGCTCACATCATGAATTAATGTCATACTTATATCTCAGTGTGTTAATTAAATGGTGCTAAATAACTTATTACAGGGGTCAGAACATGTAAGCATATTTTATCACTAGTACTAGATATGAACCTGTTTATTTTATTTAAATTTCAGTTTTTTATTCTATTTAATATCTTAATCTTTACTCATAAATTTCACCTAAAATTAAAGTTGTAAAATATGCAGCAAATTAAAATTAAATTGAATTTCCAGAAATCACAGCATGTAGTAATATTCCAAAATTGATTTGGAATGAGGCCAACACACCAAAGAATTAATGAACATACTTATCTATTATCATACATAGTAATATCTAAATTGTTCTACCGAAAAGAAACCTGCGTTTGTATGTTTATCACAGCACTACTCACAATAGCAAAGACATGGGATCAGCCTAGGTGGCTATCGATAGCGGTGGTACAAACACACCATGGAATAGTAGGCCGCCATTAAAAGAATGAAATCATGTCCTTTGTGGCAACGTGGATGCAGCTGGAGGCCATTTTCGTAAGCAAATTAACGCAGAAACAGAAAACCAAATGCTGCATGTTCTCACTCATAAGTAAGATATAAACAGTTAGTACACACAGACACAAAGACGGGAACAGTAGACACAGGGGATTTCAAAAGCGGGGAGGGAAGAAGGGAGGCAAAGGATGAAAAACTACCTATCGGGTGCTATGTGCAGTACTGGGACGACAGGATTATTAGAAGCACAAACCTCAGCATCCTACAAAATGCCCACATAACAAACCTGCCCCAAATTCAAAATTAAAATAAAAAAATAAAATACTTTAGTTTTGGATTTCAGAATAGGCAACATAAAGGGAAACAGAAACAAATGTATGTGAGCTACGTTAATACTGATTACCTCAGATTTAATTTTGAGTAAACACAACTTAGAATAACACTTCGAAATCCCTGATAGAGTTTTCACTGCAAAGACTAAAGGAGAAGATAGTATTTGAATTTTAGCAAGGCAGTTTGGTTGAACTAAATGCTACAATGCCTATTCTGTATATTTCAGAACTAAAAATATATAAAATACTACCAAACCTTAAAAGTAACAAGAAAGCCAAATGCCCTGATGAGGTCACAGTCGATTTGCCTTGAACCATCTGAAGATGTCTGTATCTGTGATTGTTACTCACAAAGGACAGCCTGCTTACAGTCAAAGGCTATATTAGTAGTGAAGAATAACAAACAGTAGAGCTTTTGGAATTCTGCGCAATATAGTTGAATCACTTTAGAAACAGAGCTCTTACAATTCACACACTGTCCGTCTTCACCTAGGAACAACACAAGGGTACTTTAACATTAGAATGCGTATTAATACACTTGATCACCTTAATAGATCAACGAAGGAAAAATATGCATATGATTATCGAAGTTGATGGAAGAAGAGAAAGAATTTAAAACTCATGTATAAAAAGAACTATTAGCAAGTTGGGAATAATAAATAATCTTACTCTGATAAATTCTAGGAAGAGCCTATGGCACATATAATTAATGGAGAAATTTAGTTCACATCATCTTTGAAGTAAGACATAAGACAGTGTTACTGCAAACAAGTACTCTGTTGAACATAGATGTAAAGATATTAATAAGTGCCATAGTGAAATAATAATAAGTAAATAAATAATTTAAAAGGACTGGAAAAGAAAAATAATGCTATCATTGCAGATTATATAACTGATGACAGTAAATTAAGAGAATCTACAGGCAAACTATTAAGGTCCATTAAAATGTTCACCTAGATCGCTGAATCTACATCTCATATAAAGAAAAGGTAGTTACTATAAAAACATAAAAGAAGATATTTAAGTTCAAATAAAAAGATACTTTTTAGAGTTTAAATATAAGTCATGTAGAAGTAAAGTTAGAAATAATGTACAAGTGCTTTGTAGAGATATAGAAAAAATAGTCAAAACCCCAAGGATCTAAATAATAACAAGATATATTTATTGTTAGAAAGATGAAACATAATGGTGAATAATTTAATAAAATAATATGCAAATCCAATGCAGTTCCGAACAGCATTTCATAGTTTTTCATAGAACACAAGCTTCTGAATCGAAAATGAATTTGGAAATGTAAATGTTGATGAATAGCAAAGATTATTTTGAAGAATAAAACAAGGTGGTTTATTTCTCTAGCAGATATGTCTAAATAAAAGATGTATTAATTTGTTGTTGGCATTTTAAATTGTGGAGAAATCATTCAATTAATAATTTGTAGAAAATTGGCTATCTGAATGGAAAAAATTGAGTTATGTCCCCATCTCATCCTACAAATTAGAAAAGAAGTCTTTCCAAATTAAAGAGCTTTTGTGAGTAGCACAATTTTAAAACTTAGAGATATGTAAGTGATTTTTTATGATTTTTAGGTAAGGGAAACAAGATAAATAATACAACTAATGACTTTTAGTGAATTTGATTTCGTAAAATTTAAAAATTCCTGTGAGATGAGAAAAATCATAAAAGCTCAGAGTGAAGGTGAATCACAGATAGGGAGTGGACAATCCAACCCATGTCAGTGATAAAGGGTTGGAAAGATTTGCGTCAATGACAAAAGAACAGTAATCTAATGGAAAATTGCTAAAGAAAGTCAACAGAGAATTTATAGAAAATGAAAACTGAATGGCCAATTATGGTCTCACTAGTAATCAGACAAATGCTTATTTTAACAAAGACATTGGTAAAAAGGTAAGTCTAATAGCATCAGGGGCTGTCAGATTAATACATGATTAATGGAAATAGAAAGTCATACAATTTATTAAGTTCAGGAAATTAAAGTTTACAATCATGATACATCAGCAGTTTTCTGGCTGATACCTAGTCTGCAGAAACTCTTGAATATATAATTTGTATTGTTTGTCATTGCAATGATCTTAATAACAAAAAGTAAAACCAACATAAATATGTTTCTGTTAGAGGATAGACAAATAAACTACAGTTTATTCCCACAATGAAATAGTATATACTGATGAAGAGGAATGAAGTACCTCTTCATGAGTCATGATGAAAAAAAAATTGAAAACATTGAGAGAAGTACTCAAATATAAAATATTTCAAAATTGTACGTTAAAAAGAACAGTTCATGTAAAACTTTAAAACATAGAAATGATGTGTTTTGTGTGTTTAGATTGCATATATGTAGCCTAAAGATAAAACTCTTCATAGGAACCATCAATATTACTTTGGAGATAGTATTTAAACCTGGGAGGGAAGAAGGGCGAAGGGATGGCAGTTGGATATTAGCCATATCTGCTGCAACTTTTAACACTTTGTTTAGTAAATAAAAATCCAGACAAACTATGGCAAAACATTATATCTTAACACTGGGTCATAATTTTTGTTACATTTTTATTTTGTGTTTTCCTTTATGTTTGCATTTAATTGTTTAAACATTAAGTAATTTCTAAATTATATTTAAAGTTATTTTGTGTAAACATATGATTTAAGTTACTATTTTGTGTATTTCAAAATGTATGTGTGTGTGTTCTTGTGAAATGGCTTTAGATTAATAATAATGGTGGACATTTACTTCTTCAATTATTTTCTCTACCCTTTATTGCCCACAAAACACATTGAGCTTGCTTGGAGATGTTAATGTGGTATTTGAGGGGATTTTAGTTTATCAAAATAATTTAAAAGTAATAAAATATACCTAAATGCATTATCAAATGCCTGTCACTTTAATATCTTAATAACCTATATTTGATTTGCTGCATTGCTTGCAATAGAGCATAGTAAATATAAAGTTATAGACACATTTCTCATTTACATGCTGTTGACTTTGTTCATGTCAAAATTATATTTGAAATATATGGAAAACAACGAAATATGATAATGTCTTTAATAAGAACATTTTTACTAAAAATGTATATCTTAGGCATTATAGTATTAATACTTTCTATTGGTTTCTTTGTGTTGTGGACATTTGCAAATACTTTGCATACATATATTTAATTAATATTCATGCACCCGATGGCTCAGCTCTTATAGATGAGACACGTAGAGTCAAGAATGTCAAGTAAGTTGCCCAAGTTTGCATAGTTGGGAAGTGGTACATCTGGCAATTGCGTTCTAATAGTTATCTTCCGGATTAAGTGCTTATTTCATTATCTCATTATCTCATTCTGCCTATGAGTCTCTTTTGTTCATACCATATTGTATGCGAATCTAGTCCCTAACTAGTTCAATAAGTACTTAGTGAATCCATTCTTGTATCAGTTATTGTTCTTGGGCTGGTAGTATGGAAGCGATAAAGATTTTTCATGAACCAAAAATATATTAGCCATCTCAGACGTATTTTAAGCTTCTCTGAACTATAAATTGGTCAGTGTTTTGGAGATTACATTAAGCCTTGTATAAAATCAATAAAAATATCATATAAAATTATTAAAATATATGCACAAGAACTGTTCTAACAGATTTATATTTATTTGAGAGAAACACACACAAGTAAGAGGTAATTATTATTATTATCATTTTAGCAATGAGTAATCTTAGGCACATAAATTGTATGGACTTTGTCTAAATTCTCATAGTCATGAGGTGCCTGAGCTGGGTGATTAGTCTCTGTCAGTAGTCATGAAATGCTATTTGTTGCAAAAAGAAAAAAATTAGAAAATATATTATTTTTAGTTATTTTAATTACTATATAATGTATTAAAAAATTGAAAGAAGCAACCATTATTCTGTATTTATCTCTTGCATATTTATTGTATATTTATCTCATCCATATTCTTCTAAGTTTTTTAAAAAATCATTGTCTCACTTTTTTTTGAGATCGTGATGATAAAAGGTAGTTTCAGATTTGTTTGATTTTAATGTCTTGTATAAAAACATAAAAATTGGCCATGTTGCCTATTCCCAAAATATTTATTTTGTTTCCATTATGTGATTTTACTGGACCATGTATTCCAAGCCTGAGGCCCAAAGATACTAAAGCACTCCTTTTCAATCACAATGTGCTTTCATCCTGTAAGTACAAATATTATTCTGTGATGTTTCTTCTTTCCTCTCTATCCCCTCTCTTTCCCACTCTCATCTCACCACGATGAAAAATATCAAATCTATCTTATTCATCTTTGTAAATTGTTTTGCTATCAGTAGGGTGCTTAGCCATAATCTATTTTTAAGAATTGTGTCAAAATTTAATCATGTTGCTCTCCAGAATGTTCTCAGGTGATGTTAGAACCAGGAAATAGGAAAATCACACTTTCATGAGTGTTCTGTTTAAGGTCTTATAATTTAAGCACAAAAATATTGCATAAAATATACGTCGGTCTTGGTTCATTAACAACACTTCTGGTAATACCTATGGAGTTCCGAACCACGGACAGAGTATGCTTTCCTACCTTATGCCCATAGTTGTAGGTGACTGGAATATTTCATTATAGAAAGAGATATGAGAGAGATGCAGACACAATTTGGGAAATTACAGCATATTTCCGAGGACATTACTCCAGTGCATGCTGGATGTCAAATTTTGAAAATTGAAAAATTTGCAAAATTAACAGGCAATTTCTGGCAAGATGAGTGATTGAGAATTAATTATTGCTAAAACCCTAGAAGTGATATATTGATGTTCACTAAGAAAATTTGAAAGTACAATGCCAAAAGTACCTAGTTGCCTAACTCTTGAAGCTATAGAGCTGATTTAGTAGATGAGGGAGCAGTAAATTTAGCAGAACTTTTCATAAAACAGAGATGTGCATGGAACATCCAAAATATTACCTAATAAATTGAACTTCTCTGGGATTTATATGGCAGTTATCCCTTTTATAATTTAATGGGCAAAGTTCTGACAAAAAGCTTACAGGAATATATGTATCATTATCATGTACTTCCTGGGAAAACAGTGTAAGATTTTCACTTTTGGAAAAAGAAACAGAATATAAAATTAAATATAACTGCCAAAAGACTTGGCTTATTATAAGTATAATTTTTTACTATATAATTAATGCATATAATTATGGGCAACTGCTAATGACTCTATGTATTAAACTATGTTTCAAGGACAGTTTTAATAGTTTAATAATTGTTAGAAATTTTTAAGGGGCAAAATATAGGAAAGTTTATTTAATATATCTTGGTTCTAAAATCTTGAAAAAATTTCCACTGGAGCAAATATTATAGAGAATAATTTTGTTCGATTTGAGGGAACTCATAATGAGATATTATTTATGGATATTATGTAGGTCATACTGTTTCCAGCCACACACATCTTACGTTAATGCGTCCTTTTCTCATCTATTGAGGTCTGAGATTTCCAAACAACTGATGAATATCTCTTTAAATGTAAAAGCTTATTTGTGTATATAATTACCACTTTACATAATTATTTTACATTCATTTTGTATGTTTTCTGCCTACGTACACAGCATATGCTCAACACAATGGCTTTTCTTGATGAAATTTTACCATTATGAAAACCAGCTTTCTTAATTGTAATATATTTTCCTCAGTCGTATCAGTTGGTTAGCTCCTAACTCAGAAGCACCCCTTCACATATTCACATCACTCTTAAAGATAATTTTAAATCCTTTCTCCCCAGTTATCTTGCAGGAAGGGTGAGCTCTGATGATACTTGATTGATAGAGAGGATCGTAAGGAGCTTTCTGATGGTTGAGGGCTGTAGACACCTGTCACCCAAATAATGCTGGAGTTACTTACATTTTTACCAGTTAAGCATGTTTGCATTTTTTTATACTCAAATTATATGAAGAAAATGTAAACAAATAATTTTTGAAGAATACATAGATAGATACACATTCATATATAAATTACCAATAAAAAACAGATTACTGACTTGTGAAAACTTGTTACATTAATATTAACAATTCTATTTATAAATGCACTGAATTAAATTTTGTTTTAGGTTTTAGAGGAATCAGTTAATAATCACTGTTGAGTTTCAATTGTACAGCTGTATCTGAATATTGCTTGAGTTGCCACTTGATGGCAGTCATGTCTTTGGCATCAAAAGGGCAGTTTGCTTCTCTTCTGGTAAATAGGATTTAGAGTATTTAAAAATATAGTCAATGATCTTAGGAAAATTTAACTTGTTATGGGAAAAATAACATCCATTAGTAGGACTAATTTTTGCTCTATACATAAACATATATTTCATGCATGATTTTTAATTATGTGTAGACATTATTAGAAAAAGTTTTCAAAGTATTTTAGCTTTTAAAATTATTTTCTGGTGGAATCCCAACATTGCTTTAGTTTTATATGCCATCCTTTCTATCAGTGTCATAAACTGTAGGAGCAATTCACCCATGTGCTGTATTTGGCCCAGAATTTAAAAAATTCCAAAGTCTTTTGGCATATTTAATTACAAAATGGTTTCCAAATGTTGTTTCTTGAAGACCTGAAAATTTCCATAGTCTTAAAATTATGAGAATTTTGCAGAAAATTTCTGTATTTCTACTTTTCCTTTAAGGTATAAGGACTTAGTTGCTTTTCCTGAAATGTTAACTAATTTTCTTATTTTGCACTTTTATTTTTTAAAAAAATTATCAGTTAAGTTTGAGAGGTAGTTGTTGGTTTTTTTCTGTGACTTCTTTCTATATTAAGTTTTTGTTTTCCACTTGACAGAAGAAAGAAGATTGATAAAAAATTGGCAAGTTCTTCTTTCTTTGTTTTGTTTTGCTTTTAGTTCCGTCTCCCTCTCCAAGACATTCTTCACAATCAGGATGAAAGTTGACTTTTTTACCTTGGAAATGTCCTACGGCTAGCTGCATTAAAAAGATGTTCAACCATTCTTCTGTTTCCCATAAAGCTCCAACTTTTACATTTTTCTCAGTTTATGTCATTTAAACTGGAGTTCCCTTACTGATGACCTCTCATAGTATATGATTTTTCTTTATTTTAATAGTCAAAAATACATGTTTCTTAACTCTTTAGAAGCAATAGAGTATTTTTAATTTGACATGCCATTTTCTCTTCATATAGACATTTTAATCAAATGAATTATTGAAATGATCAGCTCATAAGATACTACAAAATTTATATTGTTTAGATAAAAATAATCATATTAAATATTGATTGCTGTCTGGACAATGGTATTGAATGCACTTAAATTTCAAAACTTGTTTTAAGGTTGATTGTGAGTGCAAATGATGTTTTGGCATTGCCCACTATGGATACAAATAACATGTAAAACACAATAAGTTGTATGTCAGCAACCTCTAAAAATGCTGAAATTCAATAACATGTTTCCCTACGGAAGTGGTAATTTGGGCCATAATACAGTTTCTCTTTGCTATCTAAGAGTATCAATAAAAATTACCATTTTTTTCTTTGGTATTAGAATAGAAGTAATAGAGTGAAATCTGGTGATATTACCATATACAATTATCAATAGAAATATCTAATTTTTGAAAGAAGTTATACTTTTTATGTAGTGTGTGATGGAGAGTCCATTTATCAGTGGATATATACAGTACTCTATTTAAAGAGCATATAAAAGTTCATAATTTTTACATGTTGTCAATTGTCATATACTCCAATGACAAAGAGTGTATTTAAAATACTCATAGACATTTTACTAATATTAGTTTCAGGAAAATTTATTAATATTGGATTGCCACTCAAGTGAAATGTGTGGGGGATATTTCTGCACTATTTTGTAAGTCCATTCATTAACAATCTACAATGCACTAGAGAAGCACCTTGCCCTGGAAGTATTCTAGTTAATGCAGGAGTAAAATAGGACTCATGAACTTAAAGTCTATCAAAAAAAGAAAAAAGTAATAAAAAAATGGATAAATATGTGCAATGCTAGAAAAAAGACAAGACACTATGTGAGCACATAATAGATGCATCTTGCTTAGTTTAAAGACAGGATCAGTAAGACTCCTTGTAAGAATATATATTAAATGTACGCTTACATTTTATTTAAATGGGAATATGCGTAAGAAAGAATTTAAATTAACTTAGAATGTGTATGAACTCTTTTCTTAAGAGAGTGTTGAAGTATTGATTTATTTCCAAAGAAACATTTTCTGTGTTCAAGTGCTCACAGAAAAAATATGCTGATTTTCAATTTTATAATAACTTTTTTTAGTGAAGACATTTCTCATTTGCACATTATCCATGGTGTGAATCATACATGCAATTGTTTTCCTGGCATTAATGACCTCCTAACCCAAGCTTTTCCTATGAGTTAATGAGTGTCTGGAGTAGAGGGAGCTTTTAAGCAGAGTAGAGGACCCTTGATCCATAAGATCATTACCTTACGAGAAATGCCTGACCAACAGGTCATTATTGCTGTTACTGTGCTGAGAATTTAAATGAATGATGAATAAATTGTTCAGTAGATTCTTTTTCAATTCAAGTAGATATTTAGTAATAAGCAAATTGCAGCTAAGGGTATTTTAATTCCGTCTTTACTTTTATAGTGCCTACTTTTATAATAGCATAATGTCTGCTATAATATTTTCCAGTTTTAAAAGTGAAACACTGCAGCAAAATAGTTTTGAAGTTATTTCCACATATCCATCAGGCAAGACAGAATAGGGCATGGAATTCAATTATTTAAGCATGTTTTGTCTTAGGTAATCTTATGGCAGGTACACAGTTAAAACATTTTTAAAGAGTGGGGAGAGATTTAACATGAATTTTAACATGCTTTAGTAAGAAAGATTTTTTTAAAAGCTTCATATCTTTGCTTTTTTAAATCAATTCAATTTTTTATAAGAACTTAATGAAATGTGTTACATTTTATATTGAAGCTTTTGGCAAGGAAGAAGTACTTGGGATTGAAATGTTACAGGAACTTTGCAGGGAAATTTAAGAAATA